>NC_091951.1:129383056-130078056 GCF_031021105.1 Erythrolamprus reginae
AAAAACACCATCTGCGCATGCGCGCCATTTCTTTCATGGCCGCACATGCACAGATGGTGGAGTTTGCGTGTGGGGCGGCGGGGAAGACCAAGGGAAGGTACCTTCGGACCGCCCAACAGCTGATCTGCTCCGCAGCGCGGAAGGCAGCGAGGAGCCGAAGATGGGGTTTCCCCCGTTGCCCAGGCAAAGGGGAAACCCCATCTTCGGCTCCTCGCTGCTGCCGCGCTGCGGAGCGGATCAGGTGTTGGGCGGCTGAAGGAAACCTTCCCTGGGGTCTTCCCGCCGCCCAGGCAAAGGGGAAACCCCAAGATCGCTTGCCGCTTGCCGTATTGCAGCTTGGAGCCTTGCTTCGCCTCCTTCGCTGCAATACGGCAAGCGGCAAGCGATCTTGGGGGTTTCCCCTTTGCCTGGGCGGCGCTGGGGCCATGCGGAGCCACTCATCTAGGGGGGGCGTGGACCGGCAAGGTGCCCTCCACTCTCTCTCTTTCTCTCTCCTGTTACTGGTGTGGTATAAGAGAGAGAAAGAGAGAGAAAGGAGGGCGACTTGCCAGTCCACGCCCCCCTGGATGAACAGCCTCGCATGGGCCCCAGCGCCGGGCTCCGCTGTTGCCTCCGCCCCCATTCGGCTCTGCAGCTGAGAGGCAGTAGCTACGTTCACTCCTTTGTCCTCCCCAGCACCTAGTGTCCGGCCCCACGCCACCTCCAGCTCCCGGTAACACACCCGACCTCTACTTGCAGGAGGGGGGGAGAGAGAAGGGAGGAAGAGAGTGTGAGAGAGGAAGAAAGAGAGAGAGAAATGATAGAAAAAAGGGAGGAGAAAAAAAGAGAAATGAGAAAATGATTGAAGCAGAGAATGACAGGAAAGAAAGAGAAAGAGACAGAGAAGTGACTCTTGGTGATGACGTATGACGTCATCGGGTGGGAAAAAACGTGGTATAGCAAAAAAACCCGTGGAGTATTTTTTAATTAATATTTTTTGAAAAACCGTGTTGTAGCGTTTCGCACTAATCGAGGACCGTGCTAATCGAGGGATCACTGTAAATGTTGTCAAATGGGGAAAATTTACTTAACTGTTTAATTTAGCAACAGAAATTTGGAGCTCAATTGTGGTCCTTAAATCAAGGATTACTTATATTAGCAACAAAGACAAAATTAAAACATGGAATAATTTCATTAAATTTTGCTTTCAGTGTCTGCAAGAGCTTATAAATGTAATTTAGCAGCAATAATTAGTTATTATTACTCCTAAATTATGTAATAATATCATTTATTTTGAAGGCACCAAGAATAGAAGGACTAAAAGAAGCACAGTCAATTCAATTTATCAAGGTTTAAAAAATTGCTTACGGTGAGCAAAAGGAATAAAATAAAATTCTCTTATATTTTTCTTTTTTTTTAAATTAGGAATAATTTTATTCATTAAGTGAATTTTGATTTAGCAAAGACACAATTGTTTATAGTAATAATAATAATAATAATAATAATAATCATCATCATCATCTATTGGATTTGTATGCCGCCCCCTCTCCGCAGACTCGGGGCGGCTAACAACAATAATAAACACAACATGTACAATCCAATAATAAAAAAACAACTAAAAACCCCTATTATAAAAACCAAACATACACACAAACATACCATGCCTAACTTGTAATGGCCTAGGGGAAGAGCTATATCAACTCCCCCATGCCTGGCGGTATAAATGAGTCTTGAGTATTTTATGAAAGACAGAGAGGGGTAGGGGCAGTTCTAATTCTCCCGGGGGGGAGTTGGTTCCAGAGGGCCAGGGCCGCCACAGAGAAGGCTCTTCCCCTGGGGGCCCGCCAAATGACATTGTTTAGTCAACAGGACCTGGAGGAGGCCAACTCTGTGGGACCTTATCGGTCGCTGAGATTCGTGCGGTAGCAGGCGGTTCCGGAGGTATAGTTTTAATCAACTATAGAGAGCAGCCTTTTTTTTCTTTCCCTCTTTTTCTTTTTTTAACATTCTGTGTTTCCACAAAAAGCAATATGTTTATTAATATTCTTTTCTATCAAGCTTGATATACAGCAGAGGACTTCTTTATGAGAGGAGTAAAATTGGAGGTTGATCCCCAACAGTGCAGTGGTGGTATTTTTCTAAAATTTATGACAGAAAGCTCACCACAGAGATGAGGAGAAGATATTATTAAGCACAGGCTATGTCTTCTAGTGATAAAAGATTACTTATGCTTTTTTCTTGTCCTGCATCCCAGGATAATATCCAGGAATGGTCCCACCTAACATGTGTCAAAACTTTGGGAGACTAATTAACTATATATGCTATTCAACATCTCATGAGCCACTGTATTGGGTAATATCTTGGGAGGGAATGTAATTGAAGAAGAGATTATTATTTTCTGTTATCTACTAAGGGTAATATTGTTAGGAGTGATATGGGGAAAAAGATATGCAAATTTGCCATTCATGCTTTGCAATCCACTTTTCTATCCCAATTTATTTCCATATTTTTAGCTGAAACTAAGGGGCGGGAGAACTAACTTTTTTCTGAATTAGATTCATGAGGTCCTTTGAGATAGTGGAGTGATCCAGTCTTTACAAATACAAAATTAGATGAATTAGCAATTTTTTTTTCCCTTTACAAATGACACTTTGGAATCTTCCAAATTTTAAATACTATGTTGTATCCCTAGTTCCTGAATCTACAGTGCTTAAGCCTAAATTCAAGCAACTGCTAAACTCTAATGAAGAAATACAGGTACTACTAACTAATTTCTGCCAATTAGTGATGATCTGGAAGTTTATGGCCCAGAGTTTTTGGTCTGTATGGTTCACCATTATATCTAACAAAATCTTTTAAACATTTTTATCTGTCTCATGTACCCCTAACAACGCAAAAATAATGAGTATAGTATGATCATTCTGGTAAACCTGAAGCAGGCAATTTCAAACATTTTAGAAATCGAAAGAAGTGAGTTACAATACTTTCTTTCCCTATCAGAAATCATAGCATCTGCAATCTACCCTGTTCGGTCTTTTTAAAGATTATACAGTATTACTAAATCCAAAATCCAGACACTTTTTAAAATGGGAAAGGTGGAAAGAAATACAATCAATGAACCATACCATTTAAAGGACAGAAAGTAAAGTAGCCCTGCTTTTGTAGTATAACAATATGCTTCGTGCTTCTTTGAATCCCTAGATTTTAATTAGCACTGTGGAACAGGGGATTTGCTTAGTTATACATGGCTGTGCTGCTGCTGAGGGAAACTAGCCTCATTATATAGACGTGGCTTGTTCAAACAGAGACAACACAGTACTAAGACATAGTGAAAAGCCCTTTCTATTACCGCATGAGGGATAGATGAAAACTAAAAAGGACTCAGCATTGGCAGCAAAGTTTCTTTTCAGTCCAGCTGGATAACACAGATGTCAGTGGAATGTCAGCACCTGTGAGCCTACTCTTTTTCCCCTGGATGTCACTGTTGCTCCACATAAAAAAGAAAGAAAATTGCACTCACCTAGCTGGATCATGCATTTTGCATGTGGACTCTTTCCCTTTCTTTCCCAGGTGTTTGTCTCATACCTGCTTAACTTTTAAAATTCCTCACAATCATTTCTTAAGAGGTTTAAGATTGCAAGGTTGCCTTAGAGCACGTGCAAGTGACGTAGCAGACCGAGGGAAGGAGAGGGGTAAGAAGTTGCATTGCAACTGGAAAGGAAAAGCCCTACTTTATAGAGGGTGCATTTTTATTTAACATTCAATTCAACAGTCTTCCTAGATTTTATATACTGTCATTGCAAAAAATAAATAAATAACACAAGAGATGTACTTTGAGCTTTTATCTTACATGAGGTTGAGTTTCAAAGTTCCAGATCATTTCTAAACAGCAGATACAGAAACCAGGAACTTTCTGTATCTCTTCACGTCACCGTAGTTGTCATCCATACTCTTGATATTTATTTATTTATTCTTTGTGCAATATACAATACATATGGAATGAAATAGACATTAGGTAGTATATATAGGGATAGTAAGTAAAAAAGAAGATGAGTGGATGAGAGGGAGAGAATATATAGGATATATGAGAAAAGGAAAGGTAATTGGACAGGGGATGTTAGCACATCAGTGCACTTATGTACGCGCCTTACTGGCCTCTTAGGAACCTGGAGAGGTCAATCATGGAGAGTCTAAGGGAGAAATGTTGGGGGTTGGGAGTAGACACTATAAAGTCCGGTAATGAGTTCCACGCGTCGACGACTCGATTGTTAAAGTCATATTTTTTACAGTCAAGTTTGGAGCAGTTAATATTAAGTTTGAATCTGTTGCATGCATGATAGGGTAATCTGGATTATTAACGTTTTAACTTTTAAATGTATTGGTTAAGTTTGGATCTCAAGAGTGCAAGGTGGACTAGATAGCTCAACATCCTCCCATTTTTCTTTCTAAAACAACTCTGTGAAGATAGTTGAGCTGGGAAAGAATGATTGGTCTAAAGTCACCCAGAAAGTTCAATCAAGCCCTTTCGCTAATAATGCACACCAACTGTACCTGCCAGGCACTAGTGGGTTCTAAAAGCCTTTATCACTGGCTCGCGTTCGTGCACTCGACACTGCTGCGCATGCACAGAAGCATCTTGGGAGGGTGGGAGGAACCTCCCACTGCCAGCGCTACCGGTTCTTAGAACTGGACCGGACTGGGATAAATCCACCACTGCTGCCAAGACAATGCTGTGTACCCCAATTCGAAAGTGAACTTTCTGCAAAGTGTGCATGCTATTGGAAGCATAGTGCAATATAGTTGAGGGTTGTACCTATAATACCTGGTATTGTAGCTGAGGGATGTATAGTACCTGCAATTCATGAATCTACACCATTTGATCTTTAGAAAATAACAATTCATTTGTGTTGTTCTAGTGGTGTGCTGTTGTGTACTGGATTGATAGCATCATACAGAAGTTGAGTTACAGTTTTAAGCATGATACCAGCCAATTGGCATGTTGCTGTACTGAGCGCCTACTGATATAATTAAATAATGACAAAGAGTAAGGCTCTTATTCAATTACTTTGACATTTAGCTGTTCTTTGCAACTAATGGGATTAAGTTCATTATAAAGAGATTAAATGTAGAATAAGAGCTGGGCACATCAGGGGAAGATTTTACCTTGCAATCTTTTAAAGCTTTCAGACATTTTCCCATTGTGTGTGTCACTCTGGAAGTAAGGCAGACGACTTGCATTTAGTTCTTGAAATCACAATGCATTTTTCTTGGCTCCTTGCTTTGAGAAATGTCAGTGTTGTGTTATTGTGTCAGTGCTGTAGTAAAAAGGATCTGATTGCTTAATAGTTGGAATTTCATTGTGGGGAAAAAGTCTCAGTGTGTTTATACCTCTGACCAAATATAGAGTTTTGCCAAAAGGACAATTACAACCCTATGACTGATTCATTTGCTCTGTTAATGAAATCAGTTGGTTGAGTATAATTATGCAGTGAGGGTTTCCTCTCTCCTTAATTGCTATAGTCTTTTATAATAGATACTCATTTTGAAGTATGGGATTTTCATATTTTGCTCATCAGTTTGGATGCTTGAGGCTGTGTTTGAACAACTGCTCATCAAAGCTCTGCCTTGCAAGATGTAAAGCAATTACATAAAGAGCATTTATGGAGAGCCTTTCCCTGATCCTTGAGTAACCACAGTTAGCCCTCGTAGGACTTTGAATTGAAGGTAAAAATTCAAGTCAGAGTTCATGACTTGTCAAAGCGTTAAATAACTGGCACTGGTATTTTACAAATGAATTGTTTCAAACAGAGCATCAGCTCAGAAGCTATTTATGCTCTGAATGATATGATAGAACTTGTTTCTACCGTAAATATTCCCATCTAGCAAAATGGATTGCTTCCATTTTATAACTGATCTACTAATATGTTGCAGACAGAAAAAATGTGACTATACTGTATATAGCCATCTATGTCTTTATACAGTATAGGAGCAAAATCATTCTCAATATAGCAAAGTGTATGTTTAAAAAAACAATTGTATGTAAAACCAATTGTATGAGTCCTTGGAGAGAGGCTGCATATAAATCCAATAAATAAATAAATAAGTAAGTAAATAAATACACCTGGAATTTCAATTCAGGTGAGGATTATTCTATAATGGGGGACCATGAGTTGCCACTATAGTTACAGTATATGTTTTATTAATATGTGGAAAAACTTTTGTAAATTACAGGCAAAGATATAAATGTCTCTCTTGCATTCCCAGAAACTTGCACTCTAAAAAATTTACTTTGTTTTTCTTTTTAATCAGATGAGTACAAAAATATGTAAATATGTTAGCTCTGTTTTCACAATTTTAAAATACTGGGGGGGGGGGGGGGTATTTTTTTTTAGTAAATATGCTTTGTGTAGTAGATATGTTAAAGTCTGTCTTGTTGTCCCAAATATGCTTTTTTAAAAGCAACTGGACTTTTTTTCCCCCTTGAAGATGTTTCGTTTATCTGTGCCCTCAGGTCACCTGAATGGTGCAAATGGGTGTGAAACTTTCTTGGAACTGTTGAAAGGACTGTGTTGTTGTTCTGTCTGGGTTCCCCCAGACCTCAACACCAACGGGAAAAAACAGCCAGACACTCTGGTAAAAGCCAAAAGTATTTTATAGCTGGAAAAAATAAACACAGAGGAAAACCTGTTCTTCCCAACAGACAGGCTATAATATGTTACAGCAGAGTCCTGATGTCCAGACAATACAGCAAGCTTCTTGCTGGCACCCCCCCCCCCTCAAGGTTTCAATAGTCAAAGGCACAAACCAGGATTCCAAGACGCCAAAGTTCACAGCCAGGTCCCAAGACTCTCAAAGATAAAACTCCACAAGCCAGGAAGGGTGGGTCTGCCTTTTAGCCTTTCCAAAGAGCACCACACCCAAACCCAGCTGTTGCCTCTTTAATGCTGAAAGTACTTAGCCAATTGATTCCTTCTCTGAGTAGCTCTTCTCTGTCGCAGATCAATTATGGCTTGTGCATTTTCCTCTAAGGAATCCAGGCTGCTTGCTGGGGAGAGCTCCCTCTGGTGGAACTCTAGCTGTCCTCCCTCTTCTTCAGCCTGGGATTCCTCCTCCTCGTCTGCCTGCACCTCCTGTTCCTCAGCCTCTCCCTCTGAGCTGGAAACCGACAGAAGATCAGCCGTTCCCTGAGGGGCCTCCGACGGAACCACAACAGTTGTAAAGGAGAGATAGGTATCATATCCCTCCCTTCTCTGTTGCTCTGTTGTTGAGAGGAGATGTTCAAGAAGAAATGCTTCCATCCCCTACTATTCAGTCAGAACTGAAGAAGTCTCTTGGATAAGATGTGAAACATCTTCAAGGAAAAATGAAGTCGTTATCTTTTGAAGAAAGCACCTTTGAGACAACCATGACCTGGATGACTGAGAATAAAAATGTGTCTTATTGATGTTTCCATTAGTTTAAAAATTTTGTTGATTCTAATACAGAGGGATATTAAATATATATTTTAAAGGACTTGGAATCACTCTCCCTACCTATTCTCTAATTAATTCTTCACATTAGTGGGGTTATCTAGCTTTAAAAATTCCTGATAAGCTCATTCAGTCTCTCTGCCCTGCCTTAAGTGGCTCTCATGTGTACTATTTTTTCATCTTCATTTACACAAATTGAATTAATAAAATTAGAGGGTGCTGTGCATTAGCCAAAATGGTGCTTTATGGAATGTAGAAGTTGAGACGCCACATACAGTATGTAGCCATATACTTTAAAAATCTTTTTTTCCCCTCTGGGTTTATGCAATACCTGCTTAGTCCTAGAAAAGTATGGGTTTGAGTTAAGGAATCATCAATAAAAATGGTTCCATGGCATGTCATATTTCCCTTGATTCAGCTATAGATTTTATTGAATTTCATTATCACCATACAAGCATAACAAAAGACAAAGCTTCTCTAAGAAGGTGAGACAAATGTAGTGTGCACACTCATACCCACTACAAAGTGATATTTCAGCCATAGATACATAGTGATAAATTCCTAATCATAATATAAGGGCGTGGACATATTGATATTTACAATAACATATTCATTGTTTGCAGTGGTGTTGCATGATTAACATACTGGAGTAAATCCAGAAATTCATCTATGATCAATTTTCATAGCTTCAAATAGTATTTCATCTATTTTTAATGAATGTGCACAAATGACATTACACCAACCACAGTATATTTTGATGTCTACATTAAATATATGGGTTTTCCAGGTAATACATCACACCTTTTAGATTGTGATTTATAAATTAGTTTATAATCTCTTCTAGAAATGCCAATAGAAAATATAAGAGAAAAATGGGAACAATTATCCACAAAATTCCTGCTCACCTAATTAAATATTCCTAAGTAACATTTGATATCCATAAATAAAAGGGTGTTGTTAATTCTTTGAAAATGGCAAATGTTATATCAGAATTGCTCTATACGAAAATATTTTATATCTGGAAGAGAAGCACAATCTGAATAGATTTCTGTGTGCCATAAAGAAAGCAAAAAAAAAAATCCCTCAATTTTATATTTCTCTATATACTTATGCAACATACTTTTTCAACATAAACACACATAATCTACTTCACACAGAAATATTCAAAAATATTGACACACTTTTACAAAAGGGTCCTGTTTTGACATATCAGTTTACAACCTGTAATCTTCCTCCTATTTGCTCAAAACAGTTCACTTACTTGCTTAGCTATCCTTTTCTGAAATTTTTAATTGTGTATTTTTAAAACAAATTTCATTATGGATAGATCCATTGTTAATAATCTTCATCGGTGCAGACTATGCTCTGGAAATTATGTGGAAGGACTACGTGACACCTCACACGAGTATGGCACCTCTGTTGTTTGTTAAAGCAGTGATTCTTTTTCTTTTTCTCTCTCAAATTTTTGGCTAGCTCTGATGGTTTAGCTATTCCTTACTGTAGTGTAGCCATTCCTTGTGTAGAGTTGTGTAGCAGCAAGCTTCGGTCCTCTTCAAAGTTTTCCTCTGCATAATTCTAGATTGAAGATTGAAAAGTTCTAATGTCAAGTTGTTGTTTTTTCGTACACAAAATCTGAAGTTAGGCAGATTTGGGAAGAGTATAGTATCATTTTCTATTGTTTTTCTGTTGGTGTATCATTTTCCACCAGTATAAGAGAATAATAGAGTTGGAAGGAGCCTTGGAAGTCTTCTAGTCCAAGCTCCTACTCAGTTGTCCAATCTCTTCTTAAAAACCTCCAATGTTAGAGTATCTACAACTTCTGGTGGCAAGTTAACTTCTGATAATGGTTCTAACTGTCGGGAGCTTTCTCCTTAGTTCTAGGTTGCTTTTCTCATTCATTAGTTTCCATCCATTGCTTCTGGTCCTGCCCTCAATGCTTTGGGGAATATCTTTACTTCCTCTTATTTGTAGCAACCCTTGAAAATATAAAGTAATAGTAATATAGTTATATATATATATATATATATATATATATATATATATATATATATATATATGTAGATTGTTACAAAAACAAATATATATATATATATATATATATATATATATATATATATATATATATATATATATATATTGCTCAAAAAAATAAAGGGAACACTCAAATAACACGTTCCAGATCTGAATGAATGAAATATTCTCATTGAATACTTTGCTCTGTTCAAAGTTGAATGTGCACAACAGCATGTGAAATTGATTGTCAATCAGTGCTGCTTCCTAAGTGGACAGTTTGATTTCACAAAAGTTTGATTTACTTGGAGTTATATTGTGTTGTTTAAGTGTTCCCTGTAGTTTTTTTTTGAGCAATGTATAATGTTTATAAAGAAGTTTATGAATTCAGCTGAATCAGTAATCTGTGTGTGCTTCTGGTTTTGATTTTCGCAACAAGCTTTAATAACTATCATGTCTTCCCTAATCTTTCTTTTTGTTAAACTAGACATACCCAGTTCCTACAACCATTCTTCATGTGTTTTAACCTCCAGTCCCCCAATCATCTTTTTGAAATTCATTGCTTTTAATTACACAGGATTTCAAGAGCTGTAGAGATTTGCTTTCATAAGATTTCTGTTCTCTGTTATAGTAGGGAGGGTAAGCCTTACTGGATACTGAATCAAATCAGTATGTGATGTATTTTTTAAAATTTTGTACCAATATGTTAGGTAGTTTATTTTATCATCATATAATAAATTATGCTTTGTACATGCAAATAAATCTGTTTACATTGGAGCCAATATTAATTAAAAGATTCGTGTTTGGTTAAATACTTAGCTTTTAAATCAAACCTGTAATTTGCTTCTTACATCAGATAAAAGTCAAAACGTTGGCAACCGCTTCATTCCAAATATATATATATATATAACAAAAGCGTTCTAATCCTAAAAGGCATCTTAATCATTGGAAACATAATAATTCATATACTCATGGGAAAGGCATGAGTCCATATTGCTTATTGTAATAGCACTTTTGTCATACAGAGTTTTATAACTTTAGCATTTATAATTAATGATATATAGTGGCACTTACATTTAGCACAGCTAAAATCATCAATTTTAAAGCACTTTACTGAATGAGTCTGCTAAAGTATAGGAAGGCTTGAATGATTTACCAAAGATTATAGTAAAGGCTATTTAAAAGGACGACAATAAAAATCATAACAAATTTGTTTAATATTATAAATTAAGTTTGCCACTATAATTTTCTCCCAGTAGACATGTCTTCCAAATGGACCTGAAGTTACATGTGAGATTTACTGTAGCTCAGGTAGCTTTTAGAGGAACAGGAAATATTCAGATGAGTTATTCATTATACAAATTGATAGGTAAAATTTGCCTTGAGGATATATTACCGTGATTAAAATTATTCCTTAGTCAACAGCTTCTTAGAATATTAGCATTCCTTTATGTACCAGTTAATTGCTTTCAGGAAGATTAAAATGAATATTTTTAATATTTCTTTTAGCTAGCATTTACTTGGGAGTTACACACTCACTTTCCCCATCAAATTTATTTCTATCTTATCCCGACTTATTTTCTCAAACAAAGATACAGAAGGGAAGAGAGTGGGTAAACTAGCAAAAGAACCTATTAAAAGTAAATGTAATGATAAAGAACTTGGAAATAAAATGTAGGATTTCTATTTTCATGAAAATTAACTCACCTGTTAACATTTGCCAAAAAGCTCAGTATCTGCAGTCAGAGTCAAAAAAGTCAAAAGCTCTGGACTTTCTGTGTATATGAAGTTGACATCAGGAGATGGGTTACCTACCGATTTGCATCCTGTCAGAAGTGTGAGTTTTGCATGCATGTGTCACACTCAGAAATGACCCTCTGTACATGTACAGAGGGTTCCTTAGCAGCTGCTTTCAAGGAGTGGTGAACGGATAAGTGGTTTGGGGTGTGGCCAGCTGGCCATTGCTACCCGTTCTGTGAGCAGTGGCAAATTTCTGCCATCGGTGCAGAAGAACTGATCCGAATTGGCAGAAACTCACCACTGGCAGAGCATTTTTCTTAGCTGCTGTTGATGGGTCATTCTGACAAGCACAGTGAAGGTGGTGCTTTTGAGCAAGTAGGGCCTTGATCTCTTCATCATTTTCATCAAACCAATCCTGCTGTTTCCTGTGTGAACCTTTAATGCAGAAAAGTGCACAATGTCCCGAAAGTTTTCCCACTCCTTCTCAGCATTTCCCTCTAATTGCAGCTCTGAGAGTTGGTTGTCAAGATCTTCTGCTAGTGAAGCTGCTGTATTAGGGTTCCTCAATTGACTGACATTAATCTATTTCATCGCAGCTTTGTTTCTCTTTGGATAGAAACATAGAAAAATAGAAGACTGATGGCAGAAAAAGACCTCATGGACCATCTAGTCTGCCCTTATTCTATTTCCTGTATTTTTATCGTAGGATTGATATATGTTTATCCCAGGCATGTTTAAATTCAGTTACTGTGGATTTACCAACCACGTCTGCTGGAAGTTTGTTCCAAGGATCTACTACTCTTTCAGTAAAATAATATTTTCTCATGTTGCTTTTGATCTTTCTCCCAACTAACCTCAGATTGTGTCCCTTTGTTCTTGTGTTCACTTTCCTATTAAAAACACTTCCCTCCTGAACCTTATTTAACCCTTTTACATATTTAAATGTTTCAATCATGTCCCCCCTTTTCCTTCTGGACTCCAGACTTTACATATTCAGTTCATTAAGTCTTTCTTGATACGTTTTATGCTTAAGACCTTCCACCATTCTTGTAGCCCATCTTTGGACCCGTTCAATTTTGTCAATATCTTTTTGTAGGTGAGGTCTCCAGAACTGAACACAGTATTCCAAATGTGGTCTCACCAGCGCTCTATATAACGGGATCACAATCTCCCTCTTCCTGCTTGTTATACCTCTAGCTATGCAGCCAAGCATCCTACTTGCTTTTCCTACCGCCCGACCACACTGCTCACCCATTTTGAGACTGTCTGAAATCACTACCCCTAAATCCTTCTCTTCTGAAGTTTTGCTAACACAGAACTGCCAATACAATACTCAGATTGAGGATTCCTTTTTCCCAAGTGCATTATTTTACATTTGGAAACATTAAACTGCAATTTCCATTGCTTTGACCATTTATCTAGTAAAGCTAAATCATTTACCATATTACAGACGCCTCCAGGAATATCAACCCTATTGCACACTTTAGAGTCATCGGCAAATAGGCAAACCTTCCCTACCAAACCTTCCCCTATGTCACTCACAAAGATATAAAAAAGAATAGGACCCAGAACAGATCCTTGTGGCACACCGCTTGTAACCTGTCTGTGCTCAGAATACTCACCATTAACAATAACTCTCTGATGTCTCTGATGTCTCTTTGGCTTGATGTGAAAGCTTAATTTGGAGATGATGAGTCAATGGTATGTCCAACAGTCAGCACTTGGCATGGCCTTGGTCACCCTTACATCCTGTCTGTTTTTCCACTGCAAAATGACATAATCAGTAAGATGCCATTACTTGGAACATGGGTGCATCCAGGACCTTTTTTTGTTACTGGGCAGTCAAAAGATGGTATTGGTGATGATCAGATCGTAGTAGTAATAGGCCATTGCTGTTACATTTGCCAATTCCATTTTTTCCAATGACGCCATCCCAGGCAGAATGATTGGATCCTATTCTAGTTTTAAAATTACCTAGTAGAATCAGCTTGTCAGTGTGCTTCATGGATGAAAGTAGGGCAGCAAGATATTCATAAAACTTGTCCTTTACTTCATCTGGATTCAACATTGTGGGTGCATAGGCACTGATCAGTGTGGCTTGCTTTCCACTCAGCAGTGGGAGATGCAGTATCATGAATCAGTCATTCACTCCTTTGGGACGTCTGGCAAGTTTGCAGACAAGATGATTTCTAACCGCAAAGCCAACTCCAGTTTCACAGCAATTGTTATTAATAATAATAATAAATAATAATAATAATAATAATAATAATAATTTATTGGATTTGTATGCCGCCCCTCTCCATAGACTCCGTATTGCTGCATGCACACCAGAAGAATGTATAACTATCTCCTGTTGTTGTGAGCTGGCCTTCGTTGGCTAGACGAGTTTCACACAGGGCTGCAAAATCAATGTTAAATCTTGCAAGCTCTCTGGAGACCAGGGCTGTTCTTTCTGTTCAATTTGCTAAGAGATTGTCTTGAAGTGTACATACATTCCATGTGCCAATGGTGAGTGTTGTCACCTTACTTTTTTTGAAATTTTGTTACTCGAGTGCATAAAATGAGATCCCCTCCAGCCACAGCAAGCTGGGCAGGGTTCTGTAAAGCAACAATGGGTAAGGAACCTTTTCTAGCCCCATCATCTTACTATGGAGATGAGCAGTGTGGTCCTAAAGAGGGCTGCTCAGTCACTCAGGTATATGCAAAATTCAGTTGTTTGTCAGCAGGGAGATGACCATTAGACCTGAGTCGCCTGTGTGCAGGTCTGTGACTACAGCTCCCAGTGTATCCACACCTACTGCTTTGTCTTTCACCCATCACCATCACCATAGAACTTTTCCTGGGATTTGAGGAGGGATGTCAAGACTTGCGCATGAATTGGATTAAAGTGAGGGAGCAGTGCACGTAGTTAGCCTCACTCTCTCTTCCCAGATTCCATCTTGCTCCAATAGCAGGACAAAAGTCGAGACAGTTGGAAATGAGCCAGGTGAAGTGGTTGACCAGGACATCTTTCATGTCTTGGCATGTTCTTAGCGTACCACATCTCTTACAGAGACCGGTGTCCTATTCTAGTAGGTTTCAGCTGCTCAGTCTGCTGGAATCTGTCTTCATATGCTCAGGATAGACCCTATCTCACCAAATGCCACAACAGATACTCTCCACCTGGTTTGGCCAGCCTGTCAAAGCTGTTGCTTGGGGTGTGGCTGCTGCGCAGGCTACAGCTACTAGGAGCCACAGATGAGCGCTGAGTGACAGGTGGGGATCAAAGGTGAACGAGCTGCCCTAAAATCTGCCCTAAAATGAGCTGCTGTAAAAGGACACAACATGATCTACACCAGAGGTGAACACCCCATATTTTTTATAAAGTAACTTTACTTTAACCCTTCTTCTTCTTCTTCTTCTTCTTCTTCTTCTTCTTCTTCTTCTTCTTCTTCTTCTTCTTCTTCCTCTCTCCTCCTCCTCCTCCGCCACCTCCACCTCTTACTTCTCTTCCTCCTCCTCCTCTTTCTCCTCCCTGATATGGCAAATAATAGCTTGGCTGCTTGGTTCTATTTCTCAAATATGACATAACGACACAGTGGATCATTCTGGAACAAAATTAATTGTTATCTCATGCTGGTATCAAATGCATTTCCCCATCACACTGTCCCCAGAATGCCTGGTTAAACAACCGTTTGAAGCTGAGACAATTTTTCTTCTTTCTTTTGAACAAAACAACACAAACATAATAGGGGAATAGAAATGCATATTTCAAGGCGGACAGTAACTAATCTTCAATCAGCCTTTTTTCTGTTCAGTTCCAAAAGTTAACTGAATGTGCTTTTCGGTCTGCTTTCTGCCTTGACAACATATGTCTTTTCTCACTGGGCCACACAGTTGAAGAAGCAGCAAGAGCCCAATGAAAACACCATCTGAAAAAATGTATTTTATTGAATACCCAGACCTACATAGATTTAGTTGAGGATCTGCAGCAGAGATTGGATGGTGGTTTTTTTTACCTATCACTTTATTGCTTAGCTGCCTCCTTCCATTCCATGTTGAAATGACATATGCAAATGCTACATAACTTTGATTTAAAAGTTCTTATAGATAACAATAATTTTTAGGTTTAAATTGAAATGTGTTCTGACTACTGATATACTACTGATATACCTTTTGTTGCCTTTTGAAGCAAAAATAATTGTCAAACATTTGCTAATACCCTACCAGTTTGCTTTTCTTCCCTAGTCATTAATCATCCAAACTACTAAAATATGATTAACGCAAATATAAAATGCTATGTTCCAGACTGACATAGCCATTTCAGTAATTATACTTTGTACTTACTTAACTTGGGGGAAATTTAGATGTCTCTAAGTACGTTAATTTTGCCTTACTAATTATTATAATTGTACAGAACAACCTGTCATTTTAAAGCAGTTAGGTCGCTACCTAAATAATATAACAGAGTGAAAGCCAGCAAATGAAAGCTTCAAAAAGTATACATCTTATTTACTAATGGGAATATAATTGTGTGTGTGTGTGCACGCGTGTGCATGTGTGTATGTACACACACACACACACACACAAACACATTTGTTTGTTTTCCTAGATTTTCATGGGTACAGGTATGAAGGTCTTGGCATATTCGGGTTTCTTCCCGTGTAAGTTTCAGAGATTATTTCTGGCTAAGTTTTGACGAGGTCCCACTCGTCATCTTCAGGCTGATGCTTTTGTCCATGTGCTAGGGTGAACACAGCGAACCCTGAGCTGCCTTCCCTCTATAAATACTGGTGGGTGGGTGGGTGTGGGGTGCTGGCTCAGCAGTTGCAAGCTGTGTTGAAACTTCCTGGTGAGTCAGTGGGGTAACACCTGGGGTCATTGATGTAATTGTTGTATGCTGATTAGTTGATGTTTGTGGATTGGGGGTGGTATCCTGAGTAGTTGGAACTTGCAGATTACTTAGCTGTTTTGTAATGTGAGTCTGAGGTGTAACAATTTTGGTTTGGCTGCGAGTTTGTGGTCTGGTCATGTGTTTATGGTGTTTGTCAGTTTTGTGTGCATGTCAGAGAGGGGCTGCAACAGTTGGGGGCACTGCTGTAGCTTGGCTTCTGGGTGGTGGTTGTATTTGGTCTGTAGGTTGGGTGTGGGTTTGGGTCTGGTGGAGGTGATTGGTGGTAGTGTCCTGTGTTGTTCTGGGTCTGGTTTCAGTTTGTATAGCTGGGATACGTTTGTTAATGAGGGCTGGTTTCCAGATGTCTGGTAGGTAGGAGGTATTATCACATTTGTTCATATTATAGGGGTATCTTTCTATTTCAATGGCTTTCATGATTATTCTTTTGTTGTAGTGTTCAGTTCTGGAAATTAATTTAGTTCTGTCAAAATCAATTTCATGTCCTGTACTTTTGAAGTGTTGGAAAAGGGAGGAAGTTTTTTCTTCTTCTCTTAATGTGTTCTTATGTTCTGCAATACATGCATTTATTCTCCTATTAGTTTGTCCAATATATGTGGCTGGGCAGATTTTACATGGTATTTCATAAACACATTGGTTTTCTAGCTAGATATTGTCTTTGGGGTTTCTTAGGATGTTGGCTATTTTTTGATCAGTGCCAAAGGCTGTCTTGATGTTGTGTTTGTGGAGAATTTTGCTGATTTTATCTGTGGTGCCTTTGATGTAAGGAAGGACAAAAAGCATCAGCCTGAAGATGACGAGTGGGACCTCGTCGAAACATCGCCAGAAATAATCTCTGAAATTTACATGGGAAGAAACCCGAATATGCCAAGACCTGTGTGTGTGTGTGTGTGTGTTTGTGTCACATGTTTTCGCTGAATTTGAAAATTAAGGGAAACTAGGATAGATCTGTGTGTATATACATATACACACAGTAGAGTCCCGGTCAACCATCCTTTGATAATCCAACATTCTGGATTATCTGACATTGCAGCTGCTTGGGGGCATGGCTGTAGGCATTTCTGTGCCCCCAGACATGCCCCCAAACATGGCAGCCACGATGGAGACGTAGTCCCTATCTTCCAGGTAGGAGGGTGATGCCAAGAGGAGCTGGGGCGGGGGAGGCGCAGGCTGCTGAGAGGAACGAAGTGGGAGGGTGAGTGAGCTGAGAGGAATGAAGTGGGTGGGCAGGTTAGCAAGCTGAGAGGAGTGAAGCAGAGGGCAGCAAGGGCCCCGCCAGGAGGAAATGTTCACATCAGCAGCTTGGGGCAAGTGGAGGAGGGAAGGAAAGAGTATGTGAGTTTAGAGAGGGATGTATCTCCTGAATTGCTTTATCCAGGACCTCTGGAGACCTATTTATTGGTCTCCTGCCTTGATTTTGAGTCATGTCAAGGCCACATACAGTAGAGTCTGGATTATCTGACATTTTTGTGTATCTGACTATCAGCCCACCCGTTTTTTGTTGGATAATTGAGACTCTACTGTATGTTGGGCCGAGAGCCAAAAGGAAGCATTAAGCTCCTCCCATATTTGGTTATATCGGCATGATTCGACAGAGAAAACATATAACACTTCCTGGTATAAAGCTGAACGGATGAGGTCCTGTGGCCTAGAGGTTAATTCTCTGCCTTACAAGGCAGAGGCTGCAGGATCAAATCCCAGTGAGGGTATGGCTAGCTGATGAGGCCACAACAAGGCCGAAATAGATCTATACTAGTCTCTCTTCATTTTCAAATTCAGCAAAATATGTTACACACACACACACACACATACACATGGGTCTTGGCGTATTCAGATCTTTTCTCGTATAAGATTAATAGAATCTAGCCAACATTTCAAAGAGATCCCATTTGTCATTTTCTGTCTGGTGTTTTCGACATCATGCTAGGGTGAACTAGCACGAAGTCGAAAACATCAGCCTAAAGATGACGAGTGGGATGTTATCAAAACGTCACCAAGATTCTATCAATCTTACACAGGAAAAGACATGAATATGCCAAGACATAGAGAAGGAAATAATGGAAGATTTAAACTGGCTTCAAATATTCCCATCATAGGAATAGTCAGATACTACTGTATAGTCATATAGTCACATAGTTAATATAGTCATATACAGTGATCCCCCGATTATCGCGAGGGTTCCGTTCCAAGACCCCTCGCGATAATCGATTTTTCGGGATGTAGTGGTGCGGAAGTAAAAACACCATCTGCGCATGCACGCCCCTTTTTCCATGGCCGCGCATGTGCAGATGGTGTTTTTACTTCCGCACCTGGGAAGACCCAGCAGCTGAGGAGCCGCCTGCCTGCCCGCTTGTCCACCGCTTTTCTGCTTGTCCGCCGCTTGTCCGGCCGCCGCTTTTCCGCCCGCCGCTTGTCCGCCGCTTTTCCGCTTGTCCGGCCGCTTGTCCGCTTGTCCGGCCGCCGTTTTTCCACCCGCCGCTTGTCCGCCGCTTTTCCACTTGTCCGCCGCTCTGGGAGTTGAAGACCCAGGGAAGGTTCCTTCGGCCGCCCACCAGCTGATCTGTTCGGCAGCGCAGTAGCAGCGAGAAGCCGAACATGGGGTTTCCCCGTTGCCCACGCAAAGGGGAAACCCCATCTTCGGCTCCTCGCTGCTACTGCGCTGCCGAGCAGATCAGCTGGTGGGCGGCCGAAGGAACCTTCCCTGGGTGCCGCCCGCCACTCGAGAGCAAGAGGGGGAGAGATAGAGAAAGAGAGAGAAGGAAAGAAAGAGATGAGAGAGGGAGGAAGAGAGTGTGAGAGAGGAAGAAGCAAGATAGAGAAAGAGAGAGAGAAAGAAAGATGAGAAAGGAAGGGAGTGACGTCATCGGGTGGAAAAATCGCGATATAGCATTTCGCAAAGATCGAGATCGCGAAACTCGGGGGATCACTGTACTAACAATAAAAGGGCTTTATTTTCTAATTTTGTCTTACTTGCATGATCTCATTCATTTTATTTGTGAGCAACTGTGTTTCAGCTTTACTGGGTGTACTAAGGTGAGGGAGGACAAGCCTTCCATTAACATTTTATGAATGGGAATCGACCTATATTTTTCTCAGATCTGGCTTCCCCCAGGAGATGCAAGGTTAATTTTGTGATTTCCCATGTGTACTATGGTTTAGATTTTTTTCTTCTTTTCGGTTACTAAATGAGAGGCACGTGGGAGCTAAAGGTTAATTTAAAAACGTAGCTCTTTGCTGGAGTTCAAATCTCTTGTTCTACAGAGGCTATTATTTGGTCTTGAAGTAAATTATACCCATAACTTGAATTGGAACCATACTGAAAAGAAAGTACTATAAGTTCCTTAAGCCATGCTGAATTCAAACTGGACCCTGGAGCAGCTACTGTTTAGCAAAGAGGGAATGACCAAGTACATATTTAAGGACAACATAACGCAGCAGAAAAGTTTTAATACAATGGATTTTCCTCTGGGAAATAGTCACATTCTTCTCTTATGCTATTCATATCAATTTCTTTGGGGTTTTTTCTCTAATATATATTGTTAAATTATTTTCCTTTGCCTTCATTTTTCTTCCCACTTTAATTCTCTATCTATCTATCTATCTATCTATCTATCTATCTATCTATCTATCTATCCATCTATGCTAGCTATCATCTCAGTAGCATGCAAATACAGCATGCTATATTTCTGACAGAGCACCAAAATGAAGTTTGATAATAGCTCATATGTTTTATTGGTTGTTGACCAATGGATCTTTATTTTCATTCCATTGGCAATAGTGAAATAATTGAGATATGCTAGAACAGGGCTTTCAAACTCTCACCCTGCAGACTGGATGTGTCATGTGCTGGTCATGCCTACACCCAGTTTAGCAAAGGGGTGTGTGTGTCCTGATACATCACATGGTGCCATCGTGACGATGTGAGTTTGACAATCCTATGCTGGAATGATGTCTCCAAACATCAAAAGCTATTTCCTATTTTCTATATAAAGAGAAACAATGACTTTTTATTATTCACAGAGACTTTTTACTGGAGACATAATCCACTACAGACCTACTCCAAAGTAAAGCAGAAAGATATGCTATATTATGAGCCTATAAATGACTGGCCCAGTTAAAATGATTTGGATTATGAATCCTGTAACTATTTGTCTTTGACCAGGCCAGCTGAGGATAATGGGAGTAAATTCCTAAAGCTATGAAGATTTCAACTTAACTATGATTATAATACACTGAGGCTGCCCCTCGAATTATTGTAATATATATTTTTTCAAATTAAATATACACAAGAGTGCAACATTAGGAAGAGAAAAATATACAGACCCATAAAAAAAGAACAGGAAAAAAATAGATAGACCAATCTAAACAACTCCACAAATAAGCTCCACAAATAAAGCTCCTGGTCTTCAACCAATACAGGTGTCATTGTTAATAAATACTTAAGGCGTCTTGTTTAATTTGTAAACTCATTGAGCTCTTAATGCACTTTGTATCAGGCAAAGCTTGAAGGGTATCTAGATATCTAATATCTAAAGCATAGCATTAAGCAGTGGTTTTCTTAGTTGCGACGTATGACAGAGTAATCACATGGACCACAAAGCTGGAATTTAAATGGGCCACTTTATTTAAGAAATCAGTACCTGTAGAGGTGAAATAAATGAGTCCAACATACTTGGGCAACTATGGGCGAAGCCCCCTGCTGAGCAAGGAATAAACCTTGACCTTAACCTTGACCCCTGGTCATGAACTTGGCTTTGGCCTTCCTTGCTCTTATCCACGCCGAAGGCATGTGGGAAGGCTCAACCTGACATGTCACCTGTAGGCTTACACGGGTGAGCTCCAAGGGCATCCCCCCTCCTTCACACTTGGGATTCCGAAGAGGAGCAGTCCTTCACCTTCCAAAAGGCGCTTCAAGGGAGATCACGCAGTTGCAATTAACCCATATTTTCCACCCCATATCACCTTCCCCGGTGACCAGAGGGATGTCATCCAATTAGCCTAGTCCTAGAGAAACAAAAACCCTTGCTGGCACCCCCTAACCATTCCGCTCACAAATACTCTCAGAGTGGAGTAGGCAAAAAAACAGGCCGAACGTAAGTGCGTTGTGGCCGCCAAAAATTCCTACTCGCCCGCTGAAGGCGACCGACTAGTCACACTGAGACAAGGGGAGGGCAGGTGGGTGCCTGCGATCGTGCCGATGAGCTGCATGAAAAAGAAGGGAAGGGGACGGTGAGCTTGCACTTAAATACGTCATGCCGCCTACGTCTCTCTGCCTACGTCATGTCCCTGTGCCGAGTGCAGGGCATGACAGGCAACCGTGCCATAGCGTGGTCACCCAGGCAACTCCCAGCGGCACGGGTGGGGATCCGTGTTGCCCATCACCACCGCAAACGCCGTCCAGCCTCAAGAGGCTGGTCTTCTATATCTGAAAGAAAATAAAATTCTGAGACTGTGTGACAGGTTGGATTATTATTAAATAATTGTTAAATAGTTTTCTGTATGCTTGTAAATGAAACTGTTGAATATGATGGAAATAATGCAAAGAAAAAGATGCTTGTAAATGAAGAGCTTTTTCGTTTAGGGGATGGTTGTGCCACCAAGGGAAGCCGCCAGTTATTAGATTGGCAGCTGCACTTAAAAAACTAAGGTAGCATGAGGAAGTGATGACAGCTCCTTGGGGTTGCTTTCAACAGCAGACTCAGAAATGATCAGTGACTGCATAGCTGGGAGGCATGGATCTCAGTCAGTAGCCATCAATTAATACAGTGTTACTTTTCATGCTGGGCTGTAAACAGGATTCTGAACATGCTGGAGATTCCTTAATTAATTAATGTTGTAAGCCGCCCTGAGTCTAAGGAGAAGGACGGCATAAAAATCGAATGAATGAATGAATGAATGAATGAATGAATGAATGAATGAATGAATGAATGAATGAATAGTATGTCATGATCTTATATTGCTGGAAGGACAGAACACATTCAAGTAAAGCAGCACATGGAAAAGCCTGGACAGGGGAGGGTTCGTACAACCTTCTTAAGCCTTAACTCTGGGCTGTCAATGAAAATTCTCACTCATCCAAGTCATAGTTGACCCAAAATTGTTCCCCCCACCCGAACCAGTGATGGGCTCCTATCGGTATGGTCAGGTACGCAGAACCAGTGGAAAGATTTAGAATTTTTTTTCTTTTGTTCCCCTTCTTAGCTCTGGGTATGTTTTTCCTATCACAGTAAATGAGGTTGAATGTGTATAATTTTAGAAGAGCTGTGCATGCATGTGTGTGTGTACATACACATACAGTTTAAATAGTAGATAATGTACATTTTTGTGTGTCTGAGTGTATTATGTATGTACACATATGGCATAATAAAATTAATAGTATATTTTGGATGTTCAGTAATAGTAAATAGATATGGAAATCGTATCTCTTTGCAGCAAGGAACCCTCAAGTTGGCCACCTTGAAGCCAGTCACATGACCTTTAAGCCACCCCTGGTCACATGATTGTCAAACCACCCCACCTGGTCACATGGCAGGCAAGCCACACCCACAAAATAAGCCACGCCCACAGTGTGGTAGTAAAATGTTCACTGCCCTGAACTGAAGAAATTTCTTGGATGAGAAGTAAAATGTTTTCAAGGGAAAGAAAAAACAAAGTCCATTTTCCTTTGGGGGGGAAACCCCCCCACCTTTGGGGATTCAATCTGGGCTATTGCTTATTCCCCCTGCAGCCCAATATAAATTGTTTCTACAGCTGGGTTTGGAAAGAGAGCTTGGGGGAAAGAGTCAGTGCTTTCAACAGCTTGTTACGGAATTATCTGGTTAAAGCATCTTTTCTTCTGAAAAAGAAATCCTGATCAATATTGCAGTTTCTCTGATGCTAATTGCTCGTTGCAATAAGGAGAGCTTTTTCCCTTTTAGTATAACAATGGAAGGGGGGGGAAGCGAGCAGGAGAGGGAGAGAGCAGTCCGTCTGTCAAGAGAAGGCAGAATCTTATCACCCTCATTGTTCTTTTAGATACTTTGGAATTGGCAGTGGGAGATTAACATTTCAGAGATCTTAATCAAGATCAATGTTACTCACCGCTATTATTACTGTGTGTAATAATGAGCCTTATGGTAGATGTCTGGGCGGATAATGAATAGACTCTACATCTTCTTTTCCCCATGATATTCCTGCACAATATCTATCAGAAAACATGGATGGATGGACATTGTTTGTGCAGGGACTGAAGAGATTAATACGACAAATATATTTCCTAGATAAAAAAGTTGTCTCTTTTTAAGTGGTCTGTGGCCATAATCCTTTATAATTTTATTTGTCTCGAAACTGGTTTGCTGAAATGGAAGTGGCAAAGTCAAGCTTGAGAAATCAAATTAGGAATGTGTGTGTTTTTTAGCATGGGCACAGATGTGCGCATGTACATTTTTATCACATTAGGTGAGATGTGAATGTATTATGCCCTTGAAATTTAGTGCCAAGAATTTATTGTTCTGCTTGATGTAAAATGGAAATCAATCTTAGTGGATAGGTTTTGTTTATTTATTTTTGGTTCAGTTCTGAAATGTATGGTGATTTTTTAAAAATAAAAGAAGGGAAAAAAACCTTTTCCTAGTCTCCCTAGAAACCAGGATAAAAAGGCAGGGAACATCTAATATTTTATTTAAAGTGGACATTTATGACTGGCCATTGACCTTGAAATTCCATTAGAGATAATGAAGGGCAGCAGTTGAGATTTCTTAACCAGCGTGCAGCAAATGATGCATACCTCCAGATCATAGAACATTTCCTGTTTCATGCTGTGCAAGGATGGTACATAACAACATTTGCATCAGTTGTTTCAACAAAATGAAATGAAACAGCAATTTTAGTACAAAAAGATTGATAAGTGTGAAAACAAAATGAAACAAAACCTTGGTGTCAATCATAACAGCTCCTAACTAGTTGTCAGTAACTACCGAAACTTCTGTAATCTTTGTTTCCCTTTTTTAATATTAGTTAACTTACTATGTATTTAATCAAAAATGCAACATTGTCACCTTGTTTCATATGTAAAGGATGGAAAGGACTATCACAATGGAGGCAAGAAATAGTTTTAGGGCAAATGGAGTATACCTTGTCTTACAAACTTAATTGGTTCCGGGACGAGGTTCTTAAGGTGAAAAGTTTGTAAGATGAAACAATATATCCCATAGGAATCAATGGAAAAGCGATTAATGCGTGCAAGCCCAAAATTCACCCCTTTTGCCAGCCGAAGCACCCGTTTTTGCATTGCTGGGATTCCCCTGAGGCTCCCCTCCATGGGAAACCCCACCTCCGGACTTCCGTGTTTTTGTGATGCTGCAGGGGAATCCCAGCAGCGCAAAAACGGGTGCTTTGCTGGCAACAGAAGTCCAGAGGTGGGGTTTCCCAGCGAAGGGAGCATCAGTGAAATCGCAGCATCGCAAAAACATCGAAGTCCTCTGGACCTCTGTGTTTTTGTGATGCTGTGATTTCACTGAGGCTCCTCTCGTTGGGAAACCCCACCTCCGGACTTCCTTTGCCAGAGACGCGCCCATTTTTGCGTTGCTGGGATTCCCCTGCTGGGATTCTCCTGCAGCATCACAAAAACACGGAAGTCCAGAGGTGGGGTTTCCCATGGAGGAGAGCCTCAGGGGAATCCCAGCAGTGCAAAAACGGGTGCTTCGCTGGCAACGGAAGTCCAGAGGTGGGGCATCCCAGCGGCAGCGGTGGGTTTGTAAGGTGAAAATAGTTTGTAAGAAGAGGCAAAAAAATCTTAAACCCCGGGTTTGTATCTCGAAAAGTTTGTATCACGAGGCGTTTGTAAGACGAGGTATCACTGTACATTTCCTATATATTTTCAACTTCAATGGCTTTTGTAAAAGAAAGACTGTCAGAGCCTTGGAGATGGAGTCAAAAAAGGAATTGGCTTCAAGGTGCTAGGATCCCATGAACAAGCTAAGTCCTTCTTAAATTCTATGAACCTTTACTTCACCATTGATTGAGTAGATTCCGGTGTACAGTATAGGCATCAGCAATAAATCAGTTTAATTGCAATTTGGAAGTGTGGTCCTGGTCTCTCACTCCTGACAGTTTCCCATCAAAGTAAGTAAAGAAAAAAGTAACAAAGTAGCCTAATTATAGAATAGATAGAATATTTCACTAAACTCCAATTTCCAGTTAAAGGCCATACTTTGGGGAAATTTCAGCCCCAACATACCTGAAGAACTCCAGATTGGAGAAAGTGTGTCCCAATGTCATGTGATCATCTTTTGTGAAACCTTCTGACAAGCAAAGTCAAAAGGAAACTAGAGTCACTTAACCAAGTTACTAATTTATCAACTGCAACTATTCACTTAACACCTGTGGCAAGAAAGTTCGTAAAACTCACTTCACAAATGTCTCTCTTAACAACAGAAATTTTGGCTCAATTGTCATAAGTCAGGGACTACCTTTGTCTTTCTCTAGAAATAGATGTCTTAAACAATCTCTGCTATAGGGTTTAATCTCCTGCAGGGGCCAAGATCCTATTTTTGATTTAATTTTCTCTGGAGAATATAATGTTGGCCTACCTGAATGATGTAAAGTAGCATAAACTTTATGAAACCATCATGTTTAACATAGAAGATATAAGTGTCCTCTTTTGTCTTTCTTCATGGAACGGGGTCAGATTTGCTGAATGTCGGCATTTCATTTCCTGTCATGTAAGTCAAATGCACGCAATATGGTGTTCAGCGAAGACAGATTTAAAATATAATGTATTTCAAGTCTGAGCAATCCATACCGTGTGTGTGTATAATTCAATCACCCTGCTTTGGGTCTATAGAAGAATGGCATACACAATTTTCTTTTGCCAAAGTGTTATGAGGGAATTCAATCATGGAAGGAAATGAAAACCAGACTTCATTTTAGGAGTGGGGGAATCAAATTGTAGGGTTTAAGTAAGAACCCTTAACGTTTTCCTGCAGATGCATATAAAACATGACCTCAAAATAACATACAAATGATTGTATTCTGAACATCCTTCCTAAAAGAAACTGTCCTGTCGAACCACCCCAGTATATTTTATATTATTCAATAGTTGAAAAATATGATTGGCATAAAGTGGTAGAGAAAGACATTATGGGGATCAAAATGTTTTTTAAAAAATACTTCCCAAAAAATGTTTGTCCTGGATCTGCATCTGAACATGAAGTGAAACTCCATAGGTTATGGTAAATCTAATTTATAAATGTGATAATACATGATAATTACATTGTTAGCATCTTATTTCTCCAATTAATATATACAGTGTTCCCTCAATTTCCACGGGGGATGCGTTCCGAGACCACCCGCGAAAGTCGACTTTCCGCGAAATAGAGATGCAGAAGTAAATACACCATTTTTGGCTATGGACAGTATCACAAGCCATCCCTTAGCACTTTAAACCCCTAAATTACCATTTCCCATTCCCTTAACAACCATTTACTCACCATTATTACTGGTACTCACCATTGAATAAGACACAGTGATCCTGATATTTATAGACATAATTATTTATTAACAATAATTATTTTCTTTGTTATTTATTTGCAAAAATTATTAGTTTGGCGATGACGTATGACGTCATCAGGCGGGAAAAACCGTGGTATAGGAAAAAAACCACAAAGTATTTTTTAATTAATATTTTTTGAAAAACCGTGGTATAGGCTATTCGCGAAGTTCGAACCCGCGAAAATCGAGGGAACACTGTGTATCAGAAAACAAGGTATGTTCAAATTTGTCTAATTTTTTTTTATTATGGTACTAGATAGGTTACCTTTATTCATCCCTTAGTTAGATAAGAATGGTAAATGGTATGTTGATGTAATCCCATCTAGTAGAGTGGTACCCCTATTTATGAACTTAATTCTTTCCGTGACCAGGTTCTTAAGTAGAAAAGTTTGTAAGAAGAAGCAATTTTTCTCATAGGAATCAATGTAAAAGCAAATAATGTGTGCGATTGGAGAAACCACAGGGAGGGTGGAGGCCCTGTTTCCTTCTAGAGAGGCCCCATGGGAGGCTTTTCTGGTTACAGTTTCGGATGCTCGGGTTTGTAAGTGGAAAATGGTTCTTGAGAAGAGGCAAAAAAATCTTGAACACCTGGTTCTTATCTAGAAAAGTTCGTAAGTAGAGGCATCCTTGGGTAGAAGTACCACTGTATGTCTATGGAGATTCTCCCTTATCCAGGTCATGGTTGTCCCAAAGATGTTCTTCAAACAGCAACTGGACATTCTTGTTTGTTTATTTTTCCAGAATTGAAGAAGTTTCTTGGATGAGAGAAATGAAATGTTTTGAAGGAGAAAAAATAACTAACAAAGTCTAGTTGTCTTTGAAATAACACACCTTTGGTTCACACATACAGTAGTATGTTTTTATTTGTTCTGGACTGAGTGCTTTGTAATCTGCATTTTGTCTAAAATTGTTTGTCTAAAATCTCTCTATCTTCACTTTCAATGTCTCAGTCTGATTTCCTGGGAACATGAAAAGTGCATTTTTATTCTACTTTCCAAGCTTTCTTTCTAACTTACTTTCTAGTTAACTTTCTATTTTGAGACTATGTATTTGCTGTGCATATTCAGTTCATACATGAACAAGCAATGGATTGGAGGACCACAGAATATCCTTTTGATCAGTGGAAATTTGGATTAATGGAAAAAGAGATGGATGGCTCACCAATTCTCAGTCCACCTTTCCATGCTATGTTTGGGAGCCCCTCATTTTCAGCTCCTGAATTGTTTTCTAAACGGTGTGAGTGTGAGGAGACTTGCCAAAAGAAAATGCAATAAAAACATTTTGTGCTCTTCTAGAGACTTTGAGCGTACCTTTTTTTATGGACAGAGTTTCCTTATAGAAACTTAAGAAGCAACCAAATATTAATTTCTTGTATAAGAATTGTATAATAAAAATCCTAAAGTACATTTTTTTAATTTGCATTTTAGCACACACCCAGTCAATCCCTAATCAGAAAATGCATACACTACACTCAGTTCATCTAGCAAAAATATAGCTTGATATTTGTTTGTTAGACCTCAGCAAATGTAAAAAACAGGTTATTGGCTCAATGGTGTAAAAGGAAACATTAATGTAATTTAAGAGATAAAAGAACAGAGGACTTGGTAACAATTATCTATCTATCTTTCATCTATCCATTCATCCATTCTAGAACTTTCCAGAATCACTGAAAATAACCTTGTGACAATCCCAAAGCAGCTTGGCCTCTGATTGTTCTTTTTTTCTTCTTTTCCTTCTTCCATTCAATCATGTCTAATTTCCATAGAATACCTGGATAAATCCCTGCTGGATTTTTGGCAAATTTTTCAGAAGCAGTTTGCCATTGCTTCCTTTTTAGGGCTGAGAAAAAGTGATTGGCCAAGTCATACAACTGACTTCATGTCTAAGGCAGCACTAGAATTCTCTTGATTTATAGCCTGATGTCTTACCCATACACAAAACTAGCTTTTGATAGTTCAAACTTCAACTTTTTTATTTACATTCAGCAACAGAAAGGTACGAGCAATATGATAACATATAGAAACTTTCCTCTATTCTGCATAGTGAAAAAAACATTTGGTGACTGAGAATAATAATAATAACAAAACAATAATAATAACAAAACAATAATAACAACAATAACAACAACAACAACAATAATAATAATAATATAACAACAACAACAACAACAACAACAACCATATCAAGAGCCCTCCCATTTGGAGACCTATATGGTTCATGATGTCATACCTCATAGCTAGGTGATCCATATTATAGACCAGTGATGGCAAATCTTTTTGCTCAGGTGCCGAAAGGGCGTGTGTTTGTGTGTGTAAGCAATAGTATGCAATGCCCCCTCCCATGTACACAACCCCATGGTCCCCCCCTCCATTCTCACTGGCCTCACTGAAGCCTTTGAACTTTCAGTAGGCTCATCAGTAGGCCCATCTCTCCCTCCCTCCCTACCTCCCTCCCTCTCTCTCTCTCTCTCTCTTCAGATGGAAAGCCATCTGAAGCCTGGGGAGAGCAAAAAATGGCCTAATGGTTCAACTGAAATTTCATTTCCGAACTTCTGGTTGGGATATTGGACCATTTTCCTGAAGCTGGGGGAGAGCTAAAATGGTCAAAAAGAACCCCAAAAATTAGCTGGCCAGGGCACACATATGTGCTGGAGCTGATATAGGGCAATGCCTTATATGCCCTCAGATGTGGCTCCATGTGCCACCATGTTCCATAGGTTTGCCATTGCTGTTCTAGAATGATGCATCTACAGTAGGTTGCTACTCACTTCAATTACTGAACTAAGATCTTGGCATCTTGGAGAACCAATATTAGAGTTGCTAGCATTTCCG
The DNA here is from genome assembly GCF_031021105.1 of Erythrolamprus reginae. Lineage (NCBI taxonomy): Eukaryota > Metazoa > Chordata > Lepidosauria > Squamata > Dipsadidae > Erythrolamprus > Erythrolamprus reginae. Next base: position 129,412,507 of record NC_091951.1, read on the forward strand.
TAGCAATTATTTTAATCCTTACTTATTAGGTGGTGGGTTTTCTGTCTTTATCGTTGGGAATCTGTTCTCATGATTCCTGCAATGAGCTCAGGAATAAGTTTCAAGGGTCTCTTGACATTTCACAGCTTAGCATAATATTTCACCTTGACTTGGCAACATCTTATCTCAAAAACAGCTTGGGAAGATTGAAATTTTTACTGCAATTGAAACTGAAGACACATGTAACAGTAGATTGCCCGTTGCAGTGTAAAGATGTCAGAGAGTTTATTTATTCTCATGCATTTATGTTTGAATGTTCTTCTGTCCTTCTAAATTAAACAATCCTTTACAGTGGTTGGTGGCCTTGAAACTAAAGATAGTTATATGTTTATATAATGGCCATCTCTAGTCTGGGAACTGCTGGCTCTTGCCTCCCAGCTTCAACCTATGCATTTATAGTTCAAACAAATCAAAGATAAAATATATACACTCTGACTTATTAATTGCTTCTAGAATAAAATGTAGTCCTCTCTATTTGGACTAAAGATGGACAGTGCATAGCTCAAAAGTAGATGCTTATAATTGCTTCTTCATATGCATGACTGAGAAGAGATATCAATGTGCATGCAGCCTTATTTTATAAAACTAAAATATAATCAGAGCCGGATCATTAAGTGCCCTTTATGGAAACACAATTCTGAGATATGCAGAATAACGGGGAATTTTATTTTGATGGAGCATTTGTGCAATAGTATTTTCTTTCATTTTTCAACAATACAATAATTATGAGCTAAGAATTATTTTCCTGTAAAAAGCTATTGCATGGCTGAGAACTTTTTCACATTAACTATTTTTTGCAATGAATCTGAATAATATGGAGGGTTATAGATCATTGTGATGTAAAAAAACAAACATCTTTTTTTTAAAAGAAAAAGCTGGTTGGTTATTATGGGATCCCAGTGTTGCGGCTTTCTGGTTTGGGGATGTGGGATATGGGTGGTAACAGATTATGGTGGTTCCATAATCAGGAGATAACCACCTACTACTCTGTTTGCAGAATTTTTATTTTGTCATTTTCTCCAGTTCTTTCTTTTCTGCTTTGCTGTCTCCAGGTACAGTCTTGTCCACTATTGCACTTGTTTATCCAATTAATTATATGGCAGGGAGTTGAATCCTTGCAATAAATCCGAACTACTTTCAAATTGGTCTTCTTTCTTTTGTAATTTTTCAAAATCATCTTGTCATTTTAGGAGCTGATCTTTGTTCTGCTACTATTGAGCAGTTTCCTTTCTGGTCAGGTGGAAAGAGCTTGTTTTCTACCTAGATGCTGCTGGACTCCATAGGGTCTTCTTCTCTAGTCATCCCATAGTTGACAGTTCACTCTATCCTATCAGACTGTTTTCCAAGGCACCACAAGGCCAGACAAGGAATAATGGATGGAAACTGACCAACTGAGAGATTCAACCTGGAAATAAGGAGAAATTTTCTGATAGTGAGAGCGATCAACCTGTGGAACCGTTGTGAGAGCTCCAACCACTTGATACTTTCAAGGGGAGATTGGATGGCCATTTGTCTGAAATTGTGTAGGGACTCCTGCTTGTGCGGGGGTAGGACCAGATGACCTACAAGATATCTTTCAACTCTAGTAATCTAAACTAATCTAAAACTCTGATATTAGAAATGCACTTATGATTCCTCTTCTGTCTTCTTGACATCTCTTTCAGCCAGAAAGTTAGAGTGGCGGTTACGTACCCTGTTCTCCTTCAGAAAGGCTTCTTTTTTATTATTAACAAAATCAGGTATGATTGTACTATCTCTTATCATATTGGAGGCTTCACAGTACCATAGCCAACAGTATGGATTATGTCAAAAAATGGAATAGTCTTGAACATGAATTATTCTTTTTGGAAGCTTTCTTAATCTGTATTGTCCACTAGGAATTAAGTATTGTGAATTACCATAATTAAGATGATAAAGAGAACATATCTCCATTACTTTCTCATTTGTGAAATAGCAGGAAACAAATATTCCAGTTTGTTTTATGGAATGAAGAAATAGATGACCATGCAGGTAATTCAATATCTAGCTATGGCATCTTTCATTGCCTTACATTGCCATTGCCCTGCATTACTATACATGGTTTCATTTCCACTAAAGTAACATTGGAATCTAAGCCTATTATAGCTATGATGGAAAGACTTTTCTTTAATAAAGTCAGAACAATCAATAATGACTGAATTATAAATAAATAATCCAAGTCTTTATCAAAGGTATTTTGAAGAGTGAAAGCTAGCAAAAATATAAGGCAGAAAAATAAGTTATCAATCTATCACTTTTTTGAAAAAATAAGGCTCTCTCCTCCTTTGCTATTTCCTTTTTCCCACTCTTTCTTAATGGCACAAAACCTTTTTCATAATATGATAATAGATTGGAACCATAAAGAGTAAAATAAATGATAACAATCTGGAACAGATGGATAACAATCATTCTTAATTTTGCTTTTTAAATGGTTATTTTAGGTTGTTGAAAATAACATGATAAGGGACTAATAAGCATATAAAATATGAAATTGTATTCCAATGCAGACATTTGATTAAATTATTTTTAACAATGTAGCAACAGTAAGCATTGTAAAAAGGAAGATAATAATATTGGAGGTATTTTCTCTTTTTACTAAGAATGAATCTTTAAAAATATGATGTTACTTTATTTGTAAGGGAAATTATGGTATATTATTACTGTAGGGATCTGAGAACTCTTTAAGAATGTAAAGAAAATAAAACATATTTTTAAAATGCTTTGAAGTAGTTTTCCCCCTTTAATAAATTCTTCTTATTTTTTAAGGCTTGAGTAGTAATAGTCTGAAAGGAAAGTTTCAAATAGTGAAGTTTATTGTTCATTAGGAAATAAATCTGCAAAAAGAATAAAAACACAATACATAAAAAGCAACGTGCCTATTATTATATAAATTTACCTTCTAGTAATAGTGCTACTTTAGGGGAGAAATAGATAACACAGATGAACTGGAAAATAAACTGACTTTTAAAAACACAAAGTTATTACAAGGTTCATTAATTATTCAAAATCACATGAATGAAATGGAAAAATGAATCTTGAAGGATTGCTGGCTTTGGTTCAGAATGTCAATTTCTCCTTTTTAATCCCAGTTCTCACAATTTATTTGACGTTCTGAACAGCAGCCAAAAAAGCTATTATAAGTATAAAACACATTCATTGGTATAAATCTCATTAGATTGAGCAATTTAATTAAGGTATTGACATTCTTAATTGAAACGTGCAAGGAGAGAACATTTTCCTATCTAATTTCCATATGCTTTCTAGTTTAAAAGTTTTTCTTTAAAAAAAATATTGTAAAATGTTATAGATTTGGCTGAGTCCTGCCATCCCAGAGGAGTACTTGCTCTCATTTACCTTGATTTAGAGCCAACCACTCTCCTAAGTGGAGGTCCATTAAATGAAGTTGATGTATGCCTGACTCAAATATATGTCAGCTTCTCTTATGATCAATAGAAGGGGATGGATATACATTCATGTGTGTGTATATATATATATATATACATACACACACACACACATATCCACTTAATTAAATAAAATAGTCTTCTGGGTAAACTTAAGGTACTTGGAGATGAGAAGTGGATCAATATATCTTGCCACTTGAACATTAAGTATGTACCTGGAAATTTTATTGTGCATTTCAAAGATGCATGCAGTGTAATCCTGCAAGAGTTCACTGCCACAGAAGGGTTTTATGCATGAGTTTCCTTCAGGGGTAGTATTCACTTACTTTCCCTACTGGTTTATAAATGAGAGCCTATCCTATCCTATCCTATCCTATCAGTCCGAACTGGCTCAATACCGTGGGTTTCTTGCTCAATGATACCTGTTTTCTGTTCTATGTCTTTAACACATTTTTCATTATTTATTCCTAAATGTTGAAAGCAATTATCTGAAAAGTTTAAAATAAATATTTTCCTCAGATAAATGAAATGCAGGGATTCTATATCCCTGTAAGAATCTTAAAAGACATTTTACCAAGAGTGTCTTTCTTATTAATGTTCTAGGGGAACATCTAGAGGAAGATAGTTGAAAAACTGATGTACAATTAACTCTAAACCATGATCTACTTTAAAATAGGCATCCTATATTTTGTTCACAAATTCCAGATTATTATTTTTAAAGTCCCATGTGCATGGTTAATTTTTACATGTAGCATTTTTGTGTTAAAAATACAAACATATTTATTTATTTGAATAATTTACATCCCACCTGCCTTCAGAAGATTATGTTTGTTCCCTTCATTTTTGATAACAGCAACTCTATGAGCCATAAACGTGAGGTGGGTAGCTACATAAATTCAATCAATCAATCAATTAATCAAATGAAGTATGCTGCCCTGAGAATACCCAGCCGGCAACTTACCACCGGCTGGATTTGCTGTGGTGCCAGGGAAACGCGGTCCCCAGCGCAGCCACCATTTTGTTGGCCGGGATATCGCGATATTTCATGAGATCCCGGCCAGGCCTGTCATCGGCGCCGGCTGATGACGTTGTTCAGGGTGTGGCCAGCCAGCCCTTTATAAAGGGCTACACTGGCTTGGGGCTTTCTTTTTGCCCTGACGACGAGCAGGTGAACACCTGCCCACCCTCCCTATCTTTCAGTGTGCTACAGGGGTCACCCTTAGGGGGCCGAATAGGAATTTTTTGCGATCTTGACATTTTACCTGTGACCGTTTTTTCACCTATTCCACACTGCAGTGCGGGATGGATGGTTAGGGGATGATTCGTTATTTGATTAGTTCTAATTGGCTTACCTTTGGTCATTGGGTTGGCAGGTTAGGGGTGGAAATTGGGAGGTGCTAGCAACTGCATGTTCTCCGTTGGGCATCTTTGGGGATGATTGGCAGACTCTCTCCAAGGGCTCATGGTGGCTTTTAAACCGGCCTGAGCAATTGGGGAGAAGTTGCCTCTGGGTCTCGCCTATTTAAATTGCCTTTCAGGGATTGGACGGCGAGACCTCCCATGTGCGTTGCATGGCTTGGATCCAGTTGAGGGTGTGGTCCCCTTCATTTGGATCAACATGGAGCTACGCCCAGAGTTGTCCAGGAAGTTTTGTTACGTCATTTCCGCCCTAAATGTTCTTAGTTGACCTCTGTGGGTCCCATTTTAGTTTTGAATTAAACAAGTTTATTTAATTAATAAAAATGACCCAGTTTAAATCCAGCTCTGTGTCCACGTTGTTACTCCGCTTCCGCTGCAAAGTGACCAAAAATCACTTAATGAGCTTGACTGGTAAGTTTGAAAATGGTTCTGTCTAGTTCACCACTATGTATGACAGACTACTAGTTGTCTACTACCATATTTTTTGGAGTATCAGATGTACCTTTTTCCTCCCTAAAAGAGGCTGAAAATTTAGGTGTGTTATACTCTGAATGTAGCTTTTTTCAAAGCTTTTTTCCCCCATCCCTTACTAGGTGCTAGCTTTACCTTGCAGACTCTTTCATTGTTACAATCTGTGAAGAATGTTTTTCTAGTCCTAAGTCTTTGCAGGCTTTTCCCCATTGCTTTACTTGCTCTGAGTATGTTTCTTTCCAGCCCTAACCAGGTGCTAATGATGTTACCAGCTCTTACCATTGTTACTCTCTCCAAATAAGGTTTTTTTTTAAAGACCCAACTAGGGGATAAAATAAGTCTACGGAGAGGGGCGCCATACAAATCTAATAAATATATATATATATATATATATATATGTGTGTGTGTGTGTGTGTGTGTGTGTGTGTGTGTGTGTGTGTGTGAATGATGAGGCAGCAGCCATCTCGATCACCGGAACATAGAAACTTTAATAAAACCACTTAGCTTTCGTTAGCGTGCTGCTAACTTCGTCAGAGTTTTAAAATGCTGTGGGAGACAAACATCTTTATAAAGCATTACTCAGTCTGCTCATTGCCCGCGTCACGGGGCCACACCCTTCCCTCCCCCCTGCGATAAGCCTAATTGTGGGCTTAATCATGCTGGCTGAAGGGAGATCTACCTCTTTTGCTCGTGTTTGTTGCCTTTTTCCCTCCCCAAGGGAGGGGGTGGAATTGTGAGGCTTAATCCTGCTAGCTGTAGGGAGACCTGCCACTTTTACTCGTGTCTGTTGCCTTTTTCCCTCCCCAAGGGAGGGGGTGGAGTTGTGAGGCAATGCTTCGGAGGTGTTTGGTATTCCTTTCTTCCCCCCATTGTCGTTGTTACTTTTTATAATGGTACATGTCTGCTCTTGCAACAAACACGAGCAAAAGAGGTAGATCTCCCTTCAGCCAGCATGATTAAGCCCACAATTAGGCTTACCGCAGGGGGGAGGGAAGGGTGTGGCCCCGTGACGCGGGCAATGAGCAGACTGAGTAATGCTTTATAAAGATGTTTGTCTCCCACGGCATTTTAAAACTCTGACGAAGTTAGCAGCACGCCAACGAAAGCTAAGTGGTTTTATTAAAGTTTCTATGTTCCGGTGATCGAGATGGCTGCTGCCTCATCATTCACGTATGTACCTGGAACTCGCATTTTTAGGACTATTCTTGATATATATATATATATATATATTCCCTTTGCGTGGGCGGCGGGGAAACCCCGATCTTCGGCTCCTCACTGCTGCGGCGCTGCCGAGCAGATCAGCTGCTGGGCGGCCGAAGAAACCTTCCCTGGGTCTTCCCCGCCGCCCACGCAAAGGGGAAACCCCGATCTTCGGCTCCTCGCTGCTGCGGCGCTGCCGAGCAGATCAGCTGCTAGGTGGCCGAAGAAACCTTCCCTGGGTCTTCCCCGCCGCCCACGCAAACTCCACCATCTGCGCATGCGCGGCCATGGAAAAAGGGCGCGCATGCGCAGTTGGTGTTTTTACTTCCTCACCACTATATCGTGAAAAATTGAGTATCGCAAGGGGTCTTGGAACGTAACCCTCGCGATACTCGAGGGATCACTGTATATATATCCTGAAGCTGAAGAAACTGAGGATGCTAGCTAGATTAATATCTGGTAGGCAGATTCCCCCCCCCCATTTTCTTTCCCCCAAAACTTAAATGTGTCTTATACTCCAGTGCATCTTATACACCGAAAAATACAGTATTTAAATAAAATGTTTAAAGAGAATTTTAAAAAGGAAGCAATTTTAGTCATCCTTTTATTGTTGGTCTGTAACCTAGATTTGGATCTGTGCTACAAGTGTAAATACTAGATTATCAATGATGTAATACTAGATTGTAAATTTCATTTCAAAACTAATAATAAAGATTCATTATTAATTTAAGCTTTATTGGAATTTATTAAATTAATAGTTGGGTTTTCATACTGTGTGAAATATATTACGTTTGCAGAATATCTGAAATCATAACCATATATTATAAATCCTAATGGTGAGATTCACACAAGTTAAAACTAAATGAAACCCATCAACATTTTTCTTTCTATTTTTTAAATTTTGGGGGCTAACCTATTGCTATGTTTTATTGTTTATTTATGAAAGTTTCTCTTGTAGATATTGATTGTAGTTTTCTACACTGATGCCACCATACTGATTATTGTAGTGGCTTGATCAGAATGATATGAAACTGGTATCAATATGACATGTTTGTAATCTTGATTATCAAGAATTTTAATATCTTATTCAGGATTTAACTTGTTGACAAAAGACCCATTGACATGATCAGTAAAATTAAACAAAAATGAAAGTTTTTACCATAGATAATTGCTTCATAAAACCTAATATGTATATACAGTACTATGTTTTCTTTATTTTTTTTTAATTCTTTCAAACTAATGGATATTGTCTATTCTTTTAATCCTAGAGGACCATTGAAATGTACTAATTAAACAAATTGGGAATTTCTGGATTCTGACTTGCCAGCTTTATTCCATGTACAATTTTGCAATTTTATCTTTTTCCTTCATCTCTGAGTCTAGAACTAGGATTAAGCCACTTAATCCTTTCCTCCTTTGGTTGATGTGTAGGACAATTCCTGAATTCCCTGAAGTGTGTCTGTGTGCAGTGGAGGAGATAGAGAGGGAGGGAGAATTAAATGAAAGTAAATAGTGATGTCTTCTCTTCCTGTCTGCACTCAACAGAAAGTCAAAAAAGTTAAAGTTTAAAAAGTCAAAATAGTGGTTGGAATTATGTGATGAAAGCCCCACTTCTTTTTACATACTTTGAAGTGACATGCATGAGCAAAAGGACAGAGTTTCCATGATACATTCATGACTGCCATCTTGCTTTTTTAAAGATTTACCTCCCATCCCCAAAGATGCTCTTTGTTTCTCCATTCTTCCTTTGATAACCAAGTTGACTTGGTTTCATGAAAATAAATTATATGAAGTCTCTTAACAATACACAGAATTAATACATTTTAAAGTGGTCATTTTGTAGTGTCAATATTTTTCCTGGGCTCCAAGATCATAGCAGATGGGGACTGCAGCCAAAAAATTAAAAGACGCTTGTTTCTGGGGAGGAAAGCTATGTCAAATCTAGAGAGCATCCTAAAAAGCAGAAATATCACCCTGCCAACAAAAGTGCTATGGTTTTCCTAGTTGCAATGTCTTTGGAGAGGCGTGGCATACAAATCTAATAAATAATAAATGTATGGCTGTGAAAGTTAGACCATAAATAAGGCCAAAGAATTGAGGCTTTTGAACTGTGGTGCAGGAGAAGACTCCGGTGAGTCCCTTGGACTGCAAGGTGATCAAACTGGTCAGTCCTGAAGGAGACCATTCCTGACTTCTCTTTAGAAGACTAGATCCTGAAGATGAAACTCAAATATTTTGGCCACCTGATGAGAAGGAAGGACTCACTGGAGAAGTGCCTAATGCTGGGAAAGATTGAGGAAAAAAGAAGGCGATGACAAAGAATGAGTTGGCTGGATGGAGTCACTGAAGCAGTAGGCATGAGCTTAAATGGACTCTGGGGAATGGTAGAGGACAAGAAAGCTTTGAGGAATGTTGTCCATGGGGTATCAATGGGTCGGACATGACTTTGCAACCAAAAACGACAACAAAAGTCATTTTAGTTTCTTTGCTAAAACTAGATATCCTGATCCAGTTCAAAGTTAGCAACATACTACCACACTAAATATTAACTATGCTGGATTGCATGGTTAGCAGTCACTTTCTTGATTTGGATAAAGTTATGCTACTGATATTATAAAATTACTTGTACAATTTTTTTTTATTGGAAATAATGTTGCCCATTTGTTCCATCTTTCATTGCTCCAATTATATACTCAGATTCAGTGATTGGGAAACTTTTCAAGTCTCAAATATCTTGTGGTTCACATTGAATGAGAAAGGCAGTACAGTAAATATATTTGGCTTCCCATCATTTTAATCAGGCAATGAGATGAATACTCAGCAACAGAGAAGAGTAGAAGCTGCGGTGCTTTTTCAGAAATGGCTGCCAGGTTTTAGGTCAGGACTGCAATGGTAACTATGAGTTCTGGGATTCTATCCCACCCACTAGCTGCTCCATCATTTCAATTGCCTAGTCGATTTACTGTAGGCTTCACCTTGGTTCATATAATGGAACAAAGCAATGGCAGCTTGAGTGAAGATTCACAGGAGATGAAGGCAAGAAGCACTGTAGCCATGTGTTTCTGGTTCTCTTCTTTTTCCACAATAATGGGAATTTAAATAAGCAGATCTTGCTGTCAAGCCTTGCTACTTATGGGGCTTATGATTTTACTTCATTTTTCCTTTCCTTTACATATCTGCAAAGATTAGTTATACAGTTACTTTTCTATCATTGTCATAACTGTGAATGGTCACTGTACAAAGCAATCACTAAAATAAAAATTGTCTGTAGGGTCTAGTGCAATATATACCAATTAAAGCATTTATAGTGATTGGTGACCCTTTTTTTGCTTGGGTTCCAAAAGGGTGTACGGGTGTGTCCACACCCATGATGCAACGTCCTTCCTCTGTGCATGTACACACAGACCCCCTGTGATGCCTTCCATGCATGCCTGCAAGCTTCACCGAAGCCTCCAGGCTTCTGGTAGGCCTGTTGAGCTGTTTTCCACCCTTCCCAGGCCAGAGGGAAAGCCTCTGAAGCATGTGGTCCAACTGGCCTATCTGAAGTTCATTTCCAAATTTCCAGTAGGCCCCTTGGGTTCATTTTTCACCATCCACAGGCTCGATGGGCTTTCCTGATGCCGGAGGAAGGTGAAAACAACCTCCCCTGAGAAGGCCAAAAATCAGCTGGCCAGCACATACATACATGCTTTAGCTGACGTAGGGCAATGCTTCATGTGCCCTCAGATATGGCTCTGCATGTTACCTGTGGCACACATGCCATAGAACAGGTCTTTGTTCTTTTCCACTCTTCAAGTCAAAGATAATTTGCCATTCTTTTCAAGATCAAAGGATCCAGTTGATGTTATGATGTTAAAAAATCTCTCTTGAGCCTAAGTTCTGATGTTTCCTAATTTCAACTTCATTCCTAAAAGCTAGGAATTGTCATCAGATAATAGTTCTTTTACATCCCAGAATTCAGGACTGAAATAATCATCTTAATTGGTTGAAAAGTAAATTCTGGTTGACCAGAAAGAACAATTAAAAAAAATAACCTAGAGAAGAATTTTTGGCCTTCATCATATGTTGCATTAAGCTGCGGGTTTATTCAGCTGTAGTTTATTGAATAAAGATGAAAGGAATCACAAATGCATGTACCACAATGGTTGCATTTATACAAAATGCTAGGCCAAAAACAAGTAAACCACATTATATTTTAATGCAGTGCATAAGAATAAGTCCGTATGTAAAATTGTAAATCATGATACTGATCCTAAAAACGAATTGTTGACTGGGTTTATATAACTCAACCACAAATTTGCCAATTACATATTATGTGATTTAGTTACTTTGTGGTTCAGTGTGTTGTGTAATCTCAGAAATTTGTCTCTATCTTGGTTAAACAAAATTTATGTAAATGTGTTGTACAAACCATATTTATGATTGGTTAAATGTAGACATCAAGCAAATGACAATTCAAACATAGTTTACAAACCATTTCAAAACTTTATTTCTCATTGTGGTCTCCTGTTAATTGCAAATCCCAGTTGATTAACCGTGGTCAAAACTGATTAACCATAGCCTCAAATTATAGATATGTATTATCTAATGTGCCTTGTATTATTAAAAGTTCTATTCCAATCTACAGATATATAAACTTTAGTTTTCTTCTGTCTGCTCATGGTGTGGTATGAGGTTAAATCATAATTTTCTTAGCTGTGTTTTTGGTAGAATATTACTGACTCCACATGCAACAGCCAAGGAGTTCTGCAGGAGGATCAAAAATTTTAAGATGGGAAGCACATTCATGCTATTGAAACCCTGGTCTTTTTCACATGAGTTAAGATCACACAGTTGATCATAGTTTGACCTTGCTTGCATGATGACCAGTCACTGCCTCCTATTGAGGCTTATTAAGTTCAGCATATCCCTTAAGGCAGTGATTTTCAACCTTTTTTGAGCCATGGCACATTTTTTACATTTACAAAACTCTGGGGCACATTGAGTGGGGAGAGGGGGACTAAAAAAAGTTTGGACAAAAAAAATTCTCTCTCTTCCTCCCTTTCACTCTATTTCTCTCTCCCTCCCTCTTTCTCCCCTTCTTCTTTTTTCTCTCTCTCCGTCCCTCTTTCTTTCTCTCTTCCTTCCTTCCTCTCTTTTTTGTTCTCTTTCTCCCTTCCTCCCTCTATGTCTTTCTCTCTCCCACCATCCCTCCCTCTCTCTCTTTCTTTCTCTTTCTTTCTCTCTCTCTTGCTTTCTTTCTCTCTCTTGTTCTCTTTCTCTCTCTTGCTTTCTTTCTCTCTCTCTCTTGCTTTCTCTCTCTTGTTTTCTTTCTTTCTCTCTCACTCTTTCTTTCTTTCTCTCTCCCTCTCTCTCTTTCTTTCTCTCTCTCTCTGAGCTTCACGGTACACCTGACCATGTCTCACGGCACACTTGTGTGCCGTGGCACACTGGTTGAAAAACACTGCCTTAAGGACCTACTGAAAACCTATGATTTAATATTCCAAATTTTGAAAAAGTGTTTCCTCTTTAACCAAGAATGTTATACAATGATATATACCCAGGAATGCTAATTCTGTGACATTCAGAAAAGGTTTTAAACAGATTAATCCTAGAGGTACAATTTAATCTTTCTAGAGGTGAGAACAGTTACTTCTTTAGGAGCTATTTTTCTCCTGTAAAAGGAGTAAATTTACTCTATAGTACTTACTTTGTAGAACATATACAATAATTGAAACATGTACACTTTTATGAATATTTTTAAATAAGCTCAACCATTCTGTGAATTCGCCATTTCCCCTTACCAACTTTCAGCTTCTTCTTTTTTATATACTTAATTTGATTGGATGAACTGACATTGTCAATCTGCAATCCAATAACATGTTTGATGGCTACTCAGAAGAGAGTCTAGTTAATTTTTGGAAGTGCTGTTATGTAAATAAATATTCTTACAGAGCGCTGAGCCAAGACATTTGCTGATTAATCAGAGTTTTGCCCTTGTCTTCTGCAAGAATAAACCTTGAAATGTCAAGAGATACTTTAATGCTTTTAAATGGCAAGAACACACCCACACTTTTTTTGGTCAGCCGGTAAGGGAAAATTCTGAATGTAATCACACTATACAATCTTTGTGATATGCAGTAGGGCCAAATATCCATCATGAATTTTTCTTATCAAGTAAGGTATTTCATTTTTTTTTCTTTTAGTAAATTATTGTTTCTTCACCACTGTTAAATAGGCTAGTTCTTTTGCATTACCAGGTGTTAATCCCCTGCTTTACAAAAAAGAATATGTTAAATAGAATCCATTTTGCTGATAATGAATGAGATTATATCAAGATTCTAATTGGGAGGATCTGATTAGATTTTAATTAGCTTGCCTTAGGGTGAATGCAGGGCATGAAGAGAATAGTTGCCATAAATAATATCCATGCCCTATTCCAGCTGCTGAATTGCATACTTTCAAAGGTAAAACTATTACTGTTTATGAAGATTAAGTAATGGAAGAAAGTATTGCAGATTTTCATACCTTTTTTTTTTGCATGGAGTAAAAGGAAATGATTTTGCTTTTATGATAATAATATCAGTTATTATTTTTAAAAAATATATAAACAAGGAAGCAAGATAGAAAAGAAGGAAAGGGGAGATTCCATTTCATGCTTTCATAATCTTAGTGCTGTGCTTTGGAAAAATTGTAATATTTCTAATGTATGAACAGTTTAATTTTCTGTTCTCAAATGTACTTTATGAAATGAACTCAGAAATGGAGTCATATCAATAGAATGAACATTTTAATAGATTGGCTCATATTATACAGAGCAGTTGCGATGGGAAGACTAAGACGGGTAATAAGATCTGTGCATTTTGTGATGTAGTTATTCGTCATGATAAAGTTACAGAAAAGCCAAAAAAGTCTACAATCAACCGAAAGTGTCTGTGTGTGTGTGTGTGTGTGTGTGTGTGTATGAATGTATATATAAAAATGTTCTTGTACATTTAGAAGCTATTCTCATTGCAGATGACTCCATATATATATGGAGGGTTATATATATATATATATATATATATATATATATATATATATATATATATATATATATATATATATACAGAGCTGAAGGGATTGGATACTGTAGCCTAGAGGATAATTCTCTGCCTTACAAGGCAAAGGTTGCAGGTTCAAGTCCCAGTCGGTATGGCTAGCTGATGAGGCCAAAATAAGGCCGAAATAGATCTATCCTAGTCTCCCTTAATTTTCAAATTCAGCTTAAACATGTGACATATATATATATATTTCGTAAATTTTCACGGGTATATGTATGTAGATTGTTCTGAGTTCGGGTTTTGCCCTGTGTAATATTTTGCATGTCTATGCGAGGTTTCGGCGAAATCACATTCACCATCATCAGGCTGAAGTTCCAATCTTTGTGTTGTTGTAAAATGGAATGTTAGCATGTTGCTAACATTCCATTTTACAACAACACAAAGATTGGAACTTCAGCCTGATGATGGTGAATGTGATTTCGCCGAAACGTCGGATAGACATGCAAAATATTACACAGGGCAAAACCCGAACTCAGAACAATCTACACATATATATATATATATATATATATGACTACTAATATTAAAAAGTGAAGATTTTATTTTAGATTTATTTATTTAGGAATGGAATAGATCAGTAATCAGTAGTCAGCAACATTTCTTAAATTTTCAAAAAATTAATAGTATTCTGTTCAACTTATACTGCGTTCCAGATAAACAAAATAAAATAAATCCACAATTCCCATATTATACTAATCATGTATATGTATGTTGAAAGAAGAGTAGGAAATTTACATTTAAGGTGTTAGAAATTGGTCTTTTTTAAAAGTTTGCAGTGTAAACATATTTAGAAGATGTTTATATGTTTGGCATATCCACAAATGACTCCAGCAAGAGTGAGAATTCAGTTATTTAGAAGACCTAGCTTTGAAAATTTAGTCATAATGATTAAATCAATGTTAAAATGGCTGGAATCTGTTTTTTTAAGGGAATTGTTATTCAAACCTAAAACAACATTCAAAATCTTCCCATTCATTGAAGATTCCCTCCCAGATTTCCCACTACCCATTTCCCATCACTCAAAAAGGAGGACAATTATCTTCCCCAGGTGCAAAATCCTTAACAGGACAAAACACTGGCCCCAATCCATGGTTAGCTTTTATGCAGATTTTACAGCATTATCTGATGTACTAAAAAGATCAAAGTGGGGATAATTGACTGATGGATTTTTTTCTAAAAGGGATAGTCTACTTGCAATAGATCACAGTGTTAATGTATTTAAAGAAATTCTTTGTTGGTTTTAGAATTGTGCCCAATACAGAGCTAATATGGTAATCTTTCTAATTTCTATTCTGTGCATAGATGTTTCCTATCATGAAACAGATTAAATTATTTTTAGTGCATCTTTTAGAGTACTGATATCGATTTTTTTTAAAGAAATGGTTTCTATACAGTATTCTGCATATTCATGAATATTTAACTTTGAAGTGGCAATCATCACAACATCTTAATCATAAATTAATAAATATTGCAGTTTCCTAATGAACCTAAGAAAATGTTTTTGAGATGTGATAGCACTGGTGTAGGCATAACAAAAAAACATTCATATGGACAAAACATACCTTGCCTTGTTTTATAAAACTGTTTCATAATGTATTTTGCAGTTATTTCAAACATCATGCAAAAATCAACATCCTTATTAATCATCTACTTGTATTGAATTATCTGCCAGATATAAATACATACTGTTGAAATACCACCATTAAAACTGTCAGGATATCAGAATATGAGAAATATTTATGAAATAAGTATTGAAGATTTGAAGTGGTTTCACTGTTAACCAGAGAAGAGTATTTCAACAGAAGATAAAGCAAATATAAATTACAATCAGATGTATTAATTTATTATTGAAAAGGTTTATTTTCTTGCAAATAGGAAGATGATATGCATCCATAAGAGAGGCACTAATAAGAATTACTAAGTGTTTTAATATGCTAGTATCTCTCAAACTTCGCCTTTCTACTCTGCTTGAAAACAATAAGGAATTTATTTAAATAACATTTATAATTTATTTATTTATTGACTGGGTATTTCCTTGTTTCAAGTCCAACTGTTCCCTTTTGCTGCTTACTTTGATTGTTATTATCCTTTAATGTTCCATACATTATTTTTGTAATACTTAACGTTTTGCTTTTTCGCATTGCTTTCAATAGATCGTGATACTGATCAGAATAACTGAGATCAAAGGCCTATCATGTAGCATTTAATATTCTAGTGTCACTAGTGATGAACATGAGTAGACAGTTAAAATATCTTCCCTGTTAATATTTCGCAACTAGGGGAAGTCCTGAAGTACTTACATATGTTTGGAAACATCATTTTGAAAACAATAAAGCCTGTCTCTCTGTCTGAGAAAACAATTACAGTTACCAAAAGGAATTGGTGTAGACTAGATGACTAGTATAAATTGAATTAGTTTGACAAGGACATTTGAGGTGGGAGCTGAAGGGACCATCAGCCTGATGGAAAACAGAAGAAAGCTCTTGCTGACCTAGATGACCTAACATGTCAATGTGGGTTTTCTATGTGGTGCTCTCATTCAGAGGCAAAATGCTTATTATTCAATAAAATCAGTTTGATTGAGGTTCATGGTACAATAGAGAATTCACTTTCAAAGGGGAAGAAATTCCACAGAGTGCATTCTAATGAATGCTACTTATGTCTGAACATTGTATAAATCTCTTTAAAACATATTACGTTTGGATAGTATCTATTCTCCATGCTTTCCAAGCAATATCTCAATTTTATAAAATTGAGCATTTACAATGCTTGTTAATAATAGTGAAACAATTTTCTTCATTTTGCCATATACCTGAATACTTACTTTGTGCTTTTCTAAGCTATTGCTTGTGACTATATTCCACAAAGGATAGAGAAAATAATATGAAGATAGTATCTTTTTAAATGAAAGAACATATAATAATAATCCTTGAGCATTTTAGGACTTATTCACATTATTATTATTATTATTCTGTTCATAGGTATTGGGCACAAAATATTTGTGAATGCAATTATTGTGCTTTAGAAAATATTAATTGCACGGGGTGGGGTGGGGAATATTTTGTCAGGTTCACATTCAAATTAGAAAGTTCGCAACTGCCAAACCAGAATACTGTATAACTTTCCAATATATTTGTATTACGGAATACAAATGAAGAACTTCTGGAAAAAGTAGCCAGAAGTAGATATAACACAAAATAGATCCATCAAAAGACCAAAAATATGATCCTTAGTAATTTCAAATGATAATTTTTTATGAAGTTGCTTACTTTAATAAATCTGCAGTATGCACTTATGCCATTATCTGCAACTACCTAAAGTGATTTTGAATTTATATGTACAGATTTCACTGCAATCTATAAACTAATAGTATTATGTCTTATTTTTTCCTTTCTACTATATTTTAATTACTTATTTTCTCTCTTATTTTCAGTTTCAGGTGTTTATTGTCACATTTTAAAAAATAATAAATGAACTTTTAAAAAGATAGACTTTAAAAAGTACATTTAAGCCATTTCAGGGCATTTGGATGCAATATTTGTTTCAAAATGCATAAAAATAATAGTAGTTGGTACCGAGTAGTAACTATATGTTAAAGTCCAACAGGTTTTTTTGGTCATTAATATAAAATTACAATATGAAAATATAAAATTCTGCAAAGCTACTATATCAATGCACGATCTCTTAAAAGTATATTAATATTTTAATCATTCTTCCTTTTCATGTCATGGAAATTTGCAGTTATGAACACATCTTTATTCCATTTTTTAAAAAAATCAGTCACTTTCAATAAATTTGTAATATTTGCCTTTTTTGTCTGTTATTTTTAGGGACTTAAGTGAAAACCAGATTCAAGGCATCCCTAGGAAGGCTTTTCGAGGAATTACTGACGTAAAGAATTTGTAAGTATTGTCTATAAATAGAATTTGAGCTTAAGCTAAATTCTTTTCATATGCCATTTTTGTATTTTGTGTATTTCATTACAAGATATGTGTCTTCATGTTATACAGAAGTAATTTTCTTGCTTAGAAATAGGTGGTAACTTTTGACATCAATTCACATCTTGATTAAATATATGTATAGGCTTTCTATATATTATTTGATTAAATATATGTATAGGCTTTCTATATATTATTTACAATATATATTGTTGCAATCTTCAATGTCAGTTGAAGAGAAGTTGGAACAAATTGATAACTTAGCTTTGTACTATACAGGTAGTCCTTGATTAAAAACAGTAGCTGGGATCAAATTTTCATTTGCTAGAAATGCAGTTGTAGATCACATGACTTTATCATTTAGCAATGGCAATTGTACCTCTCCCCTTTGCCACTGTTATAGAATGCTTACAGGTAGTGTTTGGCGAACAGAACTTGCACAGTTCGGGTTTGTACCGAACTTCGCGGTGTTCAGCATGCCGAACCCGAACCCAATTTTTGTTGAAAGTTTGGGTTCCAGTTCAGCATTTGTGCCGAACACCGGGAAGTGCTGCCGCCCAGCTGTCATCTGATGAGAAGAGGGGGAGCCGGGTGCCGGTGGCGGCAGAGGAAGGCAAATGCTGGGGAGCTGTTGGCCGGTCGGGAGGCTGGGGTGGAGGCACAAAAGGAGGCGGGGAATCCCACGATGGGATTCCGGGTGCAGAGCTTTGACGTCACGGAGACTTCTTCCTGGCCAGCCGAAATGGGGAGTTGAGGAGGAAATAAAGCCACATGCCAGGAAAGAGTCTCCGTGACATTAAATCCCCGTATCCGGAATCCTATTGTGGGATTCCCCACCTCCTTTTCCATAAAAATAAAAATTTAAATAAAAATAAACATTAAAAATAAAAAAAAAATATATTAAAATGTCCGAGGAGCTCTTTGCAGTTGCCCCATCTCGCTGCCAGTTTCCCCTCTCACCTGCCGATTGCTTGCGGAAAGCAGGCAAGGGAGGTTGCAAATGACCGTCTCATGACCATAGAACACTGCAATCATCCTAATGTTAGTCAGTTGCCCAGCGCCCAGATCACAATCACATGACTGTGGGAATAGTGGGAAGTCTAGAATTTCAAGAAGTGGTTATAAGTATCTTTCATTTTGTGCTGTTATAACTTTGAATGGTCACTGAAGAAGTGGTGATTAAATAAGAACAAATTATTAATAACTCTAGCAAATATATAGCACAGTGGACATATCTTTAAATATTCTCAATTTAAGCAACAAGTTTGTCTCTTTCTGTGGCTTATACTGTGATATATAACGAAATCTAGATTACCTACAATGGAGACTAGAAGCTTCATGGATTCCACATTCATTACAAATAAATTTTATATTTATTTATTTTTATTTATTCAATTTTTTTTATGCCGCCCTTCTCCTTAGACTCAGGGCGGCTTACAACATGTTAGCAATAGCACTTTTTAACAGAGCCAGCACATTGCCCCCACAATCAGGGTCCTCATTTTACCCATCTCGGAAGGATGGAAGGCTGAGTCAACCTTGAGCCTGTGATGAGATTTGAACTTGTGACCTGCAGATCTAGAAGTCAGCTTTAATGGCCTGCAGTACAGCACTCTACCCACTGCGCCACCTTGGCTCATATATTTTTCAACTAATTGGTGAAAAAAGTAAAGCTTTACATTTAGGCAAGAAAAACAAAATGCACCGGTAAGTATATGTGGTACATTGCTCAACAGTAGTAACTGTGAGAGGGATCTTGAAGTCCTAGTGGACAACCATTTAAATATGTGCAGCAGCTTCCAAAAAACCCCAACACAGTTCTAGTTTGCATTAACAGAAGGATAAAGTCAAGATTACATGAAGTGTTAATAGTACTTTATAATTACCTTGGTAAGGCCACACTTGGAATACTGCATTTAGTTTTGTTCGCCATGATGCAAAAAAGGATGTTGAGACTCTAGAAAGAGTACAGAGAAGAGCAACAGATGATTAGAGGACTGAAGGCTAGAAGATATGAAGAATGGTTACAGGAACTGGGTATGTCTAGTTTAATGAAAAGCAGGACTAGGGGAGACATGATAGCAGTGTTTCAATATCTCAGGGGTTGCCACAAAGAAGAGGCTTTGGACAGAGGTTTAACCTGAAGAATTCAGCCTCATGCTCCTAATTGCAAAACTATCAACCTTAAGGGAGCCAAGCATTTAATTATTATTTTTTCTATTCCTTTTCTGAAGTTTTATTTCTTTTTTATATGGCTAGCTAACATTGTATATGTGAATGTGTTAATTTCTACTAATTTTGGTTTCACAAGATGAAACTTTAGCAGTAAAATATAAACATATACAGTTAGGTTAGGAAGAGAACAAAGACAATTGAGTCAGTCTTCATAAGAGGAAAACAATCTAAGAAATACTTTTTTAAAATAGTATTTGGAGAAAGCATCTTTATGCCGTAACTCTAAAATCATTGGTGTATGTGGCTACTATATAGGGGACAATTGAAGAATGGAAATAAATATTCTTCCTTACATTTCTTATACACCTGATGTTAATGTTCATATCAATCTTTTCAGCTTCATATTTTCTTGGGTGAGTGTGGCCAATCTCTGCAGCTAAAATGGAGCCCCAGGAAAAGCATTTGGTCTTTAGGGTTCTTGGCAGCGCTATATATGTTCTCACTCAAAATCACATTTGACTTTTCAAATTTGGATCACTGCACAACCCTACTGCTTAGATTCAGTTGTACTTCAGAAGTGAGGGAGGAAAAATTCACCTGGGGAAAAGAGAATCAATCAGCAAACAATTTGTTTCACTTAGAAATACCTGTTCTGAGGTATTTTTGGAAGGCTGGATATTGAAAAATGTTGTTCTTTCCATAAGAAAAAAAATTATGCACTCACTGAAGTACCATTTTATAGAGAGAACTGGATGGATTTCCATCAAGGCTTTTTATTCTACTTCTAAGTAGTTCTCCCCAAACTCTTTTAGTTTAGCTATTTAAAATTATTTTTCTTATGTTTGATTAGGGAAAACCAAAATTCATTTTAAAGGAAGGGTGGAAGCAGCCAGTATTCACGAGCAGGCAAAATGTTTAAATGAATTCTAAGGAGGAAAAGTAATAGAACTTTAATCAAAAACATCATCAAATTTATTGGTGGATGAAAGTTACTTCCAGAAATTGTACTAAAGACTTTTTAAAAGCTTCAAATGCATAGACTAGTTTCATATTATTTTTTATCTTGAATTACTGAATCAGTTTCAATTTTGAATCAAATTTATTTTTCTATGTAGACTTATCTAGTCTCATGCTAATGTTCAAAGCTTATTATAGTGACAAAAGCATTTAGTATCATGGTCAGTATTTTATTTTCTGTGTTATATTCTATTATTATTTTATTCCACCCTTTTCATATGCAACTCAGGATAGCAAAAATACTTAATACTTCTTCCTCCTATTTTCCCCACAACAAAAACTCTGTGATATGGGTCAGATTGAGAGAGGAAAACTGGTCCAAAAATCACCCACCAGCTTTCATGCCTAAGAGAAGCCTAGAAATCACAGTCTTCTAGTTTCTGAACCAACACCTCCAACATTTAATGGAAATGGCTTTTGTACATCAAAACACATTGAGATGGCTTCTTAAGAAACTAACATCTGTTGACAAAATAAACCCAAAGTAAACTGAAATAAACCCAAAGTAAATTATTATAGTAACAAAACTTAGGCTTGAATTATAGTCCACTGTTTGCTGGTAGAAAAGGCACACCACTGGTCCATGCAAAGCATACTACTGGTCTATGAACTGTACCAGATAAAGGAAGACAATAGCTCAACAGACAATAAGATGAGATCATGGGACTAAGGCTCTGAATATAGATCTGTGCCTGTAAGTGGGGCCATGATAGAAAACTATGGATTCATTTCTGAGATTTTGTGGGGATTTTTACTTTTATGTTTTGAATGTAATTTGGAGTTAATACTGATATATTATGTACAGTAGATGGTCCTTAGACTCTCATTGACTTCTTTGAAAATTTGGTAGCTAAATTTTGTGAATACTGTATACTGTTAACATTATGTTGCCAACTTCAGCCTGTTGGGAGAGCCTCAGCTGTTGTTGTATGCTGCACACAACATTCTGTGCTGCTATCATGTCCCCATTTCTATTGTTGCCAAACTTCATGCTGCCTGTGTCATATTAGGTCCATCTCATGGAGATTGTCAGTGTGTGCTTGGGACAAAAGGAGAAAATTATACAGTAATGCAATATCTTGGGTCCAAGAATGGTTTGCAGCTGTTAAACAACTAAATAAGGAAATTCTGCTTTCCAGAGAATTAATTGGTTTGGATTCAGTCCATGTTGTGTTACTTACTACAGTTTCGTGATGAAGATACCGACTGGCTTAAATTCAGCCTATTATCTGTCTCTTTCACCTATTTTCTAGGCTAGATTGGCTTTAGCACTTGTGGCCTTTGGCCTGTCTGCAGCTGAACTTGGATAGCAAAAAATACAGGAGAAAAAAATAATTGACACTGATGGATTAAGCCCTGCACATTTGTAGGCTTTATGTTGGAGGCAATTTCCCAAGTGATTTTATAATTTAAAAAACAATGTTGCACTTCCGTTGGTCTAATTAGCGTAACTGTATGGAATACAGCTTGGGCCACCCCAGAGAGGAATGAACTGGCATGTGTATTTTAATTTATGGATTAAATTACTAGGAGAAGGTACAGTTTTTCATTTGGATTTATATTTTATTACCTGGTAATAGTAATGGCCAGAAGTCTGGCCTTTGCATTTTGGCCTATGTATTGCAATTAAAATTATGCAATTCAATAATGAGTACAATCTATAAAACACCACTTAAAAGATTGCATTGAAATGTTCAGCAAAGGAAATCTTTTCATTGCGTTTCTGGCTGTAGAACTTGCCAGTCAACCAGGATCACTTAAAAGCTCCACTTGCCATCCTTGTATAATTAACTTATCCTACTGGAGATCCAACACCAGGACTTTCCGCATTATTTCATGCTAGCAGCATCTAGTAGAAATTAAACAAAATTTTAGCTACTGGTATAGATATTTCTTGGTTCATAATTAATTTGTGCCTTATTTCATTACCTGATTTAAACTCTTTCTTTGTTATATTTATACTTTATAATTCTTACTCAGATATTGTCCAGTATTATCTATTTATTGATTAGATATTCAACACTTATTATTCATAAATAATTCAAAGCAGCAACTCCTGTCTCCTCTTATTTTATCCACAACAGTCAGTGAGGTGGATTGGCCTGAGAGAGAACAAGTGGCCCAAAGTTACCTGGCCAGTTTTCATGCCTAAATTGGGACTAGAACTCAGAGTCTGCCTATTTATAGGCCAGCAACTTCACTATGTCAAATTTATCCCCTATTTCAAAACATTAAAAATGGAAATTATAATCATGTTTTTTAAAAAAATTACAATTATTGTAAAATATTTTCTAATACCATTCTATACAGCAAATCAACCAAGAGGAATACAGTACACAGATATACAGATTTAAATGTTTGGTATAAAATGGATCGTAATATGAAGCCATGTTAATAATATCCACTCTTCCTCTAACTTCTAACTGCTGCTGCATCTTTCAGCTCTCTCTAACCCATTCTTTGATTAATCTCTATATTAAACTAATGTTTGTAGATTGCAAAGAAGAAGCTTCATTAGGTCCTACGATGTTGCTAGCATACATTATTATGCTAGAATATTCAATTTTTTTCAGGGAAAGCCTTGAACTGGTCTATCTTATGTTTCATTCTTGTTTCATGCCAGAGTCCAATATTTGTAATGGAATCAAGCCAAAAAAGTGTCACTTCTAGCTCAGGAGAATAGTTTCTGCAAGTAAATATAATCCATATGAATAAATGTTGCATAACTAGATTTAATAGTTCTTTCAGATATATTAATGAAGCAGATCAAAGATTTCAAAGGCGTGTACAAAATACAGCATGAGACATTTTTTTAAAATAAATTCTAAGTGGCTATGTAAAATTAACTAATTTCCTCCACTCCTTAAAGTCTTCTGGACCATGATTGATAAATTTTTCTGCATGTTCTTATAAACACTTTTAAAATGGAATAAATATAATGTTTCAGATTTTATATAAGGAAGAAACGGAACATGTCAAATGCACATTATGCACTATAATTTTCCAGTTATTGGAGAAAAAATACAGTATAGTATTGTTAGAGAATAAAATATAACCTAACAATTTCCTTTTCCAGCTTTAATAACATTCGCAGTGACCATTTCCCTCTGTTTTCATTTTATGCGAAGTAGTTGGAGAGTATGCAGTCACTTCAAAATAATTTCTTCAAAATGAAGACTTTCTTACAGTTTTAAGGGATATTTTGTTTCCTTATGTGGCTGAGTTTTTGAATGAATAAAAACTGAATTATTCATCTTTTTTAGTGAGGATATATATATGTAATGTTTGAGTTACATTTAATATTTATCTTCCCTTTGAAAGATCGATATATTCTTAAAGAAATTCAATTTCTAATTATCCCAATTGTATAAGCACTCTCACTGTATATATTTTCAGAATCCATCTCAGAATTAGAAAGCGGGGTTTGGTCATATGCTAGTGTCATTTGAAAATCCCTTGAGATTTAGACTAGTTTTATTTACAAAATTATGGCTGTTGCAACATCCCCATAGTCACAAGCTACCTTCTCATCGAACAGGTCACTAGACAACAGGTCTAATGTTTTCTAATCTTTAGATGATTTGTTTATTATCCATAAAGAAATGAATGACGTGTGTGTGCGTGTGCGTGTGTGTACACATATGCACATACATATATAGTGGTACCTCTACTTAAGAACTTAATTTGTTCCATGACCAGTTTCTTAAGTAGAAAAGTTTGTAAGTAGAAGCAATTTTTCCTATAGGAATCAATTTAAAAGCAAATAATGTGTGCAAACCCATTAGGAAAGAAATAAAAGCTCGGAATTTGGATGGGAGGAGGAAGGGGAAGAAGAGGAGGAAGACACTCGCTGCCCAGAGCAAAGGGAGTATTTCTTTTCTTTGGGCACTGGCAGAGATTTAGAAACATAGAAACATAGAAGTCTGACGGCAGAAAAAGACCCCATGGTCCATCTAGTCTGCCCTTATACTATTTTCTGTATTTTATCTTAGGATGGATATATGTTTATCCCAGGCATGTTTAAATTCAGTTACTGTGGATTTATCTACCACGTCTGCTGGAAGTTTGTTCCAAGGATCTACTACTCTTTCAGTAAAATAATATTTTCTCATGTTGCTTTTGATCTTTCCCCCAACTAACCTCAGATTGTGTCCCCTTGTTCTTGTGTTCACTTTCCTATTAAAAACACTTCCCTCCTGGACCTTATTTAACCCTTTAATATATTTAAATGTTTCGATCATGTCCCCCCTTTTCCTTCTGTCCTCCAGACTATACAGATTGAGTTCATTAAGTCTTTCCTGATACGTTTTATACTTAAGACCTTCCACCATTCTTGTAGACCGTCTTTGGACCCGTTCAATTTTGTCAATATCTTTTTGCAGGTGAGGTCTCCAGAACTGAACACAGTATTCCACAGTATTCCAAATGTGGTCTCACCAGCATTCTATATAGCGGGATCATAATCTCCCTCTTCCTGCTTGTTATACCTCCCGCTCCAAGCGCCCAGAGAAAGGAAAATGCTTTGTTCTCTCTGGACTGCCAAAGCCTCCTTAAGCGCCACTGAAAGGCTCCGCTGGCAGCTGAGAAAAGCTCAAGATGGCCGGGATTAAAGGGGGAATGGCAGGAAACTGGCCAGGCCTTTGTGCCTCTCTCAAATTTCCTGGGAAATTTTTCCGGGCTTGGGTTCTTAAGTAGAAAATGGTTCTTAAGAAGCGGCAAAAAAAATCTTGAACACCCAGTTTTATCTAGAAAAGTTCTTAAGTAGAGGCGTTCTTCGGTAGAGGTACCACTGTATATACAAAACAGGGGGTGATTGTTTTTTCCATCAAAGCATTTTTTAAATTCTCCTTTTATTTTATTTTCTCTCTCCCTCTCCCTCTTATTCTTTTCCTTTTTTCCTTTCTTTTTGGGTGAAATCCTAGGCATAGCAGCTCTCTCAGAGGACAGAGCCTGATGCATGTCAGAGAGATACCTACAAAAGTTAGGGAGTTGTGAATACATCTTAATTTATTTAACTTCTCTGCTGCAGATCTTCATATCATCCAGATAATAGCGGACACCTTAGTTTAGAATTTGCAGCTATGTTTGAACTTTAGCTATGATGGGTTGATTAGCAGTGTTATTTCACCACCATATGATTTTACATTATGAGTTTTCCATGAAACATACATTATAACTTTTCAAAGAAATTTTTGTGAAGATAGGTTAGGTTTGAAAAGGTTGAAAATAAGGTTCAAATATTCCAATCCAAGCTAATAGATGAAAAGACATTTTTATGTGAAACAGAGAACCCTCCATTAGAGCAGCTTGACAGCTTGCCCTTTTGATATTGGGTGGGCAAGTTTCCTTCAAAGATTGATGGTTAATGCTCTACAGAATTCTCATTTATTTAATATAAGATTTCAGGGTTTAGTATATCTGAAAATTATAATATAATAGACAGTATCAATTGAGCCCAGTTCCAGCTTGGTTTGTTTGATAAAGCTAGAATCTAGCAGATTATTAATTCTAGTCTCATTTTAGGCACAAAGCCAATTGGGTGACCTTGGGCCAGAATGTCAAGACCTATTATTCCCAAGGAAAAGAAATTTAGAAAATTTTTGCTACTTCACTGCTGCATAGCTGGTGTTTAGGATCAAAGCCATGCTGTGGCAGTCAGCCATCATCATATGATCCTCATATTCAATGACCCTGGTCGCTTTCATAATTAATGACACTGGTCTTTTGATGTTCCGAGGTTCTCTCTTCCCTCAGAATCACCACAAGACAAGTTGCTAGCCCTCACAATGTTTCAAAAGTAGAAAGAGTCTCAGAACATCACAAGATGAGCGCCAGTTCCCATGAAGTTTCCAAAGGATAAAATGAGTCTCAGAAACCTTGTGAGATGAGCTCTTACAGCTCATGATATTCTGAGGCTCTTTCTATCTTTGGGAAATATTGGATAGCTGTTTACAATATCTGTGCCTCAGAACAGAAAAAATAATTACTGCCAACCTGTCTTTCATTGAGTCAAAAAGGGGGCAGTGAAAATATTTACTGACCTCTCGCATCCTGGACATAAATTGTTTCAACTCCTACCCTCAAAACGACACTATCGAGCACTGCACACCAGAATAACTAGACACAAGAACATTTTTCCCCGAACGCCAAATTACTATTACTATTAGTCTTATCATTCCTATGATATGTTGCTTGAATCCTTACAATTTATATTAATATTGATTGTCTTCTGATTGCTTATATGTACCTAGTGAAGGGCTACCAATTTTTTTACTACCACACTGTGGGTGTGGCTTATACATTTTCTTTCAACATCTTTCAGTGCAAATTGGATGTTTTGGGTTGGAGCTCCATTTTCGCTATCCCACTGCGTTCCACCAGGTCTGGGCAGTAGTCCACCCCTGTATGTACCCTATGACAATCACTCAGTTGTACCTCATGATTCTTGAAAAAAGTATATTTCCTTTTATGTACATTGAGAGTATATACACAAAAGATAAATTCCTTGTGTATCCAATTACACTTATTTATTTATTTATTTATTTATTTATTTGTTTGTTTGTTTGTTTGTTTTATTAGATTTGCATGCTGCCCCTCTCCGTAGACTCAGGGCGGCTCACAACACAGTAAAACAGTTCATGACAAATCTAATAATTTACAATTTAAAATATTTTAAAAACCCCATTATTAAGCAGACATATATACAAACATACCATACATAAATTGTATAGGCCCGGGGGAGATATCTCAATTCCCCCATGCCTGATGACAAAGGTGGGTTTTGAGGAGTTTACAAAAGGCAAGGAGGGTAGGGGCAGTTCTAATCTCTGGGGGGAGCTAGTTCCAGAGAGTCGGGGCTGCCACAGAGCAGGCTCTTCCCCTGGGGCCCGCCAACCGACATTATTTAGTTGACGGGACCCGGAGAAGGCCCACTCTGTGGGACCTAATCGGTCGCTGGGATTCGTGCAGCAGAAGGCAGTCTCGGAGATATTCTGGTCCGATGCCATGAAGGGATTTATAGGTCATAACCAACACTTTGAATTGTGACCGGAAATTGATTGGCAACCAATGCAGACTGCGGAGTGTTGGTGTAACATGGGCATACCTGGGGAAGCCCATGACTGCTCTCACAGCTGCATTCTGCACGATCTGAAGTTTCCAAACACTTTTCAAAGATAGCCCCATGTAGAGAGCGTTACAGTAGTCGAACCTCGAGGTGATGAGGGCATGAGTGACTGTGAGCAGTGACTCCCGGTCCAAATAGGGCCGCAACTGGTGCACCAGGCGAACCTGGGCAACCCCTCGCCACAGCTGAAAGATGGTTCTCTAATGTGAGCTGTGGATCGAGGAGGACGCCCAAGTTGCAGACCCTCTCCGAGGAGGTCAATAATTCCCCCCACAGGGTGATGGACAGATGGGATTGTCCTTGGGAGGCAAAACCCACAGCCACTCCGTCTTATCAGGGTTGAGTTTGAGTCTGTTGACACCCATCCAGGCCCCAACAGCCTCCAGACTTAGCCAATAAAGAATTCTCTTCTCTTCTCTTCTATTCTCTTCTATTCTATTCTACTCTACTCTATTGCATCGGCTGGGTGCACTTGTCAGCAGCTTCACAGAAAGAAAAACTAAGTAGAGCATTTATTGTGGAGAAGGTCCAAATCTACTGGCAGAGTGATGGGGCAGTGGAAAGACTGAAGCACTCCAGGAGAGTGGGATGCAGGGAAAGGGCAATGTGCCGATGGGCCAAGCTGTCTCTTGACTGGTTTCTACATACCAACTATCCCTTTACTCCTTGGTGAATATACTAAAATAAAATCCAACTGGAAGATGTTAAGAGCTAGGGTATGTTGTGGGACAGAAAGCTGAATAAATAATAAAGTAAGTGGCCTTTCCTATCTCTTTTTATGTTACTGCATAAAACAAAGTACCAATTTTCATTTAGCTAAAATCTGGGCATTGTTACATTTTTCCCGTATTTTGGAAAGGAAACAATGGAACATGTTGTTTTATTCTATTCTCTGGAACATTATTTTCAGATAATGGTCTTTTATAACATAGTCTATAAGGATAGGCAGTTTGGCTATTGATTGCTTGGTCTCCTTTTTCATATATTCTTGGCTGTTCTGTACTCTTTTCTCACAGTTGTGCAAGTCTAAAATGAAGAATCTTCCTGTTCATTATAGAATGACTACTTTTACTCGTCATGTTTGCAAATTACACTAGCAAACTAAGGACACTAGCCAGATAAATACCTGATAGCCCCCCACCCCCTATTTTCCTTCCCAAAACTGCGTCTTATATTTCGGTGCATTTTATACTCCAAAAAATACAGTAAATTGGTCACTATCCATATATTGAATACTTTATAAAAGTGCTAAACTAACTTTTTACTCAAACATGGATGATCCCAAGTTTAATGAAGTTCTCTGTATTCTTCCATATTTTCTCTCTTGATAACCAACATAAATCCCAGATGATGAAAGAGATTATCTGCCTAACCATCTGTCAATTTTGAGTTCATGTTGTCCCACATAAGTAGTTAGAACCTTATAGAAATCCTGCTGCCTAGCAATCTCGTTTCCAGGCGAGCAGTTGGATTATTCTAAGTCTCTTCTCCTGGAAAATGTCTACATCTGTGCTGAATGATATAGTCAGAAGTGTTTCAAGAATTCCATTTC
This sequence comes from Erythrolamprus reginae, assembly GCF_031021105.1. Classification (NCBI taxonomy): domain Eukaryota; kingdom Metazoa; phylum Chordata; class Lepidosauria; order Squamata; family Dipsadidae; genus Erythrolamprus; species Erythrolamprus reginae. The sequence continues at coordinate 129,441,948 of NC_091951.1, forward strand.
TGCCATGGCAGCCATTACTTGTCTGGGTTGCCCCTAATATGTAGTAGTGTATTTGCACAGTCATTATTCCACATTTCATGGAGCTGATGATCTGATTAGATGGATGCTCTCTATCATAAAGTTGTACTTTGAATGGCCAGCTTGAGAGAATAGTAAAAGAACAGATAAATAGTTTCCCTCAGATATCAAATGAGTTTAATATTTGGAATAAAGGCACACCTGGCTGTTTAAGAGTTTTGCTCTGGAGATCTGCTTTCTCTTTCAGAACTAATATCTCCCTTTTGTGAGAACCAGGTAACATCAGAATGACATTTGAAGTGCAAATGAGAGAAATGGAGCAAAAACAGATCATGCATGTATTAAGACTCATTGGGGCAGTGGAGCCAGTGATGACAATGGAACCAGTGAAGAATTACTTACTTCTTTGCTTCTATTTCATTTGCAATGAATGGACAAATTGCTATTGCATCTCCACTCTGGAACAAGTACAGGGAAGTGGAGGGGAGATGAAATAATGGTGCTCATTCTAAGCAATTTACATATTATTTGTGGAAATATCTTGTTTACCTTAAGCTCTTCTCCACTTCCCAGTAGTCTTGTCATCAGAATGAGTAATATCCTTTTTGGAGAGCAGGAATGGATGATATAGTTGAACATTCACCCCCTTCCCTTGCAAATGAGATCTCCAGGTGTGTTTTCCTGCTGGGGTTTTTGAATGCTGTTGACTATAATGGCTGTTGAAATTTCTTTTGTTACAAACTAATCTCAGCAGTTCATTGGCTATTTTGCAGGAACATTCCTTCAATTGATTCAATGATTACTGTGGTTTATAATGTCTTATACAGAGATGTTTACCAGCAGTTCTAAAATAGCATAATGGTTACAACCTTGGTTGGTAAAATTGAACTTGCTACTTCAAAATCAGCAGAATAATGATTTTCTAAATTACTGTCATTGTGATTCTTTCTTTGAACTACCTATTTGTCCTTGGAGTTTTTATTTTTAAATACTTCCAATGGTGCCTTGCTTCATCATTTGTGAAGTAGACCCAGAGACAGGGTTTTGAGCAATCGGTAATTTTATTCAGCTCAGAGAACAAGTGACAGCTCAGCAAGGTAAAGTGACTATTCAGCGAGTACCGACTGGCTCTGCCGGGAGAAACCGCTTCTTTTATACTTTTGCGGTTCCCGCCAAAGCTAGAGCCGGCCGCGTCTGAGCCAATCAGGAGCGACTTCCTGCTTGGGCTCAGACAGCGCTGGAAAAGAGGAACAAACTATTTACAGCGTTACAAGGTAGCCATTCCAGGATACAACACCCCTCCCCTCATAGTTGGACTCATCCATCAAGAAGCCATGTGACGAAGTCGTCCAATCGGTGAGGCCTCCGAGGCTCTCGCGCTGACCTGCGCAGTCCAATTTCTCCTTCGCCACTGACTGTGGAGGATGGCTCGCCGCTGCTCTCCCGGTGCGGCGGACTTGGCCTGGCGGGCCCAACGAAGGCTTCGGAGGACGAGGATGGCTCGGCGTCGCTGGATGGTTCCCCCTGGCCCGATAAGTATCTTTGCGTGTTTATTAGTTCGGGCAATGTACTAAAGTCTGTTGAGGGGGAAGAGTCCAAGTCAGCGGTTTGTTGTAATTGATTTTCAGTTCGTTTCCGAATGTGGTCTATGTGTCGTTTCCACAAACGACCATCCTCCAGTTTAACAACATAAGTCTTGGGTGCGTTTTGCTTAACAATAATTCCCTTCATCCAGTTTACATTTCCATCAAAACATTTTACATATACATTTTGTCCCAAATACATTTCTCTTTCTGGTTTCATACACATTTGGTTATTATTAACACAGAACCTTGGATTTAACCTGTCTAATGGTGACCTCAACTTTCTTCCCATCAATAACTCTGCAGGGCTTACATGTGTGTGCGAGTTAGGGGTAATGTGCTGGGTTAATAAGAATTGGTCCAAGTTCTGTTGCACATCCCCAGGGCCTGACCTGTGCAATGCCTCCTTTGCCACCCTTACGTAACGTTCTGCCAACCCGTTAGCCCAGGGCGAGTAAGGCGAGATGAGGGCATGCCTGACCCCTAGGCCATCTAGGAATAATTCGAATTGCCTGGCTGTTAGCTGTGGCCCATTGTCAGACACTAAGAGATCAGGGCAACCATGGGAAGCAAACAGTCTGCTCAATACCTTGATAGTGGCACTTGTGGTTATGTTGTTCATTGCTATTATTTCCAACCATTTGGAGAAGGCATCAACCACTATTAGAAAGTACTGAGACCCCACTGGGCCAGCAAAATCAATGTGGATCCTAGACCAAGGACCAGCAGGCTGTTCCCACTCAGCCGGAGTTGTTTTGGGGGGACTGGGCCTTGACTCTTGGCATGGGTCACACTTTGAAACCCAACTTTCAATATCAGCATCTAGCCCTGGCCACCATAAATGCCCCCTTGCTAGGCTCTTCATCCTGACAATCCCAGGATGGCCCACGTGTAACATTCTGAGTACCTTTTCCCTTAGGCGTTTGGGGATGATCACTCTATCCCCCCACAGCAAACAACCTTTTACATATGATAATTCAAGCCTTTTGTTTTTAAAATCACACAATTCAGGTTTAACAATATCATTTTGCCATCCCTTTAGAACACAGTTCACCACTTGTTTAAGGATTTGGTCTTGCTGCGTGTATGCAGCTACCTCTTTTGCTGTGGTTAGTGGGTTTTCCTCGAGTTCTATCATTAGCACATCTGTGGCAGGAACAGGGTCTTCTACTAAGTCTGCTATGGGGCATCTGCTGAGGCCGTCTGCATGATTGATTTCCTTCCCCCCCTTGTGGGTGAGCTCATACTGATACCCTGAGAGGAAAAGGGCCCATCTGATTAGTCTTGGAGACATAAAAGGTGGAGTGGGCTTGTTGGGGGCTAGCAGGCCTAGTAGGGGTTTGTGGTCAGTGACTAGCTCAAAGCTTCTTCCAAAAATGTAATTGTGAAACTTCTTTACCCCTGCCACTAATGCTAGAGCCTCCTTGTCTAACTGGCTGTAATTCCTCTCCGTGCTGGTCATGGTTCTTGAAAAAAATGCTATTGGGGCCTCTGTCTTATTGGGTAGAACGTGAGCTAAAACTCCTCCTATGCCGTACGGTGAAGCGTCGCACGTGAGCCTAATGGGTAGTGAAGCACTATATTGGACTACTACGCTTTTAGAAGTTAATAAGTTTTTTATTTGGCAAAAAGCTTCACGTTCAGTTTTCCCCCATGTCCAGCGGGCTTCCTTCTGGAGTAAACGGTGGAGAGGCTCTGCTACTGTTGCCTTCTGCTTTAAAAAAACGGAATAAAAATTAAGGAGGCCCAAAAATGCCTGCAACTCACCCTTATCTTGTGGCTCTGGGGCTTCTCTAATTGCTCTCAGCTTCTCTGATGTGGGGTGGATACCTTCTTTATCTATCTTATACCCAAGGAATTCAATACTGTCAGTTCCCCAGACACATTTATCAGGCTTGATTCGTAACCCTTTGTCCTGTAGCCTCTTAAGTACTTCCCTTATTCTTTTGTTCACTTGTTCCTGGTTTTCCCCTGCAATTAAGATGTCATCAAAATATGGAATTGCCCCATTTACCCCTGACAATAGGCGTTCCATGATGCTCTGGAATATTCCTGGGGCTATGCTTACCCCAAACTGTAACCTCGTGCATTTGAAAGCCCCCCTGTGCGTTACAATCGTTTGAGCGTTTGCTGTTTGTTCATCGACCGGAAGTTGCTGGTAAGCCTGCGCCAGGTCGATCTTTGCGAACCTTTTCCCCTCCCCCAAGGAGTGTAAGAGTTGTTGCACAACCGGAATGGGGTAGGGGTGGTGTTGGAGTGCCTTATTCAGGGTTGATTTGTAATCAGCGCAAACTCTTAAGGAGCCATCTGGCTTCAGGGGTGTCACTATGGGAGTTTCCCATGGCCCCTGTTCCACAGGGACTAAGATACCTTGACTAATGAGTTTGTCCAGCTGTATGTCTAGCTTGGGGAGAAGCGGAAGGGGGACCCTGCGAGGTTTCAGTCTAACCGGTGGGACCTTGGGGTCAATAGAGAAAGATATAGGGGGTCCCTTATACAATCCCAAGGTGGGGCTGAACACTTCAGGGAACTCTTTCACAAAGTTAGGCATAATATCACAGTTTACATTACACACACCCGAAATTTCGATCCCCAACGGTTCCATCCACGCTAGACCTAGCAGGGAGTGTTTGGCCCCCGTCACAATAAGTATGGGAAGGGTACATTTAACATTCTTAAATGCAATAGGTACATTTGCTGTTCCCAGGACCGAGATTACCCCCCCTTGGAAGTCTCTGATCACCAACGAGGTTTGAATTAGGTCAGCCTTAGACACATTAGGCATATATAGCTTAAATTTTTCCCAGGGCATGATGGTATATCTCGAGCCCGTATCCAGCTCCATTGAGCAAGGCTGGTTATTTAGTAACAATGAGATAACAATTTTAGCCCCCTTTTTGGTTGCCGTGTTATTCACGGAAAATTGAGAGTTACCTCTATTGTAGTCTCGGTTAGCGGTGGAGTAGTTCCTTTGACCCGAGTTGCGGAACGGTCTCCTTTCTCGCGATTGGGGGGGGTGGTTTTGAGGTCGCTGGTATTGTTGTGTGGCAAACGTTTCTTCTGGTGCCGTTGCCCTGCATGCGATGGCGATGTGGCCTCTCCGGTTGCAACGGTGGCAAGTAGCGTCTCGGAAAGGGCATCGATGGCGCTGGTGATTTCCCCGGCAGCCCGCGCAGGGGGCTGGGTGAGTAGCTCTAGGGTGTCTCGGCTGGTCTTGCAGGAGGAGGCAGTTGTCCCCGTTGCTAGTTGGCTGGCTGCGGTCGTCTGTTCCCATGGCGCTGGGAGACTCGGTGTCGATTTTGGCAATGGTTTCTCGCCTTCCGTGCTCTTTTAATTCTCTTGCCGCTGCGTCGGCTGCTTCCGCGGTTTGCGCTAATTTAATCACGGTTTGTAGAGTCGGCTCCTCTTCGGTGAGGAGTTTATTTCTCACTGAGTTGCTCTTCATGCCGAAAACCAAGGCGTCGGTGAGGCGAGCTTCCGGGTCTTGAAACTTGCATTGAGCAAGTACCGTTCGAAGCCGCGTTGTGAATTGGCTGATCGACTCGGTTTCTCTCTGAGCCATCATGTGAAATTGATGCCGGTAAACCATGGCTGGTCTGGTTGGTTTGAAATGGCTCGCTAGTTTCTGTTGAAGGACGTCCCACGCTGTGGCTCTTGCTTGTTCTGGTTCGGTGAGAGTTTGGGCGAGTCTACGGATCTCTGCGCCGCAGTAGTTGAGAAAAATAGCCCGTCTGCGATCAGCTCCGGCGTCCTGCATTCCCGCCGCCTCGAGGAATATCTCGAAGGTGGCCATGTACTCGTCCCATGTCATTTTCTCGGAATCGAAGAGTTCTGGAGCCTGGCCGATCTGGATTTTGTCCATGTTGCACGCGAAGTTTCTTCCGTTCGTTCGTCGCCAGTGAAGTAGACCCAGAGACAGGGTTTTGAGCAATCGGTACTTTTATTCAGCTCAGAGAACAAGTGACAGCTCAGCAAGGTAAAGTGACTATTCAGCGAGTACCGACTGGCTCTGCCGGGAGAAACCGCTTCTTTTATACTTTTGCGGTTCCCGCCAAAGCTAGAGCCGGCCGCGTCTGAGCCAATCAGGAGCGACTTCCTGCTTGGGCTCAGACAGCGCTGGAAAAGAGGAACAAACTATTTACAGCGTTACAAGGTAGCCATTCCAGGATACAACAATTTGTCCAGTCACTAGTCACTCGAGTAAAAAAACTTTATCTAATCTGGATTTGACCCTGTTGAGGATGAAAACATTTTACTTCAATGACTAGAAAAATAAGGAAATTCCACACTGCTGAATTTTTTTAAGCTGAGGTAAAATACAAATAGCAGTTAGAGAGAGAAATATATAGAGAGAAATTGTTTTACCAGGTTTTTAATTAGCAACCATCCCTTCACAGGGAAAGTGTTATGACACTTCAGTCTTATAGGATTAGGAGCAAAAGTATTTCTAGAAGAAATTAGAATCCAGCTGACCAGGAAGAAATATTTTTTATTATTATTTTATAGTTGGTCAAATGCTCAGCCACATGTTTAAACTGGATTTGGCATTTTTGTTCACCAATTGAGTCCTTCCCAAGAACCTGGGATTGCCAGATGTTGTTTCTGATGGTGTTATAATTTATGTTTGGTATGTATGTGCTGTTTGGTTTTTAATTATGATAGGATTTTTAGTTTTTTAATATTAGATTTGTGCCATTATAATATTGTTTTTATCGTTGTTGTGAGCCGCCCCAAGTCTTCTGAGAGGGGCGGCATACAAATCTAATATATTATTATTATTATTATTATTATTATTATTATTATTATTATTATAGGTATTGTTGCAGGATGTAAGTTATTCCAAGTAAAGCTGTCAGTTGGAATTGACTGGTGGTGACTTTGTCAATGCCAGTCATATTCAAATGGTGCTCCAGATGTTTGTGGGTTGCACTCAAGATATCTATCAGTATTGGCATTATGTTTGTTTTGCTTTGCCACAATCATTGTATTTGGCGATTCTCTCCCCCCCCCCCCCCCCGGCCAACCTCAGCTCTTTTTCTTTTACTCTGCTATCTCCAGGACCTGACATGTCCACCATCCAGACTTTTTTTTGTCTTTCTGTAAATAATTGCTTATGATTTGTTTTTACATGTTGGGAGCCGCCCCGAGTCTTCGGAGAGGGGCGGCATACAAATCTAAGTAATAAATAAATAAATAAATAAATTGTTAAGTATGGGGTGTTATGTGGCAGATTCTTGTCTGCTTAAAGTTCCAGAGCACTTTAGCTTCTTAATTTTCTAACACATTATCCATTTTGTGGTTCTTGTTTGCAGATAAATGTATTTCTTACAGATAGTCCAATGTTGCTTCTTGGTATGTAGTTAATCTATATGATCATCTTGCAACAGCTAATTAGGTGGTCCACTGTTTCTTCTATTTCTTTACAGAGATGACATTTACTGTCCATTGCTGTCTTTCAATTTTGGCTTTATATGTATGCATTTGTTCTTAAGACTTGGTCTTATGCAGCCAAAATTATCTCCTCTGTCTCTTTTTCAACTTTCTTTAGTTACTGTCTGATCTTTGTTATTATCTGCTTTGTCTGCTTTTTTTTTTTGTATTGGTCATTTTTGTATAATATTTTGCCTAGCCATGTCTCTTTTCTTTATTTGGTATTTCTTGTTGCCAGTTTGGCCTCTCTAGTATTCTTTACTCTCTTGATGTGTTCATTTCCAACCTTCTTCTTGACTTCAGTGTGCTTGATGTTGTCAACCTAAAGGATGCTCAGTGCAGTGATATTCTTTGTCCAGACTCCTGATGTTATTTCCATATGGCATTTTGTTACCTGGATTCCTTGAGTTTTCACTAATTTTCATCTCTTGATGATAAGGGTGACACATTCAATAGGTGAAAAATATTATTGTTAATCTGATATGTCTGTGTACATGTACATTTTGATGGTTTAATTTTACATCTTTACATTTAATTTAGCTTTGTGACTATATGTGTCTGCAGGAAGGAGCATGTGTTAAGATATTCATGAACTGAGAGAGTCAGTAGTCAATCAATGAATACACATAGGAACTAAATCAGCCAATGGGAGCTAACCACTTCTCAGTCTGTGCAGAGAATCAAAATTGAAACTTAAGCTTAAGGCTGGGCATGGCTCAGCCCAATCTGCTCTCTTGTTCACTCTGTGCTTGTCTGCTGCTGAAATGAAACTAACTGTTCTCTGCTACCTGTAACTGCTTGAAGACGAATCTATATTGGTATTGTAAAATTTACTTCATCTATATTCTTGTTTATAAAGAAGCTATTGAATCCAGCTGAATCAGTCATCTGTGTGTGCTTCTAGTTTTGATTTTGCAACAAATTTTAATAGCATGATTGATAATCATATTCCTGGATGGAAAGATTGGAAGGAACAGCAGCTGGTATTTTGTCCAATGCTAGAGGTAGTGGTCTGCTGCCTAGATTGAATACAGGTAATTCTTAACTTATAAGAATTCATTTAGTGACTGTTCAGAGTTAAAGTGGCCCTGAAATTAGGGGCTTATGACTGCTTTTCACACTTAAAATCATTCCAGTATCCCCATGGTCACGTGATCCCAAATTCAGATGCTTGGCTCACATTTATGATGGACGCAGTGTCCCAGGTGATAATCTTTGCCACTTTCAGACATGAAAAGTCAATGGGGTAGCCAGAGTCACATCCCACCATGTTACTAACTTAACTGCAGTGATTCATTAAACAACTGTGCCAGGAGAGGTCATAAAATGGGCAAAATTCACTTAAAATGTTTCTTTTACCTACAGAAATTCTGGACTCAATTATGGTTGTATGTTGAAGACTATGTGTACCATATAAGCTGCTGTCAAGGAGAGATTTTTTTCTTTAAGCCATCTTAAAATCAAGCCATTATGAGTACAGGACTGAAACAGTTTGCAGTCTGATTATTAATTAAGCTCTAGTTGGGGCAGGTATAGTGAATCTTTGTTTGTCCTTGGAGTTATATTTAGCATATAGATCTTAAAAGAGTGCAAATAAATGATAGCTATTATCTGCATCTTTTAAAAAAATCCCTTTTCAGGTTGAGTTATAACTGGGATAATAAATTAAGACTACTTTGGAGCTTTGATTATCTTGTTATCCAGGAAAGTCCTGTATTTACTTTCAATAATATTTATTTATAACTATTTATTATTTTGACAGCGATATTAGACTATGTAGAAGGATTGGCTTAGGGACAATGTTTCTCAAAATTCAGTTCCTTCTTGCCAAACCCTGTCCAGAAGGTGGTGCTGTGATCCTACCATTCAACCCCTAGGGCACTAATGTGCATCATCCTACATAGGATCTCTATCTCATACCTCTTTTTCTCATATGCCTGCCTTCAACACATTATCTCAGTTCTAACCATTGGAAGTTGCTTTGCTCAGTACAGTGCTGCAAGAGTGGCCACTTGCACTTCTTGTCTCACACCAAGATGGTACCAAACCTATGTGCATATATTATTCATGTTTGATGCAGTTTTATTCTGCCTACACCTTTCTCCTTCTGCTTGGTGGACTTTTTGGTTATCACACTGAACATCTTGCAATGTCCTTGCCTACACAGTCAATATTTTTCCATTTGTTATTTATGTATTACTTTCCTGTGTATATGTTAAATTGAAGCAAGCATACTTCTGAAGAGTGATGCTCTACCATGTTTTTAGTAGTTTGCCTGGTAATTAATGCATATTTCCCCTTCCTCTGCTTTCCTCCGTCTTTTTTTCTATCTCCCTATCCCCTCTATCTATGTCTCCTTCTCTTCTGATCAGCCATAGTGCTTGCTGGCAAAAAAACATGTTGGGTTCCCTTCATTTTCTCATTTCAAAGCTGGGTGTATGAGTTGCCTTATTGTTTATTGGCATGGTAAACTTGAGGATCCTCCAGTCTTCCTAGATGTCTGGACCAATGATACACATCCAAAACATCCTATTTCTCACACCTGTTTTAAGGGGAGTAATCACACTGATTATTCTCACCCATATTATAATGAAACAGTCAGAAGATAAAGTTTAGTTCTGAGATTGATAGGAAATAATTTTGAATAGAAATCCTATGAAGATCTTTTGTAATGGGTGGCTAGAAAATGTTAATAGCTGCAATGGTAAGTGGGAATGACCTTGGAGGCTGACAAGAAGACACAACTAAGAGATCAGTGAGATGAAAGGCAAATTGACCAGCAGCAGGAATTTGGACAGGACAAGAATTTCAAAGAAGACTCTTCCTAGTTTTGGGGCTATAAAGGGGGGGAGAGACAAAGAAGTACTTTGAGATTGCAAGATTTTGTCAGTCTTATGAGATAGACCAGACAGAAAACACAACTAAATGAGTTAATTCTATTTTATTGTATGGTTATATTAACAGTATCTTGCAAATTTGGCACTAAAACTTAACAATTAAAAGTTAACAACAACAAAGCAAAACAAAACAAAAAAGCAGCAGCAGCAGAAAACACAGTCATAAATTCTGACATGGATAGGATATGCTATAAAATCTATTACCATAAGTCCAGGAGATCCTTCTCTTGCTGTTTTGTTTTAATTGTACCCAACTTTCCCACACTAATGAATCTTACCTAAGTGCCTCATAATTTTGAAAATCTGAATAGCTTACAATTAGCAGAATTGATTGCCACTGATATTAAACAAAAGCACCTTGATAGCAGTTGATTCAAATGAATGATGACATTAATTTGGGCTGGACCGGATGCTCAGTATCCTTTCCTGTGTGACATTGTTAAACTGAGGGCAATTTAATTCAAGAATCCAGTGTAAAGTCAACATTTTCACTTTTAACTTCCTTTAAATAGAAAAGTGTACATGTAGAGGTTACCCTTGACTAATTTATGCTGACTTCATGCTAACTTTGAATATATTTGTTGAAGATTTCCTGTAGCATATATTTGGGGCTGTCAGAGAAGCTTTTATCCTGGGAAAAAATTGTGCTGGTTTTAATTACAATTTTAAATAGCTCTATAACCATTGTGAACTCTAGATTTACATCATTTTTATGATAGCCCCATATATCCCAGTTTATTGATTTTGTCATCTGTTTCATTACATTTAATGCAAACCTTTTGTACTAAGTTACTCTGTTCTCTGGGGACTGCAAAGGAAGGATCAAGATGTAGTGTCTTGGCCAAAACAGCACAACAGATATAATTTTATCAAAGACTGAACTAATCATGAAAGACCGTAAATACCATTTAGCAGGATATTGCAGATATATGCCAGTTTGAACTGTTAGGGGTAGTGATTTCTGACAGTCTCAAAATGGGTGAACAGTGCAGTCAGGCGGTAGGGAAAGCAAGTAGGATGCTTGGCTGCATAGCTAGAGGTATAAAAAGCAGGAAGAGGGAGATTATGATCCCACTATATAGAATGCTGGTGAGACCACATTTGGAATACTGTGTTCAGTTCTGGAGACCTCACCTACAAAAAGATATTGACAAAATTGAACGGGTCCAAAGACGGGCTACAAGAATGGTGGAAGGTCTTAAGCATAAAACGTATCAGGAAAGACTTAATGAACTCAATCTGTATAGTCTGGAGGACAGAAGGAAAAGGGGGGACATGATCGAAACATTTAAATATATTAAAGGGTTAAATAAGGTCCAGGAGGGAAGTGTTTTTAATAGGAAAGTGAACACAAGAACAAGGGGACACAATCTGAAGTTAGTTGGGGGAAAGATCAAAAGCAACATGAGAAAATATTATTTTACTGAAAGAGTAGTAGATCCTTGGAACAAACTTCCAGCAGATGTGGTAGATAAATCCACAGTAACTGAATTTAAACATGCCTGGGATAAACATATATCCATCCTAAGATAAAATACAGAAAATAGTATAAGGGCAGACTAGATGGACCATGAGGTCTTTTTCTGCCGTCAGACTTCTATGTTTCTATGTTTCTATGTTTCAAATGGCAAAGGGAGGCTTCTCAGCAATATTGCTCTGACTTCAGCATCCTGTTTTCTATAGACTTACTTATTTTAGCAATATTTTCATTTTGTAATATATTTTTGGTAAATGGCAAGAATAGAAACATAGAAGACTGACGGCAGAAAAAGACCTCATGATCCATCTAGTCTGCCCTTATACTATTTCCTGTATTTTATCTTACAATGGATATATGTTTATCCCAGGCATGTTTAAATTCAGTTTCTGTGGATTTACCAACCACGTCTGCTGGAAGTTTGTTCCAAGGATCTACTACTCTTTCAGTGAAATAATATTTTCTCACGTTGCTTTTGATCTTTCCCCCAACTAACTTCAGATTGTGTCCCCTTGTTCTTGTGTTCACTTTCCTATTAAAAACACTTCCCTCCTGAACCTTATTTAACCCTTTCACATATTTAAATGTTTCAATCATGTCCCCCCTTTTCCTTCTGTCCTCCAGACTATACAGATTGAGTTCATTAAGTCTTTCCTGATATGTTTTATGCTTAAGACCTTCCACCATTCTTGTAGCCCGTCTTTGGACCCGTTCAATTTTGTCAATATCTTTTTGTAGGTGAGGTCTCCAGAACTGAACACAGTATTCCAAATGTGGTCTCACCAGCGCTCTATATAAGGGGATCACAATCTCCCTCTTCCTGCTTGTTATACCTCTAGCTATGCAGCCAAGCATCCTACTTGCTTTTCCTACTGCCCGACCACACTGCTCACCCATTTTGAAACTGTCAGAAATTACTACCCCTAAATCCTTCTCTTCTGAAGTTTTTTGCTAACACAGAACTGCCAATGCAATACTCAGATTGAGGATTCCTTTTCCCCAAGTGCATTAGTTTACATTTGGAAACATTAAACTGCAGTTTCCATTGCTTTGACCATTTATCTAGTAAAGCTAAATCATTTACCATATTACAGACCCCTCCAGGAATATCAACCCTATTGCACACTTTAGAGTCATCGGCAAATAGGCAAACCTTCCTTACCAAACCTTCCCCTATGTCACTCACAAACATATTAAAAAGAATAGGACCCAGAACAGACCCTTGTGGCACACCGCTTGCAACCTGTCTCTGCTCAGAATACTCGCCATTAACAATAACTCTCTGATGTCTATGATTCAGCCAGCTTGAAATCCACTGAACTATCCAGGGATTAAGTCCAATCTTCACTAATTTATCTATCAGCTCTTTATGTGGAACGGTATCAAAGGCTTTGCTGAAGTCCAGATAGGCACTATCCACAGCACCACCTTGATCCAACACCTTTATGACATAGTCAAAGAAATCAATGAGATTAGTCTGACATGATTTGCCTTCAGTAAAGCCATGCTGATTTGGGTCCAATAAGTTATTGTTTTTTAGGTGTTGATTTATCCTCTTTTTGAGTAGAGTTGCCATCATTTTAACTATAACTGATGTCAAGCTAACTGGCCTGTAGGTACCAGCTTCTTCTCTACTGCCCTTCTTGTGGATAGGCACAACACTGGCCATTCTCCAATCCTCAGGAACATCTCCTGTTAACAGGGATTGGTTAAACAAATCAGTCAGGGGGGTAGCAATGACAGATCTGAGTTCTTTAAGAACTCTGGGGTAGATGCCATCTGGACCCATTGCCTTATTTATCTTTAATCGTTCAAGTTCTTCTAAGACATCGGAATAGTAATTTAACTATTATTTTTTTCCATTCTAACAATTAAAAATATATAAAAAGATCTGGCCCTTATGTGTCAAAACTGACACAGGCTAAGTGTAGGAATGTACCTCAGTATTTCTGTGCATATATATTTACGCCCAGTGAAGGACTGCAAAAAATTTTACTACCACACTGTGGGTGTGGCTGATTTTGTGGCTGTGGCTTGCTGACCATGTGACCAGGTGGAAGTGGCTTGATAATCATGGGACCGGGGGGTGGCCTAAAGGTCATGTGACTGGCTTTAAGACTGGCTTTATAGTTTGGGTTAGGGTTTCTAACCTCTCCTCGCCTCAAAGAGATGCAATTTCCCTATCTAATTACTATTACTGAACATCCAAAATATATTATTTAATTCTATGTTTATATACATAATACACAGAGGCACACAAAACTATACATTATATACTATATAAACTGTATGTGTATGTACACACACACATACACATGCATAGCTCTTCTAAAATTATACACATTCAACCTCATTTGCTGCAATAGGAAAAAAACATACCCAAAGCTCAGAAGGGGAAAAAAGAAAAAAAAATCAAACTTTTTCTACCGGTTCTGCATACCTGACCAAATTTTTCGACCAGTTCTGCATACCTGACTATACCTGTAAGAGCCCATCACTGCACATGGCCCTCCCCAGCTCTGCTTTCACTGGCAGAGGGTTATAGGAGGCTGTCCCAGCAAAAAACAGAGCTCACAAAGGCTGTACATGGCCCCCCCCGAGATCCATTTTCACTGGCAGAAGATTGCAGGAGGCCATGGCATCAGCTGAAAATGGAACTTGGGAGCCTGTTTTGACTGGCAGAGCACTTGGGCCACCTCAGGCACCCCTGACAGGAGTGGCAGGCTAGCCACGCCCATCCTGGCCACTCCACCCCAGCCCCCCAAGATCAAACACAACCCTGATGGGACTCTCAATGAAATCGAGTTTGATAACCCTGGCCTAGATGATCTTTGATTCAAGCAGAAGAACAGTCCTTTTGTCAAATTCCATAAGAAAGTTAGTCTTTACACTTGACAGTCAAAAAAATAAACCATATATATGATGGAATGTTATCCACCATAAAGTCTGCCAGGATATTTCTGTATCTCAAAAATCAATGTTTTAAATTTGTGTTTAAAGAGAGGACTGCCTCATGGAAAAAATACTTCAGCTGATAGATCTTGAATTTTTTTTATTCTGGCCCATTTTTTACGAAAGCAAGATCTTATTGGTAAATCAAAACTATCTGTAGGCTTTTTCCTTTGCATCATTGCCTATTGGGGATGCACAATTTATATTATTGAATAAGTGCAAGCTAAAGCTAAAGAGAGTTTAGTAAACTGGGAAAAACTTAATATCAGGAGAGCAATTAAAGAACTTCATTTCATTAGAAATTGGCCTTTAGTTGATTGAAGCTAAAAATTTGATTGAATTAATAATGAAACATACTGTTGTACGTTTCATTATTATAACTTATTAACCATACCCTACCCTCACACAAATATACAGACACAATTATTTCTCTTTCCATTTTCTTATGTTTTTAATGTAACATTCTTCATATACATAATTTTTCATTTTCATTTTTATTTTTTTTAAAAAAAGGGGTACTCAATCATCTAGGGATGCAGGAAGGCAGCTCCATGCATTAAGCATGTTTAGAAATGATGAATTGTAAGGCAAAAAAACCCCAAAGTTGGATATGATCTGTTAATTTAAAAAAAAAATTCAATTGCATTTGTAGCCATAATTAGTTATTGGTTTCAGAAATAATGACTATATCTACTGGATATGAATGGATTGCAAGGACAAGTATGGTTGCCATGCTTGAAGATTAACTTCTGTAATGGAAAGTCATTTCTATCCATGCAGCTTCTTTCACTGAGTACTGTACAGTAGTACCTCACAGTACTAATTGTTAATTGATTCCAGGGGGCAAACAGATTTTTTCCATAAGGAATAATGTCCTCAGTCCCAAGGCAGCTGACACTGGCACGTTCTACCTTTTGCATTGAGTACCAGAAAATGATGAGTGCCAAGGCAAAGTTTTCACATCAAAATGCATTGAGCATCTAATTCAATGAGTTTCAAAGCAGTTAAGTATCAAGGTACCACTCTATTTGAGAAACCAGCTTATTTAAAACAATCACTTACAGAAGTTCACCTTTGCAGCTTTGAAGTGGGAAGGTGTAACTATCTGTCAAAGGTAAAATCTGTTTCCACATTTTTGGCTTTCCAGAAGAACCTAAAAACTTGGCTCTGCTGCTTGGCCGGGAGCCTTAATAGGGTGATTGACAAGATAGACAAGATTCTGACTCTCAGGCTGCCTATCATCTGTGTTTTTAATTTTAATTTTTAACTTTTTATTCTATTGCAATTGTTTTTATACTTTTTTACTTTTATTATATTGTAAGCTCTGCAGAGATCTTACAATATAATATCATGTCACTGGATTAATGACATGAAGAAAATAGAAATACAATAAACAAATAAGCTGTTAATATTTTTATTACATATGGCTAAGGGTTTCCACTTTCTTTGAATTAATAATAAAATGTAATAGTATAATGAAAATTATATAGAATTGTTAATATTTTCAGGTGGCTAATGCACGTATTTACCAATATTAGCTCAATAATATTCCATTTGTAGTAACTGAAAGTTCTTAACTAGTTGGAACATTGCCATAGAGTCATTTAAAAAGAAAGTAATTAGTAATTAAATATTTTGCTCACAGAAGCAAAATGACTTGTCATCAAGGGCATTAATTTTTAAATTTACAGTTTTTCTTGTCATATGGATTACCTGAGCTGCTTTCTCAAATTTTAGTGGTATGAAATTAATTCAAATTTAGAGTAAGTTAAATCTGCCTCATGGAGTCATACTTCGATAGCCCAGAGTGATTTTAAAGTGAGATGGATGACATATACATTTAAATAAATAAATAAATATAAATAAATAAGTAAATAGTGACAAAATTATATTGGAGACAGTATGACTGAAAAACTACAAAAGAAAAAGAAGCAAAACAGCTTCATGTTAACAATGTTAACCTGGATATTGTGTCTGTTGCTTAAGGTGCTTGCAGTGGTGAGACTGGATAATGGTATCATTTAGAGCAGGGGTCCCCAACCCCCAATCTGTGGACTGGCACCTGCCTGTGGCATGCCAGCAACCAGGATGCTCTAAGAAGCAAACCCCATCCATGTGATGCAGGCATCACATGAAACCATGCCCGCCCCAGTCCATGCAAACGCTTCTCTCCACGGAATCAATCCCTGGTGCACAAAAGCTTGGGAACTGCTAATTTAGAGTCCCTTGGACTGCAAGGTAATCAAACCAGTCAGTCCTACAGGAGATCAACCATGACTGCTCTTTAGAAAGTTAGAACTGAAGATCAAGCTCAAATACTTTGGCCACCTAAAGAGAAGGAAAGACTCACTGGAATGGAACCTAATGCTGGGAAAGATTGAGGGTAAAAGGAGAACGGGACGGCAGAGAATGAGGTGGCTGGCTGGAGTCACTGAAGCTGTCAGCATGAGCTTAAATGAACTCTGGGGAATTGTAGAAGACGGGAAGTTCTGGAGGAACATTGTCCATGGGATTGTGATGGATCAGACACAACTTCACGACTAACAACAACAATTTAGAAGGTTCAGTAGACTCTATATACCTATTGAGGCAAAAGGTTGTGCACGGTGGATGGAGGATTGTGGCATGAAGATTGTTGCATGGCTTTTCCCTTGGGCTAATCTTATTGATTGACCAATCTCTACTATGGAACTTTCAAGTATCCTAGTGGGAGGAAATCTTCTTTCCAATCTGTACTTAACCAAGATTTCTATATCATCATCTAAAGTTTTAATGCACTCTGTCTGTGTGTGTGCCAATGCACTTGCCTTGAAGTCGGTCTTGCTGTGTTCTTGGAAATATTTTGGGCTTGCCATTCCTGCAAGTGAAACTAACAGGCTCAAGGTCATCCAGATGGCTTTGTGCCTAAGGCAGGAGTACAACTCTGGAGTCCAGATTCTAGACTAATGCCTTCATCTACTACTCCACCCACTTTCTAGTTGTCAGTGTTGTATTGTTAGTTGGACACATTGTTTCTTTTTATTTCTTTTATCAGCAGTAATTTCTGGGAGAAAGTTCAGTATGCTCAATATGCTCATGTAGATATTTAACATATTTTTTAATGCATAAGACACACTGGAGTATAAGACACACCTTAGTTTTGGGGGAGGGAAATAGGGAAAAGAATCTGCTTACCAGGTATTCATCTGGCTAGTGTCCTTAGCGTGGTCAACTTCAGAACATTATTTTATCCCATGGTTAGTGCTTTAAAAAAAAAACTTATTCAGAGAGAGTAACAATGAAAGAGCTCACAAGCCAGTAAGAGCTGGGGACATCATTAGCACCTGGAAAGAAATAGTCAGAGCAAGGAGAGCAATGAAAAAAACCCTGCAAAGACTTAGGGCTTGGAAAACATTATTTGCAGAGAGTAACAATAAAAGAGCTTGCAAGCCGGTAAGAGCTGGGAATATCATTAGCAGCTAGTTAGGGCTGGGGGGGGGGGAGAGAAAGAGAAGCTACATTCAGAGTATAAGACGCACCCTAATTATCAGTCTCTTTTAGGAAGGAAAAAGGTCCGTCTTATACAGCGAAAAATATGGTATTTCTCAATTTAGAATTTGCATAGGTAAACAAGCCATTATTGGGGACTGTTATTTATAGGTAGTTCCATTCCAACCCACAACCTGGGATAATGAGTCCAATGGAATTGAGAGTTTATCTTCCAAGAAATTGATAAAAAGGATGCTGCAAAGCTTGCTGGCTGTGTAGAAAGAAAATTATGACTGGATAGACTAACAGAAATGAGGAAAGAAGCAGTGAGGTTGGTTAGTACATTATGTAGAGGGCAAGCTACTGTATATAAACAGGGAGCAAACCCCAGATTCACTAGCATGGAAGATCTTATCTAGTCAGGTAATGAAATCTTTGCAAGCAAACAACCAAAGTCAGAGACCACCAAAGAACTCACAATTCAACCCCATCAGGCATATATTCTCCTCTGCTGGAAATGCTTTTAAGAAAAATAAAAATAAAACAACTTAATTCATATAATAATATACATTTTGGATCAGTGTATTCAATTTTAAAAATATGTCAAAGTGTTCATGGATATTATTACAGTATAAGCAATGGCTGCATACCAAAAATGTTCTCAGAGCTTGATTTCTGAAAACACTCTTGTTGAGTATGTTTGTGTACGTTTGTGATAGAGAGAGCTGTGCAAACTGACATTTTGTAAGTAAGGATTGTGTTCTTATCCCAGTGGTCGGAGGATCTAAATATTTGTAGTCAGGGAAAACAGAAGATGAGAGGAGATTGACAGCAATGGATTTATAACTTATTGGATTGTATCTGAAAGTTGAAAATGTGGGCAAACTTTCAAACCATTTTCAGTAAAGCCCTGCTGAATATGCCCCAAATAAATTATCTTGTCTTTTCCCCCCTTTTTTTTCCCTCTATCCTCTCTAGAAGTGGAAAGCAATAAATAAAGCAAAGGTAACTAGGGAAATACTCATTTTCCACCAACTGCTATGTGCTATGATAGCTATTTATGATATTTGTTATGTCGTATTCATTACGTTAGATATTAAACACAAAAAAAATGAGGACAATGTAATCGAAAATTTGGGGGATAGGGAAGGAAAGAAGAGGGAAAGAAGGTTTCAAATATAAGATTACTATAACATTTAAATTTATTTTCTCAATACTAATATAAAACCATTCTTCAAAAGAAGCTTTTTTCACATTCCAAATCATTCTTGCACTAAAAAAGATATATTATGTACCAATAAATGGGAATAGTGAAACTCAGCGTTGAAACAAGGGATCCTTAATGTTGCCTGAGATTGGTTGTTTTCTTGCAAATGTTTGATTATTCAAAACTAGGTGTTATTTAGCAATGATGTTACCTAGTTTGGGTAATGAAATGTCTGCAAAGAAAACAACCAAGCTCAGAGAGCACCAAGGACTCCTCACAGATGTATGTGTTAGGATCTTCACATTTACTATTCTTGCAAATATTTCATCACATAACTGCTGAACCTGCAATCTGGGGTAAACTTCCATGAAAACAATATGCATGTGCTTTCACTTTTGCGAAGTCCTGTAGGAGACAGAGAAAGTAACCAGCTATACTTGAGGAAATCCTTTCTTCCCCATATATTTTAAAGATGAAAGAGCCAATCGTTCTGTGCATCTAGCAGTTTAGAATAGAACAGAACAGAACAGAATAGAATAGAATGTTTAATACAGGCATTTTATTTCTTTTAAGGTCTGCTATGGAAAACTAGAGTTCTGACTTGAGGTGAGATGTGTGGCACAATGCAATAAAAAACAATCTGTTCTTAGTTAATTAACAGAAACTGTTTGGGTAACGATGTTGGATTTAAAGCAAAATTTTGGCAGGGAAAGCCAATACCTATTCCTTCTGCTGCTGATCTGGGGATACAAACCAGAATCTGGAGGAGAGAAGTTGAAAGAACAAGTTACCAGGATATCTTGGCTAACCTGAAGATATGAAGATTCATTGGCTCTATTAATCTTAATTCTCGGAAGGTTTCTTTAATTAATCCTTTTTCAACAAGAGTAGTAATGTATCATTCCTATTTCTGCTATAATTTAGCTATTTATCTCTTTGTCATTCAGTTTAGTTTCTCTTCTTAGTTCTTATTCAAGTCAAGTCATAATATAATTAGTTGATTGGAATTAGTATACCTATATTCTTGAAGGAGGAAGAAATAAAAATAATGTGAATTCTGAAAAAAAAAATACAGAAATCCATAGAAATAAAGTTTTATCTTCCATGCTGAAAAAACAGTTGCTACTTTTTTTTAAACTTTTGCTTTCAACAGTACATTTTCACAAGGGAGCACAACTAGTATAGATTCTACATCTTACCGTACCCACTGTTTTATCTAAAATTTAGATAAAACAGTGGGTGCGGTAATATGTAGAATCTAAATGAAGGGGGAAAAGTGATACCTGTGTAATTTCTGTGTGTCACAATGTTTTTAAATATGTGGAACAAGAAGAAGCAAAGACAGATCAACTGAATATGGAAGTCTTGTTTGAAAATATTGTATTTGAATCCTAATATGATTTTTAAAGGGATTTGCCATAAAGCTCCATAAAACCTTATTCCACAATTTTGTGGAAAATATCTCTTATTGATTAATCTGACTTTATTTAATTTCTCAGAAGTATGTAATCTCTTAGAAATGAAAATAAAAATATTAATTTATACATCAAAGTGCAAGAAATTAGCCTGGTACTACCGTATCACAAGTTAAAATTCTGAAGTTAGTGGAGATACGGGATTAAGTTGCTAAAGCAAGAATTAGCAGTCCTTAAACTAGAGAAAATTGTTGTTAACTCAAATAAATTGCCTTCCAAGGTTACCAAGAAAATGACCTATGAGGCATGAGGAAAAAAGGCTACCCTTGCTCTCGGAAAGTGAGTTAATGAATAAGGTATCAGTGCTAGAAAGTCTAAATTTCAACTATATTTATATTTACTGATATAAAAAATGTTATTTGTTCAATATCAAGTAGCTTTAAACATTGTACTGTTAAAAATTTAATTTGTCTCAATTTTCCTTTGATTCAGAAAGAGTTGCTTATAAATAGCCAATGTCCAATATTTGAAATTCTATTACAGTGTACGCTACTGTTATTTAAATGGTTAGTGTTTCGGAATAAAATACAGTGGTACCTCGTGATACAAACCCCTCGTGATACGAACCCCTCGTGATATGAACCCGGGGTTTGGAAATTTTTTGCCTCTTCTTACGAACTTTTTTCGGCTTACGAACCCTTCAGATCGCAAAATGGCACTCCGCTGTGCGCCGCCGCCCGACTGTCACCTTTTAAAAGAGCCGTGGGGCTTCTTGGAGTTCTCCCCAACCCGAACCTGAACTTTTCGGGTTTGGGTTCGGGAGGCTGCCGAGAAGTGTCGCTGCCCGGCTGTAATCTTCTGAAACAGCCGGGCGCTTCTTGGCGGCCTCCGGAACCCAAACCCGAACCCGAACTTTCGGGTTCGGCATTCAGGAGAACACCGAGAAGCACCCCCGGCTGTTTCAGAATGTGACAGCCGGCCGGTGGCGCTTCTCGGCGGCCTCCCGAACCCGAAAAGTTCGGGTTTGGCATTGGGTTCGGGAGAAGCCCCCCGGCTGTTTTAAAAGGCGACAGCCTGGCGACGGCGCCCAGCAGAGCGCCATTTTGCGATTTTTTTTTCTTTTTGCATCCATTAATCGCTTTTACATTGTTTCCTATAAGAAAACAATGTTTCGTCTTACGAACTTTTCACCTTACGAACCTACTTCTGGAACCAATTAAGTTCGTAAGACAAGGTATACTGTATATTATATTAATCAATAAATTTTACACTTTAAACAATTAATCAAAAATCTAACCCATTTATTATTTTCTCCCTAACATAAATGTATTAGGCCTGGAAAATTAGTTATTCTTTGAAACCAGTGATGATAATGCCGCAATCCCTACTTTTACTGTATATTTATTAACACCATTTTTACCTTCCTTTCTAACAAGAGATAACTCTTGAAATAAGAGCCACTGGTTTTTAAGAAACAGCAATGGGTCAAAATATTTTATCTATAGAATAGTGCCACATAACATTTATTAATAAAATACTTTAAATCCAAAATAAACAGTGTATTTAAAATCTACAAAGACTATTAAAACGGGAAAACTCTGGAGAACTTTTTGTGGTAAACTAATTATGAATCCCTCTGTTTAATAAAATTAACATGTAAGATTTATATTGCATTTTAGAATGTTTTAAGTATTTCTGATATATTATGTTGTGCACACAAAAAACTCCCATAGGGAACATTAGCATACTGCAGATGAGAGAAGGTGCCTGACAGGGAATGATTTTATTAAATCTATCTCGTGAATACTTTATAGAAGCAAAATTCAAACCAAGGATATGTTAATTTATAACAATCTCTCTTTGGTGATAATACCACAATATACTTTTTCTCCCTATTGGGATGGAGTCTCCAGCTTAGAATAGAATAGAATAGAATTTTATTGGCCAAGTGTGATTGGACACACAAAGAATTTGTCTTGGTGCATATGCTCTCAACGTACATAAAATAAAATATACATTTGTCAAGAATCATGTGGTACAACACTTAATGATTGTCATAGGGGTCAAATAAGCAATGAAGAAGCAATATGAATAAAAATCTTAGGATATACGCAACAAGTTATAGTCATACAGTCAACATGGGAGGAAATGGGTGATAGGAATGATGAGAAAAACTAGTAAAATAGAAGTGCAGATTTAGTAGAAAGTCTGACAGTGTTGAGGGAATTATTTGTTTAGTAGAGTAATGGTGTTCGGGAAAAAACTGTTCTTGTGTCTAGTTGTCTTGGTGTGCAGTGCTCTGAAGCGACGTTTTGAGGGTAGGAGTTGAAACAATTTGTGTCCAGGATGTGAGGGGTCAGTAAATATTTTACCCGCCCTCTTTTTGACTCGTGCAGTATACAGGTCCTCAATGGAAGGCAGATTGGCAGCAATTGTTTTTTCTGCAATTCTGATTATCCTCTGAAGTCTGTGTCGGTCCTGTTGGGTTGCAGCAACAAACCAGACAGTTATAGAGGTGCAGATGACAGACTCAATGATTCCTCTATAGAACTGAATCAGCAACTCCTTGGGCAGTTTGAGCTTCCTGAGCTGGCGCAGAAAGAACATTCTTTGTTGTGCTTTTTTGATTATGTTTTTGATGTTAGGTGACCATTTTAGGTCTTGAGATATGATAGAACCTAGAAATTTGAAGGTCTCTACTGTTGATACTGTGTTGTGTAGTATTGTGAGAGGTGGAAGGGTGGAAGGGTTACTCTTAAAGTCTACCACCATTTCTACGGTTTTGAGTGTGTTCAGTTCTAGATTGTTCTGGTCACACCACAAGGATAGTTGTTCAACTTCCCGTCTGTATGCAGATTCATCATTGTCTCGAATGAGTCCGATCACTGTTGTATCATCTGCAAACTTCAGTAGTTTAACAGATGGATCGTATGAGATGCAGTCATTAGTGTATAGAGAGAAGAGAAGTGGTGAGAGTACACAGCCTTGGGGGGCACCTGTGCTAATTGTACATATATCTGATGTGATTTTTCCTAGCTTCACCTGCTGCTTCCTGTCTGTTAGGAAGCTTGTGATCCACTTACAAGTGTGTTCAGGTACCGCTAGCTGATTTAGTTTGGTTAAGAGAATGTCCGGTACGATGGTATTGAATGCTGAACTGAAGTCCACAAAGAGGACCCTGGCGTAGGTCATTGGAGATTCAAGATGTTGAAGGATGTAGTGTAGAGCCATATTAACAGCATCATCTGTTGATCTATTTGCTCTGTATGCAAATTGCAGGGGGTCTAACAGTGGATCCATGATGGCTTTCAAATGGAACATCACTAGCCTTTCAAAGGTTTTCATAACTACAGATGTTAGAGCAACTGGTCTGTAGTCATTCAGTTCCTTGATGGAGGGCTTCTTTGGCACTGGGATGATAGTCGAGCGTTTGAAGCAGGAAGGAACATAGCACAACTCTAGTGATTTGTTGAAGATTTGGGTGAAGATGGGGGCCAATTGGTCAGCACAGACTTTTAAGCAAGAAGGAGTTATCTTGTCTGGGCCTAGTGCTTTTCCAGGCTTCTGTCTGAGAAATAGATCTTTCACTTCCTTTTCTGTGATCACTAGGGGTTGTAAACACAATGGGATGGGTTCAATTGTAGAAGATTTAGCTGTTGTTGGTGTGTCTAGGATGGAGGTTGTGCATATAAGTGGTTGAGGTTTCTTTTCAAACCTGCAGTAGAACACATTCAGGTCATCTGCCAATTGCTGATCTCCTTCAGCTTGGGAAGGTGGTTTGCTGTAACAGGTGATGTTTTTGAGAGTTTTCCACATGTTTGCTGGTTCATTTGTTGAGAATTGATTCTTTAGCTTTTCAGAGTAGTTCCTTTTTGCTGCTCTGATCTCCCTTGTTAATATATTTCTGGTCTGATTGTACAGCATTCTATCACCTTTTCTGTAGGCTTCCTCTTTGGAATGACGTAACTGCTTGAGTTTGGCTGTGAACCAAGGTTTATTGTTACTGTATATTTTCAAGTTCCTGGTTGGTACACATACTGAAAGATTTGGGAAATCTTTGGAAGAAATGATAGAATGAAAAATAAGGAAAATGAGGATACGAGTATATGCTGATTATAGTTCTATATACTGTATAGCCTTTTTATTTAGCAGTAAGTCCCACACGCTTAGAAGAATTTGGATTAGAAGCTCTAGGAAAGTTGGCTAACCTTTTTAGCACCAAGTGCTGAAATGGAGGCTTGCACACATGTGCACACATGCTGGAAATCAGAAGTGCAGCCACCTGGGAAGTTTGGGAAGATAATCTTCCAATTTCTGGCGCATGCATGCGCACCAACCACCTTGTCTTCCAGTTTCTGTCACACATGCATATGCAAAGACCAGCTGCCCATTGTGCATGTGCGCACCAAAACCCAGAAGATCATCTCTCCAACTTTCTGCTCTTCCAGTTTCCAGCACTTCTGCAGACATGAAGACCTGCTGGCTGGCACGTCAGAACCTGGAGGAGTAACAAGTGATGTCTCACATGCCCGGAGAGATGGCTCTGCATGCCACTTTCAGCATGTGTGCCATATGTTCACTATCAGGGCTCTAGGATATTGTCTTTTGTCATTATTGCTCTTCTGTTTTCTTACCTTAAAAATTGTGATTTGAGCACCTGAGGATATTCCTGCCTCTACATAGTCACACACAAATAATAATAATAATAATAATAATAATAATAATAATAATAATAATAATAATAATAATTTATTAGATTTGTATGCCGCCCCTCTCCGAAGACTCGGGGCGGCTCACAACAAGCAATAAAACAATATTGTACAGGCACAAATCTAATATTAAGAAAAAAACTAAAAAACTACTCTTTATTTTTGAACTTGATAATTTTATTTAGCAACTACCTAATTTGCTGCCATAAAAAACTTTGTTGTGCAGGGAAGCATGACATGTTCAGATATAATTTAACTATTATATTACAGTCTGCCTCGTTGGTAAGTCTAACCTTGATGACAAGAAGGAAAAACTTTATAACGCCTTGGTAAGGCCACACTTGAAATACTGCATTCAGTTTTGGTTGCCACAATGAAAAAAGGATATTGAGATTCTAGAAAGAATATAGAGAAGAACAATAAAGACAGGGATGGGCTGAGCTCCGGAACAGTGGAAACAGTGGAAATGAAGCACGTAGGCTACCTCCATTACTGCTGGACGTGCACACGCTGTACAAGTGCAATTGGCATGATTCTGATAAAAATTACCGGGTTTTTTGCTTCTAGAATTTTTGGGCAAAAATTCTGCAATTTTTGCCCAAATCTCGCTGCTAGAAAGACATCTGTGCAAGATTTCGGCTGCTACACATATGCAGCAGCTGAATCTCACTGTGGCGCCTAGAACAGCAGCTGGGGCCAACAGCAATAGCAGCCAGCCCGAGCTCCAGCCACATGGCCTGCTCTATGCTCTCCCATGCCACAGACATTTCTCAGTGCATGTAGCGATGTTGGATAACCATTTGTCTGAAGTAGTGTAGGGTTTCCTGTCTAAGCAAGGGGTTGGATTATAAAACATCCAAGGCCCCTTCCAACTCTTCTATTCTATTCTCAAAAAATTGGTTCAGAACTAGACAACATGTAGGAATTCTCTATACTGTTGAAATATAATGTTTTGTGAAACTCTAACTTCAATTTTAAAGCTTGGTAGAACCTAGTTGTTAAAATGTAAGTACTGAGATTTAAATTTTATTCTCTTTCATTAGAATTCATCAATAAATGCTTGAGGGGGGGAAATCCACAAGTAGTAACTTGAAGTTCTTGAAGTACCTGAAGTATTCAAGTGCCTTCTCAGAAGCATGTCTTCTCAAAAGCATGCCATCCAACTTTGGAATAAAAATACCACTATGGAAAATACTATTTTATTTTATTTTATTTATTTATTTTGACACCAAGTAAATAGTCTTGTTCTCTCTTAGGACTTCAGATTTAAATTTTAATTCTTTGTATGAATTCTGGAATCTGGTACTCTATATTTTTAATTTATGCCTTTTTTAATGAGATATGTTGTTAGAAAGGCAAACTTTTTAAAAAAGTTTATTGTAAGCTTGATAAATGAATGGGTAAACAGTACATTAGCCGCCCTGAGTGTACGGAGAAGGGTGGCATAGAAATCCAAACAAATAAATTAGGAATCCTGGAGCTACTAGTATCTAATATGGCACCTTTATGCAAATTAGAAAAAGGTGTCTCTGGAATGGTAGAGATAGGAACTTTGTGTGGCCACTGTGTCTGCTATTCTTCTCACGGAGTAAGAAATGTCCTCACTAGGCTAGGAGGCAATGTCTACTTATTGAGCTACCCAAACATCCATTATTTCTTTTTGTTGTTATTTTTCCCAGAAATGAAGAATTCAACGATTCCCTAAGCTTTGCTGGTGCTCCAGTCAGACATGAAATTCTTGTGCAGTGAATAATTTGAACAAACATATCCAATACTACTTACTATATTACTATATAAACATCAAAAAATTTGGATGAGAGGAAAGGGTAACAACAAATTATCCCCACATTGTTGTCTGGTGATTATCCAAATTTCAGCAGTAAAATTTAGTAGTGTCAAACTTCCCTTCTTGTCATTAAACTGAGCAAAGACCAATAATTCAGCCATTCTGATTAATATTATTTATGAGAAGCAAGGTAAAAGTGTAACAAAAGAATTTGCTGAATATTATTTTTCAAAGTACACACCAATATTTCACCAATGTGTGACTGGATCCATTTACCTTCATTCAGTTTTACTAGATCCTTCTCCTTCCTCTTAGTTTCACAGACTATTTTTTACGTTCCTTAATTAGTTTAATACTCTTAAGTATTAAATACATGCACTGCTAAAGTTATGAACATTGTTTGGCACATTCTGACCAGTCTAGCAAATATAATCAAAATTTAGTTTATGCTTATGTAAAATTCACTTTATTCCAAGCATAAACAAGATATTCTGTACAAATAGGATGTCTAATTTCATCATGATCTTGCAATCTCACATCTCACCAATTGGCAAACACATGCATTGTATTGACACATATTCAGGGTACATTAGCTTCCTATAAAATAATGTCCATATTTTTAGAAGAAAATGTTTTTGTTTTTCCTTCTTTATATTTATCAGAATCAGAAGGACTTAACCCTATTTAACTGTTTTACTTAAAGATTAGCTGGTGGCATATGAATATTATCATTACTGGTAACTCACTACTTCACACCTTCAATTATGGCTATTTATGCCAACTGTTGATGCAATGCTTGGCATTAGTAATATCAATATTTTAAATCTTTTTTCCTATTTTATTATGAAATAATAAAATGAAAACACTGAAAACCTTTAAAATGTACCATGTACTTTCCCTCCCTTCCTCCTTCCCCCCTCCCTCTCTGTCTTTCTTAAAAATAATAAAAATAATAAAGGTTATTGTTGTTGTTTTTTAAAAATTATAATATTAATAATACTGAAAAAATATTGGATGCATTATGGGATTTTTCTCCTCAATTTTGTTGTATTCTTCCTGGCAGATTTTCTTTCTTCAAAGTTTTAATGACATAAGATATATCATATGTAATATTTTTAACAAAAGTAGCCAGATTTAGTCTGTTGTAATGATAGCAGTCTTCTTACAGTTTAAATACTTATGAAATTTATTATAATACATCAGATATACTGTTTAAATTGCTGAGAAAGTAATATATGCATACATACATATTTATGGTTGGGGGGAGAGAAAGGAAGGGAGAATGTGTGTGAAAAAGTGAGGGTATGAATAACTACTAATAAAGACTATAGTTGCATGTGATCTAAAGATTCTTGCATTGATATTTTTAATAAGATAAGAAGCTTTGGTATTTGTTAATTTATGATAAATGTTATTAAATAGTTTAGTGAATTTTAACTCAACAAATCAACCACTTTTTTTAGCAATTATCACCTTGAAATCAGTGACAGATAATGTGGAGGAATTAAAATGCCCCCACCCATTTTTTATTGGAAATTATTATTTGAAATGTCAGATTTATAACTATGAATTCTTTTGCATACAGTCAAATGATCATTGCTGACAGATTATGACATGCCACACTGGAAAAATGAGATAATACAGGTAGTCTTGATTTACCACAATTGGACTAGTGACTCCATTTCTAAGCGATATAATTTCAAAAGGGTGGGTGGAATCATGTACCGCATCAGGATTCCAGCTGCAATCAGTAAATGAACCACTGCAGGTTAAGGACAACATCACATGACCACATCTTGTAACTTCTGCTGACTTTCCCGTTGATTTTGCTTTTTGACTGAGAAGATCAGAAACGACAATCCCAACAATGTGGGATGCTGCAGTTGAAAATCCATGTTGATTGCCAAACATTAGTACATCCATTGATAGGTGACAGTTCTCAAATGTCTCATCTTTATCTTAAAAGATCAGGAAATATGACATCATTTTTCTAGAAAGCAGATTTTTTTAAAAAATCGCTAAAACACAACTCTTCCTTTTTCTATCCAATTGTAATTGTCTCTGCATTCTCTCTGCTACTACCTGTTTCATCTGCACTAGGAAACCTGGAAAGGAAAATAAGGAACAGAATGAAATAGATTTGGAAGAATTTACTTTTCCCCTCTTCTATCACAATCTTGAGTCTATTATTCTGACCTTTTACACATACTACTCCATTTTGGGAGCTATGCTTTGGTTTACATCACTGTTTAACTACTCGAGGATGATGAATCGAGAATGAGTCAATGAGAACAGAATAAACTTCCAGGGTGTCAAACTAATGGCCCACGGGCCAGATGCAGGCCACATACCTCCAGCTTCATGAAGCAAAAAGTGTTAAGAGACATCATGTGACAGCAACATGATGCCGTAAGTTTTGACATCCATGGAATAAAGGAAAGTAAAAGAGAAAACACTCAGAATATCTCCAGCTGTTTGTGATTCACTTTCAAGCTAACTATCATTGAAAAATGTTGAAATATATATGCTGTATCAGAGCAAAGGTCCACTTAGTCCAGCATTTTCTTTTTCATAGTATGAAGCTGCTCTTATGAAAAAATGATAAAAAAGAACTGGATGAAAAATGTAATCAGCCTGGATGATCTGTTTGGAAGCAGGGCATAAAGAAAATGCTTTCCCTCTGTTGTTCATGCCCTTTATGTTGAAAAAGAGCTGAACACAGAATTTCCTGTCCTTGAGCAAACTGCCCTTTCACATTTTCCCTGCATGGCAGGGATTTCAATTTCCACTCCCTAGTCTTTTAGAAAGTGGATTGTATTTATGGCTTCTAATCTCAATATCTAGAGAGCAGTTCAGATGTATTAGGATGTTGGGTGGAACAAACAATGGATTGATACAGGAAGTTGAGGCAAGTCTTCTACCAGCAGGGAAACCAAATGCCAAAAATTCTACTGTGCTTCAGGAGAAAAAAAGATACAATTTTCTGGTCTCTTATAGAAACACTAAAACAAAAATGTTGCAATTCTTTTCTCTGCTGTCATCTCAAATAAAGATATCCAGAATTGATTCCAAAGTGACACAAAGATCCTTAAAGAACTGGGTAAAAACATAGCACCATACATGTATTTTTTTAAAATAATCTTAGAGCAGCTGGTGTATGGCTAGACTTTTGCTTCAAATACAGCATTTCTAAACTTGCATGCCTTAAATTTCATTAAGCATTCTCCTGGGAGAATACTGTATTATTGATCCTCAAATGCAAGCTGCATCTATACATTTAGCTAGGTGGGTTAAACCTTTGTTCAACTAAATATCAGGTTCAACTAAATATCCTTTTATACATTAAGTCAAAAGTCAAGATCAACTTGTAGCCCCTTAGCCTTCAGCCTTTAAAAATAAACTGAATTTTCCCCCTTGTTATGAAGAACAATATTGTTGTTAGTTACATATTCTCCAATATTATAAAATCATGCTTTCTATAAATATTTTTCCTCTCATGTACATTGTTGAAAGAATATATTATTTTCAACAGTTTGTCTATTTTCAGAAATAATTATCTGTATGTAGTTGTTGTGGAAGGGTACATGGCAGATACAGTATCATGTATAAATCTGGGTATGTTACTGTACATTCATATTTTCTCGCGTAACTGTATTATATTTATTTCAGCCTGGTGATATTATTGTTAATTTTCAATGGAAGGAAAGTAATGCCATGGAACCAGTTCTGCAATAATTGTCTTCATAGATTCAAGGAGAGGGAGTGACCTGAAGATCCTCGTGATATTTTAGGGTTAAAAATCCAGTTTTTTAAAATTCGATGGTACGCACAGTTTGAAAGAATGATTAGTTTGCTTACATTGGCACCTAGTTTTCCTTTTATGATTATTAATTTTTGGAAATATGAATAAGATGGTTATTTTAAAAATTATATTCCCACAATACATTCCTCACATAAAGTAGTAAAATGGTGTGTGTAAATTCCTGCTTTACCCATCAAATCACTATGCTTGTTAACTTATGTCATTCCCTCATGCTGTAATATACATTCTACTTCTGATGCATTACATACTGATATAGTATTGTAAGTATAAAAAGTGCCTGTATTATTAAATGTATGAGCACTGAGCAGCAATTGCTTATCAAGGAAACAACGCAAACAGCCTGGAAAACAAAAGCAGCTCACGTGAAAGCAGCACTTAAATTTCCAAGGTTTTGATTTTGTATTTCATGAACTCTCACACTCTCCCAGGTATATTGCTAAATTGCCTTTATTATTGTATGAGGAGGATTGTAAAATCAGTCATGAGTTATTAAGTGTTTTAGCTTCACAAATCTGAGAAGAGCTATCAATAAACTTTAATACATGGTGAAGGAGGGCTCCAAGCAATGACAAGATTAAAACTGTGTTACAAATATAAGTTTTTCAAAATCAAGATTTCTGGCTGCAGAAGGTTATTTAATTAACAGACATCACTGAGCCATATTATTCTCATTTAATTCACAATAGTATATTCCCAAAAACTTTACCACCAAAGGTGGAAGAATGGAAATAATGATTTGACCAGGATTTAATATATGGGTTAGCAATTCCACTACCACCAGTGAAGTTTGGGCATTTAAAAAGCTGTCTAATTTTTTCTATATAACTACTTGATTTCTCAATATTGTTCCTTCAACAATGATCTAATTTTGTTAAAATTCCTAAAGATGTATGAAAGGTCACTTTCAACGTTCTTAGGTATTTTTATCTGTCTTTAACCCACAACCAATTAAGAATCTTCAGTTATACCTGTGTATTCCAAAAATGGTATGATCTGATTTGAATGAAGTTTAAGCATATTGTATTATTTTGCAAAGTCGGTGTATTCTGCTATAAAGCTTACAAACTGTTTAGTAATTTCAGTTACTCTAGGTTTTTCAGCCCATGTCATCTATGATCTGGTTTACATTATTAGAACTTTATTTTATACATGATAGTTAACTTGGGTAATAAGATCTAATTATGTTTATTTCATATGCATATTTAAGCTGTTTGACTCCAATGAGTTTTAAGTATTCCAGCGGCACTGTATTCATATACAGTGCACTAGGGGTGGAAGTCATTCTCCATGCATCAATTCTTATACAGCCAAAATGACAGCATTCATGAAAAAACCGTCAAAACTGTGCACAGAGAAATTGCATCATTGGCACAATCTTGAGCAACCACACTCCATACTGCAACATTTTATTGCATGTCTGATTATAAAAACAGCCTATTTAGCACTTTTAACTTCAGCAGAACCTGAACTATGTAACTGGGAATACATTTATGCATTTATTTCCCGAGGGAAGGGTGGGTATCGGGTTTTGACGCCACAAATCATACAAGAAAATAGGCGTAAGCAAATTAAAGCAATAAAAATGACTATGGAAATAAAAAGCAGCGTTTTAAAAATATACTGTTTCTCAATACGATTATTTTTTCAGTTAAATATGTCCCAAAGCAATTCATAAAAAGTCAGTATAACAATGAATTATTCTTCAATGGGCAAATCACATCTCTGATCAGAAATGGCTGGTTTGGTGTAAATTCAGGACCAATCGCTGCAATCTTTTGTGTACAAAAAACAAAAAACAGGTCTGGTTCTGAAAGGAGTGGTCTCCTTTCTTCCCTTATTTGATCTTGCTTATACAGTATTTGAACAGGTCTACTCCCCTATATCCAAAGTAACTGATTAGCTCCAAGTGTGTCTACCCTGACATTTGATTTGATGATTAGATCTCTCCTGCTCAGGCTGGTTAGAAATGTGTCAATAGTGAGGCCTTCCAGATGGGGCCAGAAACAATGCAAGCGAGCATCGAACCACCACAGACATTTGATGCTTGTAATAATAAAAAGACTATACAATTAGATTAGCCGAGGCTAATTTGGAATGGGTATATTCCCTGTACACCCTGGGACCTCCTGGGCAGATAAAGGCTTGAGATTTAGTAGTCTTAGGATGGAGAACTACAACTTCCAGTAAAAGGAGAAAAGCAGCATTGTGGGAGGTCACGGGGGGAGCAGCACAGTGACCTCCAATGATTTACAGGCCTTTAGCTTAATGAAATTGTTTCAGTGACATGACGGTAAAAGCTCATAATGGATTGGATGTCCTAATGTAATGAAATTATTCCCTTCTGCCTTAGAGGGGGGGAAAAGCA
Organism: Erythrolamprus reginae; assembly: GCF_031021105.1. Taxonomy (NCBI): domain Eukaryota; kingdom Metazoa; phylum Chordata; class Lepidosauria; order Squamata; family Dipsadidae; genus Erythrolamprus; species Erythrolamprus reginae. Next base: position 129,475,078 of record NC_091951.1, read on the forward strand.
CAATTAATATTTACTGAGACCTGACAGGCTTCAGTGTGCTGTAGTATGCAGCTCTTTTAGAGAGTCAGTGAGAAGAGACAGAGCAGCGTGGCAGGCTACCAGCAAGCTTTCGCCCGGTGACAAGCAAAGACTGCAGAGAGGTGGAGGGGACACCTTGGTGACAGGGAAGCTGAGGACATGGTGCTCCAAGGCAGCGTGGCTACCAGGCAAGCCTTCATCCTTTCCTTTCCTCCCTTCCTTCCTGCAGGCAACTGGACAACAATCAGATCAGCTGCATTGAAGATGGAGCTTTCCGAGCCCTCCGTGACTTGGAGATTCTGTGAGTTGACTTTCTCCTTTCTCTGGGTGTGCGGACGTGTGCGCGTGCCTGCATGCACATGCACAGCCATGCATGTTTATGTGTGCATGCATTGCAATGCTTTTATTTTTGTGGGGGGGGTTTCTCTTGGTCAACCTCATCATTCTTCTTCCCCCCACCCTCTGCTTTCTAGCTAAAGTGCACAGCCAGCAAACATAAATTTGTCACCCGCTGGTTTGAGGTTATTGTTAATTAAACCATAAAAGAAGATTTGGGTTCTTATGGTTCTAAAGAGCAGAGATGAAAAGCTATGCTGCTTTTTTATGTTGAACAGATGGGATGTAATGATTTTGTAGGACCTGATGTTTTGTACACTAAAACCTAAAACCTTAGCAAAGGATGGGCTAACAGGTTTGACTGGCACAATAGTGGAGGCAGTTTACAGTTGACTTAGGAGAGAGCATAATTGCCCAACATAGAGAAAGGCATGGAAGTGCAGTACAATAGCTAGGAGAACATCCTATTGTGAAGACTATGAACATATTACCAACTTCATAGCTCTGTTTAAACATCTGTAGTTTAAGTTAGAGGCTTCGTATTTTCAAATAATTTATTTGCAGCAGGTTGAATTGCCACAAACCTAAGTTATAAATGAAGACTATTTTGTGAAAGGCTTGTTAAGCATTTTAATTCAGAAAATCTTTTTACAAAGGGAATAATGCATTGCAAAAAATATATGCTTTCTATAGATGGACTATTTGAGCAAACATTGCTTGGGCTTAATGCTAACTTGTTCTTAATTATTTTTAATGATCAAAAGTGTTTGATGATAAAAGATTGCGTAATTGGCATAAATTAGAGATTTTAAGATGTCAGGGACAAATTCTTTTTTTCTGATATGTCGAATTAGGCTCTCAAACGTTATAATCTGAAGATACAAAACTTTATTATGCATGCCAACAAATGTTCTCAAAACTTATTTGCCTTTTAAAACATATGATGTTTCAAGCAGAGCATGGAGTAAATGAAATTAGGCCTTACCAGGTGCTGATGTTAGATGTGTATAATATTAGCTTGCAAATTGGCTTTTTAATTGGTCACATTTAAACCAGTACCCTATTAACATCTGGAAATATTTGTTATGAATTTATTCTACTTTGCCTTATCTGAATGTCATGTCCATTTCCTTTCTTCTGTCATTGAATCTGATTGAAAAAGAAATGAGTTTTGGAAACAAGGGCAGGTGTATAACGTGTTGCTGTTTACTGTAAAAAATAGTCAAGACTTTTCCAGGTTGAGCTCAATTGTTGGTGGCAACATAGATACAATGATGTAGTTCCATGGCAATGATATGAAAGTGCTTTGCCATTGCTTCCCTCTAGTATGGTTTCATATCCAGTATGGGCAGTGAACGGCTACCAAAATTTTTACTACCACACTGTGGGCATGACTTATGCATTTTCTTTCAACGTCTTTCAGTGCAAGATGCTCTGGGGTGAAGCTCCATTTTTGCTACCCCACTGCGTTCCCCCCCCCCCGCTCCGGGCAGTAGCTCACCCTGAGTGTGGGTAGTGCTGTGGTATTCTCCCATTGAATGTAAAACTAGGCCTGACCTTAAACCTTCTGACTTTTGACAAGGCTAGATAAGTGCTGCCATCTGCTGACAACCTCAGTTTCAATTCGGGATGTGTTATCTTATTTATTTATTTGAGTAAAATAGAATAGAATTTTTATTAGCCAAGTGTAATTGGACACACAAGGAATTTGTCTTTGGTGCAGATGAAGTTTGGTGAAGTTTGAATTAGGGATGTGTTATCTTCTTTATTTATTTAATGAAGGGGACAGCAACAATCCATTGTGTTAATTTTTTGGCATTTAATATTGGTAGAGTAATCAGTTTCTATGAAGCATTAGTAATTGTATTAAAAAAATTAATCTCATTGAAGATTCACCCAGTACTTCTCCTTTATTTTTATTTATTTATTTTTGCTATTTAATTGGGAATACTTTTGTTTTTAATTGCAAGAAATTTAGTATAAAAATGTATTTTATCACCGACAAAATTTTGAATTCTCTTAATATCTTTCCTTTAAATCACTTCAGTGTTTGAAAACTTGCTAAGCGTGAACAATTTAATTTTCATTTTTGAAGCCCAGACAATTATTTGGCGATATGCATATCTATAAATACACTGTGTAAATGTGTATGTAAAACGTTTAGATAGCAACCCATCTTATATCAAACTTTGGAAATTTCCAATCAGCAATTCAAATAATCTCAATAAAAAAGAGCATAAATAAAATGAATATCATTAAATAAATGTTGGTTTTAATAAAATGAGGTTTGTATTGCATTGATTTAAATTACAGAATTTGATAAAAAGGCAGCTTTAAAATGCTCACAAAATGTCACTCACTAATCTTAAAAAAAGAAAACAAATGGAAATCTGAAGATGGTCAGTAAAAACATGTATAGACATTTTGTTGCCTAATTTCTGTTTAAATAATGCTCGATTACTTAAAATATCTGGAAAAAGATATGAAGTTTTACTTACTAAATGTTTTCTTCATTCATGTGATATTGTTCATTGATACCTGTGATCAGAAAATTATAGAAGCCGATTATTAAGCTCTGAATAATTCATATAACAACTTGTGTAAGATATATTACCTTCCTATAATTTGAGTAATAAGACTTCCCTTTTATTAAATATACCCTCATAATACTATTGGAACACTTTCCCCCAATATTTAGGATTTATGGCGAAAAAGTTATTTCACAGTCTGCATCATTCATTTATATTTGACAAATATCCATTTTATTATTAATATGAAATCTATATATGGATTTCCAATTTTTTCGGGAGCTTGTTTGTTATTTGCCATTATCAAGCACTGGATTAAAATTAATTTGTTCTCTAAGCCAGTGATTTTCAACCTTTTTTTAGCCGCGGCACATTTTTTACATTTACAAAATCCTGGGGCACACCACCAACCGAAATGACACAAAATGACATTCTAACGCAGTGCATACTATAAATATAGTTAATAATATTGTTTCTAAATGTATTTATACTCACTTAGTGTAAAACCTGGGACTGTTTCAATGAACACAAAAGGGATATCCTGGCAGGAATGGTAGTTTGGGGACCCATGTTTAATTTCCCCATGGCAGACCTGACTATGTCTCATGGCACACTAGTGTGCCGCGGCACACTGGTTGAAAAACACTGCTCTAAGCAATGTCTAATAACTTATATTATTCATTAACCTTCTTCTCATAAATTATTTGGATACTGATTTGTTGTCTTTGCTTCATACATTATATAATATGGTTTATATCGTTACTGTTGTGTCTTCCTTCAGGAAGCAGAAAGTATATAGGAAATATAGCTCAATAACATTCAAGGAATGGCACTGGACTAAAAGTAACCAATGTTATAGAATTATTATGCAAACTATTTTGAGGGGCAGATGAAGAAGTAGAATATAGAGATATAAGTAACCGGTAGTCCTCAAGGTAGGGAAAGAGATTCAAATCTTGAAAATTTTTAATTTAATTTTTTAATTTAAAAAATTGAAGTTAAATGGACTAATTTTAATGTATTCAATGCACTAATGCATGTATAGAAGGATAATATTCTTTTCAGTAGCAATCCCTTCTGCTTTATTATACTTTTATGATGAGTATCTGATATTGTCTAGATCAGTGTTTTTCAACCAGTGTGCCGCGGCACACTAGTGTGCTATGAGACATAGTCAGGTGTGCCGTGGGGAAATTAAACATGGATCCCCAAACTACCATTCCTGCCAGGATATCCCTTTTGTGTTCATTGAAACAGTCCCAGGTTTTACACTAGGTGAGTATAAATACATTTAGAAACTATATTATTAACTATATGTATAGTATGTACTGTGTTAAAATGTCATTTTGTGTCATTTTGGTTGGTGGAGTGGCCCAGGATTTTGTAAATGTAAAAAATGTGCCGTGGCTCAAAAAAGGTTGAAAATCACTGGTCTAGATCAGTGATTTTCAACCTTTTTTTGAGCCATGGCACATTTTTTACATTTACAAAACCCTGGGGCACATTGGGGGGGGGGGGCTAAAAAAGTTTGGACAAATTTTTTTTCTCTCTCCCTCCCTTTCGCTCTATTTCTCTCTCCCTCCCTCTTTCTCTCTCTTCTCTTTTTCTCTCTCTCTCCATCCCTCTTTCTTTCTTTCTTCTTTTTTGCTCTCTTTCTCCCTCCCTCCCTCCATGTCTTTCTCTCTCCCACTATCCCTTCCTCTCTCTCTCTCTCTTTTCTTTCTCTCTCTTTCTTTCTCTCTCTTGTTTTCTTTTTCTCTCTCTTTTTCTCTCTCTCTTTCTTTCTCTTTTCTCTCTCTTGCTTTCTTTCTCTCTCCCTCTTTCTTTCTTTCTCTCTCTCTCTCTTTCTCTCTCTTGTTTTCTTTCTTGCTTTCTCTCTCTCTCTCTCTCTTTCTTTCTCTCTCTCTTGTTTTCTTTCTCTCTCTGAGCTTCGCGGCACACCTGACCATGTCTCACGGCACACTAGTGTGCCACGGCACACTGGTTGAAAAACACTGGTCTAGATCATAGTTCTTTATCCAGAATGCGTAAGGCAGGAAAGTGATTGTGGATGGAAAAATTTCTCCTTTAAGAAAGTGAAAACTTGCTTTTTGTGTTTGTGGATGTCTTTGTACACTAAAGCGCACATCTCAAAATATTTCTTTTAGTTATTAGATCTCTTTGAATTCTCACTGTTGGGAATCCAGTTGGATTATCTGGAATACGTATACCATTAGTTCAGCATTTATCAGTTAGGGATACTTGTATAATGAGTGGCATTCCATAGCTGACTTCATTGAAAAAAATACCTTTGAAATAAATATGGAGAATTGGCAAGTTTATGGCTGTTTAGCCTTTCAGTTCCAGATTATGCCTTAATAAGATTTCCCTTGATCCTTTCCTAGGAAATTAAATTTAAATGTGGGTGATTATCATAGGTTAAAAGCCATATTTAGGGAAAAATGTGATTATATCTTTGAATTAAGCTGTATTTTAGCTAGCAGCTTATAAAAGAATCATATTTTGTACATTTTGTTACCAACATGAAAATCTACAGGGACACATGCATTGTGCTGTTCCCATGAATAGCTTACATTATACATTATACATCCTGCACATGAATTTTAGTTGATAGTCATGAAGTATCCCCTACTCTAAAATTAAAATTAAGAAAGGCGAAATGACTTGGCATTACAGATGGTAATATATTTCCTCCACTTTTTCCTCTTTAAGAAGTCCCACTTCTCATTTTGTGACCTTTGACACTCCTTTGTAGAAACAGTACTGGTTTCAGATTATTTTTACACCTGTAAGTTGAATTGTGAGGCATAATATATGTTGCTTCTAATTGTTAATTAAAATTGTATTCTTCATTACCAAGAATAGAACTTTTAATTATTTTACTTACCAACCTGTCGTTTTGTGAGTTATGTATTTATTTGTATCTAATTAGATGTGGTGTTTCAAATCATGACATAATTCTAAATAAATGAGGTGTCATTGCTTAATGAATATCAGTGAATAGCAAAAGGATGTGATTTGTTATTCTATTTTGCCAACAAGTATCATCAGTTTAGGCAATTAGAATTAAATGTGGATTGTGTGAGTTGCATTCATAACTGTCACTATGAAAGCAGCATATTTAATGAAGAATTTATTCTCTGTTTATATAAGTCTTTAGAGCCTGTCTTGAATTGATATGGGATACAGCGGGTTGTTTTTAAAAAATCTTTGTTTAGCTATAATTCATATTTAGCACATATATAATAAGGGGTATGTTTGAAACATGAATGCATAATTGGCATTATTTTGTGTAGAATGAATTCATTTTATTAAGTTTGGTATATTGAATTTTCACATGGTTGAAGTAGAAATAAATTATAGTGGCAGTAGTGATTTGTTTCATTTAAAATCAGAACACATGAAGAAAAATCAGATTTCCTAATTCCCAGTCTATTTTCTTTCCACTTGGAAGCAGATCAGAAGTCACACCTGCTTTTGGCAGATTGTTTTGAAGACATGTTCCAAGAGATTTGTGTGAAGATGGCCAGTTCCTTTAAAAAAAAAAAAAAAGCTCCACTAACTATCTGGAGATGTTCCAGGAGAAAGCAACATCAACATACCCACTAATTTTCCTTATCAGTCCCTGTCCTATTGCAGATCATTGTGGTAAAAGAGTAATGTGCTGGAAAAACATTCGGCTAGCAGCTTCAATTTCCTTTTTTGGAATCAGATTAGACATATTAGAAACCACAGTAATGTTGGAAGATCAGTTTAGAAGAAAGAGCATCTTTAAATATACATAGAAACCTGATGTAAAAGGGCCCATACACTTATAAATATCCAAGAATCATGTTTTATTTAGTAAGATCCTATTTTGTCTACCAGAATTTCCTGACAGAAATTATTTCCTGACTATTGCACATGCTGGAAATATAGCAGCAAAAAAACAGCTGCAAGATACTATCAAGGTGATAGATTTTATATTGTCTACCAGCAGTGAAAAAAATATGATGAACTGGCTTAATTTAGACTTAATTAATGTATCTGAAAAATCCCCAAAGGCCCTAATGGTAGTTACTCTTCATCCCTCCCAACAAAAGAGCATCCCTAACTTTTTTGATTAGTGGATGTTATGAATGATTTAGTATGCACTGTCATTCAAAATTATTTATTATAAATTCAAAAATGTAATGATGAGCCTTTTGATGAAACTCTGGCACCAACATACACATCATGTATATGTTCAGCAAACAATGAGAATTTAGATTTCTCAGCATAGATGGCCAGACAGAAAGACAGACAGATAAATAGACAAAATACTCTATTTGTAGAACCATAAAAGTGGAATGGCTTATTTAGGCATTGCAATCCAACCCTTGCTTGGGTTTCTGAGGCACATTAATTGGGAGTTTAAAATATGACTCCTGTTAGATTTTTTATGTGATTTTAGATTTGATGTTTTTTAGTATTTTAAATGTTAGTTTTCTTGCATATTTTGTATTTGTTTTGTTGTAAGCCGCCCTGAATCTCAGGAGAAGAGCGGCATAGAAATCTAATAAATAAATAAATAAATAAAATAAATAAATAAACTGAAGAAATGAACCCATTTTTAGGATAATTGTTTCATGCCCAAATTCTATTTATTGTTCAGATATTTTCTCAAGCATTTAATTGAATCAGCCTTACTGTAATTTTCATTTATTATTCAGTATCCCATATTGTAGAAAGGCAGAGACATATACTCCTTTTATATGGTATTTATATGGTATTATAAGGCATATACTCCTTTTATATGGTATTATAAGGCATATACTCCTTTTATATGGTATTTATATGGTATTATAAGGCATATACTCCTTTTATATGGTATTGTTTTGTCATATTTTAACAAAGCATCATAATCTGGAGAAGAAATATAGTCATCTTTCTCATTAAAAAAAAGTCTAATCTAAGACTTTAAAAAGAAATTGATGATGGTGGGTGAATATGTCAAACTCCATTTTCCATGGAACAAATAATAGTATGGATGTACTTTAAAGTGCCTCAAATTGTTAGGAATTATCTTTAGTTTTTACTGTTTCTATCCATAGAATGTTTTCCTCTACTTCTTCCATTGTCATTGTAAAATGTCACAATTGTCATTGTGGCAATCAAATGCGCTCAATGCAAAGTACTGTATAAGAATTTCATTGATGGTGGGCACAATGTCAATGTATATTGATTTGAGATATGACCATTTCAATGAACATTTATCATTAATTTTAAAAAATATATCTTATATTTAAGCATCAACATTAGCAAAGGGCAATGCATTTTGATACCTGAATAAAAATCTAAATATTTGATGCATTGAACTACAATAGTACATTAAGTAATTGAATTTATTGACCCTTAATCAGCAGCCACATGTGCTTTTATTTTCAAAATGCCATGTGGTCTTTTAAAAATTCATCTTTCAATGTGTAAAGGATATAGTGAATTTTTTATGCTATTGGGAACTAAAAACATTATCAGGTAAAGGGCCCTCAGTATAATGGCAATTATTTTCATTCTTATATTTTGTAAAATTTGCAGCACAGTATAGTTTGCATGGAATTTTATGGGCTGATATTTAGGCTTCTGGGGAAAAGTACACTGCAATACCAGACATTTATGATGGGGTGTCTAAATTCTTTGATGAAAATCTTTTCTTTATCAAAAATCTAGATCTTTGCAATGAAGTTTTCCTTCTTTATTAGTAATGAAATGATCCAAATTTAAATGAAAATTATTAATTATTAATAAGGATGATGATGATATTATTATTAATAAGGATGATGATGATAATAAAACATCTAAAGAATGTGACATGTTTCAAAAAATGGCCACGGATTTATCTGATTATTTTCATATTTATTAATTAATTTATATCATAGAATATTATCTTCTATCTTCTATTGCCCTGCAGTTTGACTTATAATAAGAATTTAATGCTATTACTTTACTGAAGCTTAAAAAAAGTCTAGATCATTTGTTTGCCTTCAAAAACTAATTGGGATATTAATAACTAAATAAACTATATAGCTTCAGTGTTTAAGCAAATAAAAATAAGATTACAGTGGAAGACCTTTCACAGAGCAGATTATCCCACCATATTTTACAGTTCCCAACTGGAAGTATTCTGGCCTTCTAGTCTCTTATGATATGCATGACATTATTCACCAGCTCCGCTTTTCATCATTTTTGGTAAAGTACTTGCATTAATCAGTTTCATATTTGCATTTGGCCATGCGGTAGTGCATGGACTGCCGCAATGCGGTCCCTATGACACCATCTTTGAAGACCACTCAGCTTCTGCCAAACCAAAATGAGTTTGCCAGCCTGCTGGGCGGGGTTAGAGGAGGGGAGCTTATTTTATCTCTTCACCAACTGCGGAAGCTGCCTATTTGCGTCTTGGTGTAATTCAGGTGAGTTTGTGTTATCTTAAGATCCATCTCTTGCCACCTCTCCTGCATTGGCATTGCTAGCACTCAGGTGAGGCACTTAACCGTTTTGATTTGAGTTTATGGGACAGACTTCCTTTACTAATGTTATTAAAATATATATTCTAAAGCCAAACCAGCTATGTTTATCAAAACCGTGGCAAATCATATTTAGCTTATTTTCATATTTTTGGAGTACTATTAGAAAGGGAGTGGCATTGTTAGATTAACTCTAATTTATTTATGCTTTTTTCTAAATCTTTTTTGGGGAACGTAACACAAATGGAACACAGTAAGTATTCAACATTTATATTTCCATTTTTTTTTTTAGTTTTCTAATATATTGTTTAATGGTAAAGAATATAGTCTAACTATTGCCAGATGAAGATCTGGGAAAGTATTTCTTCTATCTAGGTTGAAAACTTAAGAAAAATTAATTCAAAAATTATATTTTTGGATAGAACTGAATTACATTTTGACTTCAACATTGTTTTTTATATATTAATAGATTTGATAATATGTTATGAAAATATTGTAATTTAATAGGGTCAAAGTCAAAGTAACCTATTGTAAGTAAGGTTGAATATGTGGGCTCCATGTTCAGATGCCATGTTGAGTTCAACTAATTTGATTGGTTCAGGTTTTGCAAGAAGCTTTATGATGTTTTGTTCTGGAGGCATAGAACAACCTTTTAGATATACTGTATATATGGTAATTAGGATTAAAATAATTTTACTTCTTAAATGAATCACTTTTTTGAGACTATATAAATAACAGTGATCTACAGAATGATCTCAAATGTTGAGGATATAGATAGGTTTGAATTAACTTCTTTAATATTTGGAGTGTTTTGCCCACCATTAGTTTACATGTCTTCCCTATACTTTACGGCAATTTGATTTCTAAAAATATTTTTAATGCAAATGTGGTTATCTTAAAATTATTGGCTTTTTAATAGAGACTCGCTAGCTACATCTACATCTACATTTTTATCTCTTTACTCCAATCAAAGCATCAAATACTGGTGTGAGTTATATTCACTCTTCCTTCCATGTTAACAAATAGCAAGGATTTGAAGAAATAAACTTCATTTCTAAAATATTTGGTTATGGGAGCAGCAAGATCATTTCCTTTCTTCCTTTGCAAAAGTAAATGAGAGCTAGATGTTTCCTGGCATCTTGCAGCACTTCTCTGGAGTGGACTTCTTCTCATAGTTAGAATAATCAAAAGACAGGATTGAAAAGTAATTTACCTGACTTTATATTATACAGTATTAGATAGCTACTACATATGCTTTAGATCTTCATTCTCTGCCATTCAAGACCCCTAGTGGTCATGCTCAGACTATAAAGTTAACATTAGGAGCATGTTATATGCCGCAATGCGACACTTGAATATGATAGGAGCTGGAACAATGCAGTCTTTGGAAGATAATAAATATCTTCAGTACTGTGGTCAGAAGACTTCTGAATAGGTCTTCAAACCATTTTTGCTTTCCTTTTGCCAAAAATGAACCAACTTATTTCTGCATCTTTCTATCAGCAGGGGTACAAAATTAAACAACTGATGTGGTAGAGCTAATATGCTCAAATATATATATATATATTTTATGAGTGTTTTGCTCTTTATACAAATATAAAATGTGTCTTTTAAACATGCATGGAAACTAATATATTTTGCTTAGCTTAGCCATTTCGATTTCCTATTCAATAAATTTTTATTTTATTTTATTAAATTTTTACCCTGCTGAATCCCAGCAACTCTGGGCTGTAATATCCGTGCATTACCTTCAATTCTTATTTCTTTAAGAAAAGTCAAAGGTAAGTATACTTTGACAACTTTCTACAGCAGGAGATTGATTGTTTTTTCTTCTAAGAATTACTTTTTCTGAATTTAAAACAATTAAAATTCTGTAGACTCAATTAGATTTTCTAATATTCACTTCCAACCCCTGTCTGTCAGATTGAAACAATATCTAGTTTCTTCTTCCTGTACTGGTGTGGGCTTAAGGTACAAAAAAGTTGCATTGAACTTCTGAAGAAATAAAGAATATGTTATTAATTTCAATTAATTTTATTCCATAAAAAATAATTGGAAAGTAATGATAATAGATAGGTTCTAGGTTTTAATTCTGTGCTACTTAGGTGGATTCATAAAATGGACTATAACCTTATTTGTACAGGTTTCATAATTAGTAAAACTGTACATATCGCTCCTCTCAAAGGATGCGATTAAATATTGATAGGTAGAATTTCACATAGTTTTATGATTGAAAAGATTATAATCTCAAAGACTTCTATTTTGAAGATGTATTTGTCACTCTCAATCTACTTAACATTTATTAAAAGAAAAGTTAATAAAATGTCTACATGCCTCGCTCTACCCTTTATTGTATTTTTACACATGCACAAATTAAGACACTCAAATTGCATGGGAAACTTAGTTTGTTCTTAATGAAATTTTCATTAATTCTTTGAAAGATCAAATAATTAACAAGCAATTTCTATTTTTGTTGGAGCTTAGAAAATGTTCGTCTAAAAGAAGTAGGTACCTTTTGTGTATTTTTGTACTTTTCTTAAAAATCTGGTACAGAAAGAAAGTTTTTGTTTTGTTATGAGAATATTTGTTATGAGAGTATTAAATATACAAGTCTACGGAAATGGGCGGCATACAAATCTAATAAATAAATAAAATAAATAAATGTGCTCAATCCAATATAGGTTTATACTTGTATTGTTTAAAAAGAAATAACACTTGAGCTACCGTGTTGTCTATTTTTCAGTGCCAAGATTATGATAAAACTGTAATTCACGTTATTAGATATATCAGATGAAAGCCTCAATGTCAACAAAGAAGCGCATTTTCATTGAAGAAATTATATGTGAGAAATGCATGTTGTTTGTAATGATACAACTAATAGCAAAGTTTTATTGCAAAACAAAAATAATTGATAGTGCCATGATTTAAAAAAGAATGTGTATCATTAAATCTATGCATTTAAGACCCAAGTGAAGAAACTCGGACTTTGTTGTTTAATGTGTACTAGTTTGGTATAGAAAATCATTTAGTCATTTGGATATTAATGAAAACTATGGAAAATATTGAAGTTGATATTTTTACCCTATAAAATAAGCTTACCGTACTAACAAATCTTTTTCACAACCTTTTTCTTCTTTTTCTCTTATAATTCTAAAAGGGTAATAAGTTTTTTTTAATCATTGTAATTATTATGGCAGCATTTTTTTAAAAAAATGTTGCAACTTGGGGAAAGATAAAATAAAATGATGTTTTTATTTTGGGTTTAAGTTACAGAGATTCATTTTAATACTAATATTATTTAATACAAATACTAATAGTCTGTCAACTTCATATAACAAGTTGAGATAAAAACCCAGCTATTGCTACTTTACTACTAAACTAAATTTACTACTTTACTATTAAATTAAAATGTCAAATTAATAAAAAAAATTAAGCTATAAGTCATCAACTAAACAGTTTGGGATATAATTGTGTGTCTGTTCCTTTGAGAATTATGAAATAATTCCTTTTTTCACTTTGTTCCCATTTCTGTAGTCTGTTAGTTCGTAAATTTAATATCATGCTTTGGATATTCCCTTCTGAGATTCACAGCTTTGTCTTTGCTCATGTTTATGTCTATACTTACATCTTACTCTCCTGACTTCTTTTGTTTTTTTCAACGTTAGTATCTTGGTCAGAGTATACAAAAATTTGCTGCTGTTTCTAATATCAAATTCCGCAAACTAAAATGATATCCTTGTTTTTGTAATAGTTGAAATCATGGAATAAAACATTTTGGGTTTTGTGAAAAAGCTTATACATAGTTTTGTTCATTATGTGTGCATAACATGAATAAATAAATTGACAAAAGTAATACAAATAATACAAAGTTTTGAAATTCAAATTTGAACTGAGAGAAAAACATCCCCCCCAACCCCCTCCCCCCAATTATTTGAATTGTCACGGGAACAGGTTCCTTTCTATTCACTGATTCCGTTTGAGAAGATATTGCAAAGAAAGAAATGAAAAAGAAAAATATGTGTGACTACAGACATCAGTATTGCAAAGCCTAGATATCTTTGAACGTTAGCCTGGTTAAATCCACTGTTTCTGTAACTTCTGAAGAGAACTTTGTTCTTCATTTCTTTCCTTTCATATCTGTTGCTGTGCCTCTCCCCATTCCCATTTTGTATCCTCTCTTCCTCTCTCTTCCCCTCTTAGTTATCCCAATCACCATCATATGTTTACTTCAGGGTTTTTTTCTCCTGCTTTTCTTGGAAAAGTAAAGATGGGAATAGGAGCATGGATGAGTTTTTGTGTTTGCATGAAAAAAGACAATATTAATCAATATTGTAAATAGTTAAGGTGCTAAAATAGGAGTGAGGGAAATATATTTTTTCTCCTGGGCACTGCTGTGAGAATCCAAGCAATGGGTTAACTTTGGTTGGTTGTCACAGGACTGAGTTATTTTTAGAATGAAGCATGCCCTCTGTTCTACTGGTCCTAGTCTGCCAGTTTTAGGATATCCAGTTCTAGACTTCCCATAGATAAAGAAGCCACCTGGTTCATTGTCTTTTAGCTTTAGAGTGGGACAGTGAAAAATTATAGCTATCAGCTCATGTTGGATGACTAAGATAGATTATGACCATTCAATGGCGAGCCCTTTGTTCATTAATTCAGGTTTCCTAATAATAACTCTCATACTTTTTCTCTTTCTGTAAGTCTTGTCCTTGGAATGTATTTCTTGAATCCCCAAAGGTGCTTTTTTCAAAAGGCATCTGGACTTTCTTGGTTGTTGTTTTTTCTCTGAAAACAAGAAGCTTCTTGGATGAGAAGTGAAACGTTATTTTAAAAAAAACAACCCAAGAATAGAATAAGAGTTGTAAAGGACCTTACAGGAGGTCTTCTAGTCCAACTCCCTGCTTAGGCAGGAAATCCTACACCATGTCAGACAAATGGTTATCCAATCTCTTCTTAAAAATTTCCAGTGTTGGAGCTTTTACAACTTCTGCAGGCGTGAAGATAGTCCAGTTACCTTTTTTTAAAAAGCACCTTTATGACAACTGGATGATTGAGAATCTCAATAGACTATTTCTGGAATGCATATATGTACATGTACATGTATGCATAAAAATACTTATGATCTACTAGATCGGCAAGGACATCAATTAAAATTGTTTTCCGCACAGGTTGACATAAGCTGGACATTACAGTGGATGTTTTTGTTGTTTACTCTTGGGTGGGAGCTAAATTCAGGATCAATTTTTCAAGCAAATATGACAATATTGAGATAAAAGTAATATGTGAATTTGGTGTGACTTCATAAGCATGGCTCTGAAGTTTTGATAATAACTATATAGAAGCAGTCTGTATTCCAAATGTGTTTAAAAAAACAGATTTATTCCAATATTTTATAGTTATCAAATCCAGGTCTGTATCATTGCACTGAGGACAATTTGTTTAAAAAAATCATCATTAATAGAAATAAATGATAAAATATATTTTACAACTTGGAAATAATTTAGTAAGTATGCTCTCAGAATCCCAAAGAATTATATAGATACTCATGTGTGATTCCAAGTTCTATCTGTGATATATTTAGGAAATAAGGCTGTGAGATCATTTCCTATCACATTAGGAATTAAATTCTAATATAATCAGGTATCTTTAATATATAGTGGAGAGAAAAATGGTTCCTTCTTGTGTCATAATCAGTGGTACGAGACTTGCAGAGAAACCTTTAAAATGTCAAAATCTATGGACACACAAATAATATGGTCGTATTAAAGTAAATTATCTTAAACTGCTTAATATTGAAGAAATGATAACTGTGGTATTTTGTTGTTCTAAAAAAAAAGACAAAACTTGTATCAATGCAAGCATGGTTGAACCAATTATTTAGCTTTTAACAAATGGTAGAGAAATGTTCCCTTTCACCTAACTAAAACAAATCACTTATTTTTCCTCAAAGAAGAGCAATAGCTTGCATTAGACTTATTTCTAAATATGACAGGTAATAAGTGAGTGCACACACCCTCTCACATTTACAAATGACTTATTAAAAAGTAAATAAAGATGCATAGGCTGTGTATTATTTATGTTCTGCCTAGCACTTGTGTTTCAGTATTCCTTTACAGATTAAAATGTTGCTGATAGTTGTAGTAGAGCCAAATGCCATATAAAGTCCTAGTGCTTACTATCCAGGGGCTTGAATGGATAACAGTTCTTTGGTAATTATGCTAGATGCTCATTAGTGCTGAACAAGCACTAATCAAAAATTTAATCAACCATATCATTTATCAATTTGATTAGTTGTTTGGGGTAATCGGCTTCAGAAATTAAATGCAACAGAAAATTCGATTCTGTTACATTCATAAAAGTCTTTCTTTAACTCTTACTCATCTCTTTAGAGAGGAACAAGTTATGAAATATATTTCTGTTCAAAACTGGTATACAAAAAGTAAATTGTACATATTCTTTTGATACATAGACATTTCCTTTGAGTAAAAGCTTTGAACATAACATTCCTTCAAGAGGAAATAGACCTATTTGCATCATAAATTATTGGGAAGCATGTGAAATCATTATTAACAGATCTTTTTATGAAAACACAAAGTCATTGTAAACTTGTTTCAACACAATATCAGTCTTGTATTATTATTGTAAACTCTCACATATAGGCAAAGAAAATAATTTTATCTTGACTCCTTGATATCACTGCTGAAAAAGCTAATTCTTGACCATGACATGGAATAATTCTCAAAGGCTATTATATGTCACAACATGCTTATAATTAGAAAGCTGTAATACTCAACTATATTACTCCTGGATGCTTAGACTTGTTTGTATTGCTTTATCCATCTAAGGGCAATGGAATTGTCATGTTCCTTTTAATTATATTTAGTGGAGCAGTTTTGACAGTTTATACACACCCTGGGAATCAGTCCTAATGTTTTCACTGGCAACTATATGTAAATATACTTGTCTTTCAATCTTTCACTAGTAGTCATTTGCTCACCAAGATGTAATATGTTTATTACCTTTGGCAAAGTTGAGAGAAGTAGAGGAAATCATGCTTGGCATGGCTAGGAAGAAGTAGAAGAATGGAATGACAATAGATAAGGCAAATGGGAGTGATTATGAAGATAACTGAAATGGTCTTATTAGAATTATGGGTTGATGAACAAGGATTTTTTTAAAAAAATAATATTTGAAAAACATATGTAGCTTTCACATAACGATCCTGGGTAACTCTAAACCATCAATAAAGACAAGAATAATAATAATAAATAATCTCTCCCACAAGATGTCAGAACAATCAACCTCTTAGCCTAATTCTTGAAGTAAGAATCAGATCTTCGCCACTATATTTTGACTCTCAAGAGTAAGATATTTTAAAAGTCTGGCGCAACTAGAGAGACGGCATGCCTCCAAGGTCCTATCAGATGGCAACATTAAATAACATGGATTTGGAATATAGATCCTGTCTCTTCAAGTGAGACAGGCAGATATCCTTGATAGTATGTTGCAGCTCACATAACAATACTATAATTCAGACAAATGGTGAGATACTTGTCCTTGTGCCTCCATTCTGAACAGGTTTGGGATTCTGATTTTTTAAGAGCAGTTCCATGAAGAACGCCTTGCAATAAACCAATCAGGACATGACTAAGACATGAGCCACATAGGCCTGTCAAAGCTTTGAGGTTTTGTCAAACAAACAAACAAAAAACCAGTAGTACTGTTACCAATCTTCAAACTCAGTTATTTATTTCTTTAGCACATTTATATAGCTGCCATTTCATTTAAAAACAACTGTAAATGGCAAACAACAGTTATACTCAGGGGTGGGCTACTGCCCGGACGGGGGGGGGAATGCAGTGGGGTAGCGAAAATGGAGCTCTGCCCCAGAGCACCCAATTTGCATTGAAAGATGTTGAAAGAAAATGCATAAGCCATGCCCACAGTGTAGTAGTGAAAATTTTGGTAGCCCTTCACTGGTTATACTGTATAAGTCTTATGGAAAGAGCACCATTAAAAGATATCATAATAGATTTCCAATAATACGGGAGCAAAACGTCACATACTGACTTCTGTCTTATACGTCACAGTAGCTTAATATCTGGACAAGGAAATTTAACAACTTTTATTGATTTAGTATTTTTTTTTTAACATAAGAGGCAACCCATTTGTTTATTCATGTGTAAACTTACAAAGATCTACTTTAAATAAAAAACTTAATTTCTTCCTTGGTTGTTTTTATAGCACTTTCTTTGTAATAACAGACTATTATCTAATAAATATATAACTAACATTTTATTGTTTTATTGACTCAAATTTATTGTAAAGTTTACTCTGGCCATCTTTAACAATGGAGGTTCAGTAATTTATTAACATGAGTTTCATCTTGTTCTGGTTACCTTTGTTTTATACAAGTTTATGAATATTCTCCTATGGTTGTGGTTCTATTTAGCATTCATAACCTTTATGTAATTTTATTATAGGTTATCTTTCATAAGTGCTCAAAACTTCTAACCCCCCCCCCCCCCCTGAAATGTTCTTATTTTTGTTTCTATTGAACACTTGAAATTTAAAATGCCTGGTAGTATTTATTTTATAATGGGCCTAATTTTTCTTAGCCATGAAGTTCTTAGTGCTAACTGAGTTTGGTTGTTTTCTTGCATATATTTCATTTTCCAACTTGGTAATAAATTCAGTGTATTTCCTTAGCTATTTGGAGATCAGCTGCAATTGGTAGTAGTTGCATTACATTGGCATCCTTCAGTATCGAAAGACTCTGGACTCCCCAGAACATGAAGCCTGGCTAGGTTAGTATGGAAGGTAGACTGTTATCCAAGCAGCAGATTCATCTTTTCACGTCGCTAAAATAATCCAATGGAATAGCATAGGCCAATACGATTTGTTCCAGTTATGTCACAGGACTTATCAGAACGTGGCTGTACACAGTCATGAATTGCTTCCGGGACTTTGGCTCCAAATTTTGCCTCAAGGTTTACTCCTAAAGCCTTTTCCAATGAGGTTTGGAAGCAGTGGAGGTTTGCAGTCAGAGTTTCCCTTTTCCTGGTGGTTGACCAGGGTGTCTTTTGTGTCTTGCCATACTCTTAGCATACCATATCACTTGTAGAGACTGCCTTCATGACCATGGACCTAACCTAGTAGGATTCATCTGCTCACTCCACTGGAATTTGTCTTCACATGCTCAGGATAGACAAGTCCCTATCTTATTGAAGGTCAATGACCCAACAGCTACTCTCAACCTCGTTTGGCCAGCCTGTTGAAGCTGTTGCCCAGGGTGTGGCTGATGTGCATGCTATAGCTACTAGGAGCTACAGATGAGAGCTGCGTGACAGGTGGGGACCAAAGATGAATGAGCTACCCTAAAAGCTGCCCTAAATAAGCTGCCGTAAAAGGACAAGATATGCCCCTACACCAGAGGTGCTCCCCCTCCCTGAGCACCACATACACTCTTTGGTAGTAGTATTATTTGGTAAAATAAAGATATATGTATTGACAAGAAAATACATCTAAAGAATCATTAATATACTAATCTTCCTTACATTGAATTATGAACACCATGAAATATTCTAGTTCTCCCATATCTTCTCCCACTCTTACTTGAAAGCCTTATAACTGGTAATGCTAAAGGGTGAACTTAAAACCTCCCTGATTACTTGTACATGGCTTATAAGTGATTATTAATGAAAAATCATTTATGATCATTATAACATTAAATATTTTATACCAGGTGGGTGGCTTTGCTTTCACTAACAATCTATATGTGATTGAATTAAATCAGTTCTAGTTTGATTTCCACTTTTGAATATTTTCACACTTGTTTATTTGTGGTTGCATAAAAGGTAATAAAATAAAAATGATATTACAACTGCCAGGAAATTTATTAAATAAATGTAATTGGAGTGGAAACCTCTTGTTTTGTTAATAAGGATATCTGAATTGAATAATTTGATGTTTAACACAGAACAATTGTTCAGTTGATGGTTTGCCTTAAACATTTCCCTTTATTGTTTTCCTAAATATGAAGTTTATACATAATTGTTCCTCTTACATTACATTTTTCCAGAATACTGTTGAAGTGTATTTTCAAACATAGTCTCCTAGTCAGGTGATATTATATTGCTTCCTTTGGTCACTGTTGGAAAAAAATGATGTTCCAGGACTACAAATTAAACATGTGTTGGCAATGCAATTCATATGAGGATTGACTTCTAATTGGAAGTACAAAAGAATGTCTTTCAATCTTTACATAGGGATAACTATCTGAGTTGTATCTTAATTATGGTGTTTCTATTCAAATATTAGCATACTCCACTTGACCTCTCCCTGATTTGTTATGACAGTAATTCTTAATATACATAAGAACATAAAAAGAGTGTTGTTTATTCAGTTAAAGATCTTTATCCAGAATACTATCCACAGTGGTTAGCTAAGTGCCTTTGAGAAGTCTACTAGCAAATCATCACCCCTCTTACTTGTGTTCTTCAGCAATTGATAGTCAAAAGAAACAGATCCAAATTAGTTTAGGACTGAAAACTCAAGACAGAGATGGGAATGGGGAATATTCCAGAATTACATCTCCTTTGGTTTTTGGCTTAGTTTATAGAGTATAGAAACAGAACTTATACTTTTGTTATTGATAGTATATTATATTTACATTACATGCATTACAGTCACTCAAATAAAGAGGACTTTATTTTAATCAAAAAGTTACTCATTATGTGTTGTGCTTGAGATATTATGAGCCTTTTTGTTTGCATGTATCTGTATGTAGTTATTGTTATTTACAAGAGAAATGCCTTTTTAAATCTGCTTCAGTTGTTCATACGTTGCTTTCTTTTAACAGATTAAGGCTGGTTCCATAAATAGTACTGTCTTAATATTGCAACTGATGCCATCTGTGTTTGTTTTCCTTTCTTTATAGTACCCTCAATAACAACAACATCTCACGCATCCCTCTCACCAGCTTCAACCATATGCCAAAGATCAGAACCTTGTAAGTACTCTGTCATGAAACACTCCTGGCTTCGACTGATATATATGGGGACAGAGGTCTTTGTGACTTGATTCATAGATGAAAACAAAGGCAATGTAATATCTGCTTCAGAGACAAGTGGTGTTCTTTTGACTTCCCACTTTTTTTAACAGCATAAATTGCATGGAGAAACCTAACTAGAGATGGAAATAATTAGTGGAAGAAAACTTGATCTACCATTGCAGGTAGATGTTACTCAACATTTTTGTTTTTCCAGAGAAGCCAAGTTATTCAACTTCTATGCCACCCAATCCCGAAGGACTCATGGTGGTGTACAATAATAATATAAATAGAAATACAAATAGATACAGAGCAATAAAAAGAAGTTGAATATAATCTAAACTATATAAAACCTCATATTAAAAGAAACCCATGGAATATAAAGCAGTCATAATCCCATACATATATACCATTCATATAGTGTGGCCCTGTCAGTTGTTAGTTCATGTTCCCCCAGGCCTGCCGACAAAGCCAGGTCTTTGTGACCTTATGGAAGGCCAGTAAGGTGGGAGCAGTACGGACACCGGGGGATAGTTGCTTCCGTAGAACTGGGGCAGCCACAGAGAAGGCCCTCACCTGCATTGCTTTGTCGACGGGACCCGGAGGAGGCCAACTCTGTGTGTTCTTATTGGTCTCTGAGAGGTATGCACCAGATGTCAAGATATTCTTTTTAGCCCTATAAAGTGAATAATCAGCACAAATGTGAACACGCAGCTGAGAATAACTATGTCTGCCTAAACTATTTGGAGCAGTGCTTTGTGAAACAACAAGCACCTTTTGTTCTAAGTATCTTCTCCTTGAAATATATGGCACAGTTGCTTTGAAGGTTGCCAACATTGTTTGAATATATATACAGTAAAAGAGGCCAGGAGTGCCTCAAGAGAAAAGCTATTTTCTTATTCTCTTGAATACATTCATGATTCCTATTTGAATGCCTTTCATTTTTATTGCTTGTAAATTATATTTGGAATTAAATATTGGTGCCATTTAATTTTAACAGTGTTGAGATCTCCTCTGTGGTTCAGTTACATATTAACAGCATCCATAGTTTTAGAATATTTCTACACATTTAACAATGAATTCTTCTATTACAGATTTGTGAAGATTGATATTACATAATATCTGTCAGTACACATGTCAGTCCACTAGGATCAATAAGGGGTTCTTTTTTATAGTCTATTTCCTAAGTGCAAAAAATGCAAGAGTATCCTGCCATTTTATTTCTAATGGACTTTCCAGTTTAGAATATTAAAAATTGTGCAGGTAGAATCTTCTTTTAGATATCATAGCATTAGTACTATATGTGAGATATTATTGGCTCTAATTATCCATAATAGTCTCTGATTTTATTTTGGTTTTAGACTTAAAAGTATATGAATTAATTATTCTATGCAGAAACATTATTCTGGTTTTTGTTTATCCATCATTCGGTGTTTCATTTTTTTTCTAAGAGGAGGTAAAAGTCTAATTTGGTGAAGTTCACATAGATGGATGTGAGATTTTTTTAATTTTCTAGGGGAGACTGATAGACAGACAGACAGATAAAGAGAGAGGGGGAAGGAGAGAGAGACAGAGGAGAGAGGGTGGGAGGAATGGTGGGAGGGACAGGGAGAAGGAGGGAGGGAGAGTCAGAGAGAGGGATAGAGACAGAAAGACAGAGCTCATATATTGCATTATCCAATGGGCCAATGATTTTCAGTGTCCATGGATACCCTTATTTGAATTAAATCTTACAGGAAAACTGTCTAGAGAAAACTGTTCTCCCTGAGTTTTGCCAGACGGAGAAGCAGAGATAATTGCACTGTTTACCCTACCCTTCTTACAGAAATAAATTAAGTTCTAAAACACCCCTCCACTCCAAATTAAAAAATAAATGTCAGCACAGATATAGATTGAGATAGGAAAAACAAAAGTATATTTTTCCAAAGGAGAAAAGTTTCAAAAAATTGGAGTATAGATTTTGGCATATGAGTTTGTATTAATTAAAAGGTGTTTATATTTGTGTGAATTTTCATGAAAATATTCTAAGCTTTATCTTGACTATTTCAAATCGATCAGTAAACGTGATAAGCTGATAAGGTCTTCTGCCATTTTCCTTTTAGTTTAATTTTAAAAATGGCCTTGTATGTAGTTCCCTGGAGACTTATATTGACTAATTCCCTTTTACTGTAATTAAAGTAGAAAACCATGGGGGGGATCATAAATGGGATTTCAAAGAGAGTTTTTATATTGAATTTTAACTATTACGTGTTATGAAACTTGAATGTTGACACAAAAGGGATATTCTAGAGATTTAATTTAGCTGTAACTAAATATACACCTTTAGAAATTACAAAGTACAGTATATTCATTCATCTTTTGTATGATATAAATACAGTCACATTCATTTTAAAGGGGCTCTTTCAATACATGAATCCTGCCAAATAATTTATGAAGCTTCTTAACAGTCTTGCTCTTAATGAAAATTGTAAGACCTGAATGATAAGAAAAAGGTTAGTTTTTTTATTTTAGGTTTCCTCTATTTTGTTGCAGTCTCCAGTGTTCATCGGACCAAAACAAAACAAACAAACAAAAAGATGTGCCTAATAATATTTCCATTTAATGTCATCTTTTACCATCAATTTCAACCTTTCATGTTTTACGAAATAAATCATTATGTCTGGAAAATTGAGTACTTCATTTAATTTCAAGCTTGTTTGAAATTAAAAAAAACTGTACAATAACATTGCAGCACTTAATTCATGTGTCTTACAATGATTAATCTATTATTTTATGGATTTCCTAATTTCTTTTGTTGTTGTTGTTTTGTTTTATGGCTTTGTTTAAACATCCTCATTTAGAACTAATAAAAATTGCTGTGCATTGATCGGCTTTCATATCCATGATGAAGCTATATTTATAGAAATTATTAACCTGCATTCATTTTGTCTCATTTTATTAATATTGACTTCCTTGTTGTATTTGCCGCAATGAATGACTGCAGAGATATTAGGCTGTCCTCTTTTGATGATTAAAAGAAACCCAAACAATTCTAGTACACATATATTGGAGACTTCTTTTACAGTTGCTCCTTATTAAAGTTTTATATTTCTATAAGATGGTTAAAACTTGACAGATTGTTTTCCACTGGTTAGTCTCAAGGGAAAATTTCTCAATACATTCAATATGTTGTAGAATTCCAACAGAAATGATATAGCTTAAAACCCAGAATGCAGCCTGGGTACTGAGCATAGGAAAAGAAAAATGCTTTTTAAAAAATAAAAAATAAAACTAGTTTTATAATAGAGAACTGCCAGATAAATGTTTTCAGTGTTTGTTACTAACTAATATAATATCTGGTCTGAGTAATAAACTCCATGCAAATTAAATAATATGCATACCTTGTAAATATGCATAGCTTGTACAGTTAATTGGCTCAGTAGCAGCTAAATATATATACATATACTTATACATGCATACATACACACACACATACACACACACACACTGGTACATACATTATTATTATTATTATTATTATTATTATTATTATTATTTATTTATTTATTTATCAGATTTGTATGCCAGCCCTCTACCGTAGACTCGGGGCGGCTCACAACAGCAATAGAATAATTCATATATACATACATACATACATACATACATACATACATACATACATACATAGATTTTGAATAAATGTGATGACACCTTCTGCCTACCAGACATATAACAAATGAATCACAACTCCACCATGTCACTCGACTGGCCATATGTGACTCGGCCAGCCAATCAGAGCGTTACAGCACAGCCATCTATCCCACTTGAGCCAGCATTCCAACCCCAAACACCACCACCCCAATTATTATAAGGAAAAAAATGGCAGCTCCAACCTCATTTTGTTCACAACAGTGCAAAGGCCAGGACATGCCTGAAGATGATGAGTGTGATCTCGTCGAAACATTGCAAAAATACTCTTGATACATGGGAAAAAACCAAAAACAGTACATACCTACACCTGTGAAAATCTGCGAAAACAAATTTGTGTGTGTGCGTGTAACATATTTTTACTGATAATTAAAAGGAAGGGAAACTACTATAAATCTATTTCTAGCTTATTTGCTCTCGTCAGGCAGCCATACCCTTACTGGGATGGGTATGACTACTTGACGAGAGCAAATAAGCTCAAAATAGATCTTTATCAGCAAAATACAGTATATTACACTTATAGATTATAGTTGTCGGCTATTAAAAAAAAGTTTATCTGCCTTGGAATATGGGCCTTAGTGGGGCCGAGAGGTAAAAGGAAGCTGTATGCTCCTCCCATATACTAGGGTGACCCGACAATATATATATAAATATTATATTATTATTATTTATAAGAATTATTATTTATTAGATTTGTATGCTGCCCCTCTCCGGAGACTCGGAGCAGCTCACAACAATAAGTATAACTATTAAGTATTATTGTCTGTCTCATAAACTGTATATGGTTTGTTGTTATGCCCTTTGATAAAAGGGCATTATAAATAAACGGTATATATATATATATATATTATTATAATAATACTGTTTATTTATAATGCCCTTTTATCAAAGGGCATACCAACAAGCCATATACAGTTTATGAGACAGACAATAATACTTATAGGTTAATAAATATCCCCTCCCTCCCCCATATCCCACATATCCTGCACCGGGGTGGTGCAGCAGGTAGAGTGCTGTATTGCAGGCCACCAAAGCTGACTGTTGATCTGTAGGTCAGCGGTTCAAATCTCCACCGGCTCAAAGTTGACTCAGCCTTCCATCCTTCCGAGGTGGGTAAAATGAGGACCCAGATTGTGGGGGCAATATGCTGGCTCTGTTAAAAAGTGCTATTGCTAACATGTTGTAAGCCACCCTGAGTCTAAGGAGAAGGGCGGCATAAAAATCAATCAATCAATCAATCAAATAAATAAATAAATAAATAAATAAATAAATTCCTCATATCCTGCAACATACAATTGATAAAGACAGACAGACGTTTTTAAAAATTATATTTGTGTGTGTCTGTCTGTCTGTCTGTGTATACTGTATGTGTGTGTATATATATATATATGTAGATTGTTCTGAGTTCGGGTTTTGCCCTGTGTAATATTTTGCATGTCTATGCGACGTTTCGGTGAAATCACATTCACCATCATCAGGCTGAAGTTCCAAGCTTCGTGCTGTTGTAAAATTCCATTTTACAACAGCACGAAGCTTGGAACTTCAGCCTGATGATGGTGAGTGTGATTTCACTGAAACGTCGCATAGACATGCAAAATATTACACAGGGCAAAACCCGAACTCAGAACAATCTACATACATATACCCGTGAAAATTTACGAAAACAAATATATATATATATATATATATATATATATATGTATATATGTATATATGTATATATGTATATATGTATATATGTATATATGTATATATGTATATATGTATATATGTATATATGTATATATGTATATATGTATATATGTATATATGTATATATGTATATATGTATATATGTATATATGTATATATGTATATATGTATATATGTATATATGTGTGTGTGTGTGTGTGTGTGTGTGTATGTATGTATGTATGTATGTATGTATGTATTGTCTAGCCTTTGAAAAACAAATATATATGCTTTTTATAGTGGGGGTACTTTAGTGGTAGTGCTACTTAAACTTAATATTATGCATAACTGTTAGATGACAGTGAAAAGATATAGAAAAGTCTAACTTCATTTTTTTACAGCTGGCTAGCTGACAAACTTTGCCTTGCCAGTCAGGACCTCAGACTTTATTGAGCCTAGCAAGGACATAAATTTTGGAAGCTTCCCAGGGGGAAAAAAATGCCTTCAGGCCATCAGCAAACATACAAATCTAGAGACTGTCAATTTAGGCACCGCTGCTGAACTCAACAGCAGTGGCCTGGCATAAAGATCTTTGAAATGATTAATTTATTTTGTGGATGGATCGGGCTATGTTTTACAGCACTTTATGTTTGTCGGCATTTTATGTAATGTTAGTCTGTCAGAATGATGGCTTTGTTTAACCCTGTCCAACAGAAATGGCAGCATTGTCATGGGAACTGTGCTTTTAATGCCTACCTGTCATGACTCATAGAGTAGAAATGAAATATTTGATAGTTTATTTGCACTTTCAAGCTACTTTGTTTTTTTGTAACAGAACTTTTTTCTAGACAATGTGACACACTGAGTACAATTTTACAAGACAAAAGGGCTACAATATCAAAATGTCATTTATATTCTGTAAGAAGTTGTTAAAACATAAGAGCCATACTTGTTCCAGTTTAATATTATGCATGAAAAAGGGAAATATTTAATCTGGATAGCATATATTCGGGGTCATGTAAGTAGCAACAAATAGGCAGGGATATTTTTGATAACTTTGTTGCAACGCTTTGCACACTTCCCATAATGATTCCAAAGTTCCCAGGCCTCTGAGAAAAGATAGAAGGATTGAGTAGAGTGTGAGAAAAAGGAAGAAATCAAATGTTTGCCTTCACTTCTGTTTTCACTACAAAGAAAATATCTTGTCACCTTTTAAGAATGTTGTCTTTTTGCTACCTTTCCTTACAATTTTTTAAAACAAGGAAGCAAAAGTAAATCTCCTGTTATCAGAGTTCAGTTATGATAAATAAATAAACTTATTTGTGTGCCATACAATCTATTTCCAAGTTCCAGTTGCTCTATAGTCAATTTCTTTGATTCACAAAAGCAATGCAAGACATAGAATGCTTAATTTTTTAAAGGCTCTTAATGGCATTGTCCACTTTGTCATAAGGAGGAATGCATGCCTGACTTCCTTCTGCTCTATCCTTTTGTAGGCGGCTTCATTCCAACTATTTATACTGTGATTGTCACCTGGCATGGCTTTCAGATTGGCTGCGCCAGAGGCGATCAGTTGGACAATTCACCTTCTGCATGGCACCTGTTCACCTGAGAGGGTTCAATGTAGCTGATGTTCAGAAAAAAGAATATGTCTGTACAGGTAATAACTCATTATTTTATTTCATTTTTCACTCATTTTGTACTAGTCTTCACATTAACTTGAAATAAACTATTGTAATGTTGGTCCTTTTAAATGTCACTCTGTGCCAATTCCAATTCAGTCATGCTTCAGTTAAATAGAGTAATAATATTTTAAATTACTGTGATTTGTTCCTAGGCTTTCTGAACTGTTGGACTGTGTTAATGATTCTATACTTAGGTTTTTCGCCCCCAAATGTTCAGACCATATTAATGTAAAAGGCTAATTACCAAATAATATAATCATATTTCTCAGGAGAATGCCTTCTGAGCTTTATGTCTGACTTGCATACAAATTGAATAAATTAGCAAATGTATATAAAGGTCTGGCATTCAGTTAAATGCATAGTGGAACATATTATGACAAAAGAAAGGAGAATACAATCCCTACACAACACAATTGTGATCTTCAAATTATTTTGAACTGATTTTGAAATCACATCAAAGTTCAGGACCAGCTTACTATGCAAAGGCGAATAATTTCATATGGTTTAAGAAATGTATATAAAGTATACGAACTGGTGTGCAGGATTCTGCTATTTCCAGGAAGTGCAAAAACCCATACATGGTCATAGAACTTCTCTGTAGTGGTGCTCTTCTTTTAGTATTATTTGTTAAAGAATCCTTTTTTAATAACTGATGGACCAGAATTGCTTATTCTTCTGTGCCTGCATTCATTTCTTTTCCAATACATCCCAAGTCATGTTGAAAGATCAAAAGAGAGATGACAACTTTTTTCAATCACACTTTTGCTAACAATATCTCAAGTGTCAAGGCCATGAATTCTCAATGGAAACTCTGACATTTCAGAAACATACAGTAAAAAGATCCCAATAATTCTCTTTCTTTTATCAAGAGACAAATACACTCTTGATATATCAGGCAAGGTTGTACAGTTTCATGTTTTTCATCTTTAGGGAATTGAGGCTATATTTCAGTTGATGGCTTTCATAACCACATATGTACATAGAAATATATTTTCTAATCCAATCTATTATTGCTTTTTTCAAAAAATGTCTCTTTGATATCTGTTTCAAACTTCTGTTTTTCAATGCCTTTTAATGTTTTCAACATAAATGTGGGAAATTGTCTTCCAATAATATATCCACAATGCTTTTAGAAAATGACTGTTCTGTGTGCAGGAGATGTATAATGAATGCTTGTTTTGTAAATCACTATTGTATTAGTAATTAAAAAGAAAACCTTCCAAATATTGTGCACAAAACTGTACTCATCTCAATCAAACAAAATTACCCAGAAATAAATAAATAAATAAATAAATAAATGCTTTAACAAACAACTACCGTATTTTTCAGAGTATAAGATGCACCGGAATATAAGATGCACCTTAGTTTTGGGGGAGGAAAATAGGGAAAAGAATCTGGCTAACATCCTTAGTCTGGTCAGCTTCAGCATATGATTTTATCCCCTGGTTAAGGGCTTAAAAAAATTATTCTGAGAAAGTAACAATGAAAGAGCTTGCCAACCAGTAAGAGCTGGGAACATCATTAGCACCTGGTTAGGGCTGGAAAGAAACTTACGAAACTTGCTCAGAGCAAGTTAGAATAGTGAAAAAATCCTGCAAAGACTAAGGGCTTGGAAAACATTCTTCACAGAAAGTAACAATGAAAGAGCTTGGGTACATTCATAGCACCTGGCTATGGTTGGAAATAAATATCTGGAACAAGTAAAGCAATGAAAAAAAGACAGCGTTTGGAATACATTCTTGGCAGAGAGTAACAGTGTAAGAGCTTGCAAGCCAGTAAAAGCTGGAAACATTGTTAGCACCTGGTTAGGCTGGATAGAAATATTTGGAGCAAATATAGAATGAAAAAAAAATCAAAGACAGGGTTTGGAAAACATTCTTTGCAGCAAGTAACAAAAGAGCTTGCAAGGTAAGAGCTGGGAACATCGTTAGCACCTGGGTAGGGCTGGAGTAAAACTTACTCAGAGCAAGTTAGAGTAATGAAAAAAACCCTGCAAAGACTTAGGGCTTGGAAAACATTATTTGCAGAGAGAAACAATGAAAGAGCATGCAAGGTAAGAGCTGGGAAGATCATTAGTAGCTAATTAGGACTGAAATAAAAGCTACATTCAGAGTATAAGACGCACCCAAATTATCAGCCTCTGTTAGGGAGGAAAAAGGTGTGTCTTATACACCGAAAAATACGTAAGATAAGCAAACTGTACAAGAAACAGTATCCTTTCTTTAAGGATATGTGATGGTTTGTATATGTTATATGTAGTTGTGTTTTATATATTACTTAGAAATGTGAATGTTTTAGGTAGTGTTTTAAAAAGTTAAACATACATTAATAAATACAATATATAAAAAATCTAATTGAAACAAAGGGCATAAGATAGATTGTATTTAAAATAATAATTTGGAATTAAAAGTGATCAATATTCTAAATGACACTCATATTTTTGAATAGAATTTCTAGGGGAAAAGAGAAACATTAATTTAGGAAGTACAGTCATAAGCCATGGCTTAAAATGATTTTAAGACACTAGTGCTTCTTCTTCTAATTCCTCCAGGTTTGTCTATGTGAGGCTGCCTTTAAATCTAGTCTGCAAATTTCAATGTATAGGCCACATTGGATTCTAGTTTATTTCCAAAGAAAGTTTAAATGTCACATTTTTCTCTTGGATCCAAATTATTTAATCAAATGCTTTATGTATTATGACCATCCATACCACCTGAAGACATCTAGAGACAAACTAGGAACATCTTGGAATCAAGATTTTTCAATGTCAACCTTGCTTTTGAAAACTTCCTATTGAATGGAAGGAACTGGTCTCCTTACTGACTTTTCAAAAGGCTTTCAGAATTCATTTTTATTAACGTTTTGGTTTTTCATATTAGATTAATTTACTTAGGATTTTTTTTTAATTTAACGAACAGCAATATCATTTTATTGCAGAATCAATTAAAAATAGTACTTTGTTCCTTTCTTAAAATATACAATGCAATCCTCAACAGACATGAAGGCATTTTGAAGAACAGAATCTAGGAAAATTATTAAAATTAATCTTTTAAATGTGTAGACTGATTCCTGTGTTCTCAAGGTAGACACATATGTAATATTTTGTTTGGTTGCATTGCTAACTATTGTATCCACTGATATATAGTATCTCTGATAATGGAACAGTATCACTTGTGGAATACTTATCTCCTTTCTCTACACTGGGGTTTCTCCAGTTTGGCTCCTACAACATGTCTGGAAAAAATATATTGAAGGAAGCAGCAGGAAAGAAAACCAAATAAAGCTTGGAGTTAAAACTGGAATGTAATTTATTTACATAAAATAACATATAATATTTAAAGGATAATAAATTTGCAAGGAAGGCTTTTCTCTTTGATAACTTTTCATAACATTCAAAGGTGATAATCAGACTAAGAATAACACCACTCAGGCTATTCAATATTAATGTTAACCCCTCCCCCCTATATTTCAAATTTTAATTTCTTTTCCTTTTCAGGTTCACATGCTGAACCACCATCCTGCAATGCCAATTCTGTCAATTGCCCATCTGCTTGCACTTGTAGTAACAATATTGTGGACTGCCGGGGAAAGGGCTTAACTGAACTTCCAGGCAACCTACCAGAAAATATTGTGGAAATGTAAGTATCTCAACTCTAATGCCCCATTGTAAAGTTCAGGGTAGTCCAACCCTCCCCTCCCAAATACTTCTAGCTTCCAATTGACCCATTTCCATTAAAACAATCAAAATAAAATTGTGAAGTTGGCAAGAAAGGAAAAAAGCATCAGTTTTCAGCAATGTCTATAATATCCAAGAATACTTCCAAGTAAACCATCAGCTTCCTTATGAAATAAAAGTTATAGGTATCTAGAGACCATGATCTTACTGGAGGTATGTCTACATACCCAGATATAGGACAAAGTTAAGCAACATTTGCATAGCTTCATAGATTCTACATTAGGGAAGAAAAATACAGTATATGTGGAACCTTGCTCAACTGTAGTAACTGTGAGAGGGATCTTGGAGTCCTAATGGACAACCATTTAAATAGCAGTTGCCAAAAAAGCCAACACAGTTCTAGGCTGCATTAACAGAGGGATAGAATCAAGATCATGTGAAGTGTTAATACCACTTTATAAGGCCTTGTTAAGGCCACACTTGGAATACTGCATTCAGTTTTGTTCGCCACGATGTAAAAAGAATGTTGAGACTCCAGAAAAAGTGCAGAAAAGAGCAACAAAGATTATCAGGGGACAGGAGGCTGCATCTAGTTTAACGAAAAGAAGGACTAGGGGAGACATGATAGCAGTCTTTCAATATTTCAGGGGTTGCCACAAAGAAGAAGGAGTCAAACTATTCTCCAAAGCATTTTGAGCGTAGGACAAGAGGCAATGGGTGGAAACTAAACATGGAGAGAAGCAACTTAGAACTAAGGAGAAAATTCCTGACAGTTAGAACAATCAATCTATGGAACAGCTTGCCTCCAGAAGTTGTTAATGCTCCAACACTGGAAGTTTTTAAGAAGATGTTGGATAACCATTTGTCTGAAGTAGTGTAGGGTTTCCTGCCCAAGCAAGGGATTGGACTAGAAGACCTCCAAGGTTCCTTCCAACTATTATTCTAAATCTGTTTGAAGCTTTTTCTGCATGTGGTGCATATATAATGTTCTATTAGACTGGTGTTTTTTTAGCTATTTGTAAATCTACAACATTTTGCAAAAGTCCTATAAATTGTTCTTAACCATTACAAAGACTGTTAGGAAGTCCTTCCTTGTTTCCTTTTCTCTGATAGTGCAATTCAGTCCAAGAGAAATGTCATGTACACCATGTTCTTGAAAGCTATATGGTAGATATGTTATCCATTTCCAAGAGGTTATCCTTAATTTTAAATATTACTTTTAATGCCACATAAAGTCAATATAAATTTAAAAAGAGACCCTCATAAATCAGCAAGCTTTATAAATCAACAAACTTAATAAATTATTTTTGTAACATCTGTCTTTAATGTTTACAGAGTGTTGTTATAAATCACTTAGGTTTTTTTTTAAGCAAATAAAGATTTTTTTTTGCTGAACTTTTACAGTAGAATAAGATAACATTTTTGCTTTAATATAATTCCTAATATGTGTTATGGTATTCTCCACATTCTTGTCATGAAATTTTATCATATAAAAGCAGCAGAAATTGGTTGGTAAAACTGTCATTCCCATAAGAGAATAATCCCCTCCTTTCACATTCAAAAAAAATGTTGCTTTGAGATACAAATAACACATCAATTGCTAAATTAAATGATTTGCATTCATAATTTAAACATTCAGAGTGATTTTTAATACTTGCCAGTTTCAAAGAGCTATTAAAAATTTGTGTGAATGTGTAGTATCCAGAAAGTACTTATGCTATTTGCAAATTAACTGCAATGATATTAAACAAAAAACAAAATATAATAGTTTTAACACAAAGAATGAATTTACATGGAACATAGTTACTACTATTGAAAAAATCAAGAACATGAAAAGCAAGCTGAAGATCTAACCTAAATTCAATGTTATATTCTTATATTCACTAATCCATGGAAATGAACTTGGGTGAAAATACTAACAATGCATGTAAATTCATACATTTTTAATATTTTCACCCAATTTTATTTTCATGGATTATATCACTGAATGTAGGTTCAACTTGCTTATCATGTTCTTGATTATCTCTATAGTGATAAGTATCACCCTTTTGCAAACATAATTAATTTACTTTTTGAGAGAAAGGCAAAACAGAGAGACAGATATTTCAAATTAACTACAATTAATCAAAATATCTGTAGTGTCTGTGTGCACGCTCACATGTGCGTGCATTCATGATTATTGGTATTTTTATTTTTTTCAGCGTCTAAAAGATAATTTTCTTATAACTTATTGAAGCACATGGAAGGAACTAAGCTTCATGAAAAGATCTGTTTGTTATTGTTTGTTTTCTAGTTAATTTAAAATCTACTAGTCACGGTTCTTCTTTGAAAAAGCAGTGTTTTATCAGAAAGGATTGTCAAATTCAGTTGTTCATATCCATTGGTTAGCAGCTCTGATTTAATTTGCAAGGATATAGCATAATGTGCATTTTTTTAATACTTTCATATTTTCTGCCTTATTTTAGCCTTATTACCACAAAAAATGCAATGGTTAAGTGATATTATCCTAACTAGCAGTTATCTACTGAAGGTGATTGCAGAGAAAAATGTGTTTTAATTGTTCTTGTTTTATTATTATTTTAATGGTGTTAATTATGTCTTTTTAGTATGAAAGATTAGCTACTTATTTGCTTAGTGACTTCCTAGTTTATGAAATGCCAAGTATAGGGCTCTGTTTCATGAATGTCTGTACATATAAATACATTCAAATACAGTAATACCTCATGATACGAACTTAATTGGTGCAAGGAGGAGGTTCGTAAGACGAAAGGTTCGTAAGACGAAACATTGTTTCCCATAGGAAACAATGTAAAGTCAATTAATCCGTGCAACCAAAAAACCCCCCGCAAAAAAACGGCTTTCGGCGACTGCTGGGAAGCGGCGCGGCTGTTTTAAAAGGTCGCAGCCGGCCTGGGGGGCTTGCCAGCACCTGGCAAGCCCCCCAGGCCGGCTGCAACCTTTTAAAACAGCCGCGCCGCTTCCCAGCTGTCTCCTGAAGCCGAACGCTAAAGCCGAACTTCCGCGTTCGGCTTCGGGAGACAGCTGGGAAGCGGCGTGGCTGTTTTAAAAGGTGACAGCCGGGCTGGGGGGCTTCCCAGCAACCTCCCGAACCGAACCCGGGGTTCAGAAAAATTTTGCCTCTTCTTACGAACTTTGTTCGAGTTACGAACCAGCGTTCAGGAGGCTTCTGGGAAGCCCCGCCGCCCGGCTGTCACCTTTTAAAACAGCTGCGCGGCTTCCCAGCAGTCTCCGAACGCCGGTTCGTAACTCGAAAAAAGTTCATAAGAAGAGGCAAAATTTTTCTGAACCCCGGGTTCGTATCACGAGTTGTTCGTAAGACGAGGGGTTCGTATCTTGAGGTACCACTGTACATATATAACTTTTGAATGTCAAAAAAGAAGTTGATTCTTCTGCATTAACCTCAGAAGACAAAGCAGCACCATGGAAAGCTCCCAGTGATTCATTATGTCTTTTTCTCTCAGGATTCATCATCTCATATCAAGAAGTGAGAGATTTCTTAAAAATACATTAGCAGATGTTTTTATTCTGTCTTCTTTTTGTGGCATCTCATATTCCTATCAACTTTGGGCAAATATAATGAGACTCTGGTCTCAAAGGAAGGCATTCATGATAACTCTCAGCAAATCTTACTGGTATAAATATAACAGAAACTCAATAATTAAAAAAAAATACTTTTAATGAAAAATTTGGCAATGTTTTTTGCAACTCTAAACAATAAGCTCAACTAAGCTCAGAAATAAAAATAAAAAATATCAAAAAGTAATACAAAGTGCAAAGAAAAAAGAATAAAGAAATAAAAAATGGAAAAGTATTTTTAAAAAACTTCTGATCCTCAAGAACAAGCAAATTAATTTATTCATTCCTACTTCATGATTAAATGCAATACAGTGGTCCCCCGATTATTGCGAGGGTTCCGTTCCAGGACCCCTCGCAATGATTGGTTTTTCGCGAAGTAGCGGTGCGGAAGTAAAAACACCATCTGCGCATGCGCAGATGGTGTTTTTACTTCCGCCGCAGCAGCGAGGAGCCGAAGATTGGGGTTTCCCCGCCGCCCACGCAAACTCCTCGCTGCTGCCGCGCCCGCCGCTTGTCTTGTCCGCCCGCCGCTTGTCCGCCGCCTGCCTGCCCGCTCACCCGCCGCTCGCCCGCCCTTCGCCCGCCCATGCCGTTCGCTCGCGCCGCTTCCCAGCTGAGTCCTAAAGCCAGAAGGCAAAGGCGAACTTCCGCGTTTGGCTTCGGGACTCAGCTGGGAAGCAGCGCTGGGGTTTCCCCACCGCCCACGCAAACTCCTCGCTGCCGCTCGCCCGCCCTTCGCCCGCCCACGCCGTTCACTCGCGCCGCTTCCCAGCTGAGTCCTGAAGCGAACTTCCGCGTTTGGCTTCAGGACTCAGCTGGGAAGCGGCGCTGGGGTTTCCCTGCTGCCCACGCAAACTCCTCGCTGATGCCCGCCGCTCGCCCTCCCGCCAGCAAGAGGGGGAAGACCCAGGGAAGCCGCCCAGCAGCTGATCTGCCTGGCGCCATCTACGCATGCGTGGCCATAGAAAAAAGGGCGCGCATGCGCAGATGGTGTTTTTACTTCCGGGTTGAAAAATCGCCGTATAGCCTTTCGCAATGATCGGGATCGCAAAACGCGGGGGATCACTGTATTCACTTCTGCCTTGCTCCCTTTATCCAATTACAAATCCAAAAATCATTCAACAAATCCATACAAGGGCTTTAGAATATTACAGTTATAACTACTTTTTTAATGCCCTTTTTGGGTGAACCTGCTGAACAGTCTGTTTAGGATTCCTGCTTTAACAAAATATTTTATTTATTCTTTTGGGAAACCTGCAGTGAACAGTTCTGCTACATAATGACAGTTTATGGCTATAAACTGTCATTATGTAGCAGAACTGTTCAGTTTAGACAGTGTAGCATTGTAAACTATGAAACTTACCCAATTTTCAAGTCAAAGCAAAATACACTGTATAAAATAAAATGCTGCTGAAAGTTCTAGTCAGCCAGTTAGGCATGTCATCCTTTGAGCAAAAGAAGCTAAAAGGTCATCAGGACTTTAGTCTCTATACCTCAGTCTAGATATTTTCTTTTCTGTCATGACCAATATTCATGATACTGAGCACATTCAATACTGATCAACCACCTTCTATTCATCAATTAACAAATATGTTTAAAGTTAATAATAATAATAATATGGTAAAAAGCCAAGTTATTTGTTATATAATGAATATTTAAACATTGAGCTAGAAGAGAAGATTTGATTTTAGCATTATGTAAATTATTTGTTATTAATCAACTATCACTTCTATAAAGCAATGATATTCTATACAATGTGAACTTATTAAAATATAAAAAGATATTGATAGACATTGGTAATTTATCCATATCTTAGATATCATACATGACTTCCGAATCATTTTTAAAAGTTCACTTCATATCTCTGGTCAACAAACTCATATATCAGAGACAGATTGTTCCAGAGGTGAATTTTTATTCTTTATATTCACTCATTTTTATATTTATATTTTGCTGCACATCCACTGATATATCCACTGATATGCTGTACATCCACTGATATGGCAGTTATCAGTTCACATGGTTTTATGAGTAATTTCTCTGTGAAATTAAAAAAAGTTATTTAAATTCTGAAACCACCAGCTCTTTACTGGGAAATAGTTCACCAAAAGGAACATAATTTCACATTTAAATACATTAAACAGTCATTACCAGCCATGTATTTATTTATATGTCCATACTAATTTTTCTTCTTCTATATGACTAACGTAACTTTCTGTATCAAACATCTATATTATGTTTCCTATATAAATGACATGCATATATTAATAATATATATTTATCAATATAGTTG
This sequence comes from Erythrolamprus reginae, assembly GCF_031021105.1. Lineage (NCBI taxonomy): Eukaryota > Metazoa > Chordata > Lepidosauria > Squamata > Dipsadidae > Erythrolamprus > Erythrolamprus reginae. The sequence continues at coordinate 129,512,101 of NC_091951.1, forward strand.
CGGTTCTGTTACTACCAAATTAATAGCCTGGCTTTAAGACAGAATTTGTTTCTGTGCCTCTACACATAATACACCCACATGAACACTCACACAATGCTGTCTTATTGTTTTGATGTAGAGTTCTATACTCCTAGATAGATAACAAAAAATTGTGAACCTTGAAATAGACTGTAGAGGATATATTGTGATTTTTATTGCTAGATCATTTGTTCGCTTTTAGTACATCTTTTTTTCTTGCTTGCTATTTTTATTGCTTTGTTGAAAGTCTGATCTGGATAGCAAAAGTTATTTAAAAGACAACAATAAAGCCAGAATATAAAGGGACTTGCTCTTATATCATGTTCAGAATATCTTTGAATCTATCAAGCTGCTCTGTCTTCTCTGCAGTATTTTCAATTTTATTAGAGCAAGTGAAGGAAATTGTTCCTGTCATTTGACCTGAACAGTTGTTGAAGTCTTAAAAGTAAAACTCCCAAAGGTTAAAAAACCCTACGCTTCTTAGTATATCAAAACAGATCACAGAACTGTAGGCCTTTGAGATATTTTCAAGGATATCTTTCAGAACTCTAAAATAGAGTTCAATGTACAACAGTATATTTACTGTTCTAAAAACAATTTTAAGTTGTTTACAAAATATTATGGAATATATTAAAGACTATCCTTTTCAATTTTATAATAATCTTAGAATCATAGAATGTAAGACTTGAAAGGATCTTGACATCATATAGCCCAAAATATTAAATATCTAATATTCTATTTAACCTTCTAAACTGTAATGCTGAACAAGTGAAAATATCTTTGTGCAACAGGGCCTTTGCTTCCTATGTTCTTCTGATATACTCATTGCTCAACAATGCTCACCAAGATCGTCTTTAGCAAGACACAACATTTCCTTGGATTTTGCTGAGAAAACTTATTGCCCTTTATAGAAAGCATATGGTACAATTTACCACACATGCTACTCCTGTTTCTTATTATAATGTTTCTCATTCTGCTATTAATAATATTAAATCCATATTTTGTGATTCTTTTCCTTTTGCCTGTTTTGCTTAAATATGATTTTCAAAAGAAGGTTTATCTTGGCAAAATTTATATAAATAATAAAAAAAATGAAATACCAAGGATTGTTCATGTATCTCTGCAATTTTGGCAATTATGCTTTTTTTTTTATTTTCAGCCGTTTAGAGCAGAATTCAATCAAAGCCATTCCTCCTGGAGCCTTCTCTCAATACAAGAAACTTAAAAGAATGTAAGTAAGTTAAATGTCTTGGTATGCTTAATATTTCTGGTATATTTTACGATTCTTTAAGGTAGCCATACAGGCAAAGGTAATTTTTCACTAGGATGTCCAGATTTCCATATTTATACAAAATTGTGTGTGTAATTCTTAAATTTGGACATATTCTTCTAGTTTTTACTTTCTGATGGAAAGCGGATTTCCTAGGTGATTAAAAATGGGCTGATGATTTCTTTTCCTTAATGCCCACATTTATTCCATTTTGTCCCAAATTTCTTCTATCGTATGAAGCAAGCTTGGGGAAGTAGAATTTGTTGGCAGTGTCACTTGTATTTCTAAAAGTTTGCTCTTTGAGACAAGCTTAGTAGAAAACAGTAGAAGAGATGTGACAAAAAGTCAAGGAAAACTGCTCATGTAAAAATTAAACCCACTTAATGTTTTTGTATCTAAGCTCATAAATTGAGCCCAGGAGGGATTAAGATGGGGGTGTATTCTTGGTGTTATGGAGGCAGTGTATCAAACACTGCATGACAATTAAACCATTAAAATCAGCTATTCTATTCTTTCTTTACTCTCCACAAATTGCATTAACTATCATTCATTCATTCATTCATTCATTTAAATTTACTTACTTATACTTATCCTTGTTTTTGGAAAGAAAAATAAGTTTGCATGAAAATGTAGTATTCTTCTTCAGTTTGATATGAAATAACTTCATTTTTCAAAACTCAACCTTATATATATATATATATTGATGCAAATGTGGGTATTGAAAACACTTGATAAGTTCAATATAATTACTCTAAATTTACATTGGTAGTAAAAAGGGAGTTTCATAAAAAGAGCAAGATTCAAAGCATTCTTTGCTTCACCAAAAGTTGAAGCAAAAAAAAAATATTTTTTTTGAGGGAAATATGTTTCAATTCAGACCAAAACAATACATGAGCACCCAACAGATACAAACTTAAAGTAAACTGCTCCAAATTCGATTACAGAAAATATGAGTTCAGCAATGCCTGGAATGCACTACCTGACTCTGTGGTTTCATCCCTCTAACCCCCAAAATTTTAATCTTGGGCTATCTACCTCTTCCCATTCCTAAGAGGTCTGTAAGGGGCATCGCTAAGCGTACCAGTGTGCCTACTTTATCTTCAAAAGTATAATTAATTATCTGAAAAGATATTAATTGTTTATTATTTATTTATTTTATTTATTTGTCAAGCACATATCAGATAACATGGATATTTATATCTATATGTTATATTTATATCTATATGTTATCTGATATGTGTTTGACAAATAAATTAAATAAATAAATAATAAACAATTAATTATCTTTTCAGTCAACAATGTAATCAACAATCAGGCACAACAATTTAAGTAGAGCTAAAGTGGGTGCAAAACTTTATTAAGCATAAGTAGTTTTCAGAAGCTTGGTAGTTTGGTTGTTTTTAACTATATCTTGTCTTTTTAAAATATCTTCTTGCAGTGATATCAGCAAGAATCAGATATCAGATATTGCACCAGATGCTTTTCATGGATTGAAATTACTCACCTCTCTGTAAGTACAGAATAACCTTGAAGGGGAAGGTATTTTTTTAAAAAAAAACCTCTTAAAAATAAGTGGATTAAATATTGGTCTGTTATGCTTTCATTTTCCTCATGTAATTTTCTCCTTGTAGGAAGATCTAACCTTTGTTTAATTGAAATTGATCTGTGCTGAAGGTGCCATTGTTTGTACAAATCTAGATTCCTTTTATAGATGAACACAGTATGAAGGTTAATTATTCGGCCACAGTTTCATCAGGCCACAGTCTGTATTTTTATTTCCCTGTATATTGAAGTTCATATGATTAGGGATAACCAAACCTACAGCAGTCTACTGCACATTACTGAATGAAACAAATCATCATTTGTTTTGAGGAAAATAAACTGAGATTTAATTTGATAATAATATCATCAAAACCACTCTATGTGTTATTGCTTTCTCGAAAAGGTAGTTGGGCTGCAGTATGCTCTAACAATAAATAATTTCTGATGGACCCACAATCAGATAATATTGTGTCTTAAAAGTATTTTAGCTCATCTACATGCAATAAAAAGCATTATAGTTGGGAAAGTTTTAAAAGGTCATAAGCAAATATCAGAGAAGATTCAAGTTATTTATTGGTTATTTGTTATATCTAATTCACTTTTCAGTTTGAAAAAAATAAATAAAGCAAAAGCAGGGAAAACATAAAGTTAAGGTATGATAAGCAACTAGACAACTCTTACCCCATCCTTTCTGAGATATTTCCTAACCAGAGGCCCCAAACTTCACCCATAACAGAACTTCCAATGCCTTCACTGAAAAAGTAAGGGTATAAAAATAGGTATTGTCTTGAAAATAGCCATGTTGAACAATCAAAAATAAGCACACAAATATTTTATGACATGTTGCATTCTGCCATAAACTACTTTATGACAAAAATTGTTTTATAAAATTTGCTCAATTTCAATTCCACAAGAGTCATGGGTCCCAAATTTTGACCACATTTTGATTATTATTGCTATTTGAAATAGTTTGGTTTAAAAAATTACTCTCCTATGATGACGTGTTTTGCCCAGTTAAAGGTTACGACAATTAGAATTTTAGTATATTGATTGAAAAATAAATAATTCAAATTTATTTATTTGTTTATTTGTTTGTTTATTTGTTGGTTTGTTCATTTGTTTATTTATTTATTTATTTTGTCCAATACAAATTGAAAGTTAAAGAGAATAAAAACATGTGCAAAAAAGGGCAACAAGAATGATAAAGGAAGTGAAGCACCTCCCTTATTAAACCAGGTTGCAACGCCTTGGTCTCTTCAGCCTTGAAAGCTGGCATTTAAGGGGTGACTTGATTGAAGTGTATAAAATCATGCATGAGATAGAAAAGGTGGAGAGAGGGGAAAAAAATTCTCTATCGCACAATACTAGGACGAGGGAGCACTCCCTAAAGCTCATAGGTAAGAAAGTGAGGACAAATAAAGGGAAATATTTCTTCACTAAGAGGGTCATTGGTTTATGGAATTCACTCCCAGAAGAGGTCGTGACAGCTGTCAGCCTGGATAGCCTCAAGGCAGGATGAGACAGATTCATAGATGCCAAGTGTATCAATGGTTATTGAAACTGATGTCCAAATGCCCCCTCTATGTTGGTTGAGGCAGGCAGGATCCCCTTTGGTAACATTTGTTGGGGGTCAAGGGAAAGGAAGGGTTTTGCCTTCTCTTTCTGATCATGATCCCCATGGACAATTGGTGGGTCACTGTGTGACACAGAATGCTGGACTCGATGGGCTTTGACCTGATTTAGCATGGATCTTCTTATGTTCTTATATTTATTGAGCTTGAATTAGTACTAAGTATATTTCCAAAACCAGTTTTGAATTAATTAAGAAGCCATCATTACCTTAAGATTATCCAACAAGATCTTATTCAATTTCTATCTTCTGTGGAACTCTTTGCAAGGACTAAATGACAGGTGTTGAAATATTTTCTTCTTTGTTTTTTAGTTTATTTGGAAACAAATGGAAAATTTCCTCTCTTTGCCATGGAACCCTCACTATTTTATTTTGCTCACTTTTTAAGGATTTCTTTAAAATTATTGTTTTATGTTATAAATCTTTATGTTTTTTGTTATATTAGTATTGAAAGATGGTGTGTAATATGAGGATACAATTACAGTGATCCCTCGATTTTCACGGGGGTTATGTTCCAAGACCTCCCGCGAAAATCGATTATCCGCGATATAGTTGTGCGGAAGTAAAAACACCATCTGCGCATGCGCGCCCTTTTTTCCATGGCCGCACATGCGCAGATGGTGGAGGCAGGGAGTGATGAAAGTGCGGAAGCCGACAAAGATTGCTTTGAATGTCGGCTGCCCCCGTCCCCCCAGCACCCGCTCGCCCGCCGCTCGCCCGGCCGCTCGCTCGCTCGGTGCTCACCCGTTCGCTCGCCCGGCCGCTCGCTCGCTGCTCGTCTGGCCACCCACTGCTCGCTCGCTGCTCGCCCGGCCACCCGCCGCTCCCTCGCTGCTCGCCCGGCCACCCGCCGCTCCCTCGCTGCTCGCCCGGCCACCCGCCGCTCCCTCGCTGCTCGCCCGGCCACCCGCCACTCGCCCGCCCTTCGCCCGGCCACCCGCCCTTCGCCCGGCCGCTCGAGAGCAAGAGGGGGAGAGATAGAGAAAGAGAGAGAAGGAAAGAAAGAAAGAGATGAGAGAGGGAGGAAGAGAGTGTGAGAGAGGAAGAAGCAAGAGAGAGAGAAAGAAAGATGAGAAAGGAAGGAAGAGAGTGAGAGAGAGGAAGAAAGAGAGAGAGAGAGAGAGAAGAGTGGAAGGAAGAGAGAGAGAAATGATAGGAAAAAGGGGAGAAAAAAAGAGAAATGAGAAAATGATTGAAGCAGAGAATGACAGGAAAGAAAGAGAAAGAGACAGAGAAGTGACTCTTGGTGATGACGTATGACGTCATCAGGTGGGAAAAACCGTGGTATAGCAAAAAAACCGTGGTGTATTTTTTAATTAATATTTTTTGAAAAACCGTGGTATAGCGTTTCGCGAAAATCGAGACCGCGAAAATCGAGGGATCACTGTAATCCAATTTTCTTTTTTTACAACACAGTGTAATTGTCCTATTATTAGTAGTTGGCCAAGTAACAAAAGGAGGTTTAGAAAATAACTTCTAAATATTAAACTATTGCTATATTTTCCAGTGAAAGCAAAGAGTATATTATAGGCTTTTGTCTATAGTTATTTTTTGGGGAGGGGAAAAGATTTAATTCAAATGCCACAAAACTTTTCTTGTAAATAAACACAATATTATAATATGGCAACAGTCCTAGAACTCAGTACGTTGGCACTCCAATCCTAAATATTTATGCCAATTCATCTGTCTATGAAAAGCCAACATAAGGACCTTCATGTTGTAAAATTCTATTATGCATGCTAGAGATTGCCATATTTGCATCTGAATGTTTTCCCTTTCATTTGCATTTTCATAGTTCGTCTCTAATGAATAGAGCTTTTTCATTTTTACATTTTGAATGTTTAAGGCACAATTTTACAATTTAGTAGTGAGACTTGCTTAAAGTAAATAAAAGCACCTGGTAGCATATGTGAATTACATCCAATAAGTCATGTTATGTTACTTTGGCTCTAGAGTAACCTCTTATGTGGAGCAGTGTAATCATTTTTAATGTGTGGGACAATAAATTATGTGATCAACTTATTCCTAAACTCAACCCTAAGACATGTGTGTGCATGACTGAGTTGGACTGTAGTAAATATTCTGCTTAATGTTTTTAATAGTGTTTATGAGCGTCTGTTATTGCAGAATAGTAACGGGTGCTGGATTTTTCCCCCTTTTTTTGGCAGCCCATAGTTTCTAATATGAAAAAGCGCTGTAGGAGAGTTGCCTTAATGATATTATATTCTGATATTTCATTTGGAATTGAAAGTTAGAGAGACTGCAGATTAAGTAAGAAAGCGATCTTTTAAATTATTTTTCAGTCTTGGTAAAACTCAAAGCTTTTTGTAAAACTTCTCAGGGACTCAACTGACAATAGAAAAAATAAATAGGAATATTAGTGAGCTTAGCTTTCAAAATTAAATTTGTGTTTTCACTCAGCATTTTTTTCTCTACATGTGCTTGTGTGCACATTTCTAATTAAAAGCTTTGGACTTTCTACAAAGTTTAGCTTTAGTGGCTAGCCATTTAAAGTTTTATTTTATCTACTTGATATTTAATACAGTATCTTGAATTGTCACAATTAAATAATCAAATGTATGAAGCAGTACACTATCTTTTCCTTCACAAGACATTTGCTTTTCAACTCTCAGTCAATTTTACTATAATAGTATAGTATATAACAACAATGCTTATTAATAGCGCTGCCAGAGTAGAGTAGACTGGAGGATAGTTACCTTTTTCTAATTGTCCACATATCTATCTAAGAAAATTAGTACTTTCTATAGTCTCTTTTGGAAGGCACAGATAGATACAGCTAGGGCATTAGATCACAAGAGCTTTCTAATTATTGAATTTGTATTATATATTGTTTTCTGTTACTGTTGTGAGCCTCCCCGAGTCTGCGGAGAGGGGCGGCATACAAATTTAATAAATAAATAAATAAATAAAATAAATGAAGAGATTTATATTGAAATAAAAATATCTAACTAGGTATTTCTTTGTGCCTTTAAGAATAGACGGTTGGGATATGCTAATCTGACTTTTAAATAAGATATTTTTAAATGCCTCCAAATAAAAAAATTAAGTTAGCTGGAAAAACTGATGAATTTTAGGTTCTAATAACTGGGGCAATGCCTAAATATGTCAACATATATGGAACAGCAGGCAAATACTAATTAATCATTGTTCTCTTATTCCAATGCATTAAAATGGTGTGGGTATACATAGCTTTGCCAATTAGTTGTGTACTGGTAAATATGTGCAATACAAAAGAAGACTAGGAATCCTTTCTTGGCTAGGAAATGTTATTTCAACAAGACACATCCTGGGATCTTAATGTCAAAAGAAAGTCTCTCAAAAGAATTCATATTTTACTTGAATTTTTAATCCTAATATTTGTTTTGTCAAAAGTGGGTTTAAATAGTGCAATTTTAAACCCAACTGAAGCTATTGGGATTATGTCTGAATAAACAGAACAAGGATTGGCACTTCATGAAACAGAAACATAATGCTGCTGCTTATTTTGAAATGGCACAATTGTGAAAAGATGTTCCTTCCAGTGCTGATTCAAATTAGGAAAGGTGGTATGTGTACATTCCTTTGAGTTTCAGATTTTAAAGGTGTGACTTTTTGAATAATACCAAACTGTAAGTGATACTCAAGCTTTGCAAGCATTTCTTCAGTTTTTAATATACTATGAACTGACACAACTTCAACTTGAGAGTAATCAACCAATGGAACAGTTTGCCTTCAGAAGTTGTGGAAGCTTCATCACTGGAAGCTTTTAATATGAGACTGGACAGCCATATGTCAGAAATGGTGTAGGTTTTCCTGCTTGGATGAGGGGTTGGACCTGCAAGATTCCTTCCAAATCTCTTAATCTGGATCTGAACCTAATTTTCTCTGATGGACAGTTGAAGACAAGTAAAATCCTCGAGATTTGCAAAAGTCACACGCAATCCAGTTGATGAGCCAAATGGTGATCTTGAGCAAACACAATTCCATTAGTCTGTAATAATGAATTACAGAGAGGGGCAGCATACAAATCTAATAAATAATAATAATAATAATAATAATAATAATAGTTATTATTATTATTATTATTATTATTATTATTATTATTATTATTATTATTTTCAATTCACTGGAAATTTCATGACAATTCTGTAACAACTTTTGACCCTTCTGAATTGTATCACATTTTAAACTTTTAAATACAGTATTTCATGCAATTCTGTAAAAGAAGAAGCATAAAAATCTCAGTAAATTCTGAAAAATATTTTCAATCCAGAAGGCTGTTTTAGATGTTTTGTATATTTGAAAATCTTATTTTTAATATTGGTTACATTGCTGAAGAATACTACTTTTAGGTGGAGTGGAGAACTTGTATTTAAAGAGACAATTCTTTGTAAGCATTAGATTTGAAAATACTGGGTTTTTTTCCCTTTATTTTTTTCCAGAGTGCTTTATGGAAATAAGATCACAGAGATTCCCAAGGGCCTTTTGGATGGGCTTGTATCTTTGCAGTTATTGTGAGTATTATCCTAGTTTATTTTATTTTAAAACAGAGTATACAAACACTAAATAACGACTTTAAATACTAAAACTCTGCTAATTTGTTTATTGTTGGTTGAGAAGACTGGTGTGTGAATCTATCAAAATATGAAATGTCATGATTGATTTGGCAATGTAGACTTAAGAAAAATAGATAATTATTGTTTCAGATACCTAAGAATTTTCTATAGTCATATTTGCAGTTTCTTTTTTATTCAAGATATGAGAATGAAGCCTCTGAAATTGTATACAGGAATAAAAGAACCCAACATTGAACAATTTAAAAAGTTTTTCTGGTTCATTTATTATTTGATAGGATTTAATTGGATTATTTTTTTCTTAAGGTATTTTTAAATTATAAGCCACTATAGACTTTTTCAAGTGAGCTGTGTATTCAGAAAGAGATATGACTTTTTTTCTGAAATTATATACTTTATTTGTTACTAATTGTATACATTTGGTTAATATAACTGGTAATATTTCAGGAATTTCTCTGATAAATCCAAGAGTGTTATGTAGCTATGAAATGTTAAATAGTATTCCTGAATGGATTCTGTAAGATGTAGGATTTACACAGCAATACATAAATTATTATGAGTCGGAGTGGTGCAGCAGATAGAGTGCTGTACTGCAGGCCATTGAAGCTGACTGTAGATCTGTAGATCAGTGCTTCAAATCTCATCCTTCCATCCTTCCGAGGTGGGTAAAATGAGGACCCGGATTGTGGGGGCAATATGCTGGCTCTGTTAAAAAGTTCTATTGCTAATATGTTGTAAGTTGCCCTGAATCTAAGGAGAAGGGTGGCATAAAAATTGAATAAAGAAATAAAATAAATAAATTATTGTATTGTTAATATGGAATCACAGGCAAATGTCCCTTTTTTACCTGTCCCTTTTTAAAACTTTTCTACTTAGAATACTTCATATTTTTTTCAAAAAGTTTTTTTCCCCCACACACACATACAATACCATATACCTTCCATATAACGTAACATAACATAACATAATTAATCAACAATCAAGATCTAGGCCAAAGTGTTTCCTTATATCTTTACTTATTTCATTCATGTTTCTTAATCCTTATTTAAATATATGCCCTTCTTTATAAATATTATATTTATTTATTTATTTATTTATTTACAAATATTTATTTATAAATATTAACTCTTTCTTTTAAATATATATAAAGAAGAAAGTCCAATTTTACTTATCTTCAAACAATGAATATCAATTTCATATAGACTATTTGTAATTAATAAAACAATACAGGGGGGGGGAAATAACTCCAATTGCAAAAACATAAATTACATTAATTACTATCATTGCTTATACATTATACGTTTTTCATGTTACAACTATATCATTTTAAGGTTAATTCACTTAGTCTAGAATATCAATTTACAATATACTTAACTATATTAACTATATTGTTAACTATACTTAACAATATACTTAAGGTCATATGATTAATGTATAATATTCAAATATCAATCAACATCACAAATGAAGATTTCCATTGAGAAAAAGAAAGAAAATAGTCAGATCAAATCCAGCAGTCATATAACACTAAATCACCCGGATGTATCCTCATCCTATTTCTATTACCTTGTTTCTTTTAATTTTCCCACTATAAATTTATAACATTTATATAACATTTTTTTGTCATGCGATTTTTGAATCTATTGTCTTGTTTCAAAATGAACATTATGAGATACACAGTTAATGTAATAGGCATATTGAAGTACATTATGTTCTTATTCCCTGCTGGATTCATTGGCAATATATAATGATATGCAGAAGGGGAAAAATGAGCTCTGCTCACATGATTGATTGACACACAAACATAATATGAATATGAATATAATTTATATTAAAACTGTATGTCATCAGATTTTATATTAATTGATTATCTATGTCTGAAAATCAATAATTAATGGTAAATGTAACTTGAACTGGGAAGCCTTGTAATGTCAAACATGAACACCTTGAAAATATTTTTTTTCATATCAAAGATGTAGAACATTGAAATAGCCCTATCAATACAATGAAAATAGCTTGGGGTGCAATACTGTAGAATTTTGTAAAGTTTTATAAAATTTTATCAGATTGCTAATTTTAGTATTTTCATATATCATTAATATCCAGTGATGTACGCTAGGCTGAATGTATGGCCAAGCAGTGATTAATCTAGTACAAATGGATAGTAGATTAATATCAGTCCTACTATTTTTAAACTGTTTGTCATGTTAGATCAGAAGTGTTGGTGAGGTCAGATGCTATAGAAATACAATAAACATGTCAGCCCTGGAGGCCATCTTCTCCTTGAATCTTCAGGGCTGCCACATTTAATGGAAAACTGGGAGGGGGGTTGATTGGAGTTGGTAGAGATAGATAGCCATAGCATTCTTTTTGCTAATAAAATGAAACTTTGAAGAATTGCCTGCCTCAGAGTCTTACTTGGTTTGGGCTGTTACTTGGAACCTTAACAAACAAGGTTCTCACAAAAACTTCTCCAAAAAGTGAATGGAGAGTATTATTTATTTGATGCATAGTCTGCTTTTGTTTTGAACATTCAAGGGGGCCATAGTAGACTTTACTCATTAGATGTCATATCCTATATTCTATAAATTCTCATTCTATAAATACCTCATAATTCTGTCTTAAATTGTATATGCTCAGTGTTGTAATTATGTCTTATTATATTTAATATAATATACTGTTTTACATACTGTAGATGTCCCAAATATGTTTTTTAAGAGGCAACTGGACTTTCTGGTTTCTTTGAAGACATTTCACTTATCATCCATGAAGCTTCTTTTAGCTCTCTCAAGAAGCTTCTTGGATAAGAAGCGATACATCTTCAAAGAAAAAACAGAAAATCCAGTTGTCTCTTGAAAAGGCACCTTTGGGACAATCATAACTTGGATGACTGAGAATCTCCATAGATGTTTAACATAGATGTATCCTGGATCTCATCTATTACAAGCTAGATACAATCTTCTTCATTACTTGTACTGATCTTTGACTGTAAGGAACTAAACTGTAACTATAGCAATATAGTTTCTTTATCCTTCAGATCACATTTTTATCATTCACATAAGGGAACTAATGATCAATTAATGATATTTTCAATTATCTCATTTTTCTGAAATGCAAAGATGAAGTAATAGTCACATTAATCAATCAGTCAGGAATATAATTATGTGCAGAAAGGCTGCTGATTATCTCATCTATTTCTTTGGCATGTCGTGAAAAAGGTCTGACTGAAGAATATATTTCTTGAGAAAGTTGTAGCAGGATTTTTTAAAATGGCAAATATTTTGAGCCATGGTGGTGTAATGGTTAGAATGCAGTATTGCGGGCTAATTCTACTGACTGCCAGGGGTTTGATCCTCAAAGACTCAAGATTGACTTTCATCCTTCCAAAGTCAGTAAAATGAGAATCCAAATTGTTGGGGGCAATATTCTGACTCTTTGCTTAGAGAATGCACCACTTCATAAGCATTATGAAGTGGTATATAAATCTAAGTGCTCTTGCTGTAAAATTGGTTTTAAAAGTGAGAGTTTTTGAGATTTCAGAAGCAAATATAAATTTGAGAGACATTCCAGTGTAATGGTGGAAATCATTGGGCAGGAATGTTGAATGAACTCCAGGGTTAGGTATGAAGTTGGCTGGCTGATATTGCATCACTTAATTCAGTCCAACTCACCTCAAAGAGCTGCTACAGTAAGAAAAATAGTGAGCATTATATATTCAAAGTATAAAACAAAGGCAGAACATGCATCAAATAAATAATATTCTCTATTCACTTTTTAGAGACTCTTCTATGAGAACCTTGTTAATTTGGTGAATAAACAGTGAAGCCGATTGTGAAGCTGGTGGTTTAGGGGGGACATGGATATCCCCCCTAAACCACCATATTGGACTTTAATCCTAAATTATATTAGAAATAAGGTGAAGTTACCATATTTTTCAGAGTATAAGACACACCGGAATTTTGGGGGGGAACTTCAGAAGAGAAGGATTTAGGGGTAGTGATTTCTGACAGCCTCAAAATGGGTGAGCAGTGTGGTCGGGCAGTAGGAAAAGCAAGTAGGATGCTTGGCTGCATATCTAGAGGTATAACAAGCAGGAAGAGGGAGATTGTGATCCCCTTATATAGAGCGCTGGTGAGACCACATTTGGAATACTGTGTTCAGTTCTGGAGACCTCACCTACAAAAAGATATTGACAAAATTGAACGGGTCCAAAGACGGGCTACAAGAATGGTGGAAGGTCTTAAGCATAAAACGTATCAGGAAAGACTGAATGAACTCAATCTGTATAGTCTGGAGGACAGAAGGAAAAGGGGGGACATGATCAAAACATTTAAATATGTTAAAGGGTTAAATAAGGTTCAGGAGGAAAGTGTTTTTAATAGGAAAGTGAACACAAGAACAAGGGGACACAATCTGAAGTTAGTTGGGGGAAAGATCAAAAGCAACGTGAGAAAATATTATTTCACTGAAAGAGTAGTAGATCCTTGGAACAAACTTCCAGCAGACGTGGTTGGTAAATCCACAGTAACTGAATTTAAACATGCCTGGGATAAACATATATCCATTGAAAGCTAAAATACAGGAAATAGTATAAGGGCAGACTAGATGGACCATGAGGTCTTTTTCTGCCGTCAGTCTTCTATGTTTCTATGTTTCTAACTAGGGAGAAAAAATCTGCCTACCAGGTATTCATTTGGCTAGCATTCATAGTCTGACCAGCTTCAGCACATTATTTTATCCCCTGGTTAGGGCTTAAAAAAAACCTTATTCAGAGAGAGTAATAATGAAAGAGCCTGCAATCCGGTAAGATCTGGGAACATTGTTAGCATCTCATTAGGGCTGGAAAGAAACTTATTCACAGCAGTTAGAGCAATGAGAAAAAGCCTGGAAAGACTTAGGCCTGGAAAAACCTTATTTGGAGAGGGTAACAATGAAAAATCCTGCAAGATAAGAGCGGGGAAGATTGTTAGCACCTAGTTAGGGGTGGAAAAAAAGGCTTCAAAAAAAGCTACATTCAGAGTATAAGACATACCCAAATTTTAGCCTCTTTTAGGAAGGAAAAGATTGTGTCTTATACTCAAAAAAATACGGTACCTAGCTCAATCTGGTGGGGATTTTTTAATTGCTGATATAGATTAAGAGAAAAATCTGATATGATAATAATAATTGTGGATGGTATGACACCCACTCCTAAATTGAGTGATTTATGGACCAGGTTTTCTTGACAAGCAACTTTCTGGTCAATAATGCCCATCTCTAAAGAACTTTGATCTGAATTTAGATATCTGTGCTTTAATTACTTCTCATTAAGAGAAGTGCAATCACTTTTAGGCATATAATTTGCTTACCACATTAGTTTAGCCAGTGAAGGGCTACCAAAATGTTTACTACCACACTGTGGGCATGGCTTATGCAGGATACCCTTTCAGTGCAAATTGGGTGCTCTGGGGTGGAGCTCCATTTTCGCTACCCCACTGCATCTCCTTCCCCCACCCGTCTGGGCAGCAGCCCACCACTGAGTTTAGCCTTATATTAGTTACATATATCACCAAATTATTTCTAAGCGTTATTCATGATGACACTTCTCTGTTATACTTAAGGATTTGGGAATGTGATATATAACAAGATTAATGTATTTATACAATTCTGGGTGTAGTTTAAATTTTGTTTTCAAATACATCTTTTGCAACCATGAATAGGGAAATGGATTGAAACATAAGATACATAACAATTTTTCTATAGGAGATTCTAGATTGTGGTACTTCTTTTCTAAGTACAACAAAGTGGCTCCTATTTACCTGTTACTGAATAACATTATTCTTATGGGGAGTTTATCATTATATTCATAATACAGTGATCCCTCGAGTATCGCGAGGGTTACGTTCCAAGACCCCTCGCGATACTCGATTTTTCGCGATATAGTGGTGCGGAAGTAAAAACACCATCTGCGCATGCGTGCCCTTTTTCCATGGCCGCGCATGCGCAGATGGTGGAGTTTGCGTGGGCGGCGGGGAAGACCCAGGGAAGGTTTCTTCGGCCGCCCAGCAGCTGATCTGCTCGGCAGTGTGGCAGCAGCGAGGAGCCGAAGATGGGGTTTCCCCGCCGCCCACGCAAAGGGGAAACCCCGATCTTCGGCTCCTCGCTGCTGCCGCGCTGCCGAGCAGATCAGCTGCTGGGCGGCCGAAGAAACCTTCCCTGGGTCTTCCCCGCCGCCCACGCAAAGGGGAAACCCCGATCTTCGGCTCCTCGCTGCTGCCCCGCTGCCGAGCAGATCAGCTGCTGGGCGGCCGAAGAAACCTTCCCTGGGTCTTCCCCGCCGCCCACGCAAAGGGGAAACCCCGATCTTCGGCTCCTCACTGCTGCCCACCCATCGCTCGCCCGCCCGCCGCTCGAGAGCAAGAGGGGGAGAGATAGAGAAAGAGAGAGAAAGAAAGAGATGAGAGAGGGAGGAAGAGAGTGTGAGAGAGGAAGAAGCAAGATAGAGAAAGAGAGAGAGAAAGAAAGATGAGAAAGGAAGAGAGTGACGTCATCGGGTGGGAAAAACCGTGGTATAGCAAAAAAACCGTGGTATAGCAAAAAATTAATATTTTTTGAAAAATCGCGATATAGCGTTTCGCGAAGATCGAGATCGCGAAGATCGAGGGATCACTGTATTGTTGCATATGTTTAACTTGTAAGTCATTTTGTAAAAAAAATTGTAAGGCTGCAAACCAATGAATTAATAATCTGATTAATAAATGACAATACTAAAGGTTTTAATTCCATGTTATCTATAGCTTTTTGTCTTAGACTAATCTCTTAAATATTGTTTTCAAGATTGTATGTATTGGAAAACAATATTTTGTTTGTTTACAGGCTTCTCAATGCAAATAAGATCAACTGTCTGAGAGTAAACACATTTCAAGATCTACATAATCTTAATTTGTTATCGCTCTATGATAATAAACTGCAGACTATCAGCAAAGGACTTTTTGTTCCTCTTCAATCAATTCAAACATTGTGAGTATCCAATAATATTATATCTGTATCCTTCCATTTTCCTCTGGCAGTGCATCCTATATATGGTTCCACAAATGAAAGCCTTACCTTAACCTATGATCCTGCCCAAACTGATAACTTTGAGACAAAGATTATTTATTTATTTATTTATTTGTTTGTTTATTTATTTATTTATTTATTTATTGCATTTATATGATTGATGTAGTAGAAGAAGAAACCAAACATTTAAATATTTTCATTCCGCACACACACAAAATAAAGTTATCGAAGTCTAAACATTAGAAAAATTAGACAAATGACATAACAGAAAGAAGTTAAAATACTGAAATAAAGAAAATAGTGACAGAATATCTGACATTATCTCAAATTTTGCATTTTGTTCTACATTCTTTGTTTAATTCAAAAACAAAGAGAGCATGTTCTTTCATTCTTGATTTAAGACAATCAGAGAACTTAAGAACAGAGTTATAGATTTATGTTTCGGCACTTGCCAAAAATCCCAATCCAATAAAAAAGTTCCATTGATATTTTTCCAACCCAATGGAATATTGAAAATGTAGGGGAGGCAGTGCTGTTGCATACTTGAACACTTTTCCTTCCCCCCAACTTGGTCACCTAACCCAGAGCAGGACGTGAAAGGGCTACTCTGAATTGGGATTTTTGGCAACTGCCAAAACATAACCCCGAGTAGCCCTTTCACATCCTGCTCTGGGCTTCTTAGTGCATGCATACTGCAAACCACACCGATTTCTCACTTTAGTTGTTACAGAAAAGAAAATACAAATGTCTACTGCATAAGGTAATTTATAACAGCTTCCCATTTTATGCATAATCCAACATTGTTCAGCCCACATGGTGTTTCCCCTTTGTTTTTTCTGCATGCTTTCCCATATCTCTTTAATTGACTAATTTTCTCTAGAGATAATATTGTTCTGTGAGCTTGGTGGTGTTCTCTGAGCTTGATTGTTACAGATAGATCATCTTTTTGAGATAATCAAAAGGGAACACTAAAATACCTTTTCACGTGCAATTAACACCCAGATGAGCAGAGATTAACTTCATGATTACCCTAGACAAATTATCAAGAACTAAATAACCCAATCAAGGAATCACCATTTTAGACAAACAAGCTAACAGTAAACAGCACTCTAATCAAGAAAACCCCCAAGAACACTTACACCAGAACTATTAAGGAAGACATTAGTATATACAGAAAACAGAGAACAAACTCCACTCCCTTTTAGCAATATTGTTACTTAGTTTAATAATGAAACGTCTTCAATAAAACAACTAATGGAGCTACAAATATTCTCTTCTATCAATAATATTAATGTCATATGGCAAAACTGAATTTAGTGGTAAGGAGACTCATCATCTACATTACATTGACAGAAATAGAGTCTGAATCAGAATCGTTTACTAATAAAAATGGTGTTTCACAGAGATAATCTAATTTCATTTCAATTATTCTCCCCAAGTTATACTATCATATTTTTTTATTCTGTAGCTCTTAAAATATTATTTTTTCATTTTGGTACATATTTGTTTTCATTATGTCTTATACTAAAGGATAGTATCACGATATAAGGTTTAAGGAAAGATCAACATTGTTTAATTTTTACATGATATATGCACCAGCTCTTGACAGTTTCTTGGATTTAGTGAGAGTTTGAAATTTTTTAAACAATGTGGGGGGAAAACTCTAAGCTGCTTGGCTCCATCAGAATGCTTTTGTAAAATATTCCTAGAAGAATCTAGCTAGGTTAAGTCTTATTTGATTCTCTCCACTCTTCTTATTGATTTAAATTGTTGACATTTTGTCTGATTGTGCCTTCTATTAATTGGTCTCCAAAGCGATCTACAGTTACAACCAGGGGTGGATTCTAACTTACCTTGCTGCCAGTTTGCTTTCTCCTGTCACCTGTTGCTGTGGGGGCATTGCGCATTGTGTGGCCATACCACACTATGCCAATGCACATGCATGTGCAGTGCTGAAAACTCGGCCAAAAAGGCTAACCCCCCCCCCCCAAATATCTCTCCCCAAAATAGCAGCATCCACAGAACAGCACCGACAGAACCGGCTAAGTGATGTCACCAAACCGTGAGAAACCCACCACATAGTTGTATCAATGGCTATCATTTGAAACTTCCTCAAAATGATACTTCCCTAAGCAATGAGCCATTTTATGTGTACTAGCTTACCATAATAACTCATGGCTCATAGCATTGCATCTTTCCATTCTATAATTAAATACCCTGGATGGAGATTATATAGTTCAAGAAAATAATTGTTAAAAGTTTATAGTTAGTTGTTTAATCAATAGCTATCATCAAACAGAAGGATATTTTTTCCCGAAACAATTGTGTTAATGTTTGTACCCCATTTTTATTATATTGCTTTAGTATGAAAAAAGAAAACAAAAAATAAACAAGAATCAATATACAGCATTAAACCTTGATTAGACATGTAACGTGTATTAAACGTTCTATTACATTAATAAACAACAAATTCATAAGTAGAGTGTCAACATGTAATCAATCCAAGATTGTAAATCTGGGCAGCAATATCTTTCCACTCAAAATGAATAATTTGTTTTGTTATATCTCACACATAGCAAATCTATAGTTTGCTGCATGGTGATATATTCCTCCTATTTGGTCTATAAAATTCAAAATCATTTTCACAACTTTAAACTATATGATACTTTCCATATTTGGGGACATTAAAGTAAACTAAACCAGAATAATAATGGGCAAATTCATATCTCTGGCACAGCAGTTATATGGTGACCATTAGTGAAACATAAATTTAGCCTGGAAAAAATAGAAAGCAAGAAAATGAATTGAGGATTATCCCACATTAACTTTCTCTATTATAAAACAAAAGGAAGGGGAAATGCTGGCAGAATTTCAAAATCCTATTGTAATAAATAAAGTAGTTTTCAACTATTTCTTTTCAAACCTACTTTAAGAAGCAAACAATAACCTTTATGTAAAAACCTCCTGCATTAATTCATATTTTCAGCGTAATCAAGATATAAAAGGTTTTTTTTAAAAAAAATCATTAAATTATTCTCATTTTAATCTTAAAAATTGTATTTTTTTAAAAAAAAATCTTAATTACAAAATATTTGTATTAGCTGTTCTAACACTTCCAAAGATCCTACAATTAACTAACAAACAACTAACTTAAAATATCTGAAAATATAGATTCAGAATTTCCACAAGGACGATATTATATTGATAAATAATTAAGAAATTTGGCCTGGACTGAACAATGAAATAATACTAATAAAAATAGCAATATTTTGTTGAAGATTTAATTCATCCAAAGATGAAATACATTAGAATTTAATTTTTCTATACATAGAAACCTTTGATTCTTCTACATCTTTGCCTAGTTCCCTGACATATACTAGTTTAACAATACAATCGCTAGAAAGTATTAATTTTGTGACCCAAAAAATAGTTTAAATGTGTTCCTTCTAAAAACATTGACTGCAATATATCATGACCAGTTTTTGTAGACAATAGGTCTATGCCCTTTAAAAAGCGGCTTTGTTATATTAATTTGTGTTTCCTTCTGGAGAAGGCTCGCTGCTGACTTAACAAGCTAAAAAGAAAAAAAATGAGATAGTTCAAAGAATATCCCCCCCACACACACAAGTCTTAACTCCATTCAGCTTCTGCCAGACCCCGGTGTATTGGAAGCTGATTCAATTACTTTGCTCTTCAGTTGTGTATTTGTAAAAACAATGATGGAGTACAGTGTCACAGGTCATTTCTGGTTAAACATCCCATCCCTCTTGCAGGCATTTAGCTCAAAATCCATTTGTGTGCGACTGCCATTTGAAGTGGCTGGCTGATTACCTGCAGGATAATCCAATAGAAACCAGCGGAGCTCGGTGCAGCAGTCCACGTCGTCTTGCCAACAAACGAATCAGCCAGATCAAGAGCAAGAAGTTCCGTTGCTCAGGTAATTCATTTATCCAGGCTGTGCTGCACTTTGAGTTCAGAAATAAGCAGGTCCAGGGAGCCTACTAATCCAATCTGTGGGACAGTGTTTGGTATAATGGATATTATGTAGCATCTTTCCAAAATTAAATTTTAGAAATTGGATTAGTCCTTCAGAAAATCTAGTTACTTTGTGCATTAAACGAGACAAAAACCTCTAGCTTTCATTTTGGTTTATTTGGTTATTTGGTGAAAAACTAGGTTCCTCTTTTAAAAGAATGCAGACTTGGATGCTGCTTTCAAAGAAAGGTGATACACAAGATCCTGGATATACAATTTTCTCCTCCTCCCAAAATAGTAAAATAATTCAGATACATTTTACCCGAATTCATAGAAGTTTTTTAGTTCAATTTTTTAAAAAAATTGCTTTCCAAATAAAAGCATTGTCATGGATGCTTTTCTATGAATCACTTAAAAGGTGACTTTGAACAACGATCAATATAGCTCTTTGGAGAGCTGAGGGGATTATTGTAACAGTGTGCAGTTTGAATATATAAGATGAGATGGAAACCCACAACTTTCACAGTATAATAAAATTAAAACACAACAATAAATTAAAAATTGGAAAAATAGAATGGAATGGAATGGAATAGAATAGTAGAATAGAATGGAGTAGAGTAGAGTAGAACAGAACAGAACAGAACAGAACAGAATAGAATAGAATAGAATAGAATAGGATTCTTTATTGGCCAAATGTGATTGAACACACAAGGAATTTGTCTTGGTGCATGTGCTCTCAGTGTACATAAAAGAAAATATAGATTTGTCAAGAAACATGTGGTACAACACTTAATGATTGTCATAGGGGTCAAAATGTAATTTTAGCCTGGAAAAAGGGGGAAGAAAAACAAAAGACTAGAGATACTATGAGAATAACACATCTGGTTTTGTTCTTTTGCTGTTTAAAAATTAAATGGATAGAGTCTATGTGGACTACAAACATTACAAACCTGGGTTCACAAATTGTTAAATGTGTAGGAAGACAATTACAGTTAAAGAAAATGCTTCCATCAGTTGTCTAATAATTTCATCCCATGCCATGATAAACTACAGTAAAATATTATGATTGACCTTAACCTTTAATCTATTAATGTTATTATTGCCACAATAACTGAATAAAATAATGCAATATTTACACAGACATACACACATGACGGAGGAAAGGGGATGGAGGGGAGACAGGGAGGTATTAAAATATTGTAAGTTTGATCCATTGTGGTTTTCTACTAGAAGCTGACAGATAAGATTGTTAAAATCCCTACTGTTACTCCCTCCCACCACGAATCTGCTTTCAAAGTACAGGGGTATTTTAAAGTAGATCTGGGAGGATGTAAATATATGCAAGGAGAGAAAAGCAAAGACTATTGTGTAACTAAAAGTGTATCACTGTAATATTTGTCTTGTGTGATGATTTTATATGGACCCAAAATATTAATTGTGTCCAGGTTCTTATAGCTGGAATATTTCTTTATCCAACTTTGCTTCCTTATAAATTTTGGCTTGTTCATATTCTAAAGTTCTGTCAAATATGTGATTTATAATTTTAGTGGTGATACAATATATTAGTTCAAACAAATTTAAAATATAGATTGAATTTTAGATGTTAAAAATTCATTAATGGGACTAAGTACTGGTAGAAAAAAATTACTATTATCCATATATACTCATGACATACTTGAATACTAAATAATATGATTGCCTTTTTCATCCTAAAAAAAGAGGACAATGTGTGTTGCATTTCTGACAATTAAACTTCCTGACAAAATTGTCACTATACAAAAGAAAATTACTTGTATGCTATTTCTCCTCAATAATTCATAAATTGCCCTTTATCAATATATTATAAGTTAGGAAATTAGAGCTGTAGTTTCAGTATTCATGTGGGATTGCTTATAGTGGGAATCTTTTAGTGAAAAGATTTTTGATCCAACTGAGGATCATTGCACATGCTTCCCATGCACTGGAAAGAAACATACAGGGAATTATGTACCGACTTCTGCCATTTAGGATTTTTTTCAGCATTATGAGAATGAACTTTAAAATACACAGGAAAGGAATAAACTTTATAATATGCATGTATGTGTGTGTGTGTATGAGTATGAATATATGTATGTATACGTATATATACATACATATGTATTGCAAGTGTATCAATTTATCAGGCTCACAACTTTTTATACATATATACATACATACATATGTGTGTATATATGTATATATACCTTCACACACTCATACATATATACATGCATATGTATGTACATGTATGTATGTATGTATGTATGTATGTATGTATGTATGAGTATGTGTGTATGTGTCTATAAAGAGTTGTGTAAATGACAAATGGATACACTTGCCAAAATATACCTGGATTTTTTAAAAAAATAAGTTTCACTATCAGCAATGTTAACTAATAATATATCTTCTCTGATATGGATTGTCATACATGAAGGTTGTTCTCAAAAAAATATAAGTTTGCAAATCATTAAGTGATTTGCAAACTGTAAAATGGAACAATAAAATAATAAATTCAAGAGGTATGAAATTATATTACCAATATGGACAGGGAGGGAAATAAAACAAAAGATCAATTAATACAACATTCATATTGTTGTGTTTGGATCGCAGCCAGATCCTTTGATAAAAGACTTCAAGCCAGATGAAACGGGTCCGTCTGGGCATGGTGGGCCTGTGTGGCTGTCAGAAGAGTTGGACAGTAAGGAGGGAGAGATAGAGTGTGAGGGTCCTACAGAGACTATAGAACCCCCAACTGGGGCTTTGCCTGGGTCTGATGAGGAAGAGGCGATGAGGGAGCCTCTCCTGGACACAAGAGTGAGAAGGATGCGGGAGAGGCAAGAGCAGTTACACAGACTCAGAAGGAGGACTTGAATACAGCTGTGTGCAGTCTATAATCCCAGGGTGTATAAAAGGACTGGAGATTGGGAAGTTCCCTTTGCAGAAAATCAACATTTGACCCTTCGAAGGACAAGAGCACGTTAAGAGTTTTTGCCTTTCTTACAAACATATCTTTCTGCAGTTCTGAACAATATAGTGTTAAGAAGTCTATGAGTAATTTTGCTTTGGAAACTTTGTTTTGAAACCTTGCTTACAAATTCTGCCACTCGCTTTGAATTTTGGCAGCTGAAGGACATTCCTTTGTTATAATTTGTGATTTTCAACAAACCTGATTGTACATTAGACTATTTCATTTCAAAATCCTGTGTCTGAGCCTTAATTGGATATTAATTTATGCTCGTTTGCCGTGTTAGACAGAACAGATATCAGCAATATTACTAATAGTTGGGGCCTCTTGATTTGCAGAAAGGAATGTGACATTCCAAGGAAAACATCTCCCAAGAAATTACTGACATACTGTATATCATATATATACAGTAGTTATCCTGGTCTGAATTGTTTTAAAACCTTATACTTTACAAGAAAAATCTAGAACTAGATCAGTTGGCAGCCAAAGCGTTCTTCAGGAGAGTAATAACATTTCTATGACCAGATAATCTACTCAGCTACATGACTTTTACATTTTGAATCCAGCTGCAACTTCTGAATGAAGTGGAACTATAATTGCACATTGATTGAATAACACTTCTCTAAAGACAAAGTTCTCATTAGTGAATAACAATTTTCTAAATTTCCCATAAGTAAACTAGATTGTGCAGGATCCAATCTGAGTCGGTCATAGGACCAGACGTTTCAGACAAAAGCCAATGATTTAAAAGCCAGCCATCAACACTCCCCAATCAGCATCTAAAAATCCACATGCAAAAGGCACCATATAAATATTACACACAAGAAAGAAGTTCCCTGAAGTTGGGCTCCAGCAGGAATCCAAAAGGTTGGAAGACAAAACCTCTGCTCCTGGTGACTGACACAGATTGGACCCTGCAGCATTATCCAGGGGCACATATATTCACCTTCATTTTTAAGCTAGATTGTCAATATTCAAAAAAGGGCATAATTAATATACAATTTAAAGTTGGTAATAAATATTTTTAGATACAGAAGTTTCTTTGGTCTTCAGTGAGGGTTGCTAGGAACTTTTCAATAACATTAGGAACATTCTTCCAATAGCACACTTTTAGTTTCTGATGGTATACAACCTGGGAGCAGGCGAAACCCAGTGTAGTCAGAGTCTAGGGAGAGGGGCGGCATACAAATCTAATAAATAAATAAAATAAATAAATAAGTATGTCCCACAAGATCTCTTAGAATATTCAGTCTCAATTTAAATAGTATTAGAAAAATTGCAAGCAGAAAATTAATAAGAAGATTCAGTACATAAACAGGCGGGCTGATAGTCAGATAGCTGAAAATGTTGGATAATCCAGAGAGAGTCTAAGAAAAGCCTTGAAATAAGTATGAATTGCAAATGTATTGAGGTTTTATTGCAGTAATGTTACAGTAACAACATAGTAAGGTATAAACAGTTCAGACTTCTCAAAATAGAAATCAGTGATCCTCCTGATTTCTGCTATCTTTTGCAACATCTCTCCATTGTTCAGTCTTGATTGCCTCAAGTTTTTGCTCCATTGATACAATGACCTTCTTCCTTTTTATTACAATGTTTGGGGGCATGTTTGGGAGCCCGGCTCTGCACGTCACTTTCCCAGTCGCGGCTGCCATGTTTGGAGGCGTGTCTTGGGATGCAGAAAAGACTACAGCCAGGCCCCAAACTGCCGCGATGTTGGATAATCCAGAATGTCAGATGACTAAAGGACAGATAATTGAGATTCTATTGTCTATAAACTCATATCATCAAAAACGTTTTGATATTTTCAAGTATTGGGAGTAGTTGGGGATGGAATAGAAAACTGTAAGGAAGGGAAGGAGGTAAAAGTGCTGTAGCACAAATTGAAGTTCACTGATATAATATTGTATTTAAGTGACGTCTGTACATAAACATTTTATCATCAATATTATATTGTACTATTAGTATCATTATAAGGGCCGGGGTTGCGCAGCAGGTAGAGTGCTGTACTGCAGGCCACTGAAGCTGACTGTAGATCTGTAGGTCAGCGGTTCAAATCTCATCACTGGCTCAAGGTTGACTCAGCCTTCCATTCTTCCGAGGTGGGTAAAATGAGGATCCGGATTGTGGGGGCAAAATGCTGGCTCTGTTTAAAGTGCTATTGCTAACATGTTGTAAGCCGCCCTGAGTCTAAGGAGAAGGGCGGCATAAAAATTGAATGAATAAATAAAATAATAAATTATTGCTATTATTTTAATTGTATCCTGCTTTTCTATCTATTTACCAAGGAACCAAATTGGTTGCTAAACTTTGCTTTGAAATACAATACCGAGTCACTTCGAGAAGGGCAGCATAGAAGTCTAATTAATAAATAAATAATAAATAAATTTTACTTTATAGAGAATAACAGGAATATATTAATGTTTTTCTATAAATTTAAATCTGAAATCAGTATTCTGAGAAAAATCTTAACCGGCTGATTTATTTTAAATTCAATTACTACTATTCTCAGTTCTAGGGACTGAAAGAAATTAAAATATCAATATCAAGCTCAATTGGAGCTGAGAGATGCCTTTTAATGATAGTGACTTTAGTCCATTTCTTTAGATAACCACACTATCTGAGAACAAAATTGTAAACTCGTGTTTGGAAGTTATATGTTATTTTATACAAAAGTTCTTTTGAATTTAATTTTTAAAATAACTTATTCATATCTTTGCTGTTCATGATTAGGAATAAGTAAAAGTGTGAATTGTGTAAGGGAAAACGAGAATTCTATCTTCTGATATGTTGCTGTTTTGTTAGATGAGCACATTCTAGCTTTGCATAACTTAAGAAGAAAGTGTTTTCTTCTTAACAGACATAATTGGTTGAAAAAAATGTTGATGCTGAGAGCACACTGTCCTAACCATCATTTATTGGCAAGCCTTAAATTACTTTTGAAATTAAATTCTCTATATTACTCTTTTAGAATGCATGCATAACTTCAACAAGTGTTAAACGTACACAAATACATAATACATTAAAGGTCATAATGTATTAATGTTATCAAAGTTTTAGTTTATGTAGATTTTGGGGAAAGAAGTTAGCTAGGTGAGAGTATTTTAAGGTTATATATTTTAACGATTTACTCATTTCAAATGCAACTGGTGTGAAGTGAAATTATCATATTGCCTGATGCTGTGTTGGAAACTGACCTCATTTGTCTTTATCTCCAAATTATTAAGTTTTGTAGGATGAATTTCACTCTCTGCTTGAGCAATTATAAGAGCTATAATGTTCCTTTTGAATTTCAGTTGAAGGGCTGTACTTTCAAGTTAAAGAAGGAATTCTACAATTTTCAATAGGTGTCATAAAAAGATGTGGATGTCTTCTCCATCAGCTGTACTTTCCCAATAGCAACCAAGCATTTAATGCAATGCTTCTCAATTATTTTCTGTTATGCCTCCCCTAGGAAGAAGGAAACATTTTGTGCCCCCTCAACTCTCCGATCTGGGCCCCAATGGAATTTTAGTGTTAATATTTATTATTTTACTTATTATAAGTGGCAAGCAATCTATTGGCTGGGGAAGGCTGCTCTACCCACTTACCTGGGAATAAGTCACACTGGACTCAGTTAAGCCTCAGTGAATTCAGTGAAGCCTGTTTTTGATTAGGCAGGTGTAGGCTACCATAGTTAGGGCCCTCTTTTGACACAGGGCCAGGCCAGTTTAATCAATCCTATTTTGGGGGGTCACTAGCCTGGCCCATAAATGCTGCCTCCGCCAGACGTTCATAGCGAATAATATGGAAGGTGACTTTAGGGTGCTATTTGACGTTTTTGCCCAGCTGTAGAGGATGCTCCTCCTTGTCCAGCAGCAGATTCACCCATGGCTACTGCAGCACCCAGCAAGAACAATAAGAACCCACGCAGCCCCCACACACCACCTGGCCGCCTTCTCTTCTAGGTTCAGAGTAGATGCAGCTGGGAAAATAGTCCCCATCTAAAGGGGCCACACATGTTCCTTGTGATCACACATGCTTCCCCTGGCATTGCTCCATGCTCCACAGGAAGGGCGCATTCCATTATTTGAGAAGCACTGATTTAATGCAAGAGAGCAGGGCTGTTAAACCATAAAATTATCTCAGCAAGCCTGTATGCTTGGTATCATTTGATTACAGTATCTACCATATATTTTTGTTTCCTAAAGAATCGGCAAAAGGAATCTAGCAAGGTTTTGTTGTCCAACTATAACCTCACATTGCAATAGAATTCTAACTATTTCTTGATTGGTGCACAGTTCTACAGTGATGCCACAAATGTTATGAAGATTTTTCAGCCATTCTCGGAAAACTGTTTCTGCCTTTCACTTCCTTTCTGTTTCATTTGGCTAATGATTGATCTATCAATTTCTGTGATTTTTCTGCTTAATGAAAGGAAATTCAGAGTCATTGAAGCTTTCCTTTCTCTTCCTTTAACAATAAGAATTTATTTCTCATTTGAAATTCTATGTCCTGAGTATTTCAGCATTTGTTATTTACTTGTTCCATTCCGTTATTGAGCACACCACTAATGTAGCAAACAATGGAAAAAGAACAATTAGATATCTGCAAATAATCTGCCAGATGTTACTTTATAATAATTAACAGTGTAGACAGTAATGATATAACTCTGAGAATGCTTATGTTTAATTACAGTTTTATGTAATTTACTGATCAGTATTTTTATAAAAGAGAACAGGTCTTTACAGCATGCTGAATCTCCAGTTGAATTTCAGAGAATTTGTTCAAAGGGAGTGATTACTATCTTCAAATATCATAGGCTACAGATTCAATGTCAAATGAATCTGTAATATTCATTCACAAATTTGCATTTGTGTCAAATGATTTAATAATAATAAGATAATTTAAAACCTGTAATATACAGTGATCCCTCAATTTTCGCGATCTCGTTCTTCGCGAAACGCTATATCGTGATTTTTTCCACCCGATGATGTCACTCTCTTCCTTCCTTTCTCATCTTTCTTTCTCTCTCTCTTTCTCTATCTTGCTTCTTCCTCTCTCACACTCTCTTCCTCCCTCTCTCATCTCTTTCTTTCCTTCTCTCTCTTTCTCTATCTCTCCCCCTCTTGCTGGCGGGGGGCGGGCGGCGGGCGGGCAGGCAAGCGGGGGCATCAGCGAGGAAGACCCAGGGAAGGTTCCTTCAGCCGCCCAGCAGCTGATCTGCTCGGCAGCGCAGCGAGGAGCCGAATCGGGGTTTCCCCTTTGCGTGGGCGGCGGGGAAACCCCGATCTTCGTCTGCTCGCTGCTGCTGCGGCCGCCCAGCAGCTGATCTGCTCGGCAGCGCAGCGAGGAGCCGAATCGGGGTTTCCCCGCCGCCCACGCAAAGGGGAAACCCCGATTCGGCTCCTCGCTGTGCTGCCGAGCAGATCAGCTGCTGGGCGGCCGCAGCAGCAGCGAGCAGATGAAGATCGGGGTTTCCCCGCCGCCCACGCAAAGGGGAAACCCCGATTCGGCTCCTCGCTGCGCTGCCGAGCAGATCAGCTGCTGGGCGGCCGCAGCAGCGAGCAGACGAAGATCGGGGTTTCCCCGCCGCCCACGCAAAGGGGAAACCCCGATTCGGCTCCTCGCTGCGCTGCCGAGCAGATCAGCTGCTGGGCGGCCGAAGGAACCTTCCCTGGGTCTTCCCCGCCGCCCACGCAAACTCCACCATCTGCGCATGCGCGGCCATGAAAAAAGGGCACGCATGCGCAGATGGTGTTTTTACTTCCGCAACCCTACATCGCGAAAAATCGATTATCGCGAGGGGTCTTGGAACGGAACCCTCGCGATAATCGAGGGATCACTGTACATCCACCTTGGGATCTTTTTCAACATGAGGAAAATAGGCCAGAGTTACAGTTCATATGCAGTTAAATGGGCTTTACAATATTTCTCTGTTAGGCTCTGTTCCTTGTGCCAAATGCATGCATTCTTGGTTTACTTTGTGTGCTTATGTTATCTACAACACTCTAGGTGAAAACAAACAGCATAATTGTTTAGATTCACATATACTGTATTAATTGAGTTTTTCTTTAGATAACATCTCTTACAGTCTCCTGATATGCTTCTAATAAGAGATTTCTCTAAATTGAACACACTCTTCACTTAAGTCAGAGGCTCCAGCTTGGGAGGGAACAGACAGAAATGTAATTATGCTGCAATAAATGTTACTTTTTCACCATGGTGTTTGGATACAGTCATTTAGAATCCAGTACAGTATAATTGTGGAAGTCTCCATTTTAATGCTACGATGTAAATCAAAGCAAACATTTGGAGTAACCACAACATATTTTTCTGAATAGCAATGAAAAGTGAATCAATGGGAACTTTATTGTGCTTATTGGAAATGTTGTTGTTAAATACTGAGAATAGACTATTCAAACTCCTGTCTAAATATAGAGACCAGGAGTCTCCAAACTTCACAGTTTTAATACTTGTGGACTTCAACTCTCAGAATTACTTAGCCTAAGTTTGGAGATCCCTGAAGTAACACACAAAGGTTGTGATTGTAATAGTCAAATACACACCTGTCTATTTTAACTATTTTCAAACTATTTCTAATGTATTAGTTCCTATTAAAAAAGCTGATATGTATAAATGGGGATAGGGAGGAATAAGCACTGCCACATGCTGATTATACCTTTATTTTAAATGCCTTGACTGTATTACAGGAAAGTTGTTTTCTAAGCATTACAATTCAAAAGCAAAAAGCTTACTAAAAAGAATAACACTATTCCATAAAAACTCAACATGCACTGTAAACTGGTTAATGATGTTACAGATCATATTTACAATCTGCACTTATTCTTCAGAATTATCTGTCAGCTGCAAGCCTTTCAATATAATTTATAACTGTTTCACAACAAAAAGGGTCCAGCAGTTGTTCTTCTACACTTACTATACAATGCAAATTTATTTTTGCCTTTGTAGCAATAAATTTGACTTCTTGAACTTCAGCTCCTTTATGCATGGGAGAAATGGACAGCAGCTCACAATGAAATCTCCATCTTGTGCTTCTCCATGCTACTTCCTCTCAACGCTCTTCTCTCTTTGGCGGCTGCTTAACACTGACTCTGCCTGTTAATGGGATTTTCCTTTGTGCTTGATCTAACCATGTGGTAGAACAATACAAATTGAACATGGTTCTGTCAAGCACCATGGAAGGCTCCATGCTTTCCTGCAGCATGGCATGCTGGAACACTTCTTCTGTTTTCAGAAGCATCAAAAGGTGAGAGATGACCACATTGTGAAAGGAACAATAATAAAAGGCATGGTAAAGAGAACTTCAACAATACAGTGTCATAATATTCAATTCAATTACCTAGCTTGAAACAGATCTCACCATAAGTCCACAGATCAGTCAAGCATTCATATAGTGCTTTCGAAAATAGTTTGCATGTGAAATAACTGTGGCATTATTCGTTCTAAGTGTACAAATTGAGTATCTAAAGATGTTGTATTACCTTCCAGCTTCAGTGATAGTTTCATGATGTCAGATTTATTACTTTATCTTTTAAGATGGGCACAATAATGTGATATTGTGCAGGATGCTTTCCATTATTAAATAAATCCATTATATGTATTTGAGCAACCATGTGCTTTAAGAAAAGTTACAGAATGACTGTCAGTTACGGTATAATCCTTTTTAAAACACAGAGACCCATAGTTAGTAAGTAGAACTGTGGAAACCACTGTATTCTTGACCAAGAATGAAAATGCACTTTTTATATTTTTCCATACCCTGTGTTTGGATAGTATAGCAATAGAATTACTAGCACTTAGTCTTATACAGTGATACCTCGTCTTACAAACGCCTCGTCATACAAACTTTTCGAGATACAAACCCGGGGTTTAAGATTTTTTTGCCTCTTCTTACAAACTATTTTCACCTTACAAACCCACTGCCGCCGCTGGGTTGCCCCGCCTCTGGACTTCCATTGCCAGGGAAACACCTGTTTTTGCACTGCTGGGATTCCCCTGAGGCTCCCCTCCATGGGAAACCCCACCTCTGGACTTCCATGTTTTTGTGCTGCTGCAGGGGAATCCCAGCAGGGCAATCCCAGCAGCGCAAAAACGGGCGCTTCGCTGGGAACAGAAGTCCGGAGGTGGGGTTTCCCAGCAAGGGGAGCCTCAGTGAAATCGCAGCATCACAAAAACACAGAGGTCTGGAGGTGGGGTTTCCCATGGAGGGGAGCCTCAGGAGAATCCCAGCAGCGCAAAAACAGGCGCTTCGTCTGGCAAAAGGGGTGAATTTTGTGCTTGCACACATAATCACTTTTCCATTGATTCCTTTGGGGAACATTGTTTCATCTTACAAACTTTTCACCTTAAGAACCTCATCCCGGAACCAATTAAGTTTGTAAGACAAGGTATCACTGTATATTGTTTCATAGTGCTTTGAAGCCCTCTCTAAGCAATTTACAGAGTCTGCATATTTCCC
Source organism: Erythrolamprus reginae (assembly GCF_031021105.1). Classification (NCBI taxonomy): domain Eukaryota; kingdom Metazoa; phylum Chordata; class Lepidosauria; order Squamata; family Dipsadidae; genus Erythrolamprus; species Erythrolamprus reginae. The sequence continues at coordinate 129,543,592 of NC_091951.1, forward strand.
CCAACAATCTGGGTCCTCATTTTACCAACCTCATCTGGATGGGTGGATGAGTCAACCTTGAGCCAGTGAGAATTGAACTGCCAAACTGTTCAAGTGAGCAGACGTAGCTTGCAGTACTGCATTCTAATCACTGCAGCATGATGACTTTTAAATAAATAGTTGCTACAAAACTGTAATATGCATGTAATCATCTAAATAGATTGTTCATCTCTAGAATGGCTACCTTCCGAAGGTACTGTCTCTGCCCTTTTATCTTTCAAATAAACTGTGCCTCTGTAAATGAGCCAATACAAAATCTTATTAACATTTTATTATATGGGTATGCTTTCCAATTACCAGTTGTAATGACCATGGCATTGCTATCAACAAAATAAAATTATATGTTAAATATACACACTTTTCTGTAGGTATATAATATAGAAGGAGGTTAGAAGATGAACAGGTGATCTGACTTTACATAATTAGCATTCAGAAAATCAAGTTATAAAGTTTTTTTGCAGATATTTCAGCTTAAATCCCAACAAGGATTCCTCACTTTCATGGTTCAAAAGTGGGAATTCCTTTTCAGTATTTGTAGTCTGTATTAAATTTTGTCTTTGGATCTGTAACTGAATGATGATTAGTGATTTTCTGAAAGATGTTGATTAATTTGTTGCTAGGCTTCATGTAATCTCTGTTTGTTTGTTTGTTTGTTGATTAGATTTCTATGCCGCCCTTCTCTTGAGACTCAGGGCAGCTCACAGTAAACAAATACAAATTATATAAGAAATATAATATTAAAGTACTCTAAAAACCTCAATACTAAAAACACATATAAATCTAACTTCGGAGAGGGGCGGCATACAAATCTAATAAATTATTTATTATTATTATTATTATTATTATTATTATTATTATTATTATTATTATTATTATCATCATCATCATCTTAATTTATATTCTAAAACCCCTATATATTAAAAAAATCCAATCATCCACATTCATCCTATCATCAATAGGCCAGGATAGATGTTAAAATTTCAGAGGCCCCAGGTCTGTTGGGAAAGGTGTGTTTTCAAGGCCTTACAGAAGACTGGGACGATGGAGATTATATGAATTTCTGAGGGGAGGGGAGTTGATTCCAAAGGGCTGGGGCACCACAGAGAAGGCTCTTCCCCTAGGCCCCACCAGACGGCATTGCCTAGCTTACAGAACCTGGAAAAGGCCAACTCTGTGGGACCTAACCGGCCACTGGGATACATAAGGCAGAAGATGGTCCTGTAGGTAATCTTGTCCAATGCCATGTAGGGCTTCATAGGTCATAACGAACACCGAATTGCATTTAAAGACCAATCAGCAGCCAATGCAGTTAACGGAATACTTGAGAAACATGGGTGTATTTTGGCAGGCCCATGACTGCTTGTGCGGCTGCTTTTTGTACCACATGTAGTCTCCAAATGTTCTTCAAAAGTAGCCCCATGTAGAGACATTGCAGCAGTCAAACCTTGAGGTGATAATGGCATGAGTGATTGTGAGAAGAGACTTCCAGTCCAAATAGGACTGCAACTGGTGCACCAGAGAGACCTGGGTGAATATTCCCCATGCCACAGCTGAGAGGTGGTGTTCTAAGCTCAGCTGTGGGAGGAGGGCTCCCAAGTTGCAGACCCTCTCTGAGGGGGACAGAAACTAGCCACCCTGGAAATGGGCAGACATGTGGAGTTGTCCTTGGGAGGCAGAACCCACAGCCACTTCATCTTGACTGAGCCTGTTAACACCCATCCAAACCCTAATAGCCTTCAGACACCGGGACATAACTTCCACTGCTTTGCTGAGTTGACATGGAGTGGAGATGTATAACTGAGTATCATCAGCATGCCGATGATAACTCACCCGTGTCATCGGATGATCTCAGCCAGCGGTTTTATGTAGATATTAAACAGCAGGGGAGAGGACCGACCCCTGAGGAATCCTACAAAGGAGGGATCTAGGAGTCAATCTGCCAACAATGACTGCGACTGACCAGAGAGGTAGGAGGAGAACGACTGTAGAACAGTGCTTTCCACTCCCAACCCCTCCAGTTGGCACAGAAGGATACCATGGTATCAAAAGCTGCTGAGAGGTCAAGAAGCAGCAGGATAGAAGAGTAACAGAGATCATCCATCAGTGTGACCAAAGCAGTTTCCATGCTGTAACTGGGCCTGAAATGGGACTGTTGAGGGCCCAAATAATCAGCTTCATTCAGGGACCGTTGGAGTTGGAGCGCCACCACCTTCTCAACAACTTTGCCTAAAAAGGGAAGGTTGGAGACAGGACGATAGTTATTCAGAACAGCTGGCTGCAGGGAAAGCTTCTTGAGGAGGGGGTGCATGAGGGCCTCTTTTAAGGGATCCAGAAAGGAACCCTCCCTCAAAGAAGCATTAACAACCTCCTGGATCCAGCTCCATGTCACCTCCTGCTGGCCAAAATCATCCAGGAGAGACACGGGTCCAATAAACAGGTGCTGGAGCTCATAGCCTTGTCCAATTTTGATTGGTCCACATCAAGGGTATCAATTAATTGACATCATTCAGGAAACCTGCAAATCTTACACAGCAAGACAACTCCCACTTCTGAATTGTTGTCCTGAACTTTTGTAACATATTCGAGAAATCCCTGGATTCCTTGAAATATAGATCAAGTCTTCTGGTGTGTATAATTGGGACATGTTTTCTATTGATGTTTAGATTTCTGACACAATGTTGAATATATACAAAATTCTTCTAAAAATATGATAGTACTGCATATTGCAGATCATCAGTGTCCTAGGGGTTGAAGTAATCCGATTATATCATAGTAATTTGTCATTTGGTAGTCCTATACATACCTCTGGCTGTAAAAAATAAAGTGGGTTTAAGTTTGCTGTGACTTTTTGTCAATAATTCAGTTCTTAGCTTATCTCTTATGTTTAAAATTTCTCTCTGAAAAGTGAATTGAGAAGCTGGTTTTCTTGAGCATGCTTTCAACTTTTCCCCCATGAAAAATAAAAAATTCCCCCGCCTCCAAAATAATTGTAATAAGTCAATTACCATAGACTTTGTATATTACAATATTACAATAAAACAAATAAATTTCATTTTTTTATGTCATTTTCAGGACATAGTCTTTTCTCAATTGAATTGAATTGTTTTTATAGTAGGCATTTTGATTAAAATAATAATGAAAACTAACACAGAGATAAATAAGTGCTAGCAGTAGAACTTATATACACTGCTTCATAGTGCTTAATAGCCCTCTCAAAGAGGTTTACAGAGCCAGCATATTGACCTAAACATTATGTATTCTCATTTTACCAACCTTAGAAGGATTAAAGGCCAAGTCAACCTTAAGACAGTTAAGATTGAATTCCTGGCAATAAGCAGTGAATTGATCTGCAATACTGCATTCTAACCACTGTGCCACCATGGCTCTTACCTAATCTATATGTATAAAAGCCAAATACCACTCACTCATCATGAAATCTCCAGAACTGTAAAGCCTACAAACTTGAAACTTGGCATGTATGTTCCTCCTGGCTTCTATGTGCTTGCAAAGAAAGGATTTTTCGAAATGACCATCAGATTATTAGTATTTTTATAGAGTATTATATTAACATGCTCTGATGCTAAAGAGTTAGATGTTCTACTCCCCCTAGCTGGACATGGGCATGCCCAGCACATCACTCATCCAGCCTGTGGGGTGGGAGTTTAGAGATTCTACTCTTCCTCTCCAACTGAAAAGAACTCTGTTCCAACTGCCAGTTGCCTTATACTAACATACTCTGATACCAAGGAGTTTACAAATTCTACATAAATTTTCTGTGCCAATATATCAAGCTCGATTGTTATTACTCATTAATTTTGAAGCTTTAACTGTCAATTTATCAAGCCCGATCACATAATTTCGTAGCGAAGCATGGGTATCCACCTACCAGTGTAAGATATGTACCAGTGTACCAATATGAACTTTAACACTGATTTTGTTGTTCTTATATTTTTTAATCCACATGTTTTTTTTAATCCTTTCCAAGGTGTTTTCATTCTTAAAGTTCTACAAGTAACATTATTGTATAGCTTTCATGCTATTCAACAGATTTCTACTGTTGGCACATATTCTCCCATCTTTATTTTTATAATGGAAAAATAATTGTACATCATCCTTAATGTTACATCTCTTGATCTGCAACTTATTTATTTAAAGCCAGGGGGAGTATGTCTGATAAAGTAGTGTAAGTAGAGATGGATGGACACAAATAACTGCAGCCAGATGGCTGACTTTCACATTACTTTCCCTAATGGGAATAACATGATAGAACTGCCACCTGTCCAAGTGATCTCAAGGCTCAGGTTAAATAATAAATTTCCTCCTGTTGGCAAATGATTGCTGATGGCTAACTTGGAGTACTTGGTAATGGTACAGTATGTGTGTTGATCACATTGTACAATCCTTTGATGATTCACATTTCACGTGTGTGTGTATATATACATATACATATCCTAATAGGCATATTATTTTAAAAAACTCTTTTGTTTCTTAAGAATAAAAGAAAACAGGCCTAGAATCACAATATCATACACAGCCTTCCTGTTCTTTTCTCTCTACCCATCATCTCTTTTTTTGTAGTCATATAGTTGTATTTCCCATTGTGTTAGAAACATAGAAACATAGAAGACTGACGGCAGAAAAAGACCTCTTGGTCCATCTAGTCTGCCCTTTTACTATTTCCTGTATTTTATCTTAGGATGGATATATGTTTATCCCAGGCATGTTTAAATTCAGTTACTGTGGATTTCCCAACCACGTCTGCTGGAAGTTTGTTCCAAGGATCTACTACTCTTTCAGTAAAATAATATTTTCTCATGTTGCCCTTGATCTTTCCCCCAACTAACTTCAGATTGTGTCCCCTTGTTCTTGTGTTCACTTTCCTGTTAAAAACACTTCCCTCCTGAACCCTATTTAACCCTTTAACATATTTAAATGTTTCGATCATGTCCCCCCTTTTCCTTCTGTCTTCCAGACTATACAGATTGAGTTCATTCAGTCTTTCCTGATACGTTTTATACTTAAGACCTTCCACCATTCTTGTAGCCCGTCTTTGGACCCGTTCAATTTTGTCAATATCTTTTTGTAGGTGAGGTCTCCAGAACTGAACACTGTACTCCAAATGTGGTCTCACCAGCGCTCTATATAAGGGGATCACAATCTCCCTCTTCCTGCTTGTTATACCCCTAGCTATGCAGCCAAGCATCCTACTTGCCTTTCCTACCGCCCGACCACACTGTTCACCCATTTTGAGACTGTCAGAAATCTCTACCCCTAAATCCTTCTCTTCTGAAGTTTTTGCTAACACAGAACTGCCAATGCAATACTCAGATTTAGGATTCCTTTTCCCCAAGTGCATTATTTTACATTTGGAAACATTAAACTGCAGTTTCCATTGCTTTGACCATTTATCTAGTAACGCTAAATCATTTACCATATTACAGACCCCTCCAGGAATATCAACCCTATTGCACACTTTAGAGTCATCGGCAAATAGGCAAACCTTCCCTACCAAACCTTCCCCTATGTCACTCACAAACATATTAAAAAGAATAGGACCCAGAACAGACCCTTGTGGCACACCGCTTGTAACCTGACTCTGCTCAGAATACTCGCCATTAACAATAACTCTGTGATGTCTATGCTTCAGCCAGCTGCAAATCCACTGAACTATCCAGGGATTAAGTCCAATCTTCACTAATTTATCTATCAGCTCTTTATGTGGAACCGTATCAAAGGCTTTGCTGAAGTCCAGATAGGCAATATCCACGGCACCACCTTGATCCAACACCTTTGTGACATAGTCAAAGAACTCAATGAGATTAGTCTGACACGATTTGCCTTCAGTAAAGCCATGCTGATTTGGGTCCAATAAGTTATTGTTTTTTAGATGCTGATTTATCCTCTTTTTGAGTAGAGTCTCCATCATTTTAACTACAACTGATGTCAAGCTAACTGGCCTGTAGTTACCAGCTTCTTCTCTACTGCCCTTCTTGTGGATAGGCACAACACTGGCCATTCTCCAATCCTCAGGAACATCTCCTGTTAACAGGGATTTGTTAAACAAATCAGTCAGGGGGGTAGCAATGACAGATCTGAGTTCTTTAAGAACTCTGGGGTGGATGCCATCTGGACCCATTGCCTTATTTATCTTTAATCTTTCAAGTTCTTCTAAGACATCGGCTTCTAAGATCACTGGAGCTGAATCCGTACAGCTGGAAGCAATGCTATATCCCTCTATAGTATTATTATTATTTTGTAAGGTGTCTTTTGAGAAAACTGAACAGAAGTAGGTATTGAAATGGTCAGCGATCTCCTTATTCCCATTAATGTATGTATTATTCCCGGTACTAAGCTTTGTGATGCTGCAGTTTTTCTTCTTCCTATCACTAATATATCTGAAGAAGGTTTTATCCCCCTTCTTTACAGATTTTGCTATTTCTTCCTCTTTTGAGGCTTTAGCAGCATATATTATCTGTTTCGCCTCCTTCTGTCTCATTTTATACACCTCTCTATCAGCTATACTTCCAGACTCTTTATACCTCCTATAGGCAGCCTTTTTTTCATTGACTATAGCCCTTACATCATTGCTAAACCATAGCGGTTTCTTCTTCCTTTTACCTTTAGTTACTTGCTTTACATAAAGTCTTGTGGCTTTTAAGATGGCCTTTTTTAATACAGTCCACTGGGTGCATGCTCCTGCCATTTTATCCCTCCCCTTTAATTCATTATTTAAATATTCCCCCATTGCATTAAAATTTGTTTTTCTGAAATCCAATACTTTGGTTGCAGTATAGGATTGCTCACCATCAGTTTTTACATCAAACCACAAACATAGATGGTCACTGCAACCTAAATTTTCTCCCACCTTGACCTCTGAAACCCGATTCCCATTGGTAAAAACTAAATCTAGAATATTCTCCCCTCTAGTTGGTGTCTTAACTAGCTGTGCCATAGCTGCTCCTGTAAAGGCCTCTACTATATTCTTACTTTTGCATGTAAGGGCACTGGGGATATTCCAGTCAACATCAGGCATGTTGAAATCACCCATAACCACAATATCTCCCTTTACTGCCATTAGGGTAATCTCATCCACCATCTTGTTGTCATGTTCCTCAGATTGCCCTGGAGGCCTATAGATCACCCCAATTCTAATGACAGAACCGTCTTTATTTTGCATGCAAATCCAGAGGGTCTCCAGATCTTTACATGTATTTTGAATTAGTATTGTTTTTAGACTTTCTTTAACATAAATGGCTACTCCACCTCCCCTTCTCTCTATTCTATCCTTCCTATACAGTGTATATCCTGGTATGGATATTTCCCATTCATTAGAATCCCTAAACCATGTCTCAGTTATGGCAACCAGATCCAAATTATCTCTAGATATTATGGCCATTAACTCACAGAGCTTGTTGCTCAAGCTTCGAGCATTTGTGTACATTACCCGAAGAACATTATTTTCATTATTAGTTTGCCCCTTATCATCAGCAACTACATCTATTTTATTTACAGCTCCCTTTTCATAAGCTTCCAGAAACTGATTTATCCTCATTGGTCGGGGACAGAAATCCTCCACATCTGGTACATCTCTGTCCCCTTTACCTAGTTTAAATGCCTGTCCAAAAAAGTTCTGAATTCCTCACCGAGCACCTGGGCACCTCTGTATGATGGATGCAAACCATCCCTCTTAAACAACTCCCTATTAGACCACCTATTGACATCATGACTTACATAACCAAAACCTTCAGCTTTACACCACTGCCTTAACCACACATTAAACTCTCTGATACAACTTGTTTTACCCTCCTGGCCACAAACCGGTAACACCTCTGAGAAAGTCACTGAATCAGTTATTTTACCCAGCTCCACACTTAGACATTGAAAATCTCTTTTTACTACATTAACATTTCTCTGGGACAAATCGTTTGTGCCAAGATGCACCACCACATCAACGTTATTATCTTTACTCACAGCCTTGATAATGTTTGTAATCCGCCTCCTATCCCTGTGGGCAGTGGCTCCTGTTCTTTTTCATTGTTTATTTTATTGCTATATTATCTTTTATTCTGTTCATACACTTTTCATTTCTTCCTTTTTTATTGTTGTAAGCTGCCTAGAGTAGCTCCCTGATGAGATAGGTGGAAATAAATTTAACAATGGGGGAACTGTGACATCTCCTCTGGGCCTACACAGTTTATGCATGGTATGTTTGTGTGTATGTTTCTTTTAAGGGTTTTTTAGTGACTTTTTAATTATTAGATTTGTTATGTATTGTACTATTATTGTTGTGAGCCACCCCATGTCTATGGAGAGGGGTGGCATACAAATCTAATAAATAATAATAATAATAATGAGGCCAAGCGCTTATTTCAGGGTTCAAAAAAATATAAAACAAGGATTTATTTTCAGTTGTAGTGCAAGAGTAGACTAAGTTATAGTTCTTACTAACTATACAGTGACCAATTTTAAAGAAAGTAGAATTTCTTGAATTCAGTTAGTTTCAGTTGTGTTCCTATGTTGTTAAAATATTTATACTCCTAAAGCACTCACCGATCTTCTATGCTATGCTAATGTGACTGACATTCGCCTACCTTCATTCCACTGTATCATTTGCCAGAAGATAGTTATTAATATCATTATTATTTTTTCATAACTGTCTCTTTGACAAGGAGACAGATTTCTTCTCTGTAGATTCACATAAAAGTGTCTTTTTAAAAATTGTTTCAGAGCATAATGCAGAGAATATCACAAGAATTCACAAGAATTTATTCGTGTGAAGTTCAAGAATAAATGGAAGTGTTCTTTTCCATTGTATTTTGAGATATTATTCTTATTAGTATTTTGCAATTTGCATCTTTACCTATAAATATTTCAATTTTTCAGGTTCAGAGGACTATAGGAGTAGATTCAGTGGGGAGTGTTTTATGGACCTCATCTGTCCTGAGAAATGTCGCTGTGAGGGAACATTTGTGGACTGTTCCAACCAAAAGCTTACTAGGTTTCCAAGTCACCTTCCAGAATATACCACAGATCTGTAAGTGTAATATTTTTATAAGAAATGCCTCATTATAAATGATAAGAAATGCTTCATTATAAAAAATATTATTTTTTGTGGCTCCAGCCAGATGTTATCAAATATATCAATGGACAATGTTTACTGACAAGAATGTAGCCAATCTTGAAATTCTAAATAGATGTTAACTATGATGAAATTGTTATAGAATCTCCAACCTGTAATCTGGATTAGGATATTGGTAAAATATCAGGTAGGAGGCTACAGCAAAAAAATTCAATATTTTTGCCAGGAAAGCTACATGGATGTGTCCATGAAGTTTCCTGCCTTAAGAACCAAGGCATCTGTCTTTCATCTCATTCTTACAAAAACTCTTTAAAGTAAGCTAAACAGAAAAAAGGATTGACCCACAGCAACAAGATAACTTCATGATTAAGGGAATTGGAAACTGTATATCTCTAATCTACTTCAACATAATCACAACTACAGTGATACCTTGTCTTACGAACCCCTCGTCATACGAACTTTTCGAGATACGAACCCGGGGTTTAAGATTTCTTTGCCTCATCTTAAAAACTCTTTCCGTCTTACGAACCTGAGCCCGGATCCATGGTCTCTCTTACTGCGCCTGTGCTCTCTGACTGCCGAAGGGATTCCCCTGCCTTGTGACTGTCACTGCCGGGATTTCCTATTTGCTTGCATGGGAATTCCCCACCAGAATTCCCCACCCCCTTTTGCTTGCACCTGAGGTGGGGAATGTCAGAGCTGCCCCATTTCCTTGCCATTTTTCCCTCTAGCCCTCCACTTTCTCTGCTCCCCACAGCTGCTCCATCCTACTGTCAAAATCCCCCCTAGCCTGCCGCTTCCTGTGCTCCATCTCACTGCTAAAATCACCCCTCCGAAAGCTTCCTATCTTGCCCCAGATTTCCACAAAAATCACCATTCCAAAAGCTTCTTACCTTGCACTAAATTCCCCCCAAAATCACCATTCCAAAAGCTTCTTACCTTGCACTAAATTCCCCCAAAAATCACCATTCCAAAAGCTTCTTACCTTGCACTAAATTCCCCCAAAAATCACCACTTCAAAAGCTTCCTATCTTGCCCTAAATTCCCCCAAAAATCACCACTTCAAAAGCTTCCTATCTTGCACTAAATTCCCCCAAAATCGCCACTTCAAAGCTTCCTAAGCCACCCCAAATCACTTCCAAAGTCTTCCAAACTCACCTCTCCTTTCAAAGTGCCTTGTTTCTCCTTGCTGCCTTTCTTCACTCCATTTGCCTTCATTAGGACCTGGATTTGGGTGACATAGGAAGCAGCTGGAGGGGCGATTTTGGGGGGAATTTAGTGCAAGGTAGGAAGCTTTCGGAGTGGTGAATTTTGGGGGAATTTAGGGCAAGATAGGAAGCTTTTGGACTGGCAATTTTTGGGGGAACTTGGGGCAGTGTTACCCTTCATTAGGACCTCCATTCCTCGCTTCTCCTCACTGTCTGTCTCCACTCTGTTAGCCTTTACTTTGTCCGCCTGCCTTAAAGTTTGGATTTTCCTAATGGGTTTGCATGCATTATTTGCTTTTACATTGATTCCTATGGGAAACAATGTTTTGTCTTATGAACTTTTCATCTTACGAACCTCATCCCGGAACCAATTAAGTTCGTAAGACAAGGTATCACTGTATATATCTTTCCTTTTTGCAAATATTCCACAGTGTGTGTGTGTGTGTATTTGTGTGCATGGTATATAAGAGTGTGTAGTCTTCCTTTTCATTATCAGCAAAATATGTTACATGTATATATATGAGGCATTTGGGACAAAAGATGATTCAATATTTTTATTTTTATTTTTCAAAAGTCGTCTACATGATAATGATATTTCAATTTTGGAAGCTACTGGAATATTCAAGAAGCTCCCTAGTCTACGAAAAATGTAAGACATTTATTTTATTTGTTAATAGAACCCTGCTGGCTCAAATATGAAATATTCAGACTGTATGCTTATATATATATATTTAATTGAAAATAAGTCCCATTCCAAAACATTTCATCTTGAAGGTTTTTTTTTAACCCAACCACTATGTTTTAGAAAGCATTGGTTATTTTATGGATACAGTTTACTGTGGAAGTTTTGGAAGAGGGTAAAAAAAGGTAGTAGTGTGGAAGGTTTCTTATTGTTCTTTTAGTTACACTTTCAGTTTGTCAAGACAAATCCAAGCAATATGACATATTCCACAATCCCATATTCACAGTGTTTCAAATTAGAAAAACACTTAATGGTTGGTGTTGACATCTTTTAGCAGCTAACTTCATGGTAGCTTAGCAGATATGTAATCTGGTGTACATTTTAAGGATCTGGTGTACATTTTAATGATATAACTTAGATATGCAAGGAATTGGTTAATGTCTTATGTGTATTAGTTTGCATTTACATCTGAAATGAATTTATAATGTAATAATATTGAGTTACCTATGCCTGCTGTCCAATGTTAAATTTAGAAGAAACCATGCTGGTATGTATATGAATTGGTACACCTTTTGTTCTGTGTCCACAAACAACTAAATATTTGATATTCAGTATTAATTTCAGGCTACACAAGGCCCCTATCTAAATTCTAGTTTCACTGCTGTATCTGATTCCATTTAGTGAAGTTTGCAAAGTAATGAAACATTCTCATGGCTCATGTAAATTGTTAATTTAAGAATACAGTACATGGAATCGCAGATTTACAAAGCAATGTTCCATTATTTTGCATATTTCTCCAAACTGAATCAAATGGAATGCATATCAGGTTATCTACACTTTTAATCTTTTAAATAATGGAAATATATTTGATTAAGCTTCAATTTCATTAATTTATTTCCAGAAAGATTTCAGTAGCTCAGTGCTTTGTGGTACCATTTCAGCATGACAGTTTTCAAGAAGGAGGGATAGTTTAAGAAAGCAATGTTATTTTTCAATTACTATGATATGCAACACTCATGTCCCCTTTTGCTTTTTTTAAACATTTATTTTTAAGAATCTGTAAATATTCTATTCCTTTCTTCTTCAAAGACAAAAAGGTAAGAGTACAGGTCAAATTCAGGTACATAATAAATCGAAGTAAATAGATTAATAACTGAAACAACAAGTACTAAGGGTGTTGTGTGTTGATCATAAGCATTGTCTTAATCAGATTTATCAAAGACAAATCCAAGCAGAATGTTTGAAATTATTTATATACTCTTAATTTGCCTAGTATTTATTTCTATTTTTAAAAAGTCTATCCTATACTCAGTACTATTGTATTAAAGCCAGATTTGTTTCTTGTTTATATTTTCTGAACAATAACAAATCAGTTTTATGTTTGTAACATTTTCCCCCTTTTATATGAAATGGAATTGAAGGCCCAAAGGAGGTAGAACACATATTTTGAATAAATCGTTCTATGTACTGAATTTATTTTTGCTTTCTTGTATATATGAAAAAGCGATTAGGTTTCTAACCCATGCAAATAGAACAACTAGTAATTGATTGAACTATTTATTTAGGAATATTTGTTAGCTTCTCTTCAGTCATGGTACTCAGACAAGCTTATAAACAAAAATTTAGAAATATCATAAAAATAATCAAAAATGCATGCCAAGCATTGAAGTCTAGTTGTTTCAGCACACAATGAACAGAGAATGAAAATGCATGGACAAACAAAAAGTTGTTCACTAGACTTGAGGAAGAAATAATAATAACACCAAGTGAATCTATTATTTATTTATAAATAATCTAAATTTTATAATGGATTCCAAGTAGTAGACTTCTATAGATAAATCTTTCCTAGATAGGGATCAAGATCCCAAACATGTAGGGGGAAATTGAGAAATATTTGGAGGTTTTTCATTGTAGAGGGTGCAACTTGAAGAATTTAGGCTGATTTATTTTTCTAAAAGGTCATAAGGTTTCATTACTCTGCGTGTTTTCAAATTCCTGGTTAGATTAGCATGAGTCTGCTTGAGATGAAAACAATTGCATTTGTTGTGGTTTATCAATCAAAATATGCCAAAATTGAAAGTTACTTTATTTATCATTCTTTAAGGAATGCAACATATGGTACCGATATGACTAAGCTGATGTTCAATCTATATCATATCTATATTACTGTGTGTTCAATTCAAATTTATTCATGTCCATAAGGACCAAAATAATCTTAATTCATGTTGTGTAAAAGTCTTCATTGACAAAATACCTGCTTGGTGACAAAAGTTATTTTTGTTGGCTCACTTGGTAACAACAGTATTATCTGTAAGATAGCTACTTGGAACATAAGGTAGGTAAATGGCAAAAGACTGTGACCTAAGTATTCAAATGAATGATGAACATGAAGGACAGAAAAAAATAGCAGGGGTATCTGTGTGGTTAAAGAAAAGGAAAGAATGTCAGATGGCCTTTTAGTTCTTTAATGTATTTACGGTTCAATATAGAATGCTTGTGATAACAATATTAGTGTGTTGCTTATATACTATAAGTACACACAACTTCATGTTATTTTGTATGCAAATAATGCCACATTGAAGGCTGAAAACCCAAATTATTTTTAGCAGATATTAGATAGATGCCATGAAAAGTGCAAGAGTCTACGGAGAGGGGCGGCATACAAATCTAATAAATAAATAAATAAATAAAATAAGAGGGATGAAGGGAGAGACAGAGACAGAGAGATAGAAAGAGACAGAGAGCAGGACGGTTGTTTTCCAGAGAAAATGGAGCAAGCAGTTATGATTTCTACATCTGTACCTTAGTAGTAGAATGTTTACTAAATTCATTCATTCATTCAATTTTTATGCCGCCCTTCTCCTTAGACTCAGGGCGGCTTACAACATGTTAGCAATAGCACTTTTTAACATAGCCAGCATATTGCCCCCACAATCTGGGTCCTCATTTTACCCACCTCGGAAGGATGGAAGGCTGAGTCAACCTTGAGCCGGTGATGAGATTTGAACTGCTGACCTGCAGATCTACAGTTTGAATTGGATATTACAGCAGAAACATCAGTGTTAGTTGGATGTGATGGCAAGTAGGAAAGTTATGTTCAGGTGGTTTCTTCACAAAAAGAAGAAATGAGAAGTGAATCACAAAACAAATACCATATATGAAGGAAGAGGTCAAGAGAAAGAAGGGACAATTAAAGTTGTGCTTGAAAAGAGTTGATGTGATTTTTACAAAGTGATGGGTGAAAAGTTTAAAGAACAAAGATAGTTTATGAAGCAGCATATAACTGATAATTTCCGCCATTCCCTATATTTTCCATAGTTCCTAGGCTTACAAGCTAGCGTGTCAGCTAGAATATTAGCATAAGCCAGATGTTTCCTTTCCTTTTCTCATTTTATCCCTGTTGGTTTTGGTTTATAATTTATTATTTCTTCTATGTTCTTTTCATAATGTTGCTTATCCCAAAAGGGAAATGATGTATATATATAAGTATGTACGTATGAGTATAATAAGAATTGTTTTGACTCTCAGGGTTAGAGTTTTTCCCCCCTGATTGTATTGTATATTTTTCTATAATTGAATGTATACTGTCATGGAATACTTGGGAAGTAGTTTAGAATTTTCTAAAAATAAATAATATAGAAATAAATGAATAAAGCTTCATACAAGTTACCGCAACATAAAGCTCTCATATAGCTTTCATTCTAAAATAGTGCTAACAGTGTAATACTATAATACTTCCAGAAATATTATTTCCCATACATCAACAAGATAATGCTCATGGTACCAAAACAGAGATAACCGGAGTTTAAAACAAGAACAGAATACATTTGTATCTCAGGTTTAGTAGTTAAAGTTGAAGCCACTAAAGTTATCTTGTAGGCAGAAATATCACTGTGGGCATCTATTATCTCAAAAACATTAAACATTGATGCAATTTTTTTACATGTTTATATTTTACGGGCAAATGGAAACTGGCACTCTATAAAGAAAAAAAAAACAACCCTGAAAAATTTTATTTTATTTACAAAACATTACCTATGTGTCACACAAGAACACATTTCCAAAATGAAAATTATAAGCTGTTGCTAGGTTGAAAATAGCCCACCTCTAAATATAACTTTGAGTATAGAGAGTATCTTTGGAAGACCGGTGTGGTGGCAGAAGACAATATTCACAGTTTAACTATTTTAGGTATATTAATAATAATAGTGTCCTATTCTCTCCTCAAAGAACTTGGATTTATCCATTTTACATAAATACCACCTAATTATCAGTCTTACTTTTGGGAGAAGGTTAAAGAGAGAATGGTACACTTTCACTTGCATTGTGCCCTAAAGGAAGCAGATGATGATACTTTTCTTCACACAGAGATCATATTAGTCACCCTGTTGAATGACCATCAACTTGAAGGAAGGGTATGTGCCTCCTCTTGTCACATCTCAGCAGCATCCAAACTATTAATTGTGATATATTCTTGGGATGCTGGCAAACTTTCTGCTCCTACCTAATTATACACTTTCAATCAGTAGGGTATGTAGTAGGGATGATCCATGGACCACTCCAGTGTGGAGTGTTGCTGGTTCCTTTTCTTTCCTGTCTGCTGTTTAAAATTTACATGAAGCCATTGGGTGAGTTCATCCACTAGTTTGAGAAAACATGCCCTTGTTACATTAATGATACTCAACACTAATGATACAATGCTATGCCAGAGCAAGAAAGTCTTTGAGGAACATTCTTGCTCCATATCTACTGATATGGATGCAATATAACAGGTTCAAGTTGAGTCTCAATGAGATTCAGTTTATGTTTCTCCAGAAATTATTTGGCACTCTATTCCAGTGATACCCCAGATAGAATAGCACTTTCCCAGAGCAGCAGATCTGTGATTTAGAGATTCTCCTAGACTTGTAGCAGGCATGCACATGAGCATCTGTAACTCTATTTGTGTGACCAGTAGATGCATGGGTGCCACTCGTGCAAATTGAGTTTCAAATAGAAGCATCTGTTGCAAATGGAGCTGTGCATGCATGTTCACCCACTGTTTGCATGGCTATGTTGCTATGGGCTAGGGATTGGAGAACCTGCTCTACAGTGTGCAGCCTCTGAAGATGTTTAAGCTGTAATTGGTCTAAAATATAGAATCAATCTTTTCAACCAGCCTCTTGCTGGGGATCTGAATGATGCTATGACTCCTAACCAGAAGTCGGATTCAGCAGGTTCTGACCAGTTCTGGAGAACTGGTAGTGGGGATTTTGAGTAGTTCAGAGAACTAGTAAATATCACCTCTGACTGGCCCCACCCCTATCTATTCTCTTCCTGAGTCCCAGCTAATCGGGAGGAAATGGAGATTTTGCAATATCCTTCCCCTAGAGTGGGGAAGGAATGGAGATTTTACAGTATCCTTCCCCTGCCACACTCACCAAGCCACACTCACAGAATTGGTAGTAAAAAAGGTTGAATCCCATACACTGCTCCTAACCTCTAGAAATATAATTTATGAAAACATAATTTTTGAGAATGGCATTTGTGGGTTAATATTTTCTCATCAGATATGTATATGTATTTAAATCATTTTAATCTTATTAGTGCTGTATTTTTGTATATGATTAATCATATCAGTTTACTTAGTTATTTTAATGTTCTGATTTCAAAAGTTTTCACAAATACTTTTAAAATAAAATAGTATAAAACTTTAGTAAAAAGATTAAATATGAGCAAAGAATGGGGAACTGGACCTGGTCCAGAGACCAATTCCATTCTCTACTTGCCTTGGTGGACTAGATAACAGTAGAATCAATGCCTAAGAAAGAGAAGATAATTTATAGAAGCACAGATGCCAAATAAGGCAGAGAGTTATCAATCTACAGTACATTTCACCTTATTCCATAGACAGCTCCTGGATGGTTCATCACTTGCATGCATTTCTCTGCAGGAGAAGGGGTGTGCCTGAAAGAATACTTTCATTCAAATATTGGCAGCTCTTCTTATACCATATGGATGAAGACTGCTTATGAAAGATGAAGCCAGCATTTCTGAGTTTGTCCTACTCTGATGGCCTTAGAAGGCAAAATCAAAGCAGGTAGTTGATTAAGAATGCCTACTAGATTGATTGTCTTGGGTTAACCTCATGTTTTTTGCCTGTATGAGAGGTAGAGCTGTGCTTGCTGGCATTCTTAATTCTCTCTTGTTATAGTTAGCAAATATAAAGCATACATTTTCAGATTTCCATAGAGGGATGTACTATGTTAGATGTGCCATCACGGACTTCTCTGTTCTATGGAGTTTTGAATGCTAATGTCGTTCCTAAAATGAAATTAGCTTTTCATTATTTTACTATGGCAATGTATGAACTTACCAATGTTTGTGAAAATTAAACACAAAGGAGACACGTCAATTAATAAGACACCTTAAAATATATTTGATATGCTACTATTAAGTATAAGTTGGCAGACAGCATTCATTTGGAGCCTTTGTCTGGTCGGTGAATAAGTCATGTTTAAGCAGCACCAAAACGATTCATTGACACAATTGATTTCAGGGTCAATTGTGTCTCCTTTGAAGAAGTCCCTCAGGATAAATTTACATGATAACTCATCATGAATACTGAAAAGCTATTAAATACTTGCCTGTAATGAATGTGAATTACACATAGTTAGGACTATTGAACTCCCAATGTACTGCTAGTATATGAGAAATATTTCATAAACTTGGGGATAAAAACCTTCCAGATGACAAAATATTGACAAATTTACCATTAGAAGCAATTAAAAGTTTGCACATTATCACATTACCCATACTGAAACTGATATATTGATGTAAAATTATTCATGATTGATTATAGGAAAGTTTTCTCCTTAAGCTATCTATGCTGAAGCCACTCAACTGAAGGCATCAGTATAAGAATAATAGGCTACTGTAGCCATCAAACACACTGGCCTGTTTTGGGTTTGGTACTGCTAGATTCATAGTTTTTGACATTCTAGTTTACCCAAATCTAGTTTCAGTTCAGTATGATGTAAATTACACTTATATGATTGATTTATAATTCTTTGTATGAGTCTTACAGTCTAAGAATGTCAAAAGAAAACCTTGAGGTTAACTGGTATTCAGAGAGTTCCTTCTGATAAAATATTTCTATGTGTTGGAAGCCAGTTTCTTGAAGGATCAGCAGAACTGGGCAGAAAAATTGACCCTAACAGATAAGTGTACTTCTCTTTTCATAAGTTATTGGGTAAAATACTGCAAGTGTCCCTCAGATGAGTACACGAATGGCATTGGAAGGGAAATGCATTGGTAGACAAGAGCCTGAAGGTTTCCAAGGAACACTTCACAAAAATGCATTAATCTATTAATGAGAGATTGCTTTCATTCCAGCTGGTTGCAAAGGCAAGAGGAGTTTGGGAACTTTTGTTGTTTGTTTTTACAGGCAAATAAATGTTCAGCTTATTTAGAAAATGACCTTGTAGTATACACAGGCAAAGATACATGAGTTTTGATATAATTTTGAAGTTCAACAGTCAATGGATTTTCCAGATTACAGTACATTAAATCTGAAAGGGAAACTTTATCTCAGTAATAGAAGCTGAGAAGGTGTGTGTGAGTGTGTGTGTTTACTGTCTACCTTTTGCTTTGTGTGTAGTGACTGGTTGTTTTAAATTCAGAATGCTCTTCCTTTGAGGTAAATGAAACAATTCACACTATATACTGTTGTGGTTAGCTCTGGCCCAGCTCCTGCCCCAAGGAATGTGCAGGTGGATGTGGGAGAAACATCCACATGCCGCAGGCCTGTTTTGCTCCCGATGGAATCTGCCGATGAAGCCTCCTCTGACCAAGGAAGCGTGAGTGACAGGGAAGAGGGGAGTTTGGCAGACAGCCCAGGAGGAGATCAATTATCTGTATCATCCTTTGATTCTGAACAAGAATTAATGACACATCCACACATGCGTAGAGTGATGCATAGGAGACCACAACTGAAGGATTATTACAAGAGAAAATGAGGCCACCTGTGGTTGGGTGGGGCTGCTGTAATTAGTGCTACAGATAAAAGGAACAGCGTGCTGGTTTAGCCTTGTGGCAGTTTATCTGATTCATTGTTTCATCAAGATTGTGGTTTTTGTGCTGTTCAAGATTGTGTGTGGACTCTCTGGACTTTAGAATTGGACTCAATTTCCCAGTTATTGGGTGAACAATTGGATTGCATTTAACCTGTGCCTTGTGTGTACCAGAAAATCCCTTTGACATTTAAAAAGGGAGCTGTTTCTGTTTTTCTGTTTATAAAAACTTTTGGGTTTTCCTTTTATCGTGTGGTGTGTATCTTCCTGGACTAATTACCCTGTAATTACGGGCAGTTGAAACACACCAGCAGAACATATACTTGCATACATCTCTTTCTATGAAAGTGAATCAGAGAATCTGTTCAGGTTTTCAAAAGGCTAAGACAAACATAACCTTTGGGGACTGTTTTTATTACACAAAAAGGCATAATAATTATAAAAGCAACTCCTATATTCTTAGGCTTCATAAAGAGATGCTTAAGTTCATTGTTTATTGGATAATAGTTCAGTACCAAATTATTATTTTTTAAAGATGAAAATCTTCCTGAGCTGTTGCTGACATTAAACATAAAGGGAAATCTGATATAGTTACCAATGAAATGCATGAAGTCATGTTAAAAGCGCTCACATGATTATGATTGGTTTTGTGCTTTATTGTTACTGTTGCTTTATTGTATTCCACTCAGAGAGCAAGCAAGATGATGGGTCACAGGCTGTACCGTCAGGCTGCCTCAACTATTCAGGAAACAGATAATAAACAGTTTCTCATACAAGCCTAGAGATAGTTTATATTTACAACAATACCCTTAGTGTCTATTCAAAGTTATAATGGTAGTGAAAAAATGGACCGTTGTGGAATAGCATCCCCATTTACACCTGGATGCTTGAGAACTGACTCACATTTATGACCATTGCGCTATCCTGGAATCATGTGATCATCTTTTGCGATCTTCTGACTAGCAAAGTCACTGGGGAAGCCAGATTCACTTGCTAATAATGCTAACACCTGCAGTGAGTCACTTAACAACTGTGGCAGGAAAAGTCCTAAAATGAGGTGACATGCATTTAACAAATGTCTTACTTAGCAACAGAAATATTGGGTTTTATTGTGGTTGTAAGTCGAGGAATACCTGTATTACAATGAACAGCTTTTATAAAGCATATGAACCAGAATTATCTTGCTTGGAAAGTGGTTGACACATAGTTTTACATGATTTTTATGAATGCACTTTTATTGTTGCATATTTTGTAATGCAGGGGTGTCCAACTCAACTTTATTGAGGACCACATCAGGGTTGGATTTGACCTTGGGGGGCTGGAGTGTGCACCTGTGGTGGTCCAAGTGCTCTGCCAGTGAAAACAGGCTCTTGAGCTCCATTTCAAATAGAGATGGCCTCCCGCAACCCTCTGCAACACGGCCCTCCTGAGCTCCATTTTTGCTGGAAGAGACACTGCAGGCCAATCCTTCATTGTTTCTGGGGCAGCTCTGTGATGCAAATCTAAACATCCCACAGGCCAGATCCAGCCCACAACCCTTGTGTTTGACATCCCTGTTCTAGTGCCTTGTTTTAACTGTAAAATAATAAAAATAATGCTTTAAAATATTGCTATCAAAATGCATTTATTTAATTAATCAAATTTCTAGCCCATCAAGTTCTGCATTGGTAACAATAATGTCTACAATATAACAAAAAAAATCAAAACACTATTGGATTTAAATATAAATAGTAATATAAATTAGTTGTCAATAACTATTAGCACTCATAAGTGATGTAGCCTGTTTGTCTTTAAACAGGGTAACTCTCTCCTTTGATCATGATAACATAATGTTCTCTTGAGTTTCATAAGTGAAGTAATTGATAAATGAAGTAATGCAAGCTAATTCTTTGAAGCCTATTAAATAGAATAGAATGTTCTGGGAATGCAAAAAATGGAACAAATATAATAAAAGGATCCTAAGTATAATTTACAAAATAGCAGATAAAACTGGGGTTAAAAAGGTTAATGGGTTTTATGGGTTTCCTATCTGCAATCTAATTTCTGGTTTCCTGGTGCAAGTATGTAGTATTTTAAATAAAAGCAGATGTCCCAAAGAAATTTAAATGAGAACTGGTTGGATGGTCTGCTGGCACAGTGATGCCACATGTTGCATTTGTTCGGAAACTGATATGCTAGAAATCATTGGAAGAATGGACAGTAATGTGATTATTTTATATATGAACTATTCAGAAGTGTGGGATGAATTCAACATGAATAACAATTTTGAAGCAGAAAATACCACTGCTATACCCAAAAAAATAAATCCCAAAACTTTTTGGGTTTAGCAGCAAATGGATGTGTTTTCCCCCCCCCTGGTCTACCAATACTTTTCCAACTTAATGAGCGAGCACTTTTGAATTTCTTTCAAAGAAGAAAATTTTAGAGATATTCTCTTAAAGTAGAATATGACATTTCATTATGTTAAGCAAACAGACTGTGTGAAAGTAATATTATGTCTAAACAATTCAAATGCCGCATCTTGTTCCTTGTACAATCTTTTCTTCAATGAAGTGTATGTAGCCTTGCTTTGTTTTCTACCCTTCAATTAAATCACACAGAAGACCTTATAAGGACACTTCACCCCATGGGGCTTTTCAGATTAAGAAGTGTCGGCAGACATGGAGGCTGCAGAGTGATAGAAAGTTCTCTGACTAACACTAGCAGCAATTCAGTAGCTGTTCAATCAGCAAAAGATGCTCAAAAAGAGAAAATGGAAACTCAAAAAAACCCCACCAAACCCCTCCTCTGAGAAAGAAGAACTGGATCACAGAAGCCTCTTTCCTGTTGGAAGGGAAGTGAAATATTGCAATTCAGATTTCAGCATAGCCCTAGAAATTAAATTGGTTCCATTCTTTTAGCTTTGTTTCAGCTATTGTTCACCCCTTTGTTGCCAGTGCAAACATGCTTGCATTTATCTTACACAAAACATATGTTAAATAATGCTGCCTGTGAATCTGTTTCCTCTTACAGAAATTTAAGTAATAACAAGATCAAAGAGATCCGTGAAGGCACTTTTGATGGGGCAGCGGGAGTGCAGGAACTGATGTTGACAGGGAATCAGCTGGAATCTGTGCATGGACGAATGTTTAGAGGTCTCGCAGGACTCAAGACGCTGTATGTATAAAGTCTGTTTGCTTTTTAGATGTGAAAAAGAGAGAAGCGAAGGAATACTGCCTGTTGTGAATGTACAATAATAGACGCAATGTCAAGAAAATGATTGGGATTGAAGATGAAAGTATTACATGCCATCAATTTCCCCAAGTCAGTTGAATGTATTATTAAAACTGTTGTAATTATTTCTTGGGTTGAATTTCTGACAATCTTGAATTAGTGGTGTGTTTCACTTACCTTTGCTACCAGTTTGGGAAAGGGAACATGTGTGTTCACGCATTTGTTTGTTTGTTTGTTTGTTTGTTTGTTTGTTTGTTTGTTTGTTTGTTTGTTTATTTGTTTGTTTGTTTATTTATTTATCTATTTATCTATCTATCTATCTATTTATTCATTTATTTATTTATTTATTAGATTTGTATGCCGCCCTTGTCCGAAGGCTCAGGGCGGCTCACAAGATACAATATAAAACAATGCATACAAACAAATATAATTAGTTAAAAAACTACAAGCATGTGCACTTTGTGGGTGGGTGGGAGGAGCCTTCCGCTGCCAGCGATACCGGTTCGACCAATCCAGGGTGAACCAATAGCAACCCACCACTGTCTTGAATATCACCTTTTGGCATAAATGAAAATTACCTCTGTTTGTTTCCAGAGTTCCCTTTCCTTCAGAAATATTTTTTTAAAAAACTCTGGATCAATTGCTCAATGCATTCAATAGAAATTAGCTTGGATTGATTAATTAACAGATTGCATTTTATCTGGCTGCTCATCAGACACTGGGATTTTCAGTGGCCAACAAAAAAAATAAAGTAAAAACCAACAAAACCAAACATAAAGCATATCATTCATATGAAGATTGTATATTAAGAATAGTTCATGTTCATATATGAATTGGGAACGTTTAGCTAAACTTGCTGATGTTGGAAAGCAAAGCAGACTTAGTTCTATTTACTTGGAAAAAAGATCTCCAGAAATCACAGGACTAATAGGATATATTGGGAAGTCAAAATATATTCCACAAGGCAGCAGTGGATGATCACTTCCATATTGCTACTAAGGCAATAAGTAAAAATGGATTTTCTTTTCTATATGTGAGTTGCACAGCACAGGTAGACAACTTTTGTTGTTTTCAGTCTCTCGATAATCATCTCTCCATAGTATTAGACAGAAAAATGGGATCTTACAGTTCCGCAACATTAAGACTATACAGTGATTCCTTGTCTTACAAACTTAATTGGTTCCAGGACGAGGTTCTTAAGGTGAAAAGTTTGTAAGACAAAACAATGTTTCCCATAGGAATCAATGGAAAAGCATACATGCAAGCCCAAAATTCACCCCTTTTGCCAGACAAAGCGCTCGTTTTTGCACTGCTGGGATTCCCCTGAGGTTCCCCACCATAGGATAACCCCATCTCTGGACTTCTGTGTTTTTGCGATGCTGCAGGGGAATCCCAGCTGAGGAATCCCAGCATCACAAAAACGAGTGCTTCGCTGGCAACGGAAGTCCGGAGGTGGGATTTCCCAGAGAATCTCCAGACGTCTGTGTTTTTGCAATGCTGCAATTTCACTGAGGCCCCCCCTCGCTGGGAAACCCCACCTCCGGACTTCCATTGCCAGCAAAGAACCCGTTTTTGTGCTGATGGGATTCCCCTGCTGGGATTCCCCTGCAGCATCATAAAAACACGGAAGTCCAGAGGTGGGGTTTCCCATGGAGGGGAGCCTCAGGGGAATCCCAGCAGCGCAAAAACGGGTGCTTTGCTGGCAACGGAGGTCCAGAGGTGGGGCATCCCAGTGGCAGCGGTGGGTTTGTAAGGTGAAAATAGTTTGTAAGAAGAGGCAAAAAAATCTTAAACCCCAGGTTTGTATCTCGAAAAGTTTGTATGACGAGGCGTTTGTAAGACAAGGTATCACTGTATATGTAATAGTGCACATAAAAGGTTTTCTTCTGCAGACTCATTAAACTATGTAGGATAGGTTGAGAAAAACGTAAAGAAAGTGTTCATGTATTGATTACTCTCAATTTAATAATTCCCGATTTATTCCTGAATCTTACCTTATATTGAGTGAAAATATAAGTGCTCCCCGCATATTTCCAAATCAACCTATTTTACCTTTTCCAGGAGATCTGGATACACTGGCCAATTCTTAAGCAGCCATACTTCTTTTGATTGCCTTGTTTCACAAAATAATTCCCTTTCTGTGGTTTTTTTTTCTGTTCCCTCTCCAACATCAATTCAGTAAGTCTAATTTTATGTTTGAATCTTTTTCAGGATGCTCAGGAGCAACATGATTAGTTGTGTAAACAATGACACTTTTATAGGATTGAGCTCAGTAAGGTTACTCTCTCTGTATGACAATCGCATTACTACAATAACTCCAGGAGCCTTCAATACTCTTGTTTCTTTATCTACAATGTAAGTCATCTGTTATCACTTAAGACTCTTGCATTTACTTTATTGTCACTGCTTTAATTTAATTATGTGAACCCCCCTCCCAAAATTGGAATAATCCTGGAGAATATTCCAGAGCTTCATACCTGTCGCCTTAATAATTTCAAAGCAAAGGGAGATTTTAACTGGTAGTTAGTATTCTTGTTTTCCATGTTGCAGTTATGAGGCCCAGTAGGGAAAAGTCTTTAAAGCATTGTAAGATATGGTATTTCTTATACTTGGCACCTTTGAGATGTGTGGACTTCCCTAGCCAGCATGAATTCTGGGAATTTAACTCCATACATCTTAAGTGGTCACGTTTAAAAAACTCTATCAATGGAGATTTTCAGTCATCCAGGTCAAAAGTGGGGAAAAAATACCTTTGGGACATTTAGAAAACTGTTCTAAAGCGTATCCTAGGAGAGACAATGTTTGAACTTGATGAGATGGTGACAACTTCATAGTTCAGGTGCTATTAATTATTAGAGCTGTTGCATATTGGCGTGGATAGTCTCTTGGAATTAAGATTAAGGATCCTGGTTTATAAAAGGATGAATATTTGCAAAGGTTTCTTTTTCAAATGTATCCAAAATGGTATTGGTTTTATTTTGTTCTTGTTTGGTTGGTTTGGTTTATTATTTTATTTGACTTCCCATCTTACTATAGGGTAGCTCTGGCAGGCTCACAGTTAGATATACAGTTAAAACATAAAAATAAATTAAAACCAAGCACACACCGAGAAGGGGAAGAGGTGGATCTGTTATTACTCAATCAACCACCTACATTGTGCTGTTCCCTCACTGGGAAACAAGCCAACTGGCACAGCCACATCTTTAGGCCCTTACAAAAATATAGGATTGGCCCAACCTCACATCAGGTGACAAGATGTTCCAGAGGGCATCAGAGAAGGCCATATTCCTGGACCCCAGAAACTAGAATAATTGGACTCATGGGATCTGTAGCATGCTTCCGCTGCTGGCACAAGCACTATGGGCCACCCAGTGGGTTGAAATGGTCCTCAAGCATCATCACCATGATCATCACTATGTTTATAATTTCCGCTTTCCCCTCACAAATATAATGGGAATTACTGTTATAACTAGCAGGTACTTATGCTAATGGCTAATATATTGTAAGTCTATTGCAAGAGCTTTGCACTTGGTCCTTGGTGTGGCTGAAAAAAGAGATATTCACTGGCCTGATCCTTGATAGATTGAGCAAAATTGTTTTATGGGACAAATCAGTTTTCCTGGCTCACAGCAATAGTATAAATGTTCCATTACAAGCATCATTTGAATTTTAATTTCATGACTCAGATCCTTCAGGCCTTTTACTAATCTCTCTACCACAGATCCAATGGCTTTTGTTCTGGTTTACTTTTTCTCTGTGTATTAAGAGTCTTTGAAGTGTTCTATTTGTATGCCTTATCATTATTTACTTTAATTGCCACTTAAGTATTCTCACATTTCTTTCCAATTTTTAACTTGGCAAAACCTGTATTTATTTTCTCTGCCTTTCTAGATTTTTAAAGTTACTCCCTTCATTTGGGTTTTAGATAGACCTTGTATCCTGTGCCACAATCATTAAAAACAGCTAAGTAATTACAATCCCAACAATGACAATTGGAAAAAGAAGAATAGATATCTTTAATCTGATGGTTTAATTTTGAGATCTCCTTGGTACTTTGTTTATGTCAAACCATATGTAAATGTGTGTGTATGCTTTATACCAAACATATGAAGAGTCACTGAAAATTGTAATAATGTTTAATCACAGATATAAATGCAAGCATGCCATTTATACTAAAGAATTGTCATCCCAGATAGATTGTAATTTAAATGATGGAGACTCTACTCAAAAAGACGATAAATCAGCACCTAAAAACCAATAACTTATTGGACCCAAATCAGCATGGCTTTACTGAAGGCAAATCATGTCAGACTAATCTCATTGATTTCTTTGACTATGTCACAAAGGTGTTGGATGAAGGTGGTGCCGTGGATATTGCCTATCTAGACTTCAGCAAAGCCTTTGATACGGTTCCACATAAGGAGCTGATAGATAAATTAGTGAAGACTGGACTTAATCCCTGGATAGTTCAGTGGATTTGCAGCTGGCCGAAGAGTAGACAACAGAGAGTTATTGTGAATGGAGAATATTCTGAGCAGAGACAGGTTACAAGCGGTGTGCCACAAGGGTCTGTTCTGGGTCCTATTCTTTTTAATATGTTTGTGAGTGACATAGGGGAAGGTTTGCCTATTTGCCAATGACTCTAAAGTGTGCAATAGGGTTGATATTACTGGAGGCATCTGTAATATGGTAAATGATTTAGCTTTACTAGATAAATGGTCAAAGCAATGGAAATTATAGTTTAATGTTTCCAAATGTAAAATAATGCACTTGGGGAAAAGGAATCCTCAATCTGAGTATTGTATTGGCAGTTCTGTGTTAGCAAAAACTTCAGAAGAGAAGGATTTAACGGTAGTGATTTCTGACAGTCTCAAAATGGGTGAGCAGTGTGGTCGGGCGGTAGGAAAAGCAAGTAGGATGCTTGGCTGCATAGCTAGAGGTGTAACAAGCAGGTAGAGGGAGATTGTGATCCCACTGATGAGACCACATTTGGAATACTGTTTTCAGTTCTGGAGACCTCACCTACAAAAAGATATTGACAAAATTGAACAGGTCCAAAGACGGGCTACAAGAATGGTGCAAGGTCTTAAGCCTAAAATGTATCAGGAAAGAGTTAATGAACTCAAGTCTGGAGGACAGAAGGAAAAGGGGGGACATGATCGAAACATTTGAATAAGTTAAAGGGTTAAATAAGGTTCAGGAGGGAAGTGTTTTTAATAGTAAAGTGAACATAAGAACAATGGGACACAATCTGAAGTTAGTTTATTTATTTATTATTTATTTATTTATCAGATTTGTATGCCGCCCCTCTCTGTAGAGTCGGGGTGGCTAACAACAATAATAAAACATCGTATGACAAATCTAATGTTATAAATAACTAAAACCCCTTATTAAAACCAAGTATTCACACAAGGTTGGAGACTGGCCGATAGTTGTTAAGAATGGCTGGATCCAGGGAAGGCTTCTTGAGGAGGGGGTGCACAAGTGCCTCTTTGTAGGGATCCGGAAAAGACCACTTCCTCAAAGAAGCGTTGACACAGACCCAGCTCCGTGTCACCTTCCTGCTGGCCGAAACCAGCCAGGAGGGACACGGATCCAGTAAACAGGTGGCAGAACTCACAGCTACAATGGCCTTGTCCACTTCATCAGGTGTCACCAGATCAAACTCTTCCCAGATAGATGGACAAGTACGGGCCCCAGTCACCTCAACTGACTCATTGTCAGTCGACTCTGTTATCCAATTGCAGTCGAGGTCCGCCCGGATCTGAGTGATTTTATCAGCGAAAAATGAGTTAAAATCCTTGGCACTACTCTGTAAGGGCTCCCCAACTCCCTCCTGGTTAAGAAGGGAGCGGGTCACTCTAAACAGAGCGGCCAGGTGGGATTCCGCTGATGCAATCAAGGTGGCATGATACGTGCATCTTGCCGCCTTGAGCGCCACTTTGTAAGTCTTAATATGAGCTCTTACAAATGTTCGATCGGATTTGGACTTACTCTTCCTCCATCGCTTCTCTAGACATCTCTTCTGGCATTTCAAGGGTTAAATAAGGTTCAGGAGGGAAGTGTTTTTAATAGGAAAGTGAACACAAGAACAAGGGGACACAATCTGAAGTTAGTTGGGGAAAAGATCAAAAGCAACATGAGAAAATATTATTTAACTGAAAGAATAGTAGATCCTTGGAACAAACGTCCAGCAGACGTGGTTGGTAAATCCACAGTAACTGAATTTAAACATGCCTGGGACAAACATCCATCCATCCTAAGATAAAATACAGGAAATGGTATAAGGGCAGACTAGATGGACCATGAGGTCTTTTTCTGCCGTCAGTCTTCTTCTATGATTGCAATAGTTAATCTCTGTTTTGGGAGGGAGAGGAAACCAAATTGTAACACAATTGTAACATAATTACAATTAATTAGCCATTTTTCAGAAAACTTCATTTCTTTAATTCCCATCATATTCCCATAACTATGGGAAGAAACACTTGAACACTTATGAGAAATACACTTGAACTACGTGCTTAGATACAGCAAGATATATTTTTTAGTAATGCTACATCTTTGAGTTTCACACAATAAAATGCATTATTGTCTGTTCCCTTTAAATCACATTGACTGCTTGGTATTCCAGTAGCATGAAAATCAATATTTTTTCTCTGAAAACAGGTTTAGCTTTGCCTTAATATCAATAAATTTCAATAGCTATTTATTTATATGCATCCCAAATTCCCAACTCATCTAAAGGTATTATTTTAACTGAAGTTATCTGTTTGAGGCTATGGAGAAAATTGACTAAAATGTATCATGTCATATGCCTCACCTCCTTTTAGTTCATATTTCAGAAATTGCAATGTGCATTTCAAAATAACCAAACTGAATTTCACATTACTTTAAAAATGTTACTAGCAGTCCTTCCTTCCTCCATTTCAAAATGCTGGTTGGGTAATTTATAAGACTTTACCAGAAGTAAGGAACCTATGACTTTCCTGATGTTGCTGAATTATAGTTCCAACATTCATCTCCATTGATCCTTTTTCTTGTGACTGTTCAAAACTGTAATTTAGCAACAGCTGAAGGGCATTGATCTCTAATCCAATCTGTACTATTGTGGTTCGCCATAAAGAGACACTTGTGTGGTTATTGAGGAAAAAAATATCTTTAAAAAGATATGGCATTAACGTTCAAATATCAGATTAACTTGTATTCTTTGGAGCTTCTGAGACTGATCAGACTGTCTCCATATGATGCAGAGGCAGAGACTCAAAGCAAGAGCTTCTGTTTACAGGATTATTTAGCAATAGCTAACAATTTCCATTTTAAATTGATCTAGTACATGATAAGAAACCTAATGACAACAGAATTTGTCCAGCAGATTTTTCTTTATGTCTTGTTTTTGAGAAAACAAAAACAAAAAAACCCCTGTAGGCATGCAGCTACCATTGTAAAATTAATTTATTACCAGAAGTTTCCTACTTGAATGTCAATTAGCTTTTGAAAAATCTATGTCTTGATTTCTTCAAAGCTAACTGCATCTTTTCCCTCATTTTTCATCTAGCAATTTGCTATCTAATCCATTTAACTGCAACTGCCACTTAGCATGGTTGGGGAAATGGTTAAGGAAGAGAAGAATTGTCAGTGGAAATCCACGTTGCCAAAAACCCTTCTTCTTAAAGGAGATTCCAATTCAAGATGTTGCTACACAGGATTTCACATGTGATGGTAAGCATACTTCTAGAACATGATAATGTGATCATATTGTATCTTTTCCTAGTATAAATATGATATTTCAGCTCAGAGATGAAGCTTTTTTCCACATATAGGTTAAAAGGAATTGTTTTCTCCTATAGGTCTCAGTAAGGAAAATTAGCCAAAGTATTGCAGGAAGCAGGGATTTAAGTGAGTTGTCTACTTGACATTATCAGGAACTTTAAGAATTTGGGGAATTATATTAACTATTGGCCTACATTCAAAATCTCATTCTTGGGGAGTAGACAGAGTTATTAATTGATTTGTCCCATCAAGATGCTCTAAGTGACCATACGAAGAAATTTCCTCCAGTATGACCTTTTCCCAAACAGGCCTTTTAGGTCTTCCAGTATTGCACCCCTTATTGCTATAATGAATCCACCCACTTCACTTCGCATCTCTATTTTTTTCCTATATTTCCCATAATTTGTATTTTGCTAAAGAGTTATTGTAGGTTTTAAATGCATGTGTCCAAAATTGGTTAATCTTGACATAATTGACACCTGGGAACTCCAAGGGGGAAAAGAGAATGGAGGTGGGAAAGAGAGAGAGAGACAGAGGTGGAGCCTGGACCATCCATCAGCCCTCGGATGGAGAGTCAACAGCTCCCAGATCTGGAGGAGGCTGATAAGGAAGAGAAGGAATAGCTGGGTCCAGTGCCTATGTGTAGATACACAGAAGGCATAGGAGAGGAGAGCAATGGAAATCCATGGGCCAATCTTTGTATAAGTCTTTGTATAATCACTGATTGCATCAATTTACCTTGACTTATATTTGATGCTCTTTTCTCAGATACCCAGTGTGCCTTGCCAATAATGTTTCTTTTTCTTCAGCTTCTTTTAGCAGTATTGTTCCATGTAGGGATTCTAATCTATATTGGATTACTCTAAGCAGTGTTCCCTCTAATTTTTTTTTTGGGGGGGCGGAAAAGTATAGTGTCTGAGCGGCAGTCCCTTTGGGACTGGGCGGCACAGAAATAATAAATACATACATACATACATACATACATACATACATACATACATACATACATACATACTGTGTGTCTATAACAGTGAGCTCATAATAGGGCAACTCTATCAATATCAAAATGCCACTTAAATAGTTGAGCTAGTTTCAAACTAGATTTTGATTTTCTTTCTCTCTTCCTTCCTCCCATTCTTTTTCTTTCTCTTTTCCTTCCTCTCTTTTTTCTATCTGTTTCTCTCTCTTCCTCTCTTCCTCTCTCTCTCCTTCCCTCTCACTCTTTCCCTCTCGGCTTCTGGGCAGGTTTGGAAAACTCTGAGTTGATGATGATTTTTAAGTGAGCAATTGCTCACTGCTCAGCTTAGAGGGAACTATGACTCTAAGCATTATTTTGATATTAAGGATATTTGTACAGTAGTCTTCACATTCTTTTAAACCTTTCTTTGGAATTGGCATTAGGATGATCTCTTCATCTGTTGGTTACTGTATTGTTCTTGGGATTTTCTGGCATAGTTCAGTTAGAACCTGAATTAATTTTCCTTTTCTTGCTTACTGTACCTTTGTACAGATTTCATCATGTCTGTAGCCTTCTAGCTTAGTCATGAAGTGAGAGTTACTGTAGCTTCATTTTATAGTGAAAAGCATTCACATTTTTAAATGAAAGAATTAGAACCAACATTCCAAACTTTTACACATAAGAGTGAAAAACAAAGAGTTTGTTTCTGTGGTACTATTTGGCCGTTGTTTATTTTAATTACTTTTCTAATGGAAATTGGAACTTTTGCCAACATAATAAAAGACTATGTCTGTTCATTTTATTAGACCCAGTCATGCATTGAAGTCATTGTTCAAAACTGAAGCCAATGACCTTATAACATTGTGAGTCCTTTCAGTTGAAACAATGAAAATGATTTTGAGAATAAGCACCATATGGTGGGTAGATAATTCTATGGATTGTGAAACATTAGGTTATTTTTTTTTAATTGGCTACATTTAAAGATTATTCTACAATTTTTTCTAGGCACATTTAGATACCACTATTCGTCTGTATCTAGTGCTTTGTGAACCCACATGCTAATTTTGGAAGAAATCCATGGTTTAATAGTCTTAACTGAAAGGCTTACTTTCATGGCAGGAACTCTGTTGTTCTCCATTTTTGAAGTTTAATTTGTTTTATAAAATCTGCTTTGTGCAAATGAGCACCCATGTTTCAGTTATTAAGTATTTATATGCACTTGCACGTGGATCTCCAGTTCTTGGTGAAAGCATAGCGGATCTTATTGCTTGGTGCTTATTATGCTTGTTATAAACAACAAGACTCATGATTTAAAAAATTAAGGAACGTTTCGTATTAATATTGAAAGTCTGGCATGTTGAATAAATTGTTCACCATGTCAGGAAACAAATAGATGTTTTTCAGAGGTGTTTTATAAGGTTAAACAGGGCAAATGTTTTAAAATAATTCAGATCTGCATACTAGTCAGCAAATTACAGCAACAAGTAAATGATCCATCATAAATGCATTTTCTCTGTGGTCAGCTTAAATATATATATATTTTTTACAACATAGTCAAATATAATATTTTGCTGTCAGTTGCTGGGTGATAGCAGTTGTGCCTATTAATTCATGGCTGGAAATAAGTAAATATTGGAAATTAAAATGACCCAAAACCCAAATTGATCTAATGCAGAAACACAAAAGATTTTATTTTTTTAAAGATTTTTGAGAGTTTTTTAAAGATTTAATTTTAAAATGTTGTGGATTTTTAAAAAAATACAAATTTAGAAGAATTCAGTGGATTCAATATTGGGAGGTTTATGGACAGCTCTCTGCTGATTTACCTTTTGAGGGGTAAATCAATCATCCTTAGCAATAATATAAATAAAATATCAATACAAGGAGCTTATGCTAGTTTATGAAGCAGAGCTTGTATGGTTGGAATATTTAGTTAATTGTATTTTCATATAGAGATCCAGTTTGTTGTAGTTAGAGCTGAGGTGGCGCAACAGGTAGAGTGTTGTACTTCAGGCCACTGAAGCTGACTATAGATCTGTAGGTCAGCGATTCAAATCTCACTTCCATCTTTTCGAGGTGGGTAATGAGGATTCGGATTGTGAGGGGCAATACGCTGGCTCTGTTAAAAAGTGCTATTGCTAACATTTTGTAAGCCGCCCTGAGTCTAAGGGGAAGGGCGGCATAAAAATTGAATTAATACTACTACAACTACTACTACTACTACTACTACTACTAATAATAATAATAATAATAATAATAATAATAATAATAATAATAATAATTAATAATAATAATAAAGGGAAGAGGCTAGAAACCAGGGGACTGTGAATTATCGTCTCGCCTTTAGTCTCAGAGTCAGACACAATTGAACAATTGTTTTCTCATGGAAACAATATTTTCTAAGGGCTTAGGTCTGTCTCCCTACTGTGAATGTTTACAATTAGATACATATTATCAGTATTACACTGGAATTAAAACAGTTTAAAGCAAAGGACAATAATGTAGCCTGATAATGATGATTTGTAGATATTGGTTGTATTAGATTTACATGAGGGAAGCTAATGTGTTAGAAATGAACTTTCTCAATTTTATCCCAGTTGTATTTATTAACATTATTTTCATCTACTTTCTCTATTTTTTTGTAGGTAACACTGAAAACAGCTGTCATTTCTCTCCCCGTTGTCCAGACCAATGCACCTGTATGGACTCTGTAGTTCGCTGCAGTAATAAAGGGTTGCGGTTCCTCCCAAAAGGGGTCCCCAAAGATGTGACTGAACTGTAAGTCATATTGTCACAACTTATAAAATTGTATGTAAGGAGAATTGTAAAAAGTGATCAGTTTCAATTACTAGTTTACAAAAAAATGTTTTTCATTCAAATCAGAATACAGAGATGCACCATTCTAAACCAAATGCAAACTAATAACAGGACTAAATCCATGCCTGAAGCAATGCCATAGATTAATATATATGTAGATCCTGTCACCTTAATACTTTTATAGAGAGATATTGCCTCTACACCTTAGTTAGAAGATAGTAGCAACTTATACAAAATTATAATTTATATTCTAATTTTTATAGCCGCTCCGAGTCCTCGGAGAGGGGTGGCATACAAATCAAATCAAATCAAATCAAATAAATAAATAAATAAATAAATAAATAAATAACAATAGTTAAAAAAATAAGTCATAAAAATGGAAGTGGGGATTTAATAGGAGAAAAATATCCCAATCCCCAAACCCAAGGATAACCAAACACAATGAGTGTCCTCAGAGCATCACTTTTATGATATACGCCAATACAATACAATAGGATAGTACAATTACAAGCAGTTTATAAATATCTATAGTAGGATCAATCAGATCAATGCTATTTGTAGTTCTGATCACAGTATGGTAAAATAGAGAAAATGCAGAAAAGGACAAAAAAAATAAACTAGTAAAATTAACCTTCATTTGATAAAAATAATTGGTTTTTTAGGTTATAAAAATGATTAAATTTGTGGGGAAGAGAATATGATAGAAGACATTAATTTTTTTTCTTTCAAAAGATTAAACTACATGGTCATCTAACAAAACTAATGGTTGATCAAAAATGCTATTCACACTATAAAGAGTTCAATTCCGGATTTACAACTATATGTGACAATGGTGACAACAGAAATATATTAGAAAGAGGATTATGCAGGTTTAAGGTTGAGAAGGCTCTTAATGGTTACTATTGTATTTGGGTGGGGGTTATGTGTCTGTGTTTGTGTCTAAGGAATAATGGTAGCACATTTATAACTATCAACTAGAAACATGAGTGAGAATAAACTTCTCTTTCTGGGTTTTCCACTGGCATCTAGTTGGAACAGAAAGCTGGAATACATTGTGCTTTGATTTGATCCACCAGCCTTTACAATTCTCAGTTCCTTTCATTCACTGAAGGATGGATTATTTGGTTGCAATCTAGGAAGACCGATATGAATGCAATATATATATTCAAAGCAATGGCACATTTTTTCTTTCATGGAATAGTTAAAAGGGGCTAATAAAACAGATTAAATTGTGAATTATATTTGCAACAGGAAGGGATGGCTTCTTATTTGCTCCTAATGTTATTTTATATACAAAGAAAATACAAAATACGTACATTTGATTGCTATCAAATCTGGGTTTCGTTAACTCTGCAACCCATTAATGGAAACAAAGACATGTAAAT
Organism: Erythrolamprus reginae; assembly: GCF_031021105.1. Lineage (NCBI taxonomy): Eukaryota > Metazoa > Chordata > Lepidosauria > Squamata > Dipsadidae > Erythrolamprus > Erythrolamprus reginae. The sequence goes on from NC_091951.1 coordinate 129,578,794, forward strand.
AGGACAAATTCTTTTTGGAAAATGCTGTTTGCCCCAGCACTAACTTTACATTAGCTAAATACTATTACGTGGTTATATATTTGGATTTTTTCTAAGTTCTATGTAAAGCTGGCAATGAAAGTTGGAATTTATCACATCTGGCTTTATCCGATAATTGTAGTATAGACCATTAGAAATTTTTGAAAATGTTGCTCTGATATTCATCGTATGAAACTGTAATTGATTTTCTCAGTGAAATATGTGTATATTGAATGATGTTTCATCTATAGTCTATATAATTGTGTGTGTGTTTTGGGGGCAGAGGGAGATGTCTCTTTAATTTCATTCCAAGGACTATCAGAGCTACAGCAGCCAACTCAAATTAGTTTTTCTTCTTATTAGTAAAATAAAAGAAAAAATGAAACAGCGCCACTATTTTTTTCTCCACTGAAGAAATTGGATTTCCCATATTAGGTTAATTGGTAGACAGGAACAAAATGCCTTATAATAATCTGAAATGTTTCCTCAAGAAAAAATAATATACAAAAGCTTTGATATGAAAGGTCCTTATGTCAATTCATTACTGTACTTTAAGACCACTTAGTAAAGTTCCTTTGATAAATTATCAAAATGCTAAATGCAAAGAATGCCCAACTACAGTTAAACTAACTGCAATTACAGTTAAACTAACTTTAATCCATTTATAATTGCGAGTTTGCTTCTTCATTTTTTTCCTTGTTTCTCCTTGGTAACTTGGTAACGGGTCTACAGAGAGGGGCGGCATACAAATCCAATAAATAAATAAATAAACTTTGGTCTTCTCAGATTTTGGTAAATGGTTTTCCTGTTTAAAATTCTATGTATCAAATAATGCTCAGGATCTTTTAAAGCTAAAGTTCTCTGGTACTTCCCTCCAACTCCATCTTAAATTTACAAATATGTGAATTAGAGTAATGTTATTCCTCGATTCCTCAATAACATTTATTTCTGCGATAACCTTCCTGTAAGTAGTAATTTAGAGTGCTCTCAAGCATAATGAATGGGTGTGGTTATCTAAATAACAAGTCAAAAGCCAAAAGAATTGTGAAACCTAGTACAGTAATACCTCGTCTTACGAACCTAATTGGTTTCCGGGGGAGGTTCGTAAGGCGAAAAGTTCGTAAGACGAAACATTGTTTCCCATAGGAAACAATGTAAAATCAATTAATGCGTGCAACGGAAAAAAAACGACGATGCCCGGCTGTCACCTTTTGAAACAGACGGGCACTTCTCAGCGTTCTCCCAATGCCGAACCCGGAAGTTCGGCAAAAGTTCGGGTTCGGGTGGCCGCCGAGAAGCCCCACCGCCGGGCTGTTACCTTTTGAAACAGCCGGGGGGCTTCTCGGCAGCCTCCCGAATGCTGAACCCGGAAGTTTGGGTTTGGCATTCGGGTTCAGGAGGACGCTGAGAAGCCCCCCGGCTGTTTCAAAAGACGACAGCCGGGTGGCGGGGCTTCTCGGCGGTGGCAGGTTCGTAAGATGGAAAAAGTTCATAAGAAGAGGCAAAAAATTTCCAAACCCCAGGTTCGTATCTCGGGTTGTTCGTATGGCGAGGGGTTCGTATCATGAGGTACCACTGTATTTCTGGTAAATAAATTCAATAATAAGGGAATCTTCTAGTGGGGAAAACAATTGCTTTGGTTGGATCATCATTTTGGGAGTGTACATAAGCAAAAATCCAAAACCCATAATGTGTTTCGCAGTAGATGTTCCTGCTCTTCTTTTTGAAACCTAAATATTGAAAACTATCATATCCTTATGTCAATGAATGTTATTAAGAAAATGAAGTAATATTATAATATCCTTCAAGAGTTAATTTAGGGAGACAAGTGCAGTTAAATATTCATGGAGCATCTTCAGAATATGAGCTTGCATCCTATCCTTCCCATAACTTTTTCCAGATCTGTTCTGGTATTCCTAAAAGAGTCAAGAGCGGGTGATTTTGACATCTGGTGTTGTTTTGTTCTCTGTCATCCATAGAACTTTTAATTTGTAAAGAAATTTTAGTGCCTGGCTTTTTGTTGCTATTACTCTGAGCATTGATGTTCTCTTGCTTTACTTATTTGATCAGTCAGATATAACAGTGTATCTGATGGTGTCTATTTACAAATGAACCAGTCTGAAATGATTTTTTTCCCATTCCCCACTCCCCACTATGGCCCTCATATTGCAATTAATGATTGATTGGTTGCAGGACTTGCTAGAGAAGATTTGGAAGCACTGAACTTACAGGTTGTTGAGCAAGAAGGCCTGTTGCATGAATAGTTTTGGATGATTCCTAAAGATAGAAGCCCAAACTCAGAACACTACTGTTAATTTCAGGTCCATTTTCTTTTTCTTCATAGCAAAAGTTGTGCATAGAACCATACATTCAAACTTTTTTTAAAAAAAACCCACGCAATTTGTTTCATTGATTCATGCATTTATTACACATAACACTCAGTATTTATTGCTGCATTGGAACACTTCGGTTTCAATACTATAAATATTAATTTATTAAGAAACTAACTTTTGATTATTTTTCTTGGTGTTGTCCAATGGCCTTTGCTTGGCGCTGCAGATCGCTGTAATCTCATAATAATGTTCTGATAATATAATTGTCATTTTGCTAATTTCTGGGAACAGCTTTCATTTAGGAATCATGAAAAGTGATGGAATTTTTGACTCTCCAAATTCAGAATGGTATAGGAATTAATACTGCTGAAATTGACAATTATATATGTATGATTCTGTAAAATCAGATGTAACTTTTTTTTGTTTGCTTACAGTTAGCTCTCCGCCCCGGGTGTGTGGAGAGGGGGGGGGATACAAATCTAATATATTATTATTATTATTATTATTATTATTATTATTATTATTATTATGTCAGTACAACACAGCAAATGAGATCACTATGCTGGATTTCGTATTTCATCACCAGTCGGGCGCTTCCCAAGCACCTAGGACTGCGTGATGTAGCGGTGAATTATGTTTGCCGATCCCAGTAAAGCGGCCTTTTGCAATTGACAGATGTAGATTTTGTCAATTCTGATGGTTTTCAAATGTCCGCAGAGATCCTTTGGCACTGCGCCCAGCGTGCCAAGTACCACTGGGACCACTTTCACTGGCTTATGCCAGAGTCGTTGCAGCTCGATTTTTAGATCTTCGTATTTCACTAATTTCTTTAGCTGCTTCTCCTCAATTCTGCTGTCTTTTTCTCCACTATTACAATGTCTGGTGTGTTATGCTTCAGAATTCGGTCAGTCTGAAGCCGGAAGTCCCACAGTAGTTTTGCTTGCTCATTTTCGACCACTTTTTCGGGCTTATGATCCCACCAGTTCTTTGCCACTGGTAAATGGTAATTCCGGCACAAGTTCCAGTGGATCATCTGTGCCACAGCATCATGTCTATGCTTGTAGTTAGTCTGTGTGATCTTTTTGCAGCAGCTGAGTATGTGATCGATTGTTTCATCTGTTTCTTTACAGAGTCTGCATTTTGGATCGTCTGTTGATTTTTCAATTCTGGCTTTGACAGCATTTGTTCTAAGGGCCTGTTCTTGTACTGCCAGTATTAGTCCTTCTGTCTCCTTTTTGAGTGTTCCACTTGTAAGCCATGACCAGGTCTTTTCTTTATCCACTTTGCCTTCAATCTTCTCCAAAAACTGTCCATGCAATGCTTTGTTCCGCCAACTGTCCATACGACATTGAGTTACATTTTTTCTGTGCTAGTCCTTAGTTTGCTTCACCTTGAGAAGCTTCATTTTGTTACTATTTATATTATTATTATTATTATTATTATTATTATTATTATCAAAGAAGCGCTGTCAGGAAAGCAGTATTAAATTGAGTTGATTCATAGCTATGTGTTTCATTTTGCAGCACAAGTATGTTGTCATACTGTTATTTTATTTTTTTTAAAAAATATTTTTTTTGAAATATATACATTAAAAAAATAATATTCCATAGGAAAAAACCCATAAACACAACATACAAACACAAGACCTGTATACTGCACGAGTCAAAAAGAGGGCGGGGGAAATATTTACTGACCCCTCGCATCCTGGACACAAACTGTTTCAACTCCTACCCTCAAAATGTCGCTACAGAGCACTGCACACCAAGACAACTAGACACAAGAACAGGTTTTTTTCCAAACACCATCACTCTGCTAAACAAATAATTCCCTCAACACTGTCAGACTTTTTACTAAATCTGCACTTCTATTTCTACTAGTTTTTCTCATCGTTCCTATCATCCTTTTCCTTCCACTTAGGACTGTTTGACTGTATCTTGTTGCTTTTATCCTAAGATTTTTATGAATATTGATTGTTTCTTCATTGCTTATTTGACCCTCATGACAATCATTAAGTGTTGTACCACATGATTCTTGACAAATGTATCTTTTTCTTTTATGTACCGCTGAGAGCATATGCACCAAGACAAATTCCTTGTGTGTCCAATCACACTTGGCCAATAAAATTCTATTCTATTCTATAAAGACACACATATACACACACACACACACACACACACCAAAAAAAAAAGTTGTCATACTGATATTTTAAATGATACAGGGTATGTCCAAAGATAATGCAAGTACTGATATGACTGAGATACTCCAACCTTCAATGATGTTTTTGGGAGCTTGCTTTAAAGGCATCACTTTCCAGAATAATGCATCCATGTGTCATTTATGTCATGTGTCATTGGTGTACATATTCTAAAAGAGTTATGATTCCCAAGTAATAATCAAATCAAACCTTGCTAACAAGGGCAAAATGAAGGGCTGTTGTGTTGTTTGTGCTTCATTCCATAAATGCCACTTCTATATTTATTGTCTTAGATACAATTGTGATATCTTCTACTCTTATTTGTCATAGTAGCTCTTTAGATGCTCAGAGGATCATACTTGAAAGATTTTCTTGTACATCTTATGTGTCTTTCTCCCTAATTTATTCTGTTGTCTGGTAAAATTCTAGTAATAAAAGGTAAGATTTATTTAGTAGCATTTTAATTAATGTTATGGAACCTTATATTTTTAAACTTAATTTTCAATGGAAAAATCACACATATTATCTGATAAAAATGTTCAGCTAAAATGCTTTTTATTAAACTATAATTGCTCACATTTATAGATTTCATTAAACAACCTGTCATACTAACAGAAATTTAGTAAATTAGAATTATTGAGAGTTCCAAAATGTCCATTTAAAAGGAAATATTTTACTGTACCAGGTCCTAAATAACATTACACTGAAATGGATATACAGACAGATGGAAAATTTCATTCCCCAAAGGGAACAAAATTTCAGCATAAAACAGTGCTGAATATATTGCTCATTTTTCAGTAATAAGAAATTGAAAATAAATTTCTGTGCCATTAATCAGTACAGAAGACTCATTCGCTATAATCGTATCTTTATACCTTGTATCTTGTATTATATTCAAAAAACATTATTTCTTCCTTAGGATCATTGGTAGACTTGATGAGTGAATATAAGTATCAGGGATTCATGATTTGAAATGTAATCTCTTGTGAAAGACTACAACTGTGTGTTACCTGGTGTGCTACGTAGAACTCACAGCAGCGCCATAGGATATTTTACTAATAAACAGAATTGTTAGTAAATTTGCTACACATCACTCAGTTTGCAAACTTCTAGAGGTGCCATGAAAAAAATAATGAGATACTAAGAAGTCTATGAAAAAGGAATGTTTGAGAACCTCTGTGAATCTAGATTTATTGTGGGTAATTCTCAAAGTTATAATGCAAGGTCACATCTTGCAATTGACAAGCAAGGTTTTTTTTAATTAGCCAAATAGGAAATCTAGTTCTTTAGATGTTAACTTGGTAACAAATCAATACATTTTGCATGATGAATATTTTCTGCCTGCTGGGTTTCAATTATTTGGCCCTGGAAAGCCTAAAACTAAACAACATCCTCTGGATTCAGGTTTTATCATATTTTTGACTTTAAATACTCTTTGATTACTTGTGGTTAGCACAAGAGAGCTTTCCATGTATTGATAAGATCCAGCATGTCAGCTTGTGATGCAGCCTAGAAACCTTTGATAATGCACTGTCACAGTTGCTGATTTGGCATGTTGTTCTATCAGCTAATGCTGTATATTATCAGTAATTATTGCCCAATGCTTCAAAGCCACAACACTAGATGGCAGTTAGGACAAGGCTCCTTCATGTCTTATCAGTTTCTAGATTAGCATGAACTAGTCTAGTCAATCCATATGCTGGAATTACTATGCTCAAAAAAATAAAGGGAACACTTAAACAACACAATATAACTCCAAGTAAATCAAACTTCTGTGAAATCAAACTGTCCACTTAGGAAGCAACACTGATTGACAATCAATTTCACATGCTGTTCTGCACATTCAACTTTGTATAGAACAAAGTATTCAATGAGAATATTTCATTCATTCAGATCTAAGATGTGTTATTTGAGTATTCCCTTTATTTTTTGTGCAGTATAATAGTATACCAAGTACAGTACAATAATATAGTAAAGAAGTTATATTTTTCTTTCCTTTGAGCACTTCATATTTGTCCTAAAATATTGATCCTGTTAGTGATTCAGTTCACATCTTAACACAAAGATATTCTACTTTTATGTCAAAGTGTTTTAGATTAGTGTTGGATGATTCCTAAAGATAGAAGCCCAAAGATTACAATATGTGAAACATCTGTCGCGTTGATGGATGATCTCTGGAGGGCCTGGGACAGGGGCTTGTCCTCTGTCCTGGTGCTTCTTGACCTCTCAGCGGCTTTCGATACCATCGACCATGGTATCCTTCTTTTTTCTTGCTTTTTGCTTTTTATTCTTTCTATTCTCTTTTCTATAAACTCACTTTCAATTATTTATTCATTCATTCATTTATATGCCACCCCTCTCCAAGGACTCGGAGTATCTTACAACATTAGATTTAATTGTTATCAAAATCCTTAACAAAAATCATATACATAAAAGAGTGGCATGGTGTTTCTTTCCAAATAATAAAATAAAGCTGGAATTGCTTAGCTTCTCTTTAGAATTAAATAATGTCAAGATTATTATTATTATTATTATTATTATTATTATTATTATTATTATTATTATTATTAATTAGATTTGTATGCCGCCCCTCCCGTAGACTCGAGGCGGCTCACAATAATAACAAGGACAATGTAAGAACAAATATAATAATTTAAAAAACGCTAAAAAACCCATTATTAAAAGCAAACATACACACAAACATACCATGTATAAACTGTATAGGCCCAGGGGAGATGTCTCAGTTCCCCCATGCCTGACGGCAGAGATGGGTCTTAAGTACTTTACGAAAGGCAAGGAGGGTGAAGGAAGTTCTAATCTCCGGGGGGAGCTGGTTCCAGAGGGTCGGAGCCGCCACAGAGAAGGCTCTACTCCTGGGTCCCGCCAAACGACACTGTTTAGTCGACGGGACCCGGAGAAGGCCAACTCTGTGGGACCTAACCGGTCGCTGGGATTCGTGCGGCAGAAGGCGGTCCCGGAGATATTCTGGTCCGGTGCCATGAAGGGCTTTATAGGTCATAACCAACACTTTGAATTGTGACCAGAAACTGATCGGCAACCAATGCAGACTGCGGAGTGTTGGTGTGACATGGGCATATTTAAGAAAGCCCATGATAGCTCTCGCAGCTGCATTCTGCATGATCTGAAGTTTCTGAACACTTTTCAAAGGTAGCCCCATGTAGAGAGCATTACAGTAGTCAAGCCTCGAGGTGATGAGGGCATGAGTGACTGTGAGCAGTGACTCCCGGTCCAAATAGGGCCGCAACTGGTGCACCAGGCGAACCTGGGCAAACGCCCCCCTCGCCACAGCTGAAAGATGTTTCTCTAATGTGAGCTGTGAATCGAGGAGGATGCCCAAGTTGCGAACCCTCTCTGAGGGGGTTAGTGATTCCCCCCCCCCCAGGGTGATGGACGGACAGATGGAATTGTCCTTGGGAGGCAAAACCCACAGCCACTCCGTCTTATCCGGGTTGAGTTTGAGTCTGTTGAGTCTTCGGAGAGGGGCGGCATACAAATCCAAATAATAAATAAAAATAAATAAATCCAGACCCCAACAGCCTCCAGGCACCGGCACATCACTTCCACTGCTTCGCTGACGGGACATGGGGTGGAGATGTAAAGCTCGGTATCATCTGCATATTGATGATACCTCACCCCATGCCCTTGGATGATCTCACCCAGCGGTTTCATGTAGATATTAAATAGTAGGGGGGAGAGGACCGACCCCTGAGGCACCCCACAAGGGAGTAACCTAGAGGTCGACCTCTGACCCCCCACTAACACCGACTGCGACCGACCAGAGAGGTAGGAGGAGAACCACTGAAGAACAGTGCCTCCCACTCCCAACCCCTCCAGCCGGCGCAGAAGGAGGTCAAGAATCTGGTCCGATGCCATGAAGGGTTTTATAGGTCATAACCAACATAACCAACACTTTGAATTGTGACCGGAAATTGATCGGCAACCAATGCAGACTGCGGAGTGTTGGTGTAACATGGGCATACCTTGGGAAGCCCATGATTGCTCTCACAGCTGCATTCTGCACGATCTGAAGTTTCCGAACACTTTTCAAAGGTAGCCCCATGTAGAGAGCATTACAGTAGTCGAACCTCGAGGTGATGAGGGCATGAGTGACTGTGAGCAGTGAGTCCCGGTCCAGATAGGGCCGCAACTGGTGCATTAGGCGAACCTGGGAAAATGCCCCCCTCGCCACAGCTGAAAGATGTTTCTCTAATGTGAGCTGTAGATCAAGGAGGATGCCCAAGTTGCGGACCCTCTCTGAGGGGGTCAATAATTCCCCTCCCCCCGGGTTATGGACGGACAGATGGAATTGTCCCTGGGAGGCAGGAGCCACAGTTGAGTTTGAGTCTGTTGACACCCATCCAGACCCCAACAGTCTCCAGGCACCAGCACATCACTTCCACTGCTTCACAGCTATTCACATACTTTGGGCATTTCATACACATAAAGGATGAACCAGACAATGCCAAAAGAGGAATGTATAAACAGATAAAGTAGATGAAAGAATGTATGAGAATATATTTTGATGTGCTACAAGCAGGGGTGGGCAACTGCCCGGACGGGGGGGGGGACCGCAGCGGGGTAGTGAAAATGGAGCTGTAGCCCAGAGCACCCAATTTGCACTGAAAGATGTTGAAAGAAAATGTAGGGTGTCCTGCATAAGCCACGCCCACAGTGTGGTAGAAAAACTTTTGGTAGCCCTTCACTGGCTACAAGTTATTATTAAGCACAGATCTACAAAACAAAGTGTTTATGTAATAATCATAAATGTAACCCAATTTGATATTATCTAACTAAAATATATTTATAAATACTTTTCCATGGCTTTGAGGTATTATTGTATGACTAATCTTCTTCACCAATGAGAAATACATCTGGCATTATTGATATGTATAGGACAATTTTCAGAGAATCTGTATAATTAAAAACTCATTGCTTCTTGAACATATAGATTCCAATAACTTTATTTGTTATACATGGAGTTGTCAGCAGATAAATCTCATAAATAAATAAACCTTTATAGTTGGATTTGGCACATTTAAAAGAGAAAATTGAAATGCTTACAAATCACTATGAAATTGAATACTAACTGACATTGTTGTTACATTCCATAATTGCTGCTGATTAAAGTGTTAATTATGAAGTGGAAAGTTTAATAGAGAGTCAGTGTGTGAATTTTTAATACCTCTGTTCCTGGTAATATTTACTCTTTATGTGCTATCTGGTAATTTGAAATGAGAGAATTTCTCCTTTAACACTGAAAAGAGCCAAGCAATTTAATAAGAAAACTTAATCCCAAATAAGCCAGGATTCATTTAAACAGAAATACAGTTTTGTTTAACGCACTACAGATGAAAATCTTTCAGTTCAGTATTTCCTCAAAATCATTTGTAAAAGGTTTTTTCCCCCCACTGGGAGAAGAAACTCACAATTTTCACATCTAGAATAATGATGTCAAATAATCAGCAATATTAAATAACAATTTATATAATATATCTTTAAACATGTTTCAGGTACTTAAGACAAGGAACATTTATGATTTAAATATGTAGGGATCTGTTAATGTTTGATTTGGAAGTAAATATTTTAATATTAATTATACTGTAATCCATTTTTTCATAATATTAACGATTTAAAAATGTATCTCATAGTCTGCGGAAAGGGACGGCATACAAATCCAATAAATAAATAATAGTAATAATAATCTAGAACAGGGGTGGGCAATTAATTTTGCCATGACCGCATGAGAAATTGGGATGGTTTTAGAGGGCCAGATTAATAAAATTAACTTAGTTCTACCCAATACTGTATATTATTGGGTAGAACTGAGTTAATTATATTATAATTATAAATTATCCTATATTATATTATATTTATATAATTATATATTATAATTATATTATAATTATAAATTAATTGCCCACCCCTTCCTTCCTTGTTTCCTCCATTTCTCCTTCCTTCCTTCCTTCCTTCCTTCCTTCCTTCCTTCCTTCCTTCCTTCCTTCTCCAGATGGAGAGAAGCTTCTGTCTCTCTGATTTTCTCTGCCTTTTATTTCTGCTTTTGGCCTTTTCTTTACTTCTCTTTCAAAATATTCCTTTCAGGTGCCTCTCTTCAACTGACCTACATTGTCAGTTAAGAAAACATAGTGGAGGCTTTGCCTGAAAGTAGCTTTGGATTCCTTTTCTTCCTCCTCCTCCCCCTTTTTCCCCTGAGAGGTGGGGGGGGGGTTGCTTTAAATTTCTTGGAAAGGCCAATGAAACCAATGAACAATTAAAAAATGAGCATTTATTGGACTTTTCTCCTTCCTCCCTTCATTTCTCCTTCCTTCCTTCCTCCCCCCATTTCGCCTTCCTTCCTCCATTTCTCCTTTCCTTCCTTCCTTCCTTCCTCCATTTCTCCTTCCTTCCTTCATTTCTCCTTCCTTCCTTTCTTTTTCCTTCCTTCCTTCCTTCCTTCCTTCCTTCCTTCCAACCTCCGTGGGCCGGTCACAGACAGCAAGCGGGCCACATCCAGCCCTCAGGCCGCATTTGCCCAGGTCTGATCTAAAGTAAATGCACAGTCAAACCCATTGTACCTGGGATTACAATATAATTAAACATTGTAATTCAAACAATGAATTGAAAATTTAATCTTAATAGTTTAATCTTGACATCATGAAATGTTTCCATTTCATACTTTTAACATTTAGTAGATTAGATTAAATGCAATTGGGGATTTAAAATAGTTTAATTTCAAAATGAATATATAATGTATTGATATGTTTGCAACAACTTCTTCAAGCCCTCTATTTAAAATGATGGTTCACTTTCACTCAAAAAAGAGATTTTAAAAAAGAAGATAACACATTTTTCGTAGTATAAAATTTGAAATTCAAATTTTTGAATTTTCAAAAAAGTTATCCATCCACCTGTTCTTGACATTGTTTACCTGCATAATTCTATTTCACTTGCCAATCCTAGAAGCTGGCTATACACAGTCTAATAAACATATAACCACTATTACAAGAATCATAAAATTGCCCAAAATGTAGTGTTTTAGATAGGATATTTCTGCAAATGAAAATTCAGAAATAATTTAGTTCTCTTTCATCAATTAACACTATTTATAAATTGATATTTTCCCATATTTTTTCTAAATGCAATATCTTTAAAACATTCTTCACATTAAAGGTTCAGAAATTTTCAGGGAAGGTCAACTTTCCTATCTTTTCCTCTGGCAATGAAGGATTTTTCTTATTCTCATTAGCTTCTATTACCTAATTCCTTAATATATTATCTCCCAGTTTGTTAATCTAGGTTTTATAGTTCAATGTATAACCAGCTGAGGTGGAAAGTGATACTGACAACAGAATAAAAATGAGCTAATTATGAAACTTGATTCTGGAACAATTAACATTCATCATTCCACACAATATCAATTCAATATGTAGAAAACAATACAATTTTCACAAAACAGACCCATGAGAATACTTTAGTACTGTTTATCATCCACACCGCAGAGAAATTTGTTCCCTCCAGATTTTATTTCCATGTTTTAAAGTAAGGTTTATTTTTAACAACCTGATTACTTCCTGCTATAATTTCTTTCCATTTGGCTCCATAACTTCCAACCATTCAACTTCCTAAGCCAAGTGACTACTAGCACCAATACTAATTGTTCAGCAGAATTATGATGGATTCAGGATTCAATGCTCCATTGTTTTAGGCATATAATACCATGACATCTCATTTAGAAAATAAATAATTATAATATATAGATGTTCTGTTGGGCTCTCTGGTAGAATCCTCCCAAAAATTCACAGGTACAAATTTCAGACACACACACGTTTGAAAATTCAAAACAATGTTCTTTATAATGAAAAGTCACTTAAACTAAGCCCTCTTTTGGTATAGCAAAGAGCACTCATCTCCAAACAAACTGGTAATTTGTACAAGTCCCTTATCTCTTCTGTGATACTTAGCTTGCAGCTGTGAGGTAATTCACAGTCCTTCTTCTTTCACAAAGTGACACACACTTTGCTCTGGTTTAGTTTCAAAGTGGGGGAAAATCAGCACACAAAAAGTCAAAGTCAGTAAAGCAGTCAAGAAACACAACAATCAGATAATCCTCCACAATGGCCAAACCCACAGGCTGCTATTTATAGCAGCCTCACTAATTACCACATTTTCTCATTTTCTTTGATAATAATCTCTCAGTTGTTGTTGCCTATGCATCGCTCTCCTCATGCGTGGCTGTATCATTAACTCTTGTTCTGAATCCAAGGAGGAGCTAGATAATTGATCTCCTTCTGAGCTGTCTGCCACACTCTCCTCCTCCCTGTCACTCATGTCTTCTTGATCAGAGGAGCCTTCATCAACAGATTCCACCGGGGGCAAAACAGGCCTGCAGCATGTGGATGTCTCCCCCACATCCACAGTCCTTGGGGCAGGAGCAGGGCCAGAGCTAACCACAACAATATATTTTATGATATATATTAATTAGCTTCTATTATCTAATAGCACAATATTGAATTGTTGTATCCAATTGTTGCATTAAATTTTTAGAAGTAAAGACCCGCCCTGAGTCCCACGGTATTGGGCAGCATATAAATCAAATAAATTAAATTAAGTACTCCTTGAATTATAAAGGTAATTGAGGAAGGGAATGCTCTTACTAACAGATGCAGTCTTAAAACATGCCTGCATGTGATATCACTAAATTACAACAATCCAGACATGTATGACATTGTGAGAGAGAATTCCAGGTAAAGAGTTGCTCAGGGGATTGTGGGTGAAAACCAGTCAGATGTTTAAAGCAAAAATCATGGGGTACTTCATCTTTACTTATTGATCTTTCTTGCTCTTTTCTGCGCCATTTCTGCTGTTACTACAAGTTACTTGATTTTAGTCTGGTTTTTTAAGCTTTCTTCTCCACTTTCTTTATCTAAACTGAATTCTTATATTTGACAGGGGGAGGGGGCAGAGTCAATTGTTCCATAGCTGTGCCCAGAAATACACTGGGTTTTTTTCTTTATTAGTTGTTATTTATTTATTAATTCTACTTCTATGCCGCCCAATCCCAAAGGACTCAGGACTGTTGATCAGAAACTAGAGCTCCTTCCTATAGTGTGCATATCACCTGATTTTCTTAACTATGGTTGTTATTTTCTGCTTTATTATTTCCACTGCTTTCTTGATCTTCCTTCTGTCTAGGTGATATTTCTTGATTAGGTATTCTTTGTTCTTCTTGCTTTTCAGCTTCATTTCTGCCATTTGTTCTATCTTGCTTGCATCTGATTTTAGCAAGCTGATGTTATTTTCCAGCCTAGTTTCCATTTCACGTTCACTTTTTTTTCTTGTTTCTTGATTTTATATACAAGATCTTCAGTTATAACTGTAGCTGTATATAAGTTGGTTGGTTTGTTGCACTGAGCTGGTGTTTTAATATTACAATGCGGGCGACTTTTAATATTTGTGGTAGCTGGTTTTTGTAAATAGTTTCAGTACAGGCAACATTATTCTGTTCTAGATGCTCAGTTATTCTTTGTTTCAGCTCCTCTTCTTTTTTAATTGGGAAGCTTGGCTGTTGACTGAGAATTTTGTCTCTCTACAGATTTTCTTAGTGCCATCCAAGATTTTTTTGATGTGGCATCCAGCATGCCAATAATCACAAGGTCCTCCACATCCAGTTCCATATTTTTGTCTTTTCAACCGTAGTTGAGAATCTGGTGGGTTATAAGCCAACACTTTAACCACTTGTATTTGTATTGTATTTTAACATGCTCATTCTCAACTACCTTTTCGATTCTGTGTTCCTATTGATTTTCACTACTGGCACATCATAATTTTTTCAGTATTCCAGGAAATCCTTTTGGTGGCTGTATTATGTTGTTGTTTATAACCAATTTGTGTGATATACTTGTAGAGCTGAGTATATGATCTGTGATTTCTTTTTCTTCTTTGCACAATCTGCACCTTGAATCATTTAATGATTTTTCAATTGTGACCTTGATTGCATTAGTTTAAAAAAGGGTTTTTTAAACATAGAAGACTGATGGCAGAAAAAGACCTCATGGTCCATCTAGTCTGCCCTTATACTATTTTCTGTATTTTATCTTACAATGGATATATGTTTATCCCAGGCATGTTTAAATTCAGTTACTGTGGATTTACCAACCATGTCTGCTGGAAGTTTGTTCCAAGGATCTACTACTCTTTCAGTAAAATAATATTTTCTCACGTTGCTTTTGATCTTTCCCCCAACTAACTTCAGATTGTGTCCCCTTGTCCTTGTGTTTTGAATATTAAAATCATTTTTTAATGTTCCAGTTGTAAGTCATTGTCAGGATTTTATTTTTCTCCATTTCCCCTCAATCTTTTGTAGAAATTGAGCATGCAATACTTTTCCTTGCCAGCATGCTGTTCATTTTTTAATTATATTATTTCAATATTCATGCTTTGTTTCCTATATATTTGGTAAGTTCCAAGTTTTAATTTGCATCGATGCATATTCTTGGCTGTCTTTTACATAATCAGCCAACATATACTTTAAAACCTTTGCCTCCATTACTGCAGGGCAGGTATACTTTCAGTTGCTCTCATTAAGTAGAACCTGTACTGAGCGCTATGTCACATGGTTGCTATTTATGACGTCCTGCTGGCTTTTCAGCATTTACTTTGCTTATATGAAGCCTGCAAAGAAAGTTATAAATGGAGATCATGTGACAGGATGCTGCAACAGGTAGAAGTTTGAAGATTGTTCTAAGTGCCATTCAGCACTGGTCAAAATTTGAACCATTTCTTAGCAAGTGGTGGTTAAATGAAGAGCACATGCAATCCCTTTAAAGATAAACAATAGTAGCTGGTGCTTAGGACCCTCTTGAACCAAAGTAGTATAAAAGTCTTACAAATAAATAAATATGCAACTGTTTTAGAAAAGTTGTAACATTGTTACTTTAGCCTGGTTAGCTGTTCATTCTTTTAAAGATTTATAGATACCTCTAAAAGTCAAAACCTTCTCTAGGTGCCCTCTAAACATGAACTATAGATATCAGTCAATTTAAAGAAAAATAAAAGAAACAAAACAATTATAGTGAAGCCAAACTTCCAAAAAATGAGCCAGCCTATACCTTGTAAAACAGGTACCCGAAAAAGCATATTTACTAACTTATTTGTGCTGCAGTTGCCAAAAAAGCCAAAACATGGTTTTAGGCTGCGTTAACAGAGGAATAGAATCAAGATCACATAAAGTGTTAATACCACAATATAATGCCTTGGTAAAGCCAAACTTTACCAATTGTATTCAATTCGCCATGGTGTAAAAAAAATGTTGAGATTTTAGAGAGAGTGCAGAGAAGAACAAGAAAGAAGATTAGGGGACTGGAGGCTAAAACATATGAAGAACAGTTGCTGGAATTGGGTTTGTCCAGTTTAATGAAAAGAAGGACTAGGGGAGACATGATAGCATTGTTCTGATATCCCAAGGACTGCCACAAAGAAGAGGGTGTCAAGCTATTTTCCAAAGCACCTGAAGGTAGGATAAGAAGCAATGGATGGAAACGAATCAAGGAGAGAAACGTCCTAGAACTAAGGATAAATTTCCTAACAGTTAGAACAATTAATCAGAAGTTAACTTGCCTCCAGAAATTGTGAATGTTCCAGTAACTGGAAGTTTTAAAGAAGAGATTGGACAACCTTTTTGTCTGAAATGGTATTTCAGGGAGCAGGGAGATGGGCTAGAAGATGCCCCCAAGGTCCCTTCTAACTCTATTATTCTATTCCATCCTAACTTCCCAAGATATTATTTTGTACTTTGCTGCTTTCTTTTAATGAAACATTCTCAATTCTATGCAGTAAATTAGGAAATGTTGGAAAGTATATCTGGATGCAATTCTGAATTATAGTGCTCTTAATGGGATATGCATTAATGTACTTTCCAGTATGCATTCTGGCATAACTAACAGTTAGATCATAACTTTCAAATCAGGGCATTGGCTCAGAAATACTGTCACAGAGCCAAATCCGGGAGGCTCATAAGCATCATTTCTCGCTTCCATAATTACTAATTGTGGTCATGAAAAGAAAAGAAGCCATATTCAAATTTTAAAATGTGCCTGAAGAGGCAGTAGATCAACATGAACAAGCTTAACTGTGGAATAGTTTGGTGCATGTTTTGGCATTTCACAAATATGTTAGAGGGCGAGGATTCAACATTGTTAGATCTGGTGTATAGTCACATGAAAATGTAAATTGCCTTTTCCTCCGTAAGCCTTGAGGGAATCTATTATGATAATTTATTTTGTGGAATGAATATACAGCCTGGATAAGCTCTGACTTAGCATTTACATCTTAAATAACACTGCCTCTGTTATATCAGATGCTGCATATTCATTTTATGTTTTCACTAAGCAGTTAAAGTAAATGGTTGTATGGATTAGTGCAGCTAGACCGAGTCAGCTTCTGGTGTGTTATTGAAATATTGCTTGCCTGAGCAATTTGCAGTCAGAGGGCAAGAATAATTCTAATGAGGTCAATTAGCATTTGGAGTTCTTTTTAGTAGCTTTAATTAAGCACAACCTTACAGCAAGGACGTGTGAGTTTCCCTCCCCAGCCTCTTTGTTAATATGATCTCTGGGAGAACTAGTGAGGTGAGGTTTCCCCCCCCCCCCAATTGTTTTGTAAAATATGCATCTGATCTTCATAGTTTTCTCTCTAAAATGAAGACCATAACAAAAGGACATCAGCATTTTCCTATGAGCCCATACATTAAAAAAGAGGCAGAAGGAGGGTCAGGAGAACATTCCATCAATCTGACACATGCAAAACTATATTAATGTGAATTCAAATTGATGCTATTTGTTTTCTCCTTTTTAAAAATTCTGGAAAATATTTGGTCTAAAGTCCCTGCTTTGAAAAAGATGTATTGTGTGTGTGTGTGTATGTGTGTGTAGAGGGAGAGAAAGAGTTTGTTTGCACATATGCACATTTATGTATTTCTGTATATTTTTTTGTGCTACAATGCTCCATTTTGCTTCTCAATATCCTCACTGAATAAGATGATGGGGAGGAATCATGATTACCAAATTTATTTAGTGAACAGTTCCAACAAAAGGCCACAGGAGGAACCATATAAATGGAAGGAGATCAAATTCAGCTCCATTTTCCAAATCTAAGTAGCCCAATAGCCTTTATATCAATATATGGTGAAGGAGAATCTGTGTATGAAGTTGAGGCAAGCCTGGGATGGGACTGGAAGAATTAGCAGGAAAGTCAATGGACAATTTATCTCATAAGTAGCCATGCTGGTAATAAAGATTTGAGTTGAGTTGAGTTGAGTTGAGAAATAAAAACACAGTTCAGGTGGGAAAAAATCTGAAACACCCCCCCCCCACATCTTAAAGAAGATTTTACCTTAATTAAATCACTATTAGTAAGAGTGGTAAATTCCTGTGAGTTTCCAAATATTAAAGAAATCTGTGTAGTTTTTGCTTCTTTAATCCTGTTTCTTTAATCCTGTTTCTCCACATAAAGTTTGGGAACCTATTATCTATTGAATAGTTCATTCCAGTATCACAATGTAATTTGTTTCATCAACATATAAGTTGTACACAATTATGGAGACTGGTCCAGAGGGACCTTGGGAACTTCTTTGGCTGAAGATCCTAGTCCAAACTCTTATATGTGTACCTTTTATCCATCTACACATTTGTATTGATGGAATTCATATTAGTTTGCAATTAAATATTTCTGAAATGTTTGAAGTCACTTGTTGTAAATTAACTTATTTTGTTTTTTCTTTATGCAAAGAACCAATGAATATTTTTAACAATTTATCAAATATAACTGATTTTTCAGATACTTGGAAGGAAATCATTTGTCTGCTGTGCCAAAAGAACTTTCTATGTTCCGACACTTAACATTAATGTAAGTATATCAACATTTCATGTCAGCAATAATGTAGTAATACACAAATGTTGCATTGGGTGTTGCAGTGCACCTAAATGTTAGATTTACATTTTACAAAAATAAGAAATATAATTTATATCATTTCATGAATTTAATTAAACACATGAATTTAATATTAATTTATCTCATTAATTTAAAATGTTTGATATGGTATCCTGTTTCTCCCAAAATAAGATATCCCCTGATAATAAGCCCAATTGGACTTTTGAGTACTTGGCATTAAGGCCAAGCGCTTATTTCAGGGTTCAAAAAAATATAAGACAAGTTCTTATTTTCAAGGAAATGTGGTAGTATTTTATTATTTTATAGCTGGAATGTTACCCTACCAAGCTCAAGTCACTCTGCCAGCTAAACAGAGAGCATTTCCTTTATATAATTTATTTTGTGTCTTTATAAACTGTAATCAAGATACAAGAGGGAATTTATTGCAAACTTAATTAATAGAAGTCTACTTTAAATACAAGAAGTTTGTACAATGAGCCGCAGTGATCATCTACTTACAAGTATAAGCAGCATCCCTGGAAAAGTTTGTGAAATATCTACTTCTCACTATTTTTACTTCTTGTCTACAATTGTTTCTTGTTTTATGCCTTGTTGGTTCTTGATTGTAAAATGGCTTGGTATATATCATATTTTAAATTCCCTTTTTAATTTTTAAAAAATTGATCTTTCTGATATTATTTGTGCTTTTATGAATTCTCCTGAAAGCTGCTTGCCTTAGTGCAATCGGTAAATCTTAAGTAATATTTTTTTAAAAAAATATATTTAATTATTATCCCCAAGAATATTCTTAGTTGGTAGTTTGCTTTGAAGTAATTTATTGATGCTTTTTGGTATAGGTTTGAATTTTAGAAAAGTTCTGTTTCCTTGAATCACTGAATATTATGTGTATTTTTTTTTAAGTGACTTGAGCAACAATAGTATCAGCATGTTGGCCAATTACACCTTCAGTAATATGACACAGCTATCGACACTGTAAGTACCTAGTAGACATAGCTTCTAGTTATTATTTATTGTAAAGTAAGTCCCATTAAGGAGCAAATATTTAAATGTTAATGCTCCTGCTCCCTTTACTTGTTGCAAAGTAATATAAACTGTGGTCTTTTTCCTCCCTAGAATCCTAAGTTACAACAGGTTACGGTGTATTCCAGTTCATGCATTTAATGGCCTTAAATCTCTCAGAGTGTTGTAAGTATTGCTCATTCACTGTTCTGGAGTTATATTTTTAAAAATGACATCAAAATTTCTAAAATCAGTGCTTTCTCCTGATGCTCTGTATTGCAGCCATTTCTAGTAATTTGCGCTTTTCTGTTTGTATCAAGATGTAAAGTAGCCTGTAAAAGTAAGTTCAGATGTTAATATTTTGTGAGTGATTCGATGCCTTAAAATGATTTTTTCCTTTTGGAATTCTTTCTTTTTTTAAAAAAAAGTCTGCTGTTAA
The DNA here is from genome assembly GCF_031021105.1 of Erythrolamprus reginae. Lineage (NCBI taxonomy): Eukaryota > Metazoa > Chordata > Lepidosauria > Squamata > Dipsadidae > Erythrolamprus > Erythrolamprus reginae. The sequence continues at coordinate 129,598,742 of NC_091951.1, forward strand.
AATATAGGCTAAGACACATTTTTGAAGGAAGACTTCTCAGTTGTAACTTGCTCATTAATCACTTCGACATATTCTTGGATTTGGTGTATTCCTTCCATACTTTGAGCTAAAATTCTATTTGGGATTCTGTGCAAATTTAATCATATCAAAGACTTTGGGGGAAGTTTGAGCTCTTCCATTTCTTTTTATACTTCTCCCATTTCTCAAATTTTTCCATAATTAAATGTGACTGTATTAGATGTTTTGTCAAATGTTTCTTTTTGGGAATATTGAATGTAATGATATTTAATAATTCTTTCAAGTGATTCATTTATAATTACTTTTTATACAATTTATAATTACTTTTTATACAATTTATAATTACTTTTTATGCATAAGCATTAGTTAGGATGAAGTCTACGTTTACTTAATCATTATAGGCAAAAACATAATGCTGAAGATCCATTAAAAAAACATTTGCTACCTCTATTTATTTAGAAGATCTACGTAATAATGTATTGAAATAGGTGTTTGCTCAGAGAAATAACATGCCACTCTTATATTTCTGTGCAAAAGTTAGATGAAGCATGAATGAAAGTCTCTCTTTCTGGGCTGTGTGTATTTGGAAGCCTCCAGTTTCATTTGATTTATTATGGTCTACAAAATTCTAGTGTCAGCGACAACCCTTGCCACATGTCATCTACGTTGTTATTAAAAATCAATTCTCCTGGGGGAGGAAGTGTTTCCAAGCGACAGCATGCAATCTGTTACTGTCATTTATTTATTATCAGAATTCCCAAGACAATCTCAGTTAGAAATAATCAGCAAAAGCGTATCCAAGTTTTTGCACTCCCCCCCCCAAAGGACACATAGCTTGAAATCTGTCTAGGTTTGATGTGCAGTTAACAGATCTCTTTAATGCATGAGCCCTTCTCTAATTGCTTTTCTTCCTGGAAAATTTTTCCTTTTGCTATTAAATAAGAAAATTATCCTATCAGTCAGAGTATGTCTTTAGCTACCAAACATAATAATCGGTGTCATAACATATGCCTTTTTTTTTAGTAACTCAAAGTCTTAATTTCTCTTCGCGTACCTTTACACACCATGTTTTAAGGTGATTTTTCCCAACCATACCCCAAAAGATATAGAAAACATGTGTAAAATATACATAATTATAAAAATTATGAAATTCCTTCAATGTCCCTGCTAAACCAAAGTTCTGTGATTCAGTCTGTGACAGTATTTTGCAAATTAATTTTTGTTCCCTTTCCAGTAGTTCAAATTTAGATCCCAAGTTCATTTTTTCAAAGATTTTACCATTTTAGAATTTCATAAAAATTAAAAAGCATACTTGCAGTTCAATAGTTAGGAAGCTAATACAATATTAGTAAGAAAAGTACTAGTGTATTCTATTATTTATATTGTAAACCTTGAGGAATCATACAATACATACAAATTTAAAAAATGAATCTCCTATAGAGAGCCAAAATAAAATAAGCACATAGGAAAGGATATGTTCAAAAAGCAATGAGCGTTGTAATTTTTACTATAATTTATCTTTGTATTATTTTCAGGTGCTAAAGCTGGGCTTTGCACCAACTGTTGATTAGGGCAGATTCTAATCAGCATGTTGATAATTAGCTTAATAGAAATTCTGGAAAACATAATTTAAATATATTTGGTAACATCTGATCTATGCAGCACTGCATTTATTAGAAAGAGTAATAGATATTGGCAAAATGCTGCCTCTAATAATTTTCTCTTTTACATTTATTTCAGGGGGGGGGAAGAAAAAAATGAATATTTCCTATTTGTGTAGATCAAGGATTGAATAATTTTCCAAAATGTTGTCACAATCATGATTCCCAAGACAATTGTTGTCATATTGTCTAATTATTCTAAATTTCTTATTCAGATTTAATTATGTTCATTTTTTTCTTTGAAAAAGTCACTGGTACAGTCACTCCCTTTATTAAGGGAGCCATTTTGGTCTATTGATTAAGGTACTTGGATAGAATTGGTGTATCTGTATGTTCCAGTCCCACTTTAGGCATGAAACTAGTTCAGTGACCTCAGTCTCCCTAGGACAAGACAATGATGGCCATTAACATTGACTCAAAGGCACACACACACAAATTAAAAAGCAATAAATATATAAACACACTACCCCCTTTTTATTAAAGAAATATATCAAAGTGTCTGTAATACTACTGTTTCCTTTATTTCCATCTTTATGCAATGCTAGGAGCACAGTGGCTTTCATGTTGTGATGCTGGGTTGGAGGTTAACAAGCCTTTGTTAGAAACCCAAGTGCTACCATGGGGTGGGGTGGGGTGAGGTGAGCTCTTTTCTTTCATTCCAGCTCCTTCCAGGGATATGAAAAGAGCCCTCAAAAGGCCATTCCCTGCAACTGTGACATTACCAGCTAATCCTTTCAACCTAGAAGCATTTCAGATGCATCGCATCTGGTTACATCACATTGCACTCTTCTTAGAAGCACTTTAGTAGCATTGTGATCAGTAATGGGCAGCCAAAATGTTTACTGCCACACTGTGGGTGTGGCTTATTTTGTGGGTGTGGCTTGATGGTCATGTGACTGGGTAGGAATGGCTTGCCGGCCATGTGACCAGGTGGAAATGGCTTGAATGATCTACATCGTTCGAGTGAACTGTTAAGTCCTAACCAGTGTCGCTCTCTGGTGTGACAATTTGCTTCGTGTTTCCCGCGCTCTCCTTCCTGGGTCACTCTCTGCCTCAGGCTGGGTAGCTAGGCGAACAGGTGTAAATCAGCTGTTTAGAAAAGATGGGGGAGGAAATGGGCCTCCTGCAACTCCTGCTGGTGCTGGTCTCCCTGCCACTTTCCGAGGTGGTGGAGGAAGATGGAAGGGGGGGATGGTCAGCTGGATTGAACTGCATTCCACCCTGTACTGCCTGCTGCCCACCCTGATTGTGATGTAATACAATGCTTCCTTGTAAAATCTTTCTTGGACAAATTAGTGGAGAACATGAACTATATTGCTTCTTAAGTTATTTAGTCAATAGGTATTAAAAGATAACGTATACTGTATCATAACTATCTTCAAACATAATATTACTTTTTCTTTTCCTAGAACGCTTCATGGCAATGATATATCCAGTGTTCCTGATGGGTCTTTTAATGATCTTGTGTCACTTTCCCATCTGTAAGTATTGTTATCCTCAAGAGATTATAAACACTGTATAAATGGGAAATTGCTATGGGAGATTTGTATAGTTACCTCATGCCACGATTATCGTCATATGTATTTTATTCTATTTTCCAAGCAAATGTGAAAATAAAGCTAACTTTGAAACCTTAATCATCAAGAGAAAATAGAGCAAATTTTCAGCAAAATATGAAAAACTTATTTTAACCTAAATGTTGAAAAACATATGGATAAATGATCAAGCAGGCTCATGCTGTTGATTCTTAATCTGCCAAGTAGCAGTTGATACTTAAATTTCCAAAATACTTTTTCTTTATTAAAATAGGACAGATCTCCACTTCTTCACTCCAAGGAGAATAGATTTGACATTGCTTGGGGGGGGGGGAGAGAGAGAAATGGAAAAAAAGAAAATAGGAAATAGTAAAAAAAAAAGAAAAAAAGGACAAGTTAGAAGCCACGTAGGGACATATAGTTGCTGGAAAGATACCATCATGATTATGCTTTATGAACCATGTTATATTATAGTTTCTTCACACCCCATTTAAATTCCTATATTTCCCATTTGCTGTATCAGGGTATTTTGGGAAGATTGGCATTCTGAAACAGGTTTCCAAATAATATAAGCCCAACAAGGAATTTGTGTTAGCCTATATTATATCTATTCATTTTAACCCCATAGTGATCATGGAAAGGAATTAAAATACATGTTTAAATTTATAAATATTTCAACCTTTTTTTAAATTTGTGTCCATTGCTCAAATAGCATCTATTTGTTTAAATAAATATATGTTATTTGTGCAGGATTTATTTATTTTTATTTATTTGTTTGTTTTACCATGTACATACTGGTGGTATACAAAGATATAATATTTACATATGTGATACTAATAAAAGAGAAACATTAGGACAGGGGACAGAAGGGACTGGTGCACTTATGCACGCCCCTTACTGACCTCTTAGGAATCGGGAGAGGTCAACAGTGGATAATCTAAGGGTAAAGTTTTTGGGGTTAGGTGATGATACTAAAGAGTCTGGTAGTGAGTTCCATGCATCAACTACTCGTTACTAAAATGGTATTTCCTGCAGCCGAGTTTTGATCGGTTTACTTTAAGTTTGTATCTGTTGAATGCTCATGTGTTGCTGTGGTTGAAGTTGAAGTAGTCGTTGGCAGGAAGAACATTGTAGCAGATGATTTTATGGACTATGCTTAGGTCATGTTTAAGATGACGTAGTTCTAAGATTTCTAAACCTAGGATTGTAAGTCTAGCAGTGTAGAATATTCTATTACAAGTGGAGGAGTGGAGGGCTCTTCTAGTAAAGTATCTCTGGACATTTTCTAGGATGTTTATGTCCGAAATGTGCTGTGCGTTCCAGACAGATGAGCTGTATTCAAGGATTGGTCTGGTGAATGTTTTGTATGCTCTGGTTAGTAGTGTGAGATTACCGGAGCAGAAGCTACATAGGATTAAGTTAACAATTCTTGAAGCCTTTTTGGCGATGTTGTTGCAGTGGGATTTGGCACTTAGGTCATTTGACATAAGTATTCCAAGGTATTTTATGAACTGAGGGTTATCTGAAAGGTTTTGTTTATTCAACTTGTATTTGGTGTTCTGATTCTTTTTGCTGATGTCAATCAAAAAGACAGGAGGCAAGAATGCATGTTGTTGGGGAAGGCACATCTTGTCCTGGACAAAACCTTGTACCCCTTTCTATTGTCATCCATTAGCCATCAAGTTACATCTCATTGGGTATTGGAGATATTTACAGAGTCCCATTGGACAATTGATGCATGGGTGCATTTATGTTATTCACTGCCTATGTGCAGCTTTTGAGGTAACCCTTTTCTCCAGGGTTGATCAAGGAGGAAGTCTGTCTTTTTTAGAAAAGGTGGTTTTGTGGATTGTCACGTCTGATGCCTACAGAATATCACGTCCTTGTCTTATCGTGGTTTGCCAGCGATAGACTTGACAGTATTCTGTCTCCAATGTGTAGGGCAGAGCATTTTTTGGTTAAGATTTGGAGTTGCCAGATGTTTGACTATTCAGACACAAAGTCAAGGTCATTTCAGAGAGTAGCTCTGTTATCAGTGGTGTTGAAAAGTTTGACATCATCGGCGAAGAGAACACAGTTGCTTGTAATGTGATTGCAAAGGTCATTTATATAGAGTATGAAAAGTGTTGGTCTAAGTATGCTGCCTTGGATACACCACTCTTAACCGGAACAGGATTAGATATGGCACTCACTTCTTGTCTGTTTGATAGGAATACAGTTATCCAACTATGGAGGGACCCTGAGGTTCCATAGGATTTGAGTTTTAGAAGTAGTTTGTCATGAACCACTGAGTCAAAGTCTTTACAGAAGTCAATATAAATCGCATCTATAGATTTGCCCTGATCGAGATGTGTAGTCCATATGTTTTTGAAGTGAAAGAGTGCAGGTTGCAGGATAATTTTTTTATGAAACCAAATTTTTTGCTAGAGAGTAGGCTGTTAGTGGAGAGTAAATGATTGGTTTATGATTGATTCCATGACTTTGCATGTGACACAGCATAATGAGATTGGTCTGTAGTTTTCAACTAGACTGGGATCCGCTTTTTTGAAGATAGGGATGACCGTTGCTTGTGACCATAGCTTTGGTACTGAACTGGTCCTGAATGATTTTTCAACGATTATGCTTAGTGGTTCAGCTTTTTTAGGAAATATTTATTTATTAGATTTGGATGCCGCCCCTCTCCGAGGAATATGCACATAGACCATCAGGCCCAATTGATAGAGAAGGTTTAAGGTCGCTTAAAGCTTTTCCAGTTATGTCTTCAGTGAAGTCTATTTGAGTTAAGTCATTGTGAGTGTTTGAGATGCAATTGGTGAATTTTGGGGATGAGCCGTTGCTGTTTACAAAGACTGAGCCAAATAATGTGTTGAAGAACTTAGCTTTGGTTGATTCATCATGGCATTCTTTGTTGTTGGGTCCTTTTAGTGATGGGATGGGTCTTGAGTCCTTGAGTTTGTTATTTACAAAGTTGTAGAAGCCACGGTTGAATCTAGTGCACAGGAGGTTTTCCTCTTGTTTGCTGTGGTAATTGAAGCATTTTGTCTTTATTTGGTGGCATATACTTTTATAGCGGCTTTTAAAGTTGGCTATTTTAAAATTTATTTTATTATTTTATTATTTGAAGTTAGTTGGATGATACTTACTAATGAACAACGTGACAATGCTTTATCAAAGATCATGTTTAATTAAAGTCAAAATGATTTCCAGTCAGTTTAAATTCTACTAAAAATAAACATAATTTATCACATTCACTTAAATAAAGGCAAGTGAAATATGTTTGTGTTTATATATTATACCTCTGCTACTAGTAAATTGATAGTTACATATTAAAATAATAGCCTGTAAAACAACCTATTTATAAAATTAATTAATCCAATTGACACATCTGCCATTCTTTCTCAACACAAAAACTATCATGTATGGAACACAAAGGTACCACACAGAACTCTCCTTTTAGAGAAACTTCAAAAAATGAAAATACAAGGTAGAGATAAAATAGACAAAACATTGGTAAGGGGGAACAAAGCAAAACAGCATTGGATAAAATAAGATGAGGGACATGAGTAGTAGGACAGGAAGGAATGGAAAGAGACCAGGCCAGTAGTTATTTCCTAGTAGCAGTTCAGCCTACTTTCCAAATGTACCTAGACTTTGTAGCTGCAATTTGCCCTTCCATCTTCTGTTTTTGTTTTAATAGATTAGTTTATTTTTATCAGCAAAAGTAACATACAAACCTATTGTAAATAGGATTTTGAAAGAAATCCTACTGGATAAACACACTGCTCCATTTTGGGGATTATATAATAATTTTCATTATAATTATTACAATATCCGTTACCAGAAAATAAATGATCTGCATGAAACTGTTCTGCAAAGAAAGAATTATCCAGTAGAGAAGCTAGAAACAAAGAGATCCCCACCCCACAAAATTTCACAAGGTTTCTGTAACCACAGCTACTGATATGCCACTTGACAGTAATTCATCTTTCTTCATTTGTTCCACATCACTGCATACAGTAAATGTAAAAGTATGGTATTTTCTCTGAAATAATAAATTCTGGGCCCATTAATTATCTTGGCTGCTAACAGCCATCACATATATTGTTTACAGACTAGACTGGCATATAAGGGTTGAAATCATGTATGTATTTAGAATTGTTTCATTGGCACGTTATGTTCTTATTATATTTCCTTATAAATGAATATTATTACCTTAGTACTCCTACTTATCTTTGAAAATAATATGTAATGTTTAGTATGTAATATTTAGATTGCATCAATTGGAACACTACAAGATAGAAACAATCAATAGGCAAAGTGCCCACAGTTCAAATTATTAAAATTATGTTTGAAAAACACTACGGTCCTTAAAAGTTTGGGTTAAATCATGACTGATGGTGATCCATAAACTTAACTTCATCCTACCTTTCCTAATCTGTGTCCTTTAAATTTAGTTGATTTTAAAATATCCTATGTACATTGTATTTCCATATATAGTAATAACACTGAGACTGGGGATATAATTAACATATTCTACCCAAATTTCAGATATATTATAGTTGTCAGTTTGTTGATCAGGAGAAAGCTCCAACTCTTCTAAGGAATTTTAGAAACTTAGATGAACATGAATTCAACTTGTTCAATATCTTCTAACATTCTAACATAAGCCATTCAACCGAAGTGTTGGTTATTACTTATAAAGCCCTACATGGCTTAGGACCAGATTATTTATGGGACCGCATACTGCTTCACATATCCCAGTGACTGTTAGAGCCCAAAGAGTTGGCCTTCCCTGGGTCCCGTCAGCCAAGCAATGTCACCTGGTGGGGCCCAGGGGAAAGGCCTTCTCTGTGGCAGCTCCAACCCTTTTGAATCAGCTCCCCCCAGAGATTCGCGCTGCCCCCACCCTCCTGACCTTTTGTAAGGCCCTAAAAATACATCTTTGGGGCCATTGAGCATTGCCTTCATGCTCCAGCTGACGGTACAAATGACTGATTATGAATGAATATTAGATAAATGTTTTTAATTATGTGGGGTTTTAGATTAGGTTTTATATTGTTTTTAGGTTTTGTATTAGGTTTCTCAGCTTTTATATTGTATTTATTTCATTATATAAGTCACCCTGAGTCCGCTGGAGAAGGGTGACCTAGAAATCCAATGAATGAATGAATGAATGAATGAATGAATGAATGTCAATTATTTATTTTATTTGATTATTTAACTGTTTTTAAGATTTCTTTCTTATCTTTAAAATGTTTAATTTGTGTTATGTAACATCCATGGAAAAAGTCTAGGGTTTTTTCTCTCTTTCCAATGATATTTTGGGGAAAACTTAAGAAAATAAGCATAATTTATTATCAGTTTTGTGTACTTTTCCCAATAAATGTCATTCTCTTGTTGGTTAACAATGACATTTAAATCTACACGTTTAAAATAAGTGAAAGAGCAAAACAGATAATACAATTACACTGTCGATTAATAAAGGCTGAAAGCAAGAGAGAAAGGACATGAAATTAAAATGATGGAATTGATATTCCTCTTATTATTTGGTACTTTCCCTATTTTGGAAGATGTTTGAAGACTAAATTATAGATGTAACATTGTTGATCAATTGTATCTTTATTGGTCAATAAACTAGAGATAACTTAAGTATATAGATTTTTATGTTGTACGTACATGAGCAAATAATCTTTGCTGTGTGAAAATACAAGATATAAACTGGGTCACTTTTAGGAAACTTTGTTCTTATTATTTAATTTTATATATGAACTCTTGCTAGTAATTCAACTCATGAACTCTCAGCATGAGTTTGTCTAGGGCAAGCTTGTTTAATCAGTCATGTCTGTGGTTTTAGATCAACAACTTTAGTTTATAATTTTATCCATCAGTATTCCATCTGCTTTTTCCTCAGTAAATCATTTTTAATATCAACTTCTTTTCTAAAAGATATTTATGTTATCTGTAAAGAAAAAGTCAACATCCAGAATTTTCTTTTGATCATTCTTTTTGTAAATAATTTTCTAACTTTCTCTCTAGGGGCCGAATCCAACTAATATTTTCCTCTCCACAGGAACAATTTCTAAGCTTTAAGTAAAAAACTTAATGTCAGAAGCAGTCTCACTTAACCTTTAGATCATTATCCTAAAAAAATTATTCTTGAACTTCAAGGGTTTCTGAACTCTTAAAGCTTATATTAAAACAGAACCTTTACAGAAAGACGGACTTAGAAAATATGTTCAAAAGCCACTGAAATGGACAAGTCTTAAGTTTTTCAACTTCTATAAAAATTTGCAACCATTACTTGTTGTTAGAAACTTTTCTAAAAATTCACAGATGAGCATAAACATCATCATATTGAATATGTCAATCAGTCCAATATACTACCTAGTATTTATTTCCTAATATAAAAAACCCTAGTATTTATTTCATTATATTCCATCTTTCTTTTAAAATTCTTAAGAAAGGATCATCCCTCATTTATATTTATAACAACAAATTACTGAGTTAGGTCTGGATATTCAGCTTCTCCAAGACAAAGTCACCCATTAATTCTGTGATTGAGTTTTGATATAAATCTTGAATTTTTCCAGGTCCAGTTCAGTACAGTAAAAATTACTCTACAATAGTTCTCAACACCTGGAATAAACTCACTGATCTTAAGATAATATTGATTTCACTTGATAAAAAGTCTTACTGTATTGATGTTTTGGTTCTAAAACATCCAAACTATAAACCCTACTGAATTTAATGAAACGTCTGAAACGTTCATTTTGCAAAGCTAAATTTCCATTTTTTTTAAAGTAACATCCATTGTTCAGTAGCATTTATTTCTTAGTAGAGTATATAAGTATATAATATTGCACTGTAAATAAAATTATTTGTAATCATTATGTTAAACATCTATTCTTTAAAAATGTTAATATTTTAATAATATATAATAATATAATATTTAATTATTTAATAATATCAGAATTATATGAATCATTTCCTTATTACATAACCATAGCAGGCACATTATCTACAAAATAATACATTTAAACTCTTAAATTTCAAAAATAACAATACATTAAATACTTACCATATTTTTGGAGTATAAGATGCACCTGAGTATAAGACACACCTTAGTTTTTTCAGAAGGAGTAGGAATGAAAACAAGCCTACAAAGATTTAGGGCAGGAAAAAAACTTCTTCAGAAGGAGTAGGGAATTCATTAGCACCTAGTTATGGCTGGGGGGGAAAAGCTTAGAAAAAGCTACATTCAGAGTATAAGACACACCGAACTTTTCAGCTTCTTTTTAGGGGGGAAAAAGGTGCATTTTATACTCCAAAAAATAAGGCTATATATACTCTAATAACAAAATGCAAGAATAAAATGACAATACAGATAGTCCTAGTCATATGACCACAATTAGGCCCAAAATTTATGTTGTTAAATGAGATATTTGTTAAGTAAACTTTGTCCCATTTTACAAAATTTATGACCTTTCTTGCCACACTTCTTGTTAAGTGAATCGTTACAGTAGATAAGTTAGTAAACTGTTTGCTTACTGAATCTGGCTTCCCCATTTACTTTGCTTCTTAGAATGTTTCAGAAGGTGATCATATGACAGAGCAATGATCATAAATATGAATGGTTGCCAAGCAGCTGAATTTTGATTACTTCATAATGGGGATCTTTCAAAGGTCATAACTATGAAGAAAAGTCATATGTAACTTTTTTGCAGTGCTGTTGTAAATTTGAATGGTCACTAAATAAACTGTTCTAAGTTGAGGACTACCTGTAGAAAGCCAAAAGTTGCTTATAAAGTTATTCAATCATAATGTAATAATAAGAGTGCCATCTCCTTTATTGAGTTGGATGCAACATGCTTTAAGACAAAGAGATGGATGATTGGAGTAGAGAATAAATAAACAGAAATTGAAAAAAGATTAATGTGTTTTCTGATGTGTAGTCATTTTTTCCATTAGCCTACATGCACTTTATAATCTGTGATCACACCACCATTCCCAAATTTGTCTTTTCACTAAAGGGAGAATAATCATTTGCTTTTTATATAATTTATAATGGCTTCCAATTAGAAATTAAATGAGATAATGATTCAAAGTTGCCTGGAGCTTTTGAGATGAGAAGCTTGATAAGTTCTTAAAGTTACAAGAATAGATAAGATTCTACATTACTTACACTTGAATGAAATTTAACCATCTTTTAACTGGAGCTACACAACTTGTTCCAGATCTTGTGCAATGAGTCACCACTCATTGCACAAGATCTGGAACAAGTTGTGTAGCTCCAGCTCCATACTATATTGAGAATTGCTTTAAAAAATCTTTTCTCCTTGTGTCTGGTTTCCTTATTCTATGGCTATCTAGTTCAGTTACCTTTTTTAGACAATCCTGACCCTTTATTCAGTTCTTATGCATTAAGGTGAGGATATACCATGAGGTTCTTGCACAACTATAGGTACAGAAAAGAATGGGACTGTAAATACTGGCAGATGTTGGCAGCTATCAGAGACCAACTACTATTAAAAACTGGATGTATAAATCAAGGAATTTTCTTCTAATTGTACCAGCATAAAGAAAGGAGTCATGTAATTGGACAAATGTCTTTTTCTCCTTTTTCTCTTTTAAAAAAAAAAACATTTAGGGCACTTGGTACAAATCCTTTACATTGCGACTGTAGCCTGCGCTGGCTTTCAGAATGGGTAAAGGCAGGCTACAAAGAGCCTGGCATTGCACGATGTAGTAGTCCGGATGACATGACAGACAGGCTTTTGTTAACAACGCCAACTCAACATTTCCAGTGCAAAGGTAGGTATAACACTAGTCAACACAAAAAAACCATCAGCAAAACTAATATGTCTTTGGAGAGGGGCAGCATACAAGTCCAATAAATTATTATTATTATTATTGTTGTTGTTGTTGTTATTGTTGTTGTTGTTATTATTATTATTATTATTATTATTATTATTATTATTTATGGAGTTTGATGTGCTGATTCCAAAAATAGGCTTAGTTTTTCTCTATCACATAAAGTGTCTGCTATAGAAGCATTTTTGTTATTATGTTATTTCTAATATGTAGATTACACATGTTGCTTTCTTTTAATTTTGCATTTCTGTTGCCGTTAAATATAGTGTTTCCCTGTAAGGAATATTTTCAGTATTTGTAATGTTCCACTTTACAACATTCCATTGTCTGCCCCACTGATCATTATACAGCCACTCATAAGCCTGTCAAAGACAATTATATTAAGGATCCAGGTGATCCATAAGAAAAGATTTGGGTGTGAGGTGGGAATGGCAAGAATATATCTTCAACTCAGAATTTGACTGAAATTTACATCAAATTTATATTAACATTTTCTGAAAATTGTGGATTAAAAATGTATTCAAAGTGAATTATGTTTACCATTCAAATTCAATAGCTGTCATGTTTGAAATGTGTGAGATTTATTTTCTCTGTTTCACTAACTTTTCAGTCATTCATTCTTCATAGGAGAAAAAGGTGATACACATCATTCCCATTTCTCCATTGTGAGATAAAATAACTTTATCTCACATCAGAACTTCATCTTGACAGAATGCTTCACAAGATAGTAGAGAGATGGCCTTGAAAGAAATGTTGCAATTATTTGTAACACATGAGCTTAACCCTTAGCATTTTCTTTAAAAGGGAAAGTGTGGAGTTTCCAGGCTACCTCAAAGGGTTGACATTTCTTTAATTCATTCATTTTGTTGTTATAGTCTGATGAAATGAATCCTTCTTAAGATAGTATTTTTTCTAAGTTAGCTTTGTTCCAGCACAATGTTTGTACTTGAAATACACTAACTAAGGTCACTGATACATAATACAGGAGCAGCATTTAAATGTCCAAGAGAATATTTCTTATTTTTTTCAATGTATTTATATATGCGTGTTTATATTGACCATGAACCAAAGACTCTGAGTAATATTCATGTATATGAAGCGATCTCTTGAAAATGTTTTAAATTGTTGTTACACTTTTTCAGATGTATTTTTGTTTTATTGCAGGAGTTGTTGACATCAGCATTGTATCCAAATGTAATCCTTGCCTATCTACTCCCTGTAAAAATAATGGGACTTGCAACAATGATCCCGTGGATTTTTACCGATGTACTTGCCCATTTGGCTACAAGGTAGGGTAACTGATAATAGATGGGTTTCAGCATTGAATAGCAATAGCAGTGGCATTTAGACTTATCTACCGCTTCATATTTACAGCCCTCTTTAAGTGGTTTACAGAGTCAGCATATTGCCCCCAACAATCACATAATACGGGAGAGAAGATTGAACTGAAGAGAAATGAGTATTGTTCCAGTTGCTCAGTGAACAATGATAGTATACATGATCCTGCATCTCAAACACTTGTTTTTCTGAAGTGAGTGTAGAGATTTTTACAAAGCAGAACAAGTAGTTCCTATGTCTGTATATGTTACATTTGCATAATAAGTACTTAAAGACAGTATAAGATTGAGAAGTGAATTGCTTACAGGTGCTAGAAGAAGAAAAAACAGTGTCAAAACCCAGGAGCACAAATACAGGGAACACTGTATAAAGCTAAGTAAGCTTGCTTCAATAACTGAAAAATACTGTATCTCTACAACTGTGCTATACATTATTTAAAAATTGACTTTAGACAAGCTCAGATGTGAATATTATGAAAAGAGTATTCTTTTTATACTAAACTGTTCCCCACTAAAATATCATGCTAATTTGGTAACAATACCTTTCTTCCTTCTCACCAGTCAGCTTCAAACATGGCTGTTCATCTGGAATCTATTACCTTGAGAAATTATCCCAAACCTGCCCACTAAGCATTGTTATTCCTTGTTTATTGTAGATAAAAAGTAAACTTTCTATGGAAAAGTTCACAGCCATGTCAATAGGCTGTGGGAACTGTATTATTGGGCAAGAATGGCTTTTATTGAATATTCAATGGCAAGGCAATTCTATCTTTTTCTGAAACATATAATTTGATCATCACAGCAGGTCTTTAGTATATCACTATAAAGGAAATGATATGATTAAAACCAGAGAGATGACATAATTCAATAGGATATGCTGGATACATTTATAAAATCTTAAATAGAGATTCCAGTTGTAGAAAGCAACTGATGCCAGCTCTATATAGCAAATATATATGGGTATTCTTGCACCATAGTAGCAATGATTTTTTTAAAAAAAGTTTTATCCATCCATCTACATTAAACTTATAAGAAAATACTCTTGCCAACCTTATTGAAAGCCGATATTAAGGGCAGCAAGGAAAAATGTGGATTAGACCATTTTTCTGTTTGAGATTTGGAAACATTAGGAATTTGAGTCTAGAAACTTTGTAAAATCAAGAATGTGCTCTTCCTCTATTAAAATAAGTTGTTCCCTTGCATATTTGTAAGAATTTTGTTTATTAGAGGTGTCAAAAACATGAAAATAACTTTCAAAAGTATACAATCTGAAGAAATTATAAAAGAGCATATATCTAAATAGATATTATTACCCTAAAAAAATTATTCTTGAAACTCAAGGGTCCTTCGGGATTGGGTGGCATGCATGTTAAATTAATTAATAATAGATAAATAAATATAAATTCTTCTAGGTTATAGAGAAAACTACTTTTCTCTTTGTTTTTTCTCCCATAATGAATTGATTTTCCAGACATGGGATTTTAAAAAACTGTGTAAGAAAGGAATGCTTTCTGACACAGGATGTAGGATTGGAATATACCTTTTCTCCGTAAAGTTATCTTAATTTTACTGAGGAACATGAAGATTTTTTTTTTTAATTTTTTCAATAGTGAGGAAAATTTTGTCATTCCCAAACTGACTCTCCTTAGTAGACTAATCAGGGATCACCAATCCTTGGGCTGTGACCCACTAGTGGACTAGAGCTGGTTCAGAAGTAAGCAGCTAGCCAGTATGCATTGCATGCAGCTCAACTCACATGAGAAGTGTGCTGGTGTAGGCCACAGACCACCACTTTCATGGGCCAGTTCTCCTCTCCTAACCACCCCCACTGCTGAGAGGTTGAGGACCACTGGACTAAACTATTGGTTGAAGGTGGGAGTTTTAAATTTATTTGATGAAAAAAATAAGGGCTATACATAATTCAAAAATATTTCGAAGACATGGTTAAGGTCCACTCTTAAAATTAATGTAATTATTAAAGCTATACTTCTTCCTGGCCACCATTTTCCCCCAGGATCAGTGGAGAGCCTGAAAATAGTCTGGCTATGTTTGAAAATAGGATAGAAGTACTGTATTTGCATGAGATCCAAATTACTTTTTCTAAATAATTTTCAAGTGTGTACAGACAATACTACTAAAATATCTCGTCCATGTCCACTCTTTATAAATTTTTTACTTTCCATCTCTCATTTCAGTTCCTTTCCTTATATGGACATCTTCTCTTCAAATATAAAACATTCTTTTGCCACTTTTCTTCTATCTTAGAGAATATTGTTATATTTGGCTGGTATGATGGAAACCTGATCTTAGTTTGCTACCAGCAATAGCTGCTGGCTAGGTGGCTTCAGACCAGTCACTCTTTGTTAATCAAACCTTACTAAGCTTACTTAGTAAGCTTACTTACTTAATTAGCTTTTTAGAACTACGCGGTCTTTGGTTTGACCTAGGCATAGTTTATAAAATTGTCCACTGCAATCTGTCAATAACTACTTCAGTTTTAACCACAACAATACACGAGCACACTAAATATAAACTTAAAAGGAACTGATCCAAACTGCATTGCAGAAAATATAACTTCAAGAACAGAATGATCAATGCCTTGAATACACTACCTAGTTCTGTGGTTTCTTTCCCTAACCCCCCAAATTTTAACCTTAGACTGTCTATTGTTGATCCCATTCCTAAGAGGTATGTAAGGGGCATACATAAGCACGCCAGCATGCCTACTGTCCCTGTCCTAATGTTCCCTTTTATTTTTATTCATATTGTGTATTCGAATTATATATATAGTTATGTGTATTATCTAATACAAGATTGACAAAATAAATAAATTTAAATTTAATTAAATTAAGTTATTGTTGTGGGGGAAATGGGAATAGAGATGTTGTGTATGTTGCCTCAAGTTCTTGAAGCATCATACATAAGGCAGGCATGAATCAGATAAATAAATCAATAGTGTTCTCTAACCAGGATTCTCTTTAGACATATGGACATTGATTTCTTAGCAATGACAATGCTTATTGGAGAATTCATAAAGAATAGTTCTTGTGTTTAATCTACCTTTATTGATTGTAAAATGAAGTATATAATTTAACAGGACTCTATGGTAAAGGGAGTAGAGAAAATATAGTAAGAGGTGTAAATATGCTTGCACTTTAGCTACAATTTTATATTGTATATTCCCTGGTATCCACAGTCCTTTTGGAATAAAGCCAATGTAGCTGAAGGGAACCCTAACTTGGATAAAGTTGTATTTTAATATATGGTAAATTACATTGTTCACGGAAAAAACTTCAGGAAATAAAATTTTTGTCTGAATTGTAAAAACATGAACTATCAAAGCTTTGTATGAATGGATTCGAATATTATAAAAGACAATGGGTTCATTTTATTTTACATCTTTATAGCAGTTCCATACCACATTTAATATGACTTCTTTGTACAAACATTTGTACATAGAATCTCTTCCTGTATTATATGCAAAGAATCAGTCTGTGGACAATGCATTTCATAAGCATAGAAGCTCATCCTGAAACCTCTATTAGAAAGAAATAATACTGTCCTTGGAAAAGAATGCTGATGATTGAACTCTACAATAAAATCAGTGCTGTTGGATTTTTTACAAACATACTTTGGAGAGGCTTTTTTTTTTTTTTTTTGCTAAGGGATTGATTAACCTAACAGCTTAAGTAAGTGGCTGTATGTCTCTTTGCATATAAATGTTTATTGTTTATTGTGTATTGTTTTTACTGAATACTTTACAAGGACATAATATGGACCACGCATTCAAAAACTGGATGATAAAATGTCTTTCACCATCCAGTTCCAAGTACTTATGTATTTATTATCTTCTTGCTGCCTTGCACTGCTTTAATAGGAAAAAAAATAAGAATCCGAAGGATGCATTCTTTGTGTCTGTGAAGGACAGGTTAGGAAAACAGAGTGAACTTTTCTGTCAGTGATAGAAAATGACGAATGTTTTCTGTTTAACTTTTACTATAGGGTCGAGATTGCAGCACACCTATTAATGCTTGTATTCAGAATCCATGCCAGAAGGGGGGAACTTGCCATCCTACTGACACAAATCAAGAAGGATTCAGGTAACCAACAACAAAGTGTGATTAAAGCCAAGGCAATGGCTAAAGCAACTTGTTTTCATTACTTTGATGCCATAAAAGGCTACCGTACAAAACCATCCCAAAGAATTTAAACTAAAGCATGTTCTGGATTGGCAAAGTAAATCATTGGCCAATCGCTTTGAATGAGAAAGCTATACATGCACTTAATCTTTCCTGTTTCAAACCAGAGACCTTAAAAGTATTTAACTTTGTCTTTAGCAAGACCTTCATCTGAAACAAAGAATTATATTTGGGTCAGGGCTGGGTGGATAGTGTGCATGCAGCCATCCCATTTTGATTTTAATGATGTGCTCTGGAGCATATGGGAGTTCTTTACAAGGGCTTGTAAGTCAAATCTGTTCAGAACACAAAGCAATGATTTCAAAGATTTGCAGACAGGTGCTATATTAAGCTGTTAATATATGCTTTATCTATTGCCACTTCTCTTATTAAATCCCTACCACCTCCAAGTTCAAACCATTCCACGGTTCATTGTACATTGTTTAAAGTAGCTTGCCCCAAAGAATCCATTTGGATTCTAAGAGGTCTCAGAAATATTTGGGTTGATTCTGCAAATGATTCTGTCAATTTCTGTTTGATACTGTATCTGAGTACGAGGGTTGACAAGTTTTTTCTAAATTGGTTTTTCAACATACAGTATTTCAAAGATGATCCTATAATATGTGAAAGAACTGCAGGTCCTGACTTGAATCTGATAAGGCACAGCATTCTTAAAGCCCATCAACAAAACCATATCTTCATGGCACTCCAGAAGTGTAGCAAGGAGGGGATCAACTTTATTTCCAGAGGAATGTTGTTCCAAAAGGAGGAATGACTACAGAGAAGACACTATAGAACACAGCACACCAGAACAACTAGACACAAGAACAGTTTTTTCCCAAAAGCCAGCACTCTCCTAAACAAATAATTCCCTCAACATTGTCAAACTATTTACTAAGTCTGCACTACTATTAATTTCTCATCATTCCCATCACCCATCAACTCCCACATGACTTTATGACTGTAACTTTGTTGCTTGTATCCTTACAATTTTTACTGACTGGTTCCTAATATGATTTAATTGCTTATTTGTACCTGGACTATCATTAAGTGTCGTACTTTATGATTCTTGATGAACATAGCTTTTCTTTTATGTACACTGAGAGTTTATGCACCAAGACAACTTCCTTGTGTGTCCAGTCAAACTTGGCCAATAAAGAATTCTATTCTATTCTATTCTACTCTTCTAGATTCCATGGGGTATACTTCCTTAATAGATAGGATCTATAACATACCCAGTCTTTCCACTGGTGGCCAAGTACAGTAATACCTCATGATACGAACTTAATTGGTGCAAGGAGGAGGTTGGTATGACGAAAGGTTCGTAAGACGAAACATTGTTTCCCATAGGAAACAATGTAAAGTCAATTAATCCGTGCAACCAAAAAACCCCCGCAAAAAACCGGCTTTCGGCGACTGCTGGGAAGCGGCGCGGCTGTTTTAAAAGGTGACAGCCGGCCTGGGGGGCTTCCCAACACCCCCCCCCCCCAGTTCGGGGGGGTGCTGGGAAGCCCCCCAGGCCGGCTGCGACCTTTTAAAACAGCCGCGCCGCTTCCCAGCTGTCTCCTGAAGCCGAACGCCAAAGCCGAACTTCCGCATTCGGCTTCGGGAGACAGCTGGGAAGCGGCGCGGCTGTTTTCAAAGGTGACAGCCGGGCTGGGGGGCTTCCCAGCAACCTCCCGAACCGAACCCGGGGTTCAGAAAAATTTTGCCTCTTCTTACGAACTTTGTTCGAGTTACGAACCGGCATTCGGGAGGCTTCTGGGAAGCCCCACCGCCCGGCTGTCACCTTTTAAAACAGCCGTGCGGCTTCCCAGCAGTCTCCGAACGCCGGTTCGTAACTCGAAAAAAGTTCGTAAGAAGAGGCAAAATTTTTCTGAACCCCGGGTTCATATCACGAGTTGTTCGTAAGACGAGGGGTTCATATCTTGAGGTACCACTGTAGATGTAACTTGGGAAAACACAGTTTATCATATATCCTGGTCCCAAGTCATGCAGGGTTGTACTCCTGTCTCCTCCTTCCTGAATTTTTTTACAAAATCCTCAGAGGATTGTTATAATACTTTATGTGAGGTTTTTGAGAAAAATACCTTTGGTGACCAATTCTGATGTCGTCTGATGAAAAGCTAACTATGAATATATCTACTGACTCCTTGTACAATTAAATAGGATATATTTCAAACTGTGATATCTGGGCATGTGGACAGATTCTTGGAACCATGTTCTTCACCTTTCTCAAAGGTGGTTGATAAATCTAGCTAAAGATGCTGTAGTTCATATCATACATCTTTGTCAATACTTCAAAGTAGACCAGATTAGGAAACCAAGGTTTCTGCATTTTTTTATGAAGTGATATTAACAGAATCTTGCAAGTTTGAACGCACTTCCCCCTCCTTCATTATCTTCCAGAAAACTAGACAGGGTGAAGCCTGAAATACTTTCTCATATTGTTTCAATTGTTGTTGTTATCATTATTATCATTGCTATCATTATCATCATCATCCTAACATTGTCTTGGTTCTATGTCTGCTCCCTGTTCCTCAAAGTTATTTTTACAGCCTGTTACAATCTCACTCTATGCAAGAACAGAATGTATCCTTGTTTAAGGGTACCAGTTGTTAGTAATCTTTTTAAGAAACCTACCTGGATCCCTCAAAGATGGGTGATTATGAGCCTGTCTGTAACTCCCATATTTAGACAGGTAGCTGATAGGTGCTTTTCAACTGCAGGCAGACCTGCAGGAAGCAAATTATTTTGACAATTTTAAAATGACTTCAATTAGGCTACTAATTGAGATTGCCTTGATTAGATCGGTGTATTATTTTTGTCTTGGGGTTGACAGAGGGAACACAGCCTGTTGGTTCCTTTTGACCTCTCAGCTTCCTTTCATATCATTGCCTTGGAAGAAAGCCATAGCTTTCTAATGGTCCCATTATTCAGTCTCCAACACTTTAATTATCTACAAGAAACCACTGAAGGGAATCAGAAGTTTTGGAGTTGTGTTCTATCAGTAAGCTGATCATATCAAGATTTATTTTTCAGGAACCAATGTGGCTTCTCTGAATGCCTGTCTACAGGCAGTAATAGAGTAAATGAGAGAAAAATTGAAATTGAATCCAGAGAAGGAAATGAAGCTTATTATACAGGTCTATAATAATTCAGGGGAGATGATAGATCAGACGTTCTGAATGGGATTTCATCCTCCATGAAAAATATTTTTGGTTACAAATATCTCTTTGGTTCGGAATTAGGGACACCTTTTGTCAGCTTTAATTGATTTGCCAACTTTAAACTTTTTGGAATATTGTGATCTTAAACAATGGTTCATGAACTCAGGTAACCTCCCAGTGTGACTACAGTAATGCATACTTGTGATCTAATAAAGACACTTCAATTGATTATTGCTTTGAATAGATCTTTAACTGTTAATATTTATTCTACTTGCAGTATTTTACCTATTTGGATTCATTTCATGGTTTTAATAGATGCACTTTAAATTTGTACTTAATCACAGAGATGGTGATAACTAAACACACATACACACATTTCAAAAATCACCAAGGGGAGCATTCACATTCACAGAGGTAATGCAGAAGAAATTCCTCTAATTACCTCATAGACAAGGCTGTGAGAGTGGTCACATTTTTAAAAGATGCTCTCTTATTGACAAGTTATTGGCCAGACATCCAGATTCATTAGGCTCCCATCTCAGGCCACTTTAACCAGTCCTTTACTCTTCCAGAGATTTATCCATCTGCCCATTGTACAGAGCTCCTTCATGTTATTATCATCAATCTCATTTCAACAGAATACCATAGAGAACATTTATCTTGTTGCTTGCTAACACCCTGATACTCCTAGAGACAAATTGATAATTATCACTGACTGAGTGAACACAATTTGTGTAGAAATGAAAATCCTCCCAAACAAGGAGTCTAATGTAATGCTACATCTAGGGCAAGAAGAGAGGTTCATTGCTAGCTGGTTGGTCAGCATGTTACTAGTAACACAAAACTATCTTGGGCTGTCAAATTCAACAGCATGACTACAGAATTAGTAAATCCTTTCCACTTTCCCTGCTTTTCTATCCATGATTATCCTGATTCTCCAAAAAGAAGGCTGGGTCTTATTTTCTTTTGATACCCCACCCCCAAAATGGCTAGGCCTTCTTTTTGGAGAGTTCTAATTATTGACTCACCTTACGATGGTGGGACCAACAGCTCGACCTAGCAGGAGCCTGCTGCTGGCCCACTTCTTCTGCAACTGTTTGCCACCACTCATACGCATTGCACCAGCCTCTGTTTTACCTTCAGATGCCTGCCGGAAGTCATTTGCAGCCAATAACAGAGCTCTGAATCCAGATTTCTGTTATCGGTGGCAAATGCCTTCCAGTAGGCATCTTAAGGAGAAACAGAGGCCGGAGCAATGCCTGCCAATGGCAGCAAGTGGCCGCAGAAGAAGCAGTTGCAGAAGAAGACGAGGCAAGTGTTGGGAGTGTGCAAAGCCTGATAAGTAAGGCAAGTCCACCCTCCCATACCACCCTAGCTTATTTTTTACCTGTGTGACTCCTGTGGTGGGCAGGGGTCTTAATTAGGGCTAATTTTGTGACTGTGGCTTAATTTGATTGCATGTGCTCAAAAACGTGATAGGGCTTCTTTTCAAGATGGGTCATCTTTTTGGAGAACCACAGTAGCAGATAATAGATTTTTATGAGAGAAATGAACTTCTCCCACTGTTGACTGACAAGTCTTTATGATATATGGCAAATCAATATGTTCATCCAGAATAATCAATGTTATATCATTAATGGATCTGGCATAGCAGGTCCACCATTGCTGTCAGTTTGACTTCCTTGTTCATGCTGCAGCCAGAAAAGAACTGAGGCTAGTGATTGATCTACTTACCTTTTCCTGAACTATGTAAGTTTATCCCTTCTACTATCTATATTTTAATCTTACTTCACCATTATCCAGGTTAGTTTCTATATCCCTTGTCTATTTAGACAAGACCAGGGCAAGTAATAATAAACTTTATGTTTCTATATTCAGTCAAAGGTACCCTATTGTAAGACAATCACCCAATACATTTTATAAATAAATAAATAAATTTGCCTTTTTCTGTAAGCCATATAAATAATTAAAAATAAAAGCAGACTGCCTTTGATCCTAAGTTTCCACAAGCAGCTTCAAATTCAACATTTTTGGTAGTGATATCAAACTTATAGTTCGGTATTCATTTTAAGCTTCAAGCCAGGAAGATAAGAAATCCTGGTTTGATAGCCTGTGTCAAGAATGCACAATCTTGTGGTTGATCCTGTAAGAAAGAGGTTTTTCATACATAAATAAATAGCTACGCAAACAGAAATTGGAAGGAATACTTTCTGTCTCTCTTGATATCAGTCTGGGCCAAGGGGTGGTCTTATTCTCAGCATCCAATTACAAAGAATGCTGGTATTCTATTTCTCATGTAGTTCATTTCTTTTTCCATTGTGCTTCAAAATGAATCAAGTCTTGAGGGATAATCCATAAGTAACATTGATGTGCATGAAATGTTATATGGAAGCCGCCTTAAAAATGTTCTGTTGTTATGGCCTGTGAAAGAAATTATATTTTCTATATATCTTTCTCTCTCCCAGTGAAACATATTAATACACACACTCAGCTGCCAAACTTGTCAAATCTTTGCTTTTATAAATTTAAGCCAAAGCATTCTCCCATATGAAATGCCAAGTGATTTCACTTGAAGGATTCTGTAGTCACAGACAAGAAAAATTATCTTCTAAATAATAGTGGAATGGTGACATAAGCCAGGAAATTCACCCTGTTTTGACTGGAACTCCATTCTGATACCCTTCCTGTTCATGCTGTGCTTAGCTTGCATAAAGGGCCCAAACAGCAGGTAATACTGATTTTCATATTTGTTATTGTAACAATGTGTCACAACAGTGTCATAAAAGGCATGGGATCAGGTGGACCTCTTTAAACAGTATGCTTTCTTTGACCTTAAATAAGGATGATTACTTCAGAAAGAAATGGAATGATTATTTTGGGAGTCTATTAACCTACCTAATTTTTAAAAAGATATCAGTTCATAAAATTCTTAGCTTGCATTGTCTATATAATAATGCTCAGAATATGGGTAACAAACAAGAAGTGCTAAAAGTCTTAAAAGTTTTTTTAAAAAAATAGTGGAGATTTTTATTGTTTTAATGTTCCATGGTTGATTGATAATTTCAATGTTTATGGACTATTGAATCTGTCCAATTGATATGCAGGTGTGTATAGTTATTTAGCCAAAGGGCCTTAAAACATTTGCTGCAGAGAGAGAAATCTGTTTGAATAAAACAGCTGATTTGTAAACCAAATACATTTGGACAACATATACATCATCCAAAGATTCAATTACTTGATCAGAGCAAGCTAATGTAATTTAGTACTTCCAATATGTGTAGTCATATCAAAATTTACCAAAAGAGCTGACCCTAAAATAGCATTACATTTTGAATAGTTTATTTATGCCCTTATGTTGAAGTATAGTTTCTGAATGAAAAGGAAATATAAATTGGTTTTCGTACTGTAGACGCAGTACCAAGTGGTCTCTTAGATGATAGCATTGATACTGATTAAAAACAAAGGAGCATAATTTAGTTAGGAAGCTACATGAATCTTCTAATAGATTTGGACAGGTCCGGTAATACTAATAGGCACATCCAGAATATCTATTATCTGTCTATCTGTCTGTCTGTCTGTCTAGCTAGCTATCTAGCTATCTAGCTATCATCTACCTACCTACCTACCTATCTATCTAATCTATTTTATCAGTGACTGTTCATGACCAAAGATATTTTCATCTTCACAAACTCCAAACATCTTCATCCTGTTTTGAGACAGAGCATTATACCTGGCTGGGAATCTACCTTTCAATTGATCACATTTGCTTATTGGGTGTCAAGCAAATATGTTTTGCATTTCATGAAATGCCAATCCAATGCTGGAATGCATGAGAGAATTCACATACTTTTTGCAGATTTTTTTAAAGTAATCTCAAGCTGATTGGGCCTCCGAACCCATTCTCTGAGAAATAAAGAGAACGCCAAGGAAAATTTATGATGAATTGATGAATTCAGCACGGTTGAATTAATGATCATTTGTTCAGTGACTATTCAAAATTATAGTGACACTGTGAATGATAGGTCACAGCTATCCCAGCATCCCCACACAGGCATGCGATCATGTTTGGGGTGCTTGGTAACCAGCTTGCACTTACAATGGTTGCAGTATCCCACAATCATATGATTGCCATTTACAACCTTCCCTGCTGGCTTTCCAAAAACAAAGTCATCGGGGAAGCCAGCAGGGAAGGTTGGAAGTTGTTTTGATAAGACTCCCATATCCTGCAGTGATCACTTTTAGCCCTGCCACATGCACTGCACTTCTCCACACATTCTTGCATACACTAGCAGCCACCCTTGGCCACCTTAAGTTGCCACCCCAAGCCCTACCACACTCACATTGTCCTGTCAACCCTTTGCACACCCTCATGTGCAACCACCAAATCCTCTTGCACCTGTGCAACCACTCTGGCAACTTCCTGCATCCTCCAAAACACTGCAGCAGCTACCCCCAAAACCCACCTCACCCCACTCATGCTACCACACCAGCCCCTTTTACATTATTTACACATAGCCTGTAGCAGCCACTTACCTGCCCACAAACCTGCTTGCAAGCCTGGGAGTTCCTCCTGGCTTCTTCAGTGACTTTGCTTCTTGGTACTTGGCAGCAAGTTGCAAGGAGACCCTTGGTTAACAACCTGAGTTCCTCACTTGATGAGAGTCACAAGGCATCCTGGGATTATCATCACTAATTACATGGCACTGCACTGTACATTAAGCATGGCTTATTGATGGAAATTCTGGTCACAGGTATTGTCATTGCCCATTACCTGCAATGAAAATCAATGTAATGAAAATTCACAGTAAAATTTGCACATACTGCCAGTCTTTTTAATGGTATACTTTTAATTATCTGCCTATATGTGTTCAGGCGGGTAGCACACAGAAACAGAAAGTAAAAATAACCAACTGTGTCACCCCATTTGTCTTCTAAACTGAAAGAAATAATCTGCCCTCCTAAACTGAGACCTTGTATGCCATCTTGTCGTGTAAAGCACAATTTTATGGCTGAGTTATAAGCCCCTGAAAAAGACGATTTTGTAATGGAAATGGAAGACATGATTAATGGATCATTTTATTTAATTAGAGTTCTTTTATCCTCTTACTTTTTTCTTGGCAAAAAAGATGCTGTGCCAGCTCTTCTTCACTTCTCTATCTGCCTCTTGTGATCTCTTGAATCACCACCAGGTCAGACAGAAGACATATTTTATTGGTTCTAATGAGATAGCCGACAGGCAAAGAAAATATTTCATACAGATTGAGCGTCCTTTAAACAGAATTGATTCAAGCAGTTTGTTTTCCTTCATCCTTTCTAAAGTTATATCCCCATTCCTTCCAATATTATGGCTTATGAGCAATCACTGTAAGATGAATACTGCAAGCAGCTCTTCTGTATAATCCTTTCACATCATTTTATGGCACTTATAAAAAATTATGCTTCAGTAAAGCACTGCTTTGTTCTGCTGCACAGCTATCCAGCTCATTGAACTTATTCTCCTAAAAAAAAAGGTGGAGGGAAGAGTGACTTGTTCTAAGGTGGATTGTCTTGCCAGCTCAATAAGAGATAATCAAAGGTGCCTGACTTAGCAGGATTAAATTCCATACAGTTGCTTGTTTTTATTTGGCAATTATTGTTGCTCTTTTAATTCAGTTGTATTGATTATTTGGAGAATTTACTTCCCCCACTTTTTTATGAAGGGGAAAATTCTCCATTACCCAACACACAAGTGAAGACCACACAATCCACTTTGGCCAAGTTTATTTGAACCACGCTGGAGTCAGAATATAAGATCTTGCCAATACGAAGAGTAGTCTTATATAGTCTTTTAATAAATGATGATCAGTAATGATGTCAAATGTTAATAATTTTATTTCAATAAACAGATTAGATTTTCTTCTTACAATGAGAATACACATTAAAATAGAGGTTTACATAACTCAGTTTTGGAGTTAATTACTTTCTAGTTCCCATCTAAAAATATAGGTGCTGTTAAGATAGCTCATGAGCTATAGCAAGGTTTACTTGAGTTCAGAGACCTGAATTTATTGGTTTGGTCATTGAGGATTTGTTTGTGGGTAAAGAATTTTTTGACAGACAGGTCACAGACAGCAAGGATGGGATCTCGTCATTCTTCTATTCAGATACTAAGCACGGGAGCCCCCCAGGGTTGTGTACTAAGCCCTTTCCTTTATTCCTTGTACACACATGATTGCACCCCCTTGTATAATACCAACATGATTATTAAATTTGCAGACCATACGACAGCAGTGAGGCTGATTAATAAGAACAATGAGTCTACTTACAGAAACGAAGTGCAAGGGCTAACATTGTGGTGCAAAGAAAATAATCTTACACTTAACACCAAAAAGGCTAAAGAACTGATAATTGACTTTAGGGAGAAGAAAGATGTACATTTACCATTGTACATAAATGCCAAAGAGGTTGAGAGGGTTGGTAGTTTTAAATTTCTGGGTATTCATATCACAGAGGTCATCTCTGTGAATGTTAACATGCTTGTGAAGAAGGCACAAAAGAGGCTGTACTTCCTAAGAATACTCAGGAAGATAAATCTATCTCAGCATCTATTGTTGTCCTATCGCAGCACCATTGAGAACATCCTAACCTATGGCATTCTTGCATGGTATGGGAGCTTTACAGAGAATCATTAGAACTGCCCAGAATATCATTAGGCTCCAGCTACCAGCCCTGGATGATATCTTCACATCTCACTGTTTTATAAAGGTGTGCAACGTTCCCAGAGACTCTTTTTATCCTGCTTACAATCTTTTTGGACTGCTGCCTTCTGGCAGAAGATACAGAATAATTAAAACTCGAACCACACATTTTCTGAACAGTTTTTATCCCAGAGCTATAATTGCACTTAACAATGTACTAGGGGTCACTATCAGTGAACTGCTGGACAATACTACTTGGTCTGTTGTGTGGATCTTGGAAGATTCAGGTAAGAAATTGTGGTGGTTTGGGCATTTTGGATTGTTATGTATGTTGAGATTGATCTTAGGCATCATACAAATTTCGTTGCATGGGTATACTGTGTATATACATACAATGACAATAAAGCATGTATGTATGTATCTATCTATCTATCTATCTATCTATCTATCTATCTATCTATCTATCTATCTATCTTCTTTGATCCCTTCAGTTCCAGGAGTTTCCTGGAAAATGTGCTGTGCTCAAAGTTTGATATGGATTGTAGAAACACAAATCCCAGAGAATAATCAGAGAGATTATATAAGAAAGAGGAAGGTGAGATAAATAGGAAGAGGATTGGGTTGAGAAATAAATGCATGCTCATGTAAGGAAATGTTGAGATTTAGGTAAAAAAGTGCAGTAAGATTTAATTTATAGTAAACATGGGCAAAATACTATATACTATAGGGTAGGGGGCATAACTCCAAAAGATGATGAGTGCCAGAGGTGGGTTCTCCCAGTTCAGACCGATTCTATGGAATTGGTAGTAACTTGGTGGTCTAGGTCACTGGAACCCCGCAGCGATCCAGGCTCTCTTGGCATTGCCGTAGCTTCCACCATCTTGTTTTTGCTTCTACACATGCACAGAAGCTGATTTTGTAGCACTGCAATGTGTACACACCTGCACAGTGCATCAAAAAGCAAATCAGCAGCAAACAAAAACAGAACTCACCCCTGGTGAATCCTATCTTAGATGATATATTCTCAATAATCTAATAAAGGCAAACCAAATAAACATGTTTCTATCTTAATATGGGGCTAAGTCACAAAAGTGAGTCAATCATAAATTTTGGAAGAATTGGAAAAACTGAGCTATGTAGGATCCATTGAATAAATCAGCAGCTCATTTAAATAGTCAAAATCTTGTACAAAAGTCATATAAAATATTATTTATGAATCTTTGAAAGACCAAGAGATTGCATACCACCTTGAACATCATTACCATATATTCAGAATTCCCATAGTGAGAATCAAAAGCAGTTAATTATTAATGTTCCTCATTCATGAAAAATAGAGCACAGAGCTCTCTGAGATCCAGTTTTGTAAAAAATTCATGCCTTCCACAACCATTCCAAGAGTTAAGAAATGAAGTATGAGTGTAGTGACATCTGATTCCATGGTTCTGTGATATGATTCATAGAATGGAAATAAAAAAAACTACCATCTTGACAAAAATGTTAGTAGTATAGGCTGGAAAGAAGGAAGGAAAATTACTTGTAAATGTTGTGATAGATTGTTTTAAGCTCCTAACTCTGTATTACCCATCAGTAAGTAACTTTTTTTTTAATTCTTGGTCCAAAGAATAAAATTAAATAAACACTGAACAAATATGAAAAGTCTGTGAGATCCTTGATGCTCTTTGAACTTGTTTCCTGGTAGATGATTCTTTACCAAACAATAATGGTAATGGTAATAAGTATTACCATTGCCTATTTGTGCTGAGATAACATCATCAGTGCTATTAGGGAGTGAGATTTGCGATCATTTTTTGTACTAGTAGCTTGCCCTGTCAATATTAATGGGCATATTCTTAATGGCTCCTGGAAATTGTTTCCTTTTAGCATGTTGGTAGTTTCTTTTCTGGATTATTTTTTGCTTCTTGGTTGTTGGTTTAATGTTAATCTTGAGGTCAATTCTTGCTTATCTGGGTGTTGATTGCCAGGGAGGAGGTATTTATTCTTTTTGTTTCCTTTTTAGCTTTTTGATTGTCTCTTTTGAATGGTATGCTTATCTCTATGTGCCTGTTGATGGTCAGTTTGCTGAGTGCCAGGCTTTCAGGAATTCCGTCGTGCTTTTGGACTTGACTTGGTCTACGATGCCCACAGTTTCCCAGTTGAAACTATGATCAATTCTGTCCATGTATTGTGAAATTAAGAAGCTTTCATCATGTTTTCGGTTGGTTTTCATAGAAGGGTTCTGTTAGTCTTCTGTCTATTTGCCTTACAATACATAGTGCCAATTGCAACTCCTACACTATATGCTTTTCTTCTTCTTCTGAGGCTGCTGGGTTGTTTTTTGTTGTTTTTTGTTTACTTAGGATATTTTGGAGATATTTAATTGGTTTGTCTGCTATGGTGATGCCATCTGGTTGTAATTTGTTGGTGATTTCTGAGATGTTTTTGATATTTGTGAAGAATTCTATTCAGAGCTATTGATGGCTATGTTACATTGGATTATATTGGTCAGGCACTTTTTGATGAAGTTGTAATGATATCCATTTTGTTAGAAGATGTTGTACATATGATTTGTTTCCTTTTTCTAGTATTCAGGGATAGAGAACATCTGTATTATTGATGAGAATAATGATCTCTACCCTTCCCATTGTCATATTCTGCTGCAATCCCTTTACTCTTCTGTTGATGTTCAAACAGACCTAGATTAATGCTGTCAAAGTTAATCAGGCACCTTGATAAATGACTATGTCCTCGATTTCATCTGGTAGTCAGTTCAGCCTCTTTCATTCTAGCTCATATCCTGAGCTAATAGCTATCTCATCAATACATTTCCTCTCTAAATGCTTCACCTGTCATAAGCAATGGTTTTCATAGTCTCAAGTCACTTGCTTGACAAGGTCTTTAAAGTTAGTTCTCAGATGTACCATGTAATGTTCCAGTTACTCCAGCTAGATGTGAACTGTGCTGGGTTATTCATTTTACACATCCTTCAGCCATTAGGCTAATTATAAATCCCATGGTGGTTTGTTTGACAAGGAAGTAATTTGATTTTAGGAAGATATATAATTCATATTGAGTGAGGAATGGCAGTAAATTTGATCAGATTCCCATACTGATGAGGAAATACTTTGTATGGGAGGATGGCAACTGTTACAGTTGCTTCCACAGTGACTTCAATATCTTTGGCAAAGTGGTAATGGGGGTGGGTTTATTGATTATGATTGAATCTCCTCATATGTTGGGCTGTCTATGCAAGGCCTCCCAGGTACGATGATTAGATGTTTCCTGTTCCATATTCCCAAGTAGACAAGAAAGTTAGGCAATTTTTTTCACTGCAGAGAACTAGGAAGCCATAACTAAAAGTTCTCACTTCACAACATCTAAGAATCCTTCCCCTTAGTTACAAAACATGAATCTTCTTCCTTCCGCCTATTTCAATCAGTGGCTACATGGATGCTTATTTCCCAGCCTTGAATATTTCTGCATTTTTGCTTCTTGTTTACAAAATATTTTTTAGTAGAATAAGAATCGGAAAATCCTGCCCTTGAGCTCTACTTTTGTATTGTTCTGGTCCATATGGGTCATTGCTTGGTTTCTGAACTAGAGCACAAAAGACTAGCACCTTCATTGATAGGAGAGTCCCTAGAGACATCTCCCTAAAGATGTCCCCAGACATCTGATCCCTTGCTATAATAAAAGCTGTAGGGAAGTCTGTCAAGCTGTTGGGCCTCATATCAGGGTTCAAAAAGGAAGGGTGTCTAACTCAACCCTTCATTGGCAGGAGATGCACTTCCAGGAAGATTAATAGCTTTATTTACTGATAATAATGACCCCTACACAATGAATCATTGACCATCTCACTCTAAAAGAAAGGTAACTATGTTCGGAATCCAGAGTTTAAAACAGTGTTTCCCAACCTTGGCAACTTGAAGATGTCTGGACTTCAATTCCCAGAATTCCCCAGCCAGCATTTGCTGCTTTGGGGAATTCTGGGAGTTGTAGTCCAGATATCTTCAGGTTGCCAAAGTTGGGAAACACCGGTTTAAAATATATAATTCTTCAAATTTTCTATTTGAATTAATGGATACAAGGCAGCTTTGCTAGCTTTCTATGAAATTTATGTTTTTAAGGAATTTTTTTCACTGAGCAGAGTATTATCATAGCAGAATTGTACAACACAATGTATATTGGGCACGTAAATATACTGGCTCCAATATAATCTTTCTTTCTTCTTCTTGATGGATATTGTTTTATGTTTTCACAAATAATAACTTGACAGCAGAACTGTACTTCTCTTTTCAAGTAATAACATATATACACAGTCCTTGTACTTCATTTAGATCCTATCCTAATCCTAAATATTCTATCTATACTGTATATATATTCCCTCATGAACTCTAACATTAAGAAAATACATCTGCTTTCTGGGATGCAGAATCTCACCTTACCAGCTTTCATTCTTCAATCATGTTCTCTCTTTCCTTTTCTGTGAAACTGGGACTGCGCATCTTCCAGTCCTCTGAGAGTCTCCAAACCAGTGAAGGAGCAAATGTGAAATAAAAATCCAAACTAAACATGGAGAAAGCAGAACTTTTACTGTTGCTGGGGGCTTTATTTTAGTAATTGACAGCCAAGATTCCAATTTTCTCTTTAAGTGTTATGTTATTATTTAAATAGTTATGGTTTCTGACTCCCAAGGCAGTTACAGATAAAAATGCATTGAAAACAGTATAACAGGGAAAAAATATAACAAAATGAAGAATGAAGATGAGAAATTTGACAAGAAATACACAAACACAAAGAAATAAAGTCACACAGTTTCCGCGGGAAGGGGGGAAGAGGTATTCCTAACTCATCACTAATGTTGAATAGCCACATAATAGTGGCTGGAATGATCTTTTCTGAGTTTCAGCTCATAAACATGGGGCATCCCTACCTGGAGACAAAGGAGCTGTCTTTTGTGCTAAAACCTGAGAATTATATTATTGTAATATGCTTTTCTTGGAACGGCATTCGAAGTGCAAACTGGAAAGAAGAGCATAAAAATAGGCAATGTCTCTTGAAAATCCTATATGTCCCAGTTACAACAGTTTCACTAATTATTGTCTTCTGAGCTCAATGCAGAATACATGCAATTATATATAAAGAGTTATATAGCTTATGCCTAAACTATTTAGAAGACTTCTTCTTCCCCATAATCCTTCTGTACAAGTACCTTTCTGTACCTTTTGCAGATCCTACCAATAGATAATATTTTTCTGGGTTGGATCCCATATTGTGAAAGAAATGGTGATTGAAGTCAAAGCAAATTCCTTTCTTGTTATGGTACAACAGGACTAAAACATAGTTTTCCACCCAGGCCTTACAATATTTCATGGTTACATTTGTGGTATTGTATTTCTTCTTCATTTTGCAGTATACAGTATATGTTTTCAAAATAAAATTATAAAAGGGAAATTGGTGTTTTCAGAAGTAATTATCATCACAATATTTAGTACCTTTAAGTTCACCAGTACTGACATTATTATATAAATAATATATAATATATATAATGTCAGATTGTTAAGATTTATGAATATGGTTTTGATCAAGTCATGCTTATCACACCTTAGCTGTAGTATCCAATTTAGTTTTGACCCAGAGGAAGAAAAACTATTTTTGCTATTTCTGCTGCGTATATGTTCTAAACACTATAGATAGTTGTCTGTGTGTTTGTGTGTGTGTGAAAAAGAGAGAAAGAAAGAGAGAGAGAGAAGAAAGGTATGTGTGTGAGAGAGTGGCTGTGTAGCTATGTGTAACAGAACAATAAAATGTAATAGAACATATGTGTAACAGAACAATAAAATGTAATAGAACATATACATATAGCATTGATGCCTAAAGTTACATAATTCAGGAAAGATTTACTGCTAAGGCATAAATTGGCCTTCTTATTGGGTACCCAGAAAAAACAAGTGAATATATCTGCAATTATGTGTTCTGCCAGAATTGTGAAGCACGAATCTGGAACAAACTACAAAATTCACTGAAGCTGATCTGCCATATGTATGCATCCGGACTTGTCATCTGCCCATTGAATTGCTAAACTGCATCATATGGCAGAATTGAAAAGATCTGGGCAATCCCAGATGTAGCTAAGTGCCTTAATTAAATGATCCACTATTCTTCTTCATTGATATCTTCTTGTCCCCCTTTTTTAACATTCCTGCTCCTCAGATTTTATTTCTGTGATAAAATGTAAATATTAAATTATGAAAAATTACCTCAACTTGAGAAACTTTTGCTTATGTGTTGAATCTAGAATCTACATAAACTTTCTAATTTAGTATCCCTTGATCTTCAGAGACTTCCCCTTTGTATGTGTGTTTGTATACGCAGTTCCTTTTTTAAGTCATTTTAGCCCAACATGCCAGTTAATGTCCATATTTCCTTTATTTCTGTGTTAAAAGCTGTTCCTGCCCTACTGGGTTTGAAGGGAAGAAGTGTGAAGTGAATCCAGATGACTGTGAAGATAACGATTGTGAGAACAACTCTACTTGTATGGATGGGATAAACAATTACGCTTGCCTTTGCCTACCAAACTATACAGGTCAGTATATCATTTTGAGAGATTTTAGGGGGGGAAATCTCCAGATGTCACATGGAGTTTCATGTATCTTAACTGATATTTTTTTCCATGCTAGAAGGACCTGCTTGTCTACTACTTGGTGGAAGGGAGCAGACTTTTTTAAGAATGCCACAGTCTGAACAGCTTGTATCTTCCCTTAGGAAAGGGAGAAAGACACATGGCAAATCATTATATCAATTAATTAATTAATTAATTAATTAAATTTTAAATTAATTTTATTTGTCAACAAGTCCAACAGCACATTAAAAACTGGCACAAATAAATGGATATAAAGAAGCAAAACATAGTTTTAATTATTTTTCAGTTACAGAGATTTCAGCTTTTGGAATGTGGTTCCCCACCTAAACCAGTGCATTAAATAATGTCAAAAGGGCATCAGAAAAGGAAAAAGTTAGGAATATTTTCCACCAGGATAAGGGATTAAAATTGGACTGGATATCAATGTAGCATAGAAAAGAAATGATTTTTACCCTAGCAAAAAAAAAAAAAAAGTTGGAGATTTTTTAAAATGGTTGGTTTCAATTATTTGGAAAACTATTTAATGTATTTATTGGCAGAGAATTTTCTTTTCTTAGTGTGTACACATCTCAGCCCTTTACTGATATCAAAATTAAGTATCCAGGAAAGTTGAGTTTATATATGTATGTATTTCTATATCTAAAATGTTGGTATGTTAATTATTAATTAAGTGATATGCTCTTCACTACAATGCATTACAGCATGGATACTTTGCCTTACAGCTTTGCCATCATTGCAAAGGTCTGAAAGTCTCATCCATTTTCTCGCCTTACTGTAATTCAGTCTCAACATTCTGGGATTCCTAAAATAGCATAAGAGTAATAGAAAGCAGGGGGTTTCTTCCATATCTATGACCATGGCTGTATATACCTGTATATATGAATACACACACACACACAGAGAGATATTCATAGACCTATTTTTGTAAATTGTGATGTTGTTATAACTGTGTTAATTTCTATATTGCAAATAATTCCATTGTAACTATGTTGTATTATTTCAAGATCACCTTAATTCCAAAACTGGGAACAACCTGCCACTGTTTCCTGTTCAAAAATAGAGATTTTTAATAAGTAATCTAGCTAGCTATCTGTACATGTCTGTTATTTCAGCAAACAAGTATACATTTATTTGTTTATTGCCTGCACATTAATACCCACATGCATTTGAAAACTATAGGGAACATCAAAGCATTTTGTTCAAGTCTTCCTAAGAAGAAAACAAAGAGCAATACATAAAATAAACAAATATATGCCTGTGCCTAAATGACAGCTGCTTGGTTTTCACCTTTACTCTGACACATGATATTTTTAGCAGTCATGCCCTAATTCACACAATGCAAATTCTCCAGAGATTGAAAAAGTCTCCTCATTTTTTTCTCTTCCACCCAGTTCTTCAACGCTGCTCCCTGATTTTAGAAACTCCAATTGCATTTGTCCAACAATGTAAGAATATAAGCCACCAAATCATAAGCTGTCACATTTGCAGTACCATGATTAAAAAAAAGTTATGTTCTTTTAAATATAAAAATGTGAACTGGCCATGTTACTCTCTGAGCTCTGGACACTTAGAGAAAGGCCCCTTATAAGCTAGAAACTGTTACGTAACATGGGATTCAATCAGTGTCATGTTTGAGTGAGCTGGTGAGAAAATCTAAAATTTCTCAAACTTAAAATGTTTTGTTGGGCTCTTTTGGGATGCTTATGTAAATAGTTGGCTTAGAAAACCTTCATCCTGATTGAAAATGAACTGCTGCAATTAGCCATCTTTCTGCCAGAAATTTTTGTAATGGTTGAACCTGACCTCAAAGTTTAGAAATTGAGAGCCTGAGACAATGGTTCTCACAACATGATTCCCTATATATGAATAAATGTGCATTAATTAACAAATTAATTCCATTTTGAATGAAAGAAAAAGGTATGTTTTTAAATTTTTGTTATTGCTCTTTCTTAATAGGTAAAAATAAGATGCGAACTTAGTTTTCTAAATAAATAAGATATTGTTTTCCTGCCTTATTAGATATTGCTTCCCAAAAATTCTAAATTTTAGAAAATGATTATCCTAAAACAAATGGTTAAGTCTAAATAAGCATAAGACATAACCGACATACTGTTTATTGCTGAATTTTCAATGACTAATCTAATAATCAATAAAAACATGTTTCTTAAGAAAATGCAGCAAATTACACAAGCAGATCACCAAAAACAATCTTAGATATTAAAAATAATGATAGGCAGCATACTAACAGTTTGCCTTTAAAAATAGCCTATATGTAGCAAAACCTACAAAAATGAATAATTTATCTTCCTATATTTTCCAAGTGTCAGGATACTATAGGTCTACACCTTTTAGAATTAGTTTTTATTCCAAACTTTATCATTTTAGTAAAACAATCTTTGAAATTAGGTTTTGTGTTCATATTTTGCAGCATGGCAACCTTGAACATTCTTTAATTGCTTTTGTATATTTAACCATAAAATACTCTCCTAAACATATGTTAAAATCAGATTCTCTCCAATATGAGTCACAAAGTCCTCAGGAAATACTTGAGTTTAACTGATCTAATTGAAATACAGGTTCTTTTCAATGCTGTGTTGATCTGATTTTATGACTGAAACATGGCAGGGCAAATCATTCATATTAATATTCTCTATTTCTGCCTTCTGTGGTTTCTTTTTCTTTTTGGTTCATAATTTTGTTTAATCTTGCTTTATAGGCTTTGACTGCACTATAAACCACATGAGGCACCTTTGTTCAGAATTTTAGACATAAAGTACAGAATGCATTGTCAATAAAAGCAAACTTCCCCAAACTTTGCTTCCACAGTGGTGGAAAAAGAGGTAGGAATGGAAAAGAATAGGTTGTATCCAGGGGTGGGCTGCTACCTGGACAGGGGGGGGAGTGATGCAGTGGGGTAGCAAAAATGGAGCTCCACCCCATAGTACCCAATTTGCACTGAAAGAAATTGAAAGAAAATGCAGAGCGTCCTGCATAAGCCACGCCCACAGTGTGGTAGTAAAAATTTTGGTAGCCCTTCACTGGTTGTATCTATTGAAATGTGATTTGAGAAAATGTGTGCTCTTGCTCCAATCTGGCATAATCTCACTTTAGAGTCAGACTGTGTCCAAACAGGCTGAAGTTCAGCTATGATAATAATTTAGAGAATCATTGCTTGCCTATCTAGAGAGAGGTAGTTCAACAGTTTTGGAGTTTGCTAACATTTCCCTTCTACTCCAAGAAAAGAGTCTCATGTTTATTTGAAAAACAATAGCTTTTTAGTATGCCATGTACTCTCCCCTTTGAAGGTTCAATTCCTAATGTCTCCAGTTATAAGGAGCCCCTTCCTCCCAGACAAGTATAAACCATTTTCTCTAATATTTCCATAAACAGGGGTCTTCTTCCGATATCTCATCCCTTAACAAAAATCAATTGATAAAAACTCAACATTTAATTCTAATAATCCAAAATCTACTAAGAACTAATGTATTATATTTTAATCTGAATCTAATCGATTTTGTATTCCAATTTATCACTTTCTCTTAAAAAATGAAGCAACAAATCTGTCCCCACTTATAAATTGAGCTTTAAAGCCTTATCATTCAATAATAGCTATTAGAAACCACACCATCAGGGATGAAATCTACTTACCTTCCCTATCGGCTCACAAATGTGAATCACTGGGAATCATTGTTTCAGAATCTCTTTGTAGAGAGATTCTCTATGGAACAAAAATATGGGTGACCCTTGCTCCTAAGCACATTCCTAATTCAATTTAAAACCTTTCTATAATCAATATAGTATCTATTTTCTTTTTGGGGTTTTACAGCTTTCTCAATTATCCAACATGCATCAGCAGTAATGTCTTTCATTCTTTGGCTTTTTCTAAAACCAGCATAAACATCTGGCATCTCTTTTTCCATACAGGGCTGACCCTATAAATTATTTTGCTAGCTAATTTGTAAAATTATATTGCGCACTCTATTAAATCTTCTTTCTTTGAAAAAAAAAGAAGAAATATTATTTATTTATTTATTTATTCATTCATTTATTCATTTATTTATTTATTTTGTCAAGTACATATTTGAATGTAGATATAGATATAACATTTTTTATATCTATATAACATCTACAAAAACAGATATAACATTGTTTACATATACATAAGATGGGTACTGATAAGCTGGAACAACTGGACAGAGAGAGTAGGTGCGCTGGTAAGCTTATGCACGCCTCTTACTGACCTTTTAGGAATTGGGTGAGGTCAACAGTAGACAGTCTAAGGGTAAAGTTTTGGAAGGTTTGTGACAAAACCACAGAGTCAGGTAGTGAGTTCCAGGCATTAACGACTCTGTTGCTAAAGTCATATTTTCTACAGTCAAATTTGGGGAGGTTCATTTTGAGTATCTGTTGTGTGCTCATGTATTGTTGTGGTTGAAGCTGAAGTAGTCATTGACAGGTAGGATGTTGTAGCAGATAATTTTATGAGCTATGCTTAGGTTGTGCCAAAGGCGATGTAGTTCTAAGCTTTCTAAGCACAGGAGTCCCTTCATCTTTGCTGGCGCTGCTTTGAATCCCAATGAGGGGAGGCTCAGGGAATCCCAGCAATGCAAGAACGGGCGCTTTGGCTGGCAGTGGATGTCCGGGGGTGGGGATTCCCAGAGAGGGGAGGCTCAGAGAATCCCAGTAATGCAAGAACGGGTGCTTCATCTGGCAACAGAAGTTTGGAGGTGGAGTTTCCCAGTGAGGAGAGGCTCAGGGAAATCCCAGCAATTCAGGAACGGGTGCTTCGGCTGGCAATGGAAGTCCAGAGGCGGGGATTCTCAGTAGCGCAAGGCAAAAGGGGTGACTTTTGGGATGGGGTTGCACGCATTATTTTCTTTTACATTGATTCTTCTTATGAACTTTTCTACTTACGAACCTGGTAACGGAACGAATTAAGTTCGTAAGACGAGGTACGACTGTACTTTCTTTTGGATATTGTCAAAAGTTTATCCTAGCTATTAAATAAAAACCTGTTAAACTATCAAGGGATGTTTTTGACACAATTAGGGCTTTTACTATTTATAGTGCATTGCTTCTCAAAAATGATTCCCACTAAATTCAATAGGCTGTTTTTTGTTTTGTTTTTAATCAAATGAGTGGTTATAATGGCATTAATCTTTAATCAATGATGAATGTGTACTGTTCTTTGCTTTTTAATTTTCTTTTTTTGTGACTATCTTTGATTCCTGAAATAACTTATTTGCCTGGAAGTGTTTTTGGAAGAGAGATTTCTAGAAAGCAAATTTTCCTTAGTGGGAATGCATTGTTCTTTGGCAAATGAAACATGGAAGGGTCTCCAGGCCTTTAACCCATGTAGGATTAACTGCTAGGAACATATGTTAATGCTGATTCATTGTGCCTCTAGTGACTACAAAACAAAAATCAATCCAGCAGACTAGAAAATGTTGCATGCATTTGACTTCATTTAATTATTATGCTTTCAATAATGGAATTATCATAACAGAATACATACCAATTATGACTTCTAGTGTTTGAACTAAATGCACAATATTATGCATTTGAGTTAAATGGACAGTATTGCTTCTTCCTCACTGTAAAGAACAGAAAGGATTTAGCTATTGAGAAGTAGGTCCTATGGTGAGTGCAAACAATTACGTATACATCAAATAAATCAAGGGTGTCAAACTGCACAGGCCACGCCCACTCTAGCTTCACAAACGGAAAAAACATTGTGATACATCACATGTCAGCAACAAACAAGCAAACTCACCCATACATATAATTATACATAATATGCATGTTGAATATATGTTGAATATATATATTCAACACAAAAACACACCTTGTGTATTTGTGTGTGTATATGTATACATATGTAATATGTAGATAGGTAGATATAAAATATATATAAATTGTATTGTGTGTGTATACAGTTTGTATAAGAAAATCTACAGATTGTGGGTGTGTTTATGTGTGTGAATATTAAAAAATACATCATTTTAAGGCCATTATTGGGTGATTTATGTTACGTGTGGACAGAATATACCTTACATTACAATCTCCCAAAATTTGTATTGGCATTTGTATACATTGCTAATAATATCTAAAATGTCAGAATTTATTTTCTTTCAGTTGTCAGAAATAATTAACAATTTTAAGGCTTGTGTCCATAATGTTCCATTTTGACTGAGACCAGTTTTTAAAAAATAAAGTTCTTTCTTTATACTGTATTTGCATAAATGAAGCAGGCATCAACTGGATTGATACCAGTTTCATTATGCTCAAACTCATTTTTTTTCTTTGCTTTATAAGAAAATCCCAGGTTGATACATGATAGACCTTACACTTTGGGATGCCTTCAGCAAATAGGCAACAACCTATGAATTAACTGAAAGTAGCTAGAGGTTATATTGTAATAACACACAGTTCTGTGCTTCTTGGGTTCTCATTGGGTCATTTGTTAACACTGTTTCTATGCTAGGGAAATGACAGCCATAAATAATTTATGGAGGAACTCCATGTATTTCTGATGAAGTTTTAGGAGAAATCTTTTACAATTAATAATTAAGCCAACTTTGGGACTGCAGTGCTAATGGTAATTGGTAAAAATTAGGACGCTGTTACTTGATTTTGGTGCTGGAAATCTGTAAATGAGAGAGATGTTTTACTACTAAGGTAATAATTGGCACAATAAAATTTCTGATAGCATGTTTTACAGTTTAATTTTGTCCATTAAGAGTTATGTTATTAGTATGGGTATTCACATGTGTGCGTACACATGTGCAAGATTGTAACTGAAATGAAATATAGGACTGAAATACATTTTGGAATCTCTACACAGGAATAATTTGAGATAAAACTTTACAATACAGCTGAAATTGTTCAGGAAATATAAGAGATTGGGGGGGCAGGAGAATTCACGATATTACAGAAGGGAATTTTATCATAACACTATTATTCAGAAGATTGTGGCTTTGATCATTGTGAATCATTTGAACCATTTGTTCATTATTAGAAACTAGAAATACAAAACAAGATTTTGAATAGGTATTATCAAAATGGGTTGCACTGTTCCATATACTTGAGAACATTTTATTTAAGAATGCAATCCTGATGGACTCCTGGGTATAGACAATTATTTATTCCTTAAGCAAATGCATTTAGATTATATATCACTTCATAGTGCTTTATAACACTCTCTAAATGGTTTTATAATGTCAGTGAATTGCCCAATAGTGGGTTTCACTTAACTTTGCTACTAGTTCAGAACTGTGAATATGTGTACGCGCTTCATTTGTGT
Source organism: Erythrolamprus reginae (assembly GCF_031021105.1). Classification (NCBI taxonomy): domain Eukaryota; kingdom Metazoa; phylum Chordata; class Lepidosauria; order Squamata; family Dipsadidae; genus Erythrolamprus; species Erythrolamprus reginae. The sequence continues at coordinate 129,640,132 of NC_091951.1, forward strand.
GTGGCACTTCTGCACATGTGCAGAACCAGGCAGGTGGGTGGAGCCTTCCACTGCCACTGCTCCCAGTTCTCCTGAACTGGGGAAAACCGGTAGCAACTCACCTCTGATACTGCCCCCAACAATCTGGGTCCTCATTTTACCAACCTCTCAGATATATGGAAAGCTGAATCAACCTTGAGCTGGTCAGGATCCAGTTACTGGCAGTGGGCAGAATTAGCCTCTATTACTAACCATCTCTAACCACTGTACCACCACAGTTCCTTAAATCTGTTTAGCATCAAGGCTTTTAATCATATTATTATATTATTGTGAGAATTTTTTTAAATACCGTATATACTCGAGTATAAGCCGACCCGAGTATAAGCCGAGGCACCAATTTTTGCCACAAAAACTGGGAAAACGTATTGACCCGACTATAAGCCGAGGTTAGAAAATGCAGTGGCTACTGGTAACTTATAAAAATGGAAAACAATAAAATTACATTAATTGAGACATGTTTTAGAATATTTATTTTAAAGAAAACCAGTAAACTAGCTCTGTAAATTTAAAAGAGGGTAAACAAATTAACAATATTAACAATAAATTAAAAAGTAAAAAAAGTAGCTCGATCAGGAACAAAGCTAAAACCTAACAGTTAAAATCCTTCAAAACTGGATTCCTTCTCATCATTAATTGGATTTACATTATTGTTCTGTTTTTATATATGCTATGAGCCACCCTGAGTCCTTGGAGAGGGATTGCATACAAATCCAATTAAATAAATAAATAAACAAACAAACAAACAAATAAGTGTATCCAAAGAAGAGCTTCAGCATTAGCTGCTGTGAGGTTATCAGCATAGAAAACCAAATAGCTAGATAGATAGATAGATAGATAGATAGATAGATAGATAGATAGATAGATAGATAGATAGATAGATATAGATAGAAAGATAGACAGACAGACAGAAAAATAGATAGATAGATAGATAGATAGATAGATAGATAGATAGATAGATAGATAGATAGATAGAAATAGATAGATAGATAGATAGATAGATAGATAGATAGATAGATAGATAGATATAGATAGAAAGATAGATAGACAGACAGACAGACAGAAAAATAGATAGATAGATAGATAGATAGATAGATAGATAGATAGATAGAAATAGATAGATAGATAGATATAGATAGAAAGATAGATAGACAGACAGACAGACAGATAGAAAAATAGATAGATAGATAGATGGATATAGATAGAAAGATAGATAGACAGACAGACAGACAGACAGACAGACAGATAGAAAAATAGATAGATAGATAGATAGATAGATAGATAGATAGATAGATAGATAGATAGATAGAAATAGATACAGATAGATAGATAGATAGATAGAAAGAAAAATAGTTAGATAGAAAAATAGATAGATAGAAATAGATACAGATAGATAGATGATAGATAGATAGATAGATAGATAGATAGATAGATAGACAGATAGATATAAATATAGACAGACAGATAGAAAAATAGATAGATAGATATATAGATAGATAGATAGATAGATAGATAGAAATAGATACAGATAGATAGATAGAAAAATAGATAGATAGAAAAATAGATAGATAGAAAGATAGACAGATAGAAAAAGAATTCCTGTCTAGCTCTGCCTCATAACACATTATTAGATCCTATCCAAGCAAGGACAGCAACTACCACAAAATACCATTTTTTAAACAGTTTAAATCCTTTCAAAGGAGGGGGAGGAGAATCTGACAGCAGGGGGCCTTTTTAATCCGACTCACCATTGCAAATGGCTGCCTTCTTTGCTTGAGCTAGGGAGAGGAACTACGGCGTGCCAGAGGGGACAAAAGCTGGTGCCTCCTCGCTCTGGCTCAAGCAATGGCGCCCTCGTGTGGTGACTTTGTCAATGACCCGAGTATAAGCCGAGGCTGTGTTTTTCAGCCCATTTTTGGGGCTAAAAAACTCGGCTTATACTCAAGTATATACGGTACATCCAAGATATAGTCCCAAAACTTTTGAGACCACTAATGTTACTCAACATAATGATAAATGAATTGCTTGTTTTCTTTGCACCAGTCACAAGACTGAATACAAGTTAGAAGTGTGAATGTGTATCCATGTGATATTCTATTGTGAAATTGAGATTATTCTACTGAGATGATGCAAATTATATTGGGGAATAAATATAGTACATTAAAAGGTAGCACGTGTTCCATGACCATTAACCACATCATCAAACTCATTTTGCCAATGAAAGTGTGGTCCACAATAAATGAACCACTGTATTAGTACTGTTAATGGACAGGATCAATCCCAACTCTTCAGATAAATTCTGCAAGTTCTTAACTGTATCTCCAATGCTTATGTAAGACTGAAACTCAGAATCACAAGGATTGAGGTTATTATATGTATTGTTTCTCAGATATTGATTTAAAATTGTGTACAGTCCAACTGGGCTGGTTTCTGTAATAAATGGAAATGGTTTTTGTTCACTGAAAGTTGAACATTACATGTAAACTTGCCTTATAGGTTTGTTAGTTTTTTTAAGCCAAGCCCTGTAACAGTGAGTTACTATCAAACTATGGTGTCTACGGAGAAGGGCAGCATAGAAATCTAATTAATTAATTAATTAATTAATTAACAAGGCAAAGACAGAATTCTGGATACAATTTAGCACTCAATTTATAACATCCTCTAGCAAAAAACTCCTGTTTTTGCCCTCTTTGGAACAATAAAAGATAAGTGTATTCATGTTGAGCTATAGAGGCATTTCTAAATGTGTTTCTGATGATAAACATTTATTTATTTGTTTTAGGACAACATTAATATTCATAACATTCACAAAGACCTCAAATATTCTTGTATTAGCTAAATGTTGGAGTGACAGGGATTTTTTTCTTTTTCTTTTCTCTTTCCCTTTCTCTGTAAATAATGATGAATATGGGATTTATAGAATGTTAGATATTGAAGATGTATTTGGGGGTTTTATTTCTTTTTCTTTCTTTGTTTCTGTTTTTAAAGTTTAGTACTACTTATAATGTTGGAGAGATGGAGTTATGGGAGGGGAGGGAAAAGATAGAAAGTAAAGAAACTCCTTAAAGCCCATTAACAATATGGAAATTTGGCATATGTATCTGGTTTGATATTGGTATTGTGTTTTGTTATTTACATATGTTTTATCTTGAGGTGAAGAAAAAATTAAAAAAAATTATACCCCAGAAATAAAAATAAAAATCTTCTTGTATTACATGTTTCATATACAATGCATTACAGTGGTACCTCGAGATACGAGTTTAATTCGTTCCGGACCTGGGCTCTTAAGTCGAGCAGCTCTTATCTCGAACGACTTTTCCCCATAGGAATTAATGTAAATAATTTTAATTGGTTCCAGCCCTCAAAAAACTCACAAAGTTAGTCTAAATTATGCAGAAAGACATGTTTTTAATGAAGAAATGTACATGTACATATAAATGAATAATGAAGTTTCTTTCACTTAACTTGTAAACTTTCTTAAACTTTTAAATTTACATATGTTCAACTTCTCTGCCACCCAATCCTGTAGGACAGAGGTCCCCAACCCTTTTTGCACCAGGGACCGGCTTTAAGCGATCAAGAGAGGAATGGGTGAATGAATGGACGGAGGGTGGGAAGGAAGGAAGGAAAGAGGGAAGGGACAGGAACAGAGAAAGGAAGCAAGGAAACTTATGAAAGGGGAGAGTAAGAGAGGAATGAGTGAAGGGAGGGAGGGAAGAAGGTGGGAAGGAGAAAGAAAAGAAGAAATAGAGGAAGGGAAGGTAAAAGAGAGAAAGAAAAAGAGCAAGAAAGAAAGCTGCAAGCACCCCCCCGAGCCCCCCAGGCCGGCTGCAACCTTTTAAAACACGCGCGCCGCTTCGCAGCTGTCTCCTGAAGCCGAACGCGGAAGTTAGCGTTTGGCTTCAGGAGACAGCTCCTTGGCGCTTGTATCTCGAATTTGGGCTTGTAAGTAGAACAAAAATATCTCTCCCCTCCCAGCTCTTATCTCGAGTTGCTCTTAAGTAGAGCAGCTCTTATGTCGGGGTTCCACTGTATTTGTATATTTTTGCTGCATTGATTAGTCTCAGACCACAATAAATGTTTTAATCATGGGTATGCCATTAATTTCTTTTAAAAAAAAAGAGGGATTGTAATATCATTGTCCTCAATAGTTTTTTATAAGCATTTTTCATTCCTCAGTTCTAATTATAATTCAGGCAACTAAACGTCTACTAAATCTATATTAAAAGAACTCTTAAATTTATTTTTATTTCAGGAGAACTCTGTGATGAAGTAATCAACCATTGTGTGCCTGAGCTAAACCCGTGCAAACATGAATCCAAATGTATTTCTCTTGATCGAGAATATAAGTAAGTATGTACTATTGATACTGTATGTTAAAATATTGTATATTAAGCCACAATCCTGATGTGTTACTTTATTAATTAATTGCCATATTCCAGAATTTCTATGCAAAAAAACAACAAAATTCAGGGAGTGCATCAAGGACCCCTATTCCAGACCAAACTAATGAACATATTATCTCTCCCATTGCATGCTATAATTAAGCAAGCCTGGAGAAAAGTAAACTGCATATCCATTCATTAATTGTACTTCTTCAAATATAGCTATTGAATTTGTTGGTCAAATAATAGGTGTGATTTCTTATATTTCAGTTTCATGCCAATTACAAAAAACAAAGGAGTTGTTTTTCTTATACTATACTTCCATGTTAGAATCACCAAAACACTTTCAGCACCCAAGGAAAAAAAGGTTTGCCATCACTGGCCCAGAGGATATCCAGTTGGGGACTCCTTTTATGTTCCTACTAAGTTGCCAAAGTGTTTTCCCTGTGTGCTGCTAAGGAAAATCCAAGCATGAGATAAACTTCAGTTGGTTGCCAAGAGACTGAGTTAACATAGATTGTGACATGTCCTTTCTCTGTTCCACTGAGTCAGTTTTCAAACTCAGTTGAACCTAGAGGGACATGTTTCATTTTTCTTTAAGTTTAACCTTGGTAAACACCTGATAATTTCTTCCAGCTTGGACTCTTCTTTTCTGTATCTATACTTTGCAGAGGGAGTTTTGGGGGATTTTCTCTTGTGGCCATTCTTGCTGCCAGCATGTGTACAGGTTCATCTGGTACATCAGCAAGAACTGCCACAGCCAAACAGCTGAGTCAGCCAAAGTCCCTGATCCACATGGGCTAAATTCCTTCTAAGCAAAGTGGTGTGAGGCAGAGGAAGATTGACTGTCCATCAGAGCCTTGTTAATTGAAGTGCCAGCTGGCTGAAACATCTAGGCAGAACTTGTCTTGTAGCTCAGTGACACTAATTGTGGCTGGGAGGCTCATTCCCCTCCATTAATGATGGTTGTCATTTTGAGAGCTGCAAGCGGCCTGTTTTCAGGCATTGTGCCTCCTAAGTGCTGGTGGCCGTTTTGATTGGTCAAAAGGTCCAGTTTTTTGCCCAGACGATGCCCAGTTGGGATCTCCATTTATGTCCCTATTAAGTTGCCAAAGTGTTTTCATTTATGCCAATTTATAGTTATGATTTGCTACTGAAACCAAAATGAATATATTATGATTTTTAATTTGCTTCCAATCATCCAAGAAATAGGATGAAACCACACTTTATTCCTAAAATTGAATTATCTAAAGTATTGTTGGAAATGATCTTTTCTAAGGAAGCACTGAAAGAAAGATTGGTTTTTGCTGAATCTCAGAAATCACTGACCAATTATGAATAAGCGTATTGATTACATCTGATCACGTAGAGCAAGGGTGTCAAACTCAAGGCCTAGGAACCAGATCTGGCCCAGTGGGTGCTTAGATATGGCCCATAGGGCTGCGCTGGAAACAGCAAAGGAACAGTCCACAGTTCCTTTGCCAGTGAAAACACAGCTCGGGACCCCCAAGGTCAAACACAACCCGGATGTGGCCAGGTTGAAATTGAGAGAATGAGAATCAAAACCACAAAACAAATATTTGAATGAAGAAATGGGAAGGGCAAAGTTGTGGTTGGACAGAGTTAAGAAATTACTCAAGAATAAAGAAATGAAAAAAATTAGGAACAGAAAACATTGCTTGAATGAGTATATGAAAATAATGGAAGCAAGGATAGTTTGAAATGGTATAGATATTATAATAAAAGGTGCTAATATAAATTAGATTTAGGTACATTTTCTTTACTTTTTTTATCTTTATGCCTTTAATTTATTTGGATTGATATTTGAGTTTGACCCAAAATGTGCCCCATGGTAGTAAATTTGGGAAATCAATAAAGCAGCTGTTAGAGTGGAAGAGAATTAGGATTAATAAAAATTGTAATTAAGCAATAAAGTTTTAATAAAGCTAAGTGGACCTTCTTAGTTTAAATCCTATACAGTCTATGTATCTGATGAGATACAGATACATTCCAGCTCTCATTACAGCTTATTCCTTTGGATGAGTTGCTATTTTCTGATTTATCTCTTCTAGGAATGAAGGAAATCTAAAAATTCATGATCAGCAATGATTGAGGGAGAAGGGAGCACATAAATTCAAGAATGAAAAATTGAAAAAAAAAGAGAAGAAAATAGTAACTTGAATAATTTAACGAATTGACTACAATAACACTATTTTCTGGTTACTTTCATTTCAGACTACTTATATTGGTTTTGGCTTCAGGTTTGTGATCCTTCAATAAACCTGAGGCCAAAACCAATACAAGTCTGAAATGAAGGTAATCAGAGGTAATATTTATCACAATTCCCTATTGTTCTAACATTTAAGGATCTCAGTTATGTAACTAACTTTTTTTCATACAATTCTTCATGAAATCTTCCAGTGAGATATATATATACCTTAATTTAATATCTCTCTCCAGGGAGTTGTTTCAAATGCCCGATGTGTTAGAGTTACAGTTATAAATAAACTTTATTATTCTGTAGCATGGAATTACTGACAAAAGTTAAAGCATTGATTTAAGGCTGTCTTCCAAGAAAAGTAACAGCTCTAGCATCATGACAATAGCCAATATATGTCAAAAATGTGATCCATGGCAACTTTGAGAATGCGTGCATCACTTGTTATTACATCACTTTATTTGGGGCAACAGGGATCAATAAAGCAAGTGGATTAATTGTCGGTATGTTTTCCTGCAGCAAATTATTATGAACACAGTTTCCTTGCCAGTATGCCTGAAATATTGCTAGAATTGTTTTGTGCTGTTTCAAAACTTTTTTTAAAAAAAGTAATCTTTGGATTTAGTAAAAGACAATCTCCCCTTTGTTTTCAATTTAAAGTTATAGATGAATAACTGCAACTGATACGAGATGTTGTATAGAATAAGGGCAACTACTATAATAGCACTTGAAGCAATTATTCAAGAATTCAGTTTGAGCAGGTTTCATGCAAACTGAGATGATTTGAATGTTTGTAGATTGGTAAGGAATCTAGTGTGGAGGAATTCCAGCAGTGGGGTGACCAACCATGAGTGATCTTATCAGAGATTATGATGCTGAAAGGCACACTTGATTTCCTCAATGAAAATTAGTTGCAAAACTGACAAAGGCCTGAATGCCTATTCAGCTGAATTCCTTCAAAACTAACTGGGCTTAAGTCACAAAGTAATGAATAAGGAAATAAAAATAGGTTTAGTATTATGGTAGAACAATCAATTTTATTTGGACTAGAAATTTGAAATCTACTTTTAGTGATTTATTTAAAGCAATCCCCAGTAGAAGGGAAATTTATTTATATCAAACTTCAGAAAGTTTAATTAATTACCTTTGAATTTAGTGAAGTCCTGCCTGGATTTATAGTTTGTAGGGAGAACATTCCAATTCTGCTCTCCATCCTCTTGTTTGGGTTTATAATACCGATAGTCGTCAAGTTCCAATAGTTAATTTAGTGACAATTAAAAGTTACAACAGCACTGAAAAAAGTGACTTATGACTATTTTTCACAATTACAATCTCTGAAGCATTCCCGTGATCAAAAATTCAAGTGCTTGACAACTGATTCATACTTATGACCATTGCTGTGTCCCAGGATCATGTGAACATCTCTTGTTACTTTCTTACAAGGAAAGTTAATGGGGAAGCCAGATTCACTTAACAACCACGTTACTATCTCAGCATGCAGTAATTCACTTAACTGTGGCAAGAAAGGTCATAATATGGAGCAAAACTCACTTAACAAACATCTCACTTAATTGAAATTTTGGACTCAGTTCTGGTCATAAGTCAAGGAATACCTATAATGCAATTTAAGCAACCTAGATCTTTCCTGACATCAAAGTATCTACTTTTATATCCCTATATCAACTGAATCTTCAGGAACTTTATCCATTTAAATTCTTTATTATTTGAATCACTACATTACAACTAATTATTCACTGAGATCAGCTAAATTATTCAATCAAGGTCAATTAGTTTTTTCTTCCATTAAAATAGCCTCTTCATATTTTAGAGGATTTTTGCCCATACAGTTCCGATCTCTAAAATTGAGTGCCCTTTAAATTAATGTCTGGTGTCTGATCTCTTGAGATTTAAAAATGTCATATATATATATATATATTTGCAAGACTGTTATAAAACTATATTTTTAAAAAAACCTTTCAATTATTCGCCAGAAATTTGTACTAAACATTTGCTAGCATTAGGATACATTTATATCATTATATAAAATAGAAATGCCTTGCATTGATTATTGCAGAGTTTTATTCTAATGTCAGCTCTAGGTTTTGATGTCTGTCTAGTATATTTATTACAAGTATACATTAAGTATAATATAATGCCCTCTGTAATGCCCTGATAAGACCATACATAGAGTATTGCATCCAGTTCTGGTCACCACACTTCAAAAGAGACATAGAAACTCTAGAGGGTGGCTTTGGCTCCGTTTAAAACTCACAACCAAGGAGAAAACCAACATAGGAATGGAAAGATTTGTTCCTTGCGACTGGAAATGCTGGGAGGTTCCACCATTCTCTCCAGCTATTCAAGATTGTTCAACTTGTTCAAGATTGTTCAACTTGTTCAAGATTTTGAAAGACTGCCCAGTTTTCCAGAGAGATCTGCTCTTTTTAGATTAGATTAGATTAGATCAGATCAGATCAGATTAGATTAGATTAGATTAGATTAGATTTATTGGATTTATATGCCGCCCCTCTCTGCAGACTCGGGGCAGCTCACAACAATGGTGAAGAACAATACATAGTAACAAATCTAATATTTAAAAATCTAGGTTACAGTTTTAGATTAAAAGTCCAAAAAAAAAGAAACTCCAATATATAAAAAACAACACACAATCAAATCATACACAAAAACTACATGGACAAGGGGAAGATGTTTCAATTCCCTCATGCCTGACGGTGGAGGTGGGTTTTAAGAAGTTTACTAAAGGCAAGGAGGGTGGGGGCAATCCTGATCTCTGGGGGGAGCTGGTTCCAGAGGGTCGGAGCCACCACAGAGAAAGCTCTTCCCCTGGGTCCTGCCAGACAACATTGTTTAGTCGACGGGACCCGGAGAAGGCCAACTCTGTGGGACCTAACCGGTCGCTGGGATTCGTGCGGCAGAAGGCGGTCTCACAGGTATCCTGGTCCGATGCCATGAAGGGCTTTATAGGTCATAACCAACACTTTGAATTGTGACCCGAAACTGATCAGCAGCCAATGCAGACTGCGGAGTGTTGGAGTAACATTGGCATATTTAGGGAAGCCCATGATTGCTCTCGCAGCTACATTTTGCACGATGTAGAGAGCATTACAGTAACTTTAAAAAGTTTCAGCCAAGAGCACCTGCCAGCAAAGGAATTCTGGGAGTTGAAATCCAGATATCAAGTTGACAAGGCTGAGAGACATTGTTTATCAACTTTATCAACCACCTTTCAAACCTTTCTAGTTGGAAATAAACTAAGCATTTTCCTCTCATTGGGAAAAAAACCAAACAAATATCTGTAAATGCACTTTATCTCTGAAATGTAAAACTCAGACTGCCATTTTATTTTGGGTTGGCTGTCTTTTTCATATATATGAATACCGTGAATAGGTTTTGGAGATACACTCTTGTATGCAACTTTGTATTAATTGAGTCCTTAATGGTCTTATTGCAGGTGTGAATGCTTACCAGGTTATAGTGGAAAGCACTGTGAAACAGATGATGATGACTGTAGGGGACACAAATGCCGCCATGGTGCCATGTGTGTAGATGCTGTAAATGGATACACCTGCATTTGTCCTCAAGGATTTAGGTAAGAATAATGTCTTGATTTATTCTGGGGTATTTATGAAACCATAGTATGTTACTTCAAGATGATTTCATCCTTCAGCAGCCCTTTAGACAGTGTCCAACAGTTTACCATTTATTGAGATGTTTATATTTGTCAGAAATATTTCTTATTTTATTCTTTCAGACCCTTGAAGGACAAAATAAGCAATTAAACAAATTAAGGTATCCCAATTGTAGCAGATCTAAATGGAAGTTTTAAAACAGAAGGCTATACTGTGCGTTTTGAAAGGCATATATGGTTTTTAATGCTTTTTTAATTCATTATGGAATTTATTCAGTTGTCTGATAACAGTTACAGTTACAGTTTAAGATAATTGTGTTAAGCTAAAGCAATGACTGAATTCTTATAACATAATATAACACAAATCAAATGAAATGGTGAAAAATAGTTATACAGTGGTACCTCTACTTAATTCATTTCGTGACCAGGTTTGTAAGTAGAAAAGTTCATAAGAAGAAGCAATTTTACCCATAGGAATCAATGTAAAAGCAAATAATGCATGCAAACCCACCCCAAAAGTCACCCCTTTTGCCTTGCGCCACTAGGAATCCCCACCTCCAGATTTCCATTTCCAGCGAAGCACCCATTCTTTTGCTGCTGGGATTTCCCTGAGCCTCCCCTTGTTGGGAAACCCCACCTCCAGATTTCCGTTGCCAGCCAAAGTGCCCATTCTTTTGCTGCTGTGATTCTCCTCAGCCTCCCCTCGCTGGGATTCCCGCTTCCGGACTTCCGTTGCCACCCAAAACACCCATTCCTTTGCTTCTGGGATTTCCCTGAGCCTCCCCTCGCTGGGAATCCCCGCTTCCTGACTTCTGTTGCCACCCAAAGCTCCAGTTCTTGCACTGCTAGGATACCTCTGAGCCTCCCCTTGCTGGCAAAGACAGCAAAAACGAAGGGAATCCCAGTGAGGGGAGCCTCAGGGAAATCCCAGCAGCGCAGTAATGGGCGCTTTGGGTGGCAACGGAAGTTCGGAGGCGAGGATTCCTAGCAAGCGGAGGTTCAGGGCAATCCCAGCAGTGCAAGATCATGCACTTCAGGTGTCAACGGAAGTCTGGAGGCGTGGATTCCCAACGAAGGAAGGCTCAGGGGAATCCCAGCAGCGCAAGGACAGGTACTTCAGCTGGCAATGGAAGTCCGAAGGCGGGGCATCCCAGCGGCAGCGCCTCAGGTTCGTAAGGTTGAAATGGTTCGTATTTTGAAACGTTTGTCAGTAGAGGCATTCGTAAGTAGAGGTACCACTGTATATTATTGAAGTAGTATATTCATCCATTTTATATCTCTGCCTCAACTTCTATTCTTCTTTTGTTTCCTTTGCCCTGGGATATAGACTTGCATTCTCATTTTATGAAGATGCTCTCTACATTTTCTATCAGATATAGGCAACTTCTAAAATATTGGATGCCATCCTGATCTTCCTGTTAAAAGGCTGTAGGAAGCCATTACTGGCAGAGAAGTGACAGGTTGAAAGGGGTCTCTGTGTGTGTGTGTGTGTACACACATGGGACAGGGTTGAAAGTTTGTGTCTGTGATTGCATGTTCTGGGATATTTGAGACGGTGAGGTTGCAAATTGGTGCAGTTCATTTCTCAGGAATCTCTGACACCCCCTATAACCTATCATCCCTCAAAGAAACAAATGTAGAGATTAAATCATGCTTTTAAAATCTAGACATTTTGCTATGTAGATAATAATCAGAAAATATTTAATTTTCAAATGAGAACAGCCATTACATGTTTTAAGTGTAATGCTAATCATTGAGTATTGATTTATTATGCTGAAAATATGTTTAAAATGTACAAACATTTTATAGCAATGTACAAACATTGCTATAAATAGGTACAAGCAAACAAGTCCTGTGTGGCTTAGTTTTTTAACTGCCATAAGGCTTTTAGTTCATATTGTTGTTGCAGCACATTCATATGATTACCCCTCAGCAAACAACTGCAAACAGATGGTTACTTTCTACTCAGTTTCCCTCTAGTTTTGTTTTTCAAATGCCAGATGTATGTATACTGATCCCATCATTGCTCCCATTCATATATAATATGCAGAGGAATGTATTAAACCATAATAATTTCATTTCTTCTTCATGTTTCAAACTTAACAACATCATACTTGCTCTGGAACTATGTACAGTTTGGTGAAGTTAAATGTTATATATATATAAATGTTATATAAATGTTATCCATATACATGTGATACATACAGAACATAGTTTGTTGGCTATGAATAAATTAACTGCCTTGAAATGGCCCTGGGTTGGGCGTAGAGGCAAAAAGGAGCTGTGACGTTCCTTCAATGTACCAGAGTGATCAAACAGAAAAAAACATATAGCCCCTCCCTGGTACAAAGCTGAAGGGATCAGATCTGGTGGCCTAGAGGTTAATTCTCTGCCTAACAAGGCAGAGGCCCTAGGATCAAATCCCAGTAAGGGTGTGGCTAGCTGATGAGGCCAGAAGGCTGAAATGGTGCCATCCTAGTCTCCCTTAATTTTAAAAATTCAACAAAAAAGAAATAGAAAGAAAAATCAATATATAAAGGAGGAACTTTCAACTTTCATCACAACAAATAAAACATATTTATAACACTTCTTCCACATAAAGGTAAATATGTATCTTTTCATCCCACATCCTATCACTTATCTATAAATAAATCCATAAAATATCCACTTTCTATCCAAATATCAGCAAAAGATCCATAAACGGTCAGAGCTTTTTAACATTGCAAAAAATGTCTTATTTTAACTTTGTTCGACTTTATATATTTTCTTCCTTTTACTTCTAACAGTCTTAATCTTTAATTCTAATACCATTGTAGGATTTGATCTATCTTTAATTTTTCTTTATTCCATTACATACTCCCAACCCCTACCCCCAAGGCTCAAGCATCCTTTGTAGATCCAATAACATTTTCCAGGTCATCTTCTTGATTTATCATTTGTATTTCCCTTTTAATTTTTTAAAACTTTAGCTGGTTAAGTTTATATATCCAGCAAAGCATTCTTTTCTGAATCATTCTCTTGGCTTTCATTTTTATTTCCATGTTTTATACTATATCTTATCAATAAAAATTGTTCCACATTTTTCATTCCTTCATTTATTTGTCTTAGACACAAATCTGTTTTAGTCCATAGAAGCAGACATCATTACTGAGAATGTTGATATTCTGATTGCAAACTTCTTGCTCCATTATTTGAAGATTCTCCTTTAATATTCCCGATGTTACAATGTTTGTGTCATTCTGTAATCCCAGTTCTAACTAACATCAGCCTTATATGCTGTTTAATTTTTTTCTTTTGCTTAGAATCTTTAGTCTCCTCTAGTGTCCAGTTTCTAAAATCATCATTTTTTATGACTTGCAGTTTCCAGAATAACCAAAATAAGTGTGTGTCCCATGGAAAGCAAATAATGAATTCTAATAAGTCAATTTCCCAAATTTATTTTTATCCTTAATTAATTTATAACTTAAATGAGATCAATATCTTATTTAGCTTTTTGCTACTTATTTCTAATTCTTTCAGATCTTCAGCTTGTAATTTTCTTTTGTTCAGAATTAATGATAAAGTCACCCAATGAAGACTTTTCAAATCTGTCACTCTAAATGTCTCTAATAGCTTTAGGCAATTTCTGAAAGTAATTAAAAAGTAACATTTGGGAATTTACCATATTTTTTGGAGTATAAGATGCACCTTTTTCCTTCCTAAAATTGACTGATAATTTGGGTGTGTCTTGTACTTTGAATGTAGGTTTTTTCCCCCAGTCCTAACTAGCTGTTAACGATATTCCCAGCACACTCTTTCATTGTTTCTCTTCTGCTGGGAATGTTTTCCAAGCTCTAAGTCTTTGCAGGGTTTTTTTCATTGCTCTAACTTGCTCTGAATAAGTTTCTTTCCAGTCCTAACAGGTGCTAACGATGTTTCCAGCTCTTACCAGCTCTTTACCAGCTTACAAGCTCTTTCATTGTTATTCTCTGCTAAGAATGTTTTCCAAACCCTGTCTTTGTAGTGGGATTTTTTTTCATTCTCCATATTTTTCAATGTTTCTTTCCAGCCCTAACCAAGTGCTAACAATGTTCCCAGCTCTTACCGGCTTGCAAGTTCTTTCATTATTATTCTCTGCGAAGAATGTTTTCCAAACCCTAAGTCTTTGCAGGGTTTTTTCCATTGCTCTATTTGCAATGTTTCTTTCCAGGTACTAATGATGTTCCCAGCTCTTACTAGCTTGCAAGCTCTTTCATTGTTACTGTCTCTGAAAGCCCTAACCAGGGGATAAAATAATGTACTGGCTAAGGACGGTAGCCAGATGAATATCTGGTAAACAGATTCTTTTCCCTATTTTCCTTCCCAAAAACTAAGGTGCATCTTATACTCCAATGCATCTTGTACTTCAAAAAATGTCATTGTTGTCCTATAAAAGTCTCTGCCATATTTGCAAGCAATTGGCTAGTTTGTCTCTGGGCATTTAAACCCATGGCAGATCACTGTCCTGAGGAATCTTTTTGAGGAGCATGTGGAATACATATGCGTGATATGTCATCTTCTCTTTATCTGGAGAGATTTTTTAAAAAACACCAAACTTTGATTCCTTGGTCTTTGCTGAGGTTATCAGCTCCAGTTACACAGAACCATCTTCATTTCATTATATACTGGAAGCCCCTACAATTAAACATTTTGTGCCATACTTTATTAATTGTTTTTAGATTAAAGGGGGTGAGGAAGAACATTTATTATAATAGGATTTATAATAAGTCCTGTATATACTCAGCCTCTTGTGGTCTACAGCAGTGTTTTTCAACCAGTGTGCCGCAGCACACTAGTGTGCCGTGAGACATGGTCAAGTGTGCTGTGGGGAAATTAAACATGGGTCCCCAAACTATGGCCTGCATGCTGGATACGGCCCATGGAGGCCATTTATCCAGCCCGCCACCAGCCGCCTCCATCCGAACATAAACATTCCCCTCACATTCTCTCCAGCTGTCAGCGACAGGAAGAGTGGAGGCACAGGGAATGCTCACTGACCAATCACCTTCTAGGATTCATCCCGACCACTAGCGATGAACCAATAATAGGCCGCCTCTCATTTGTCATTGTGTGGCCGCAGTGAGTAGTTGAAGCTGCTACTCCTCCCCATGGTCCCGATTCCTAATCCTGGTCAGGACCGGAGGTAAATGTTGCCACCACTTGATGAAGCTTCAGCCTCAGCTATCCTGATGGTGTATATATATATTTGACCTTTTTCTTTTTATAAGAGGCCCCCACAGAGGGTAATATACAATGCATCACAATGTGTTAGAGTGTCATTTTGTGTCATTTTGGTTGGTGGTGTGCCTCAGGATTTTCTAAATGTAAAAAATGTGCTGCAACTCAAAAAAGGTTGAAAGTCACTGCTCAACAGGATAGAAGTATATATTTTAGATATTCCATTAACTGATACATTGATGTGGATATCTCAGCAAACTCACCATCTAAATATGCTTATTTCCAAACAGTCATTGTGTCTTCTATGCTGCCTACTTTTAAGAGATTGAAAAGATTCCCAACCTTCCTTTATTTATTTATTTATTTATTTTATTTTATTGAATTTGTATGCCGCCCCTCTCCGAGGACTCGGGGTGGCTCACAACATATATAAAAAACAGAACAATAATATAATCCAATTAGTACTACAATATTAAAAACAATTAAAAAGAGAAGACTAACCTAAAAAATTAACTTATTAACCAAACATTCAGCGATCATACTTAAGGCATTCAGTGGTCAGGAGAAGATCTAAGAGTCCCAAGCCTGGTGGCAAAGATAAGTTTTTAAGCTCTTTCGGAAGGCAAGGATGGTAGATTGATTGGTTGATTGATTTAGGTTTAGATTTAGATTTAGATTTAGATATTTAGATTTAGATTTAGATTTAGATTTAGATTCCACCCATCTTTTGACAGACTTTAAGCTTTATAAGCATTATAAGCCTCATTAGCCTGGATGAGAGCCTGGCTGTCATAATGATAATTATAATATACGGTAATTAATAAATAAAAAGAACTAATAAATAAATAAATTTTCCTTTTAATATATACAATCTCTGTGGTATTACTTAACTCTCTGAAGTTTAACTCTGACAGCTGCCAAACAGCCCACTATGTGGAAAATCTCCTTGAATGTCAAAAGATAAGCTGTTCTGCCAAATTGATTCATTAATCATTGCCTTAGGAAGTGCATTGCCTAGTTATTATTGCTTTTCTTCAGGAAGGCATTTTTTGTACTTGAAACAGATTCACACAGCAAAAGAGCAATAGCATCTGGAAGTAGACAAACAAACAAAGATTACAATATCTGAAAAGATATAGAAGCGTTTTAGACTTTTGTCTTGATCAATTAATCCATGTTTTCTTTTCTATTCATTTGTTCTTTATGACATACTTCTATTACATTATTGTGTTTATCAGAGATGATTTTGAAGAACCAATGTTGTTTCTTATAGTGTTATAAGGGTTGATTTTAAAGTTTCTGTAATTATAAAATACAAGAAAAAAACCCAAAGTTTTTAGTCATGTCTATTCTGAGGGGCCCTTGGTGCAGTCTGAGCTTTGCTGTTTTCTTACAGGTATTTTATTACCAAGCTAGGTAGCATCCTCAGTACTAGCCACTAGCTCTGATGACATTAACTGGTTTGGATAGTGAAACATCTGCAAGGAAACAATCAAGGACCCCTGATTTCAACCCTGAGCTACAAATATATTTCTTTATTGGTCTGTTTTTTCCTTCTATCTTCTCTTAATTTTATTCTGACTGCAAAGAAAAATAATAGATATATTTGTGAGACTTGCCAGTGTTCCTAAAAATTCCTGCTTGCTGGAATTGCATATTGTTTTGTTCGTGGAAAATGTGGCATTCTTTAAAATAATCTGCAAGTAACAGAAATTTAAAGAACAAAGTTTCCTTGTAGTAGGAACATAATATATATCAAAAACAGGGAATCTGGCATGGTAAACATTTGCTTTTAGGATAGTCTGTAGCCATCTTTGAGTTAAAAATGCAAAAATGAAACATGATCCTCCCAAAATACTGTACTGTATATCAAGAACAAAAGCCACAGAACAGACTCGTTTAGATTTCATTTACAGAACTGAAATACAGCACAAATATGGCATTATTATTTTTTTTAAAAAACCTTAATAGCTTGTATATTTATATCTCCTTAGCCTTTGTACACTACTTATTGTTTTCCTTTCAGTAAGCTTTGAAATTGCTTCCTTCTTTTTTCTATTTTGTTCTTTTACTCTAAATTTACATAGAAAGCTTCTGCGATTGCAATCAATCAGTCAATCAATCAACCATTATTTAACTAGAAATATAAATTAACATATTAATTCGTGAGAAAAAAATCTAAACTCATACTAGTGCAGACATTTTTTCACTAGATGGTATAACAGAATAACAGAGCTGGAAAGATCTTGGAGGTTTTCTAGTCCAATCTCGTGTTCAAGAAGGATATCCTATATTGTTTCAGACAAATGGTTGGCCAATCTCTTCTTTAAAATCTCCAGTGATGGAGCACCCGCAACTTTTTAATTCAAGTCATTCCACTGATTAATTGTTCTCAGTCAGGAAATTTCTCCTTCTTTCTAGGTTGCTTCTCTCCTTGATTAGTTTCCATTCATTGTTTCTAGTCCTACCTTCAGGTTCTTTGGAGAATAGGTTGATCCCCTTTAGACAAATTGTGGTTTTTCAGTTTCAGTTAGCTCAGGGAAAAGCTACATTGAGGATATCGCAGGATAAGCTCAGTTATGCAGTTATGAAATGTCTTGGGAAAGCAATGGATAGTAATTAATAAGCAATGAATTACTCCAAAGATTAAAATTCTGGTAATAAAATGTTTCAAATAATTATATTTTCCTAAAACTGGCCCACTTTTTTTTCACGGGCCTAGGTATGTAGGTCTTGGCATATTTGGGTCTTTTCCCATGTAAGATTGATAGTATTTTGGTGATGTTTTGACAAGGTCCCACTTGTCATTTTCAGGCTTCGTGCTAGGGCAAACAAAGCATGATCAGAGCTGCCATCTTACTATAAATATTGGCGGGGGTGAGTGCTGTCTTAGTTGCTGTAAGCGGGGTGGTTGGCTGTGTTGTAACACCTTGAGTAGTTGATGGAGTTGATGTTTGCAGATTAGTTGATATTTGCATATTAGGGGTGACATCCTGAGTAGTTGTTAGAGTTGATGTTTGCAGATTAGTCAGCTGTTTTGTAATGTATGTGTGTGATGATTTTGGTTTGTTTCCAAGCTTGTAGTCTGGATATGTGTTTATGACATTTGTCAGTTTGCTTTGTGTGAGTGTCTGAAGCGAATGCAGCAGTTGGAGGTGCCACCATGGTTTGACTTCTGGGTGGTGGTTAGTTGGCTTCTGGGTGGCTGCAAACATCAACTCTCATCAACTACTCAAAGTGTTACCTCATCAACTAATCAAGATGTTACAACACAGCCAATCAACCTGCTTACAGCAACTAAGCCAGAATTCCACACACCTCCACCAATATTTATAGAAAGACGGCAGCTCCGACCATCCTTTGTTTGCCCCAAATATTCCAAACCTACTATACACAGAGAAAGAGAGAGAGAGAGAGTATATACACAGTATATACATATCTATATATAGTTGTCGGCTATAAAAATCTTATCTGTCTTGGAATATGGCCCCTAGTGGGGCTGAGAGGCAAAATGGAAGCTGTGATGCTCCTTCCATATATCAGGGTGACTCAACAAAAAAATCTCACACACACACACACCCAGGCATAAACACACAGACACATATATCAAGAATTGTCCTAAAAATGAGAGTTGCTGGTGTATTTATAAATGAAGAAGCAACAGCACTATGATCTCCGGAATGTTTTAAAATTTATTAAAAACTACTAAAATTAACTAAGCTTTTGTTAGTCCTCTACTAACGTTGTCAGAGTGCTAAAATTTGCATTGAAGACAGTTGATTTTATATGATGCTGCTAACTTTGCTCATTGCCCACATCAATAACAGGGGAGAGAAAGTGGTGATTAGCACATCCCAAGTATTTTCTTCAAAACCAGGTGCTGTCCATTATAATTTATTTATTTATTTATTTAATAGATTTGTATGCTGCCCCTCTCCGGAGACTCGGAGCGGCTCACAACAAAAAACACAGTACAAATCCAATAGTTAAAAAGCAATTTAAAACCCTTAATATAAAAAACAGTCATACATCCCAGACAAAAACCATACATGAAGCGGGAACAGCCCGGGGGACTTAATTTCCCCATGCCTGATGGCAGAGGTGGGTTTTAAGGAGTTTGCAAAAGGCGAGGAGGGTGGGGGCGGTCCTAATTTCTGAGAGGAGTTGATTCCAAAGGGTCAGGACAGCCACAGAGAAGGCTCTTCCCCTGGGTCCCGACAGATGATATTGTTTCATCGACGGGACCCGGAGAAGGCCCACTCTGTGGGACCTAACCGGTCGCTGGGATTCATGCGGTAATATAGCTGTTCCATGTGCAGTTGTTTTTAGAATCCTCTAAAATATTGAAATGTTCATTGGAAATGTTAATGTTTGGACTAATATTTGTCAACTTGAAGTATCCTACAACAAAAAATGTATTTATGCAAATTACATATAATTAAACTTCTGTAATTGAGGCTTCTGGGCCTCTAGTTAACATTGACCATTTTCTATTTTTCAAGTGGACTCTTCTGTGAAAATCCACCACCCATGGTTCTCCTCCAAACCAGTCCTTGTGATTATTATGAATGCCAAAATGGAGCACAGTGTATTGTTGTGCAGCAGGAACCAGTCTGCCGTTGCCTGGCAGGCTTTGCTGGCCAGAAATGTGAGAAGCTCATTACCGTCAATTTTGTTGGGAAGGATTCCTATGTTGAGCTGCCACCAGCCAAAATCCGTGCTCAAGCAAACATCTCACTACAGGTAGGATATGCAGATAATATTATTAACTTTTCTCAACCCAGTTATTGAAAAGAGCTTATGCAAAGGTTAATGAAAGCATTACATTTATCCCTGGTGTGCAACCCAAATTAATTAATTAATTAATAAGAAAGATGTAACAACCTAAAGCCTTAGAGTTTCATTCAGTCTCCCAAATCCTAAATACTCCAGAATTGTATTTTGAAATGTAACCAAAATATAACATTGCTAAATATGCTGGAAATAGCCATATCAATTGCATAAGATTATTTATTGTTCTATGTTTAGAAGTACAGCCTCTGATATGCCGCTGTATGCACATACAGTCCTTGATCAAAGAACAATTACATACTTCACTTTGCTGGAAACAAAATTGAGAAATCACCTGTAATGACTGATATTTTTAGCAGCTTATTAAATCAATCTGCTCAATTTTACAACTCTTAGCGTAAGAGATCTATTTTTTGCCTCATCACAGATTTTTGTCCAAAATATGGAAAGAAGACAGACAATTTTATTTTGCTTTTAAAAAGACCTTTCTTTACACTTTTCTTTACTTCTACATGTATAAAAGAGTAAAATATGTCACATGACTTAGGCGCTCAAGACACAATTTACCTAGCTCACATTTTAGATTTATTTCAGAAAAGAATTCTGATAAAAATGTATTTTGGATGATAATTTCAAAGCCAGACTTGTTTACTACATGAATTTCACACAGATGGTGTTCTCAAAGCTTATTTTTCAGTTAAAACATTGCTTCTCCATCTGGTAGTTAATTGCCACTTATATTAAAAAATTAGTTTTAAGTAAGCATCTCTTGAAGCAAGGTTCAGAAGATTTTCCTAATGAAAAGAGAGCTGATAAATAAATTTCAGCTTATAAGCTTGAAAAACCTTTTATTTAAAATATGATTTTATAACATTTATATAGTATATTTATTTAGTATATATAGTTTCTAACATCAGACTACTATTGTACACTGCTTTATTGTTGCTGTTAGCCGCCCCGAGTCTCCGGAGAGGGGCGGCATACAAATCCAATAAATAAATAAATATTTATTAGTTATTTTGTAAAATATTTTGTAAAGTAAAATTACTTTATTTTATAAAATAAGTTATAATAATAATAATAATAATAATAATAATAATAATTTATTAGATTTGTATGCCACCCCTCTCCGAAGACTCATATTTTGTTACTTATTTTGCTATTTAGAAACAGTTATAATACATACAGTAGAGGACAGATATAATTGGAACTAGTATTTATTGTTAGTAGAAGTACCGGGTTTAATTTCAAGGCCTTTCTTTAAAAGCAAGTGGTTGTTAACTATATGCAAGTCTGTAAGAGGCTTGTACAAAAAACCTTAAAACATTACCCAGATCCTTAAATAAGTCTTGTTTAATATAATTAATTACTTGCACTGGAGGGACAAGGTGTGGCCCAGAGTCATGTGAATCATACCAGCATCTTTTACCCTCCAGTGGTCCTCCGTATGGACAGAAAGAATAGAATAAAATAGAAAAGCGCTTGTGTGGGTAAGGAGAGAATTTTGGGTTTATTAAGGATCAACATGGTGGGCTTCTGTTTTGTAGAGAATCTACATGATTTAAGACTTGTGAGTCCCCATAAAAAGTAAATCCTGGTTTTACCAACTCTATGAGTATGGATTTTGCTTAGCCACAAAAAGCTTGGGCAAAGTGGAAGGGGGTTTATTCCTTAAAGTAGAAGCATCTATGCTTAGGATCACATAGAAAAAGATTGATTTTTTTAAAAAAAATAGCACAGACATTTTGTGTTCTTACAAATAGTGTTGGGAGAACCGAACCTGCAAAGTTCGTACCAAACTTTGCGCGGTTCGGTATATAAAACCCAAACCCGAATTTTTCCAAAAGTTTGGGTTCAGGAGAGCGCTGTGAAGCGCCGCCGCCCAGCTGTCACCTTCCCAGCGCTTCTCTTGAACCCAGACCCGAACCCGAACTTTTGCCGAACCTCCAGGTCCAGCGTTCGGGAGACCGCCGAGAAGCACCCCGGCTGTTTCTGAAGGTAACAACTGGGCGGCGGAACTTCCCAAAACAGCTGGGGAGCTGTCGGTCAGTCGGGAGGCAAAAAGGGAGGTGGGGAATCCCACGAGGAGATTCCAGGGGCTGAGCTTTGAAGTCACTGAGATGTCCTTCCTGGCCGGCTGAAATGGGAACTCCAGGAAGGATGTTCGGCAAAAGTTCGGGTTCGGGAGAGCGCCAGGAAGCGCCCCGACTGCTCTGGAAGGTGATAGCTGGGCGGTGGTGCTTCCTGGTGCTTTCCCGAGCGCCGAACTTGAAAGTTCAGCAAAAGTTTTTAAAATTCGGGTGCCGAACCCGAACTTCGTTGGGTTCGTCCAACACTACTTACAAACCCTTACCATTTCTTATGAATAATTTTCAAAATATGTACAGCACTTTTTCACATTCATAACCTTCAATTTCTTTCAGTCCTATATACACAACCTTCTCAAAATTGAATGTACCCATCCTATGGGAACATATCTGGAAAGTATATTAAAGTTCTCCTAAATCTGACATTATAGGGACATGGATGAGATGCCCTCTCATTTTGTGGCACTTAGCATAACATTTTAGACTTATATATCACTTCATAGTGCTTTTACAGCCCTCTCTAAGCTGTTTACAGAATCAGTATATTGCCCCCATATTTACTGTCAAAGATTTCTATAAATCAGTTCTTTTTGCTGAACCCTGAACCCTATTTAAATATTACTAATATCTTTCTTGGAACCAGTTTGGTCAGGATTAGAGTTAGGTTTAGGTTTAGCAGGAATCAAGTCTGACTTTAAAGCACAAAAAAAGAGAATCTATATTGGGAGAGGGTTATTTTATTATTCTTATATTTTATAAGATTTAATGTGTTGTAACTCACCACACATACACACACTTAGTCTTTACATTTGGGCAGACTATATAAACTATAAAATTTCTAAATTCTTTCAGTAAGGCACTGTTTTTATAAGGAGCCTATGTGTCAATAAAGTCTCTAGAAAGGTATTATGTTGCCTCTAAGTCTTTTATAGTTGGGGAAGAAAGTTATTTCACAAATAACACTAGGGATTATTTAAAGTTGCCAGATACATGTTGGGAAACTATGTCTGAGTTACATCTTTTACAACAGCTCTGCTAGTTAGTGAGCAAGCTTTTGGAGTGGAAAAGATGAATCATAAAACTAAGAACAAGCAAAGTCAGAACTTCCAGCTTAACCTCTGCTGCACTGCAGCTCAACATGTCAAACTCTGTATGCTCATAACTTTCTTCAAAACTGACTTGAGGGTTATTTATCTGAGAGAAGCATCACTCTATAATGCAGTACTCCAGCGAACTTTCTGACATGACTAAGGAATGTCAGTATTCTATTTCTTAATATGAGCACTTATACTAGGAAAACTTAAAAAGTTATAAATTTGGAATTAATACTTATGTAAAAGGTAAAAGTTCTCCTTGCGCATATGTGCTAGTCGTTCCTGACACTAGGGGGTGGTACTCATCTCTATTACAAAGCCAAAGAGCCAGTGCTGTCTGAAGACATATCCGTGGTCATGTGGCCAGCAAGACTAAACATCAAAGGCTCAAAGAACGTTGTTACCATCCTACCAAAGGAGTTTCCTATTTTTCTACTTGCATTTTTACGTGCTTTCGAACTGCTAGGTTGGCAGAAGCTGGGACAAGTAACCAGAACTCATTCCGTTATGTGGCACTAGAGATTCAAACTGCTGACCTTTCTGATCGACATGCTCAGTGTCTTAGCCACTGTGCCATTGCATCCCTTTTTGCTTAGTTTTTCTTACTTAACCATTTTTTAAAATGTAGCTGTTAACAATATAGAAATGTACATATTTTCTTGCATCTGTATCATTATTAATTTTCTTTTCATTCTGTTTAAAGGTAGCAACTGATAAGGACAATGGCATCTTATTATACAAAGGGAACAATGATCCCCTAGCTTTAGAATTGTATCAAGGGCATGTGAGACTTATCTATGACACAGTGAATGCTCCACCTACAACTATTTACAGGTAAGCCTAACTTCTTGGAATTATTAAAAAAGCCAGCATTATATTAATAAGATTAATATAACTTACCATTTTAGACTGTATATGCTCTCTGCCTTGGAAATATGCTTTTACTAGATTCTAGAGCAAGGAGCAGTGTGAAAACTTAGCAAGAGAAACAATCCCCACCCATCGTGCCACCCATCTTCAGTAATTAAAGTGAAAAATAAATAAAATAAATAACTTTCATTTAATTGTTTCGCCACTCTTGTATTACTGTATAAGCTCAGTTTTGTTCTAAGGGCACATTTTGATTCTTTCTTCATCATCATTTTTCAGACAAAGCTTTAGAAAATAACTGTTTTCATTTGAATTCATAGAATCCAAGAATCTAGAGAATTGAACAGATCTCAGGAGTCTTCTAAGCCAATTCACCACTTGATGCATGATCTGTTAAAGCACTTTGGCCAAATAGCTTCCCAGCATTTTTTTTTTTTGACAGCTTCCCGCAAAGGAAGACATAACACAATGAAACAACCAAACACCCCTCCTCCCCAATGGCAATTCTTATAGGAAATTATAATACCAAATAGTTAATCCAAATCTATTTCCTGTAGTTCAAGTCAGTCGTTTTTAAAACCAGAGATGATTATGACACCCTTAATTGTGCATCACATTGTCTAGTATTTCTTTTTATTGTGTGGTTGAATTGTGTTTCCTTTGGGGACACAAGGCAGTTGATAAATCATGAATTTACCACCTGGCTTCTTCCCCAGATTGCCTGCTGCTACTGTCATAAACAGCATGTGTGCTGCCTGAGATGGCTATAGAGCAAATTGTGGTAAAGGAAGCCAAACTACAACCAGAATGAATGAATTAAAAAAAAATCAAAGCTATTACTTGGTACAATTAAAAATATTTTCTTGAAGCAGACTTGCTGCAGGTCACCAAAACAAATTAATTGTTCTCCTCCACATATAGGAATGAATTATACACATTCTCCAACTTCTTTGTAATAGGTTAATGGAGAAAAGCCCAGTTTAGACTAGCGTGTGGTTTGTTTCATTTCTGGGTTGTTTTTTTAAAATAAGTGTATCCAACTCTACTGGTACAAATGCACATTGTACCATCTGTGGCTCTCAGCAAATTCTCAGCCACACGAGGGACACATTTTGCTGAATAGTTCCTAGCAGTGCCTAACCCAGAGGCCTTCTGCAATTATTCTGGTTTTCCCTCTTTAACATAGTTTTATAAATGCTAAGAAAAAAGTCAAAAAGTTCAAGAGAATTTTGTTGGCCTATGAATAGAAAAATGACAACAGAGTCTTCCCAAAACATTTCATGAATGTATCAAGGCACGGCAGAATAATAATCTTATTTGAAAGTACCCCATAAAAATCCATGAAGACACTGAAAGATAACAAACCAATCCGCTCAGCCTTTTCCTGTACCCAAAGCTCTGGCAATATATGGTGCCCTAGATAAGCCTACACAAACATCTTCTTTTTAAAAAGGAAACCCTTGCCCTACACAGCAATATTTAAAAGGATTGCAGTTTAAGTAGGGAGAAACCGGAAACTGCTTATAGAGTCTCAGACTTTCATGAAAAAAGTGTTAATACACAAGAAATCAGGAGGATGGATAATTAGCTCAGTTTGGCACTGCCATCTGTTTCTATGGAAGAGCTGCAATGGTTTGCAAGAGAATAGAATCAAATTCAGGAGGCTGTTTTCTACACTAGATGGTGTATTGACTAATTAGGCAGTACATTGTCTTCAGCAAACTCTATAGTGGAACTGAAAGAGCTGTCATTAGGTCTCAGGAAGTATGTCTAACCATCATCAGGGCTTTTGTTGGTTACTTTCACTAGTGATTATAGCCTGGTGGGAAAGCCATGAAAACAGACTCTTTATTTTGCAGCTAATCCTAATTGATTCCACATTATAGCATAGGCAGAGTTGTTAAAGCAGTTTTATGCCACTAATTAGAGCATAGGAGAAAGCTCATTAGTTGCAGACAACACACATGGTGACTGATCAGAGTGGGTGCTTGTTCTCTTTTGTTGCATGTAGAATGCTGTGGTGACAAGGGGCTGTTTCTGATATCACAGCATTATATGCAGCTTCTCTTGTCTGACAAAGTTACCTGTGGCACTAAGATTCAGGCTCCTCATTATTCCTCTACCCTTCATTACTGTAAGATTAATGGCCTGTTCACTAACAGTGTGTTGCACCATGTGATCTGTGGAGATGGTGAAAACTGCTGCTAATGTGATGCCCTTTTGGAAATGTCATTCTAATCTTTTATTAGTTTAAGGACTATAGCAGAATCAGGATTAGTATCAACTTCAAAAGGGGAAAAAATGTGGTCAGGGAGGAAAAACTGCAGCCAAATAATGTCAGCAGACTAGAGACAGGGAGCTCCTTAAGTGGATTAGATCTATTTAGTGAGTGGGGTTCAGAACAGGAACAGCCCCAATTCCATTTTCTTTCTATTTGGTAAATCAATATTTCTTTTACTTAGCAGTATCTCTAAAGTGGTATCAAATGATATGGGTTATAACTGTGCTGTAGGAACACAAAGGATTTTGGATTGGTAACTGTCATAAGACTTTTAATGCACCTTCCCAAAGTAAGTTAAAAATCCTACTTCCCCTAAGCTGCTCCCACTATTGGAAGCAGATTAAGATGTTAGGAGACACTGGCCTAGAAATATACAGTAAATACATCTACGGTAGCACTAAATAAGCTGCTAGCTCTTGATATTTTTAATATCTTCCATAATACCTCACTCCCTAGGTCTCTTTTTTGTGGAATATGGCAGGCCTTGACATTCTCACAGTTCATCATCTACATGAAATTGCAAAATGAAATCATTCACCATTTGGCAGAGGTGAAATGCTACTGGTTCAGACCAATTTTCCCAAACTGGGAGTAAAAAATGCTACTGGTTCAGGAGAAACAGTATATCCAATTATCAGCTGTGCAACAATCAACTGTGCCACGCAATCTAGATTAGCTAGAAAGCAGAATTTGCAGACTCTGGTGGCTTCAAATTGCTCATATTATTATTATTAAGAATAAGAATAAGAATTGGACTTATATGCCATCCCTCTCGGTTATATGCATGTGCAGTTCAAATGGGCATACAAAGTATGCGCAAAGTGAAGTGATAGCAGACTTCAGAGGATTTCAACCTTGCCATTTGGGGTCTAGTGTCATCAGTATGCTGATAATATTCAATCACAGTTTTCAGTCCCAGGGTGGCCAACTGAGATTTCCGAGATGCTATTTCTGTATCTGCAGGCTATTTGGGTCTGAATGAAAGGACATTCTAATTTACCAAGTCCTACCAAGAACCAGTTGATGGTGAATGTTGGGCCATTTAAATGGACCGAACATTTAAATGGGCCCATAGGAATGGGTTCCATCGCTAACCTTGGACGAGATTACATCCACGGTTCCCTATTGAATGGGAAAGTGCTATCTCTGAGTCTTCTGAGATTCATAGCTTGTGTTTCATGAGCAGATGGCAGATGTGGTCAGGAAAGTATTTGTGAAATTTCATCTGACGTGTCAGTTGTATTTTAGATCTAGATAAGCACTTATGCCCTAGTCAACCCATGGGTCAATTCCTGCAAAAACGTTCCTGCAGAGCTACCTCTGAAATTCATTCAAAGCTTTCAAACATCCAGAATCAGGGGTCTGTTCCAATTTCCCTTAGTTCATTCTTTCTCATGTCACGTGAGCACGCCTCATGCATGTGCAGTAACAGAAAAAAAATTAAAGCCCAAAAAATATGGTGACTACATGAATAGTGCTGGGACTCAGCTTCTGTGCATGCTCAGAAGGAATTTTTTTTTAAAAAAAAGATGGTGGTGCCCACAGACTGGCATTGAACGATCATGTTCGGTGACATCATCGTGATGTCACCAGTGGGTCACTGCCGGTTCAGGCGAACTGGTCCAAACCAAAGGAATTAACACCTGTCCAGAATCCCACTGCACAAGCAATAATGTAATTGATTTATGAGTTGCAAGGGCTGCCAAATGGTTCAAGATGCAATTCAAGGTGCTGGTTGTAATACATAAAGCTCTATATTGGAAAGGGTCTGATTTGAAGGATTGTCTATCTCCAATGGAGTCAAATTGATTTAATCTGACACAGGTGGCACATAATGGATTGCTTTGATGAATCAGTGTCATACAAAAGTAAAGGTAAAGGTTCCCCTGCACATGCATGCTAGTCGTTTTCTGGTTCTAGGAGCAGTGCTCATCTCCGTTTGTAAGCCGAGGACCCAGTGCTGTCCAAAGACATCTTCATGGTCATGTGGCCAGCATGACTAAAGTATCATACATAGGACTCCAGAAACATGTCTTCTCTATGACAGAGCATTACCTCTGGAATAAGGTTCTGGAGACCAAGTTATGGATTAGAATAGTTGAAGCCCTTTGTTGGATGCATACATTTATTGCTGATGAGATTCACCATGAAGTTTACTGTTATGTGTTTTGTTCTTTTGATTATGTATGTATGTATGTATGTATGTATGTATGTATGTATGTATGTATGTATGTATCACATATTTTTGCTGAATATTTAAAATTAAAATTAAATTAAAATTATTAATAATTATATATATTGTTTTGCTCTTATCTAAAAGCCATCAATTGAACAATGGCAACATTTAAGTCAAAAAAGTAATTAACTATGTTAAATAGGACTAATCGGAATTGCAGACCAAAATATGCGGCAGAACCTTGGGCAAAAAGAGTTAACCTTTCTTAATCCTTCTAGAGATCTAAGGTGTGCCATTATCTTGATTCCTGCACACCATGCATTGACTTATACATTATCTTATTAAACCAATACATATTAAAAGTACACATAGTACACATAGTAAAAAGCAAACAAAAAACCTACATTTGAAATTTAAAAATTGCCAAATCATTAGCAAGTTCCAGAAATTCTAGAAAATATATTTATCTATAATACTATAGCCCAGCAGATGACTTGCAGACGTTAATTCCTCCCTCTCACCCTCCCTCCCTCATGAATTTCCAAATTTCCATTTAATATCTGTTGCTCTAATATCACACAACCCTCTTTTCCCAGAATCAGAAAAATCCCCATTTTCTCTCTCTTATAATTTTTACCTGGTTTATTCTGGTCTCCTGCTTAGTAGGTTGAAATGAACCAAATTTTCCACTTCTGGATTTTGCCCTGCTATTGCCCTCTAATATATACATATATAGAAAATATATTACAAGTATGATATCTACAATGAAAAGGAATCTCTTCCAAGCTCATATTATTTTATTTTTGTTAAAATTGTGCTGAATTTATAAGTGAATATAAGGGAGACGTTTTTCAAATTTAATCAGATTTTTTCCAGCCTTGTGTCCTAGAATAGAAAGATCAAAGTTTGTGTTAATGTTTTCCTGAATATTTAGTTATCAGTTCATTTTTTGTCAGATATTATGAAAGGTATTGTCTTCTATCACTGACTTCAAAAGAGCGGGAAAATAGGTCTACAAAATCCTTTAACCAAATCAGGACTGTCTCATCAGAAATTTTTAATTTTAAAATTGGAAACTTTACTGCAACTGTATATACAGTATGTGTCTGTGTTAATATCTTCCTAGTTTATTTGTAAAACTTTCAGTTCTGTCAGAACTTTTCTGTTTTTAGTCTCTGTTAACTATTCATGTTTGAAGAGTGTATTTTCGCACTCTAATATTCTGCTTTGTAAAAAAAAGTAGGATTACAATTTTCATTATATCTGATATTTGCAGGAAAGGACTTCTTTTCCTCACTGGATAGTTTTGTTCTTCACTGTTATTAGAAGGTTGAACATTTTAAATGTAACTTTACAATGTCCAGATTTTTTAAAAAATATACAGTATCCATTGTCAATTTAAGATAATGTAATTTAGGCAATTAATGATACCTTTTGCCATTTCCTGGAAGAACTTGTCTATGGTCAATATTAGAAAGCTTGAGTGTAATATTTGAAATTTTGGGAAGTATATTAGATGCAACAACTCAAGCCTAACCAAATGATATATATTTAAAACAAGAGAAAGACCAAGCTAATTAATCATCATTCCCACACAACTAAGACAGGAATTCAAATTACGTGATACTGACAGCCTCCTTTGAACATATCCAATGCTGGGATGTTGCAATTTCTCTAGGGAACTGTCAAAAGCCTTTTTTTTTTTTTTGCTATTTAGTTTATAATATACAATATATATAAACTGAGGCAAAAGAGGCTGTCAGTATCAAGTAATTTGAATTCCTGTCTTAGCTGTGTATATGTATATATTGTGTATATGTATATATTACAAATAGCCCAGAAGGAATTAGCTTTAACTCCATATATTCCAGAATTGGTTGGGGCTTAATTAACTTACCCCACTAGGTATGTCATTGTGAAACAAAATTGATTGCTGCTTTTCAAAACAAAGGAAATCCTTAAAGGATTCTGCAAAAAAGAGAACTTTATGGGTACCTTGTCTGCTAGGTTTTTTATTTTCTTCGCTACCTCAACGTAAAACCACATGGGTTTAAAAAGTTTTTAAAAAGCCTTCTCCTAATTTTGTCCTTGGAAGAACGAGCTTCCTTCAAGCTACCACATATTTCTTTTAAAAAATTGTTTTAACAAAAGCAATGATTCATCAATTATTTTTGAAGTGACTAGGAGGACTAAAAATGGAAATGAAATGACTTGATCTTATTATCCCAGATAGCAGTAGTGACACCACTTAGACTTATATACCACCCCATAGTGCTTTACAACACTTTCTGAATAGTTTACAATGAGTAGTTAGAGTAGTTCAGAATATTGTTCTCAATAATCTGGGTCCTCATTTTACTGACCTCAGAAGGATGGAAGGATGGATCAACATCAGATTCAAACTTGATTGTACAATATTGGTACATTGAGGTGATTTAACTGGAGATGGAGAAAGCTGGAATGGCCACATGATGTGCACATGACCATAACTGCTATTAATGAAAGAATAGGTTTCTTACTACTTAAAAATATAATTCTTTAAAAGACTGTAATTTCCTATATTGAAATCTAGGTGGAACTATTGATCCTAGATCCTAATACTAGTCCTAATCTTTAGGATGACTGTCATTCAAGAACTTCCTCCTATAACTCAAAGCTAGAAGGATCTAATTTTCTGGAGATCTACAGGCTATTTATGCAGCAAATGCCATTTAATTTATTCACCATTGTACCAATTTTCTATGCAAATCATACCATAGCTTGGATTTGGAAATACTGTATTTGCTTATGGTTAAGTCATCCTATTTTCTTTCTCCAATATTTCTAAACTTGACTGTTGAGTATAACTGCCTTGAATTAAAATTGGACTAATAATTATCATTATTTCTATTATTATGCTACATACTTTGTTCATTAAATATCCAGAAAAGTGGACAATATTTTCACTTTCCCTGATTTCTTACAGTTGGAATAGAAATTTTAAATTTATGAGTACATGTTGCAACCCAACTAATAAAGTGGAAGCAATTTAATTTCCTGGCTAGCTATCTGGTTTCTAAAGAGACAGCAGGATATTTTTTTTTCAGAATGTTCAGTTTTCAGTTTCAGCTAAACAGCTTTGTTTTCTGTCTTTTACACAAGCCTGGAACATTTTTAATTACCTTCCGTTCTAGGCACTGTCAATAGAGAAACTGCACGCAAACTAAAACCATTGAAAATCTTTTTAAAATAATAAAAGTGATGCATGCCTTTCTGAATCAAGCATGGAATTTTAAATATATGTTTTTCAAGTATTATTTTTAATCAGCGCAATATAAACACAGGACCCAGTTTTGCTGCTTGTACTTTGTTTCTATCCTGAATGTAAACTATAGAAAAATCTTAGATATTTTATATTAGATTGTTTGTAAACAAAATAACCTTGGCCCTTCCTTCCTTCCTTCCTTCCTTCCCTCCTACCTTCCTTTTGGTTTTGTGGTATTTAATGGAAAGTGAACCTGCAGTCTAAATCATAATCAAGAGTCAATGTAAGAGAGATATTGGAAGAAAGATAAACCTGATTTTGTTTGTTCTGGACAGCCATCCAAATTGCCTCCCCCAGGTTCACCTCTTTGCGGCTCTCTTGTTTTTATTGAGACTTACAGAAGCACAGCTTTAAATAAAATGAAATAGGACCAGTTTTAGTAGACAAAACAAAACCATTTAATGAAGCACGAAACAAGCTTGAATCGCTGTTTTATGAAGTAGCACATAAGTAACATTATTCTAGTGATGCTTATTTTTTTAAGACTGGATGCAATGGAGCATCAGTGTAAGCTGTCTTCTAAATTCCAAACTCTCCAGGGATTCTTGGGTTTCTGAAATCAGAAAAGAACCCACTTTGGCTCATTTTGGAATATTTAGTTGAACATCTCCTCTGTTGCCACTTGTTGGATTAAATCCATTTGGTTGTGACTTTCTTACTATACATTATTTATGTCTTCATTATATATCATTCATTATCTTGTCTGTGTCCACCTACACATTAATGTTATCACATTAATCCATAGGTGGACACAGACAAGATAATGTCTATGCCTATCTTAATGGTTTATCCTATTTTAAATATTACATGGTACAGAATACAATGCTTATCTATAACTTTTTCTAACCAAACAGAACTCTGATGTATGTTTTCACGTTACCGAATTTTTCACATCTATGTATTCTATTCATCCTCCAACAATGACTGAAGATTAGCACTAATCTTAGTAATTGTCACTTGTATTATTTGCATCAATATTATTTTTCTTATGCTGATTTTATTGTTTTGTAATTTTCTTGCATCTTTATATCCATTTTTTAATCTTACTAATAATTTTAGTTCAATGTACTTCTCTGTGGAGTTTTCAACCCAAAACACATTAACAAAGGTTTGTAGTTGTTGAAAGGAAGTAAAACGAATAACAAAGATCATATGACAAAATATTTTGATCTTGGATCAGAGTACTATCTTTTTACCAGGTCTCTTTTTTAATAATGCTACTATTTTGAAAATATATTATTATGTGGTTATTAGGAGAATAAACCCACAAAAGTAAGAATAATTTATGAATATGAAAATAAATCCATAATGATAATACAATGATAGGTAATACTGTTATTGTTCTATTATCCTCCTGAATAGCCAGTTCTGTTCTTCAATACCAGATTCATGGATCATAATTATGATTTACCATTTATTTGATTTCTTTCTGACTACTGGGTGAAGGTTATCGAAGTGGCTTGGCATTGTATTCACTCATCCTGTCTTTGATATGTGTTGCTGACAGTCATTTTCCATAAATTGTCATTTGGTTTTCATGAATCTTTTTTCCTCCCTTTGATTATAAATGGAATATGGCTATTTTATTTTCTTGGAAGTGTCAAATGAAATACAGCTGGCTATCTTGAAAAGTGTTTATATTTCAATAAGTTTGAAAAAGTATATATTGTGAATTCCAGAGGACTGATTCTAAACAAGGCAGATTCTACTTAGTATACAGCATTTTAATAGGTTTATTGGAATTTAGCCCAAAGTGAAAACTAAAGAACTGTTTCTAATTGGTTGGCAAACAGTTGTTAAGACAAGCTTTGGCTTTTTGAATCCAAACACAAAAGTTGGAACCAATCCAGTTCCCATTTTAATTTTTATTTTTCTCTCACACGCACATCCCCTTATTGCTATTTCTTACCAAAATAACTTTTGAAGGAGCATTAGGTATGTTTGCAATACTAGATCATATACAATTAATTCAGATATTCCTTTGCCAATTGTAGGGATCAGCCTCATTCTTCTCTCTTCTATGAAAGCTTTAATTTGGGTGGCAGATTATCCTGATCTAACTTCTAGTCCTCTGTTATTTGTTTACATTCTGATTTGAAATGAATGTCTAGTACATCAGGCAATAAGTAAGCAGCAGAATTTTGTTTTGCTTTTTCCATCTAAAAATACATTTTTGTGATGCTCTACTGCCATCTAGAAATGAAGCATCAGACTGCACCTTTCTTTAGCTGTACTTCCCAAGCGTGTATTATACTTACAATATATGTGATATATAAACTTATATATATAAAGTTATAACAATCTGTAACTACTGCTGAAACTTTTATCTATAATGATATTGTCTCTGGGGTAGGAATGCTAGGAAATTATTATTGTATGTTTCAAATAATGGACTTATCTGGTTAATTGTCACATTTTGTAATTAAGTCTTGACAGATGAATGTTTTTGAAAGATCAGTGCGAGGACATTTGAGTCAGCTCCAATTTTAACACAATCTCCTTGTTGTAGGATATAGCCTTTTTCTCTACCAAAATCACAGCCTTCGTGCATTGCTGGCTCAACTGTGGTGCACTGTTCAGTGTCTGTGGTTTTCTTTCATTAATCTCTCGCCAAGCCACTGTCTCTTACTGTGTTTAATGGTTGTAGATCCTTCCCACACACAACAGCATCAAACAAGACCTTCTAGGATGAAATGAATGAGCATTTATCTTATTGAAAAGAAATCCTATCCCTGAATCCAGGGTTGTCTTTTTTAAGGGGACAGCAGTGGTTGATTGAACAAAATGCAGATTTTCAGGCTTGTCTTGAAGCAATACACTTAGAAAATACTGATGCACAAGTCAGCCAATCAGCCAGTTATGTGTGTTCAAATCACAGAGATATAAACATGTGTTTAAATTTCTGATTCAAATAAAAATCAATGTTTAACTTTCTGAGAGAGTGACCCTCAGCTAAAGCGTACTCTTAGGATTCTTTATTAAGTGCCCTTCAAAATAGTTCCCCCATCTGGACAGAAATAATTGAAAATGATTTTCCTTATACTAAGCACCTTTCCTTACTTGGTGCAATACAAGGCATCTCCCCTTTATCCCCGAGGCAGGAAGTTGAGCTAGGGCCTTTTAAGAAGCTTCTTTGATGGACAGGCAAACCAGTTTCACCTGCAGAATTTAATAAACTCAATAAACTGAGTAGTCAAAACTCTTTGGAAGATTGAGCCCAGTTCAGTCTTCCAACTTACATACCAATCAAAGATGAAAAGTATTGAGTTAAGAGGGAAGGAATGAAAGGAGATTTTGCATTGCTAAAAGTTATGAAAATAAGTTTTATTGAACTATTATTTTCTAAAAATGAAATCTAATAATCGTCCATTTTAATGGTAACAAACGTCTAGACTTTCTAAAAGATCTTAAAAATACTGGTAATCTCAACTTACAACAGTT
This sequence comes from Erythrolamprus reginae, assembly GCF_031021105.1. NCBI lineage: Eukaryota > Metazoa > Chordata > Lepidosauria > Squamata > Dipsadidae > Erythrolamprus > Erythrolamprus reginae. The sequence goes on from NC_091951.1 coordinate 129,675,660, forward strand.
TGCTTAGTGACTGTTGAAAGTTACAATAGCACTGAAAAAAGTGAATTATGACAATTTTTCACACTTACGACCATTGCAACCTCATATTTATCATGATTGCAGTTACTCTTATGTGCTAGGGGTTTTTTTCCTAATTCTTTTATTCTAGTTGCATATATGGACTCTCTTACATTTCTCTTTTTGTTATATATGGAGATCAGATAATTGCAAAAGCTGTTTATCATAGCTTCTAATATTGGTTGTTGTTCTTGTTGTTTTTCCTGAAAGTGTGGAGACAGTAAATGATGGGCAATTCCATAGTGTGGAGCTGGTGATGTTGAACCAGACCTTGAATTTAGTAGTAGATAAAGGCACTCCCAAAAGCCTTGGCAAACTACAGAAGCAACCCGTGGTTGGTCAAGACACTCCACTCTACATTGGAGGTAAGTTCTGATTTCTGCAGTGTTTTAACTGAAGGCTAAATAATAATTTTGGGACCTGAATAAAACACAATTGGTTGAAATATGAAATAATTGCATAAGATTCCAATCTTTTAGTCTGAAATGCAATGCCACCCCACAGCAAAATAATATATTGGTATTATTATTGTTATTTTAAATTTATATATTTGAGGGCTGCTTGATGCTTTCTGAGGTTGCTTATTTTCTTGCAGATGTTTCATTAACCTAACTAAGGTAACATCATCAGTATTAGTAAGGTGTTCTTACATTGTATGTTGTAGATTACTCCTCCCCAAAGAAAAAACTGTTGTCATCTTCAACATACAATATAAGAACTGTAACAATCACCATATAGGACCAACATGCATAAAACTGACATAACATATCATGAAAACCAACTGGCAGTCAGAAGACATGATAAAAATTCTTTAATTTCACAACACATAGACAGATTTAACCATAATTTCAATTGGGAAAATGTGACACTCCTAGACCGGGCCAAGTCCAAAAATGGCAGAAATTTTCTAGAAGCCTGACCCTCTGCCAAATGATCCATCAGTAGTGACATGGACAATTAACAACATCTATAGACTATGCAAAAGAGACAGTCAACCAGCCCCAAAGAGAAGAAGACTCCAACACCTCTCCACCAGTAATGATCACCCAGATCAGCATAGATAACTCCAAGGTTAACTTCAGACCAACAATCAATTAAGCAATACCCTAACCAAGAAACTGCCAAAGAATCCCTAAGACCATCCCCAGTCAGACCAACAGGCAAGACACCAGAATATAAACTGACAGCAAACTGCACTTATTATCACTGAGTAATGAAATGTGTGCAAGCCAGCTCAGAGAGCACCAAGGACCCCTTGTTTAGACAGATTTAACCATAATTTCAATTGGGAAAATGTGACACTCCTAGACCGGGCCAAGTCCAAAAATGGCAGAAATTTTCTAGAAGCCTGACCCTCTGCCAAATGATCCACCTGGGCTACAAATATTCTCTTTTGTTGGTATTTATATATTTGTACAGACTTCAAAATCTGTGCAAATGATTGCTTTTTTCAGCATATATTTTGAAGTTCCATGTGCAAAAACCAAAGTTTAGTAAAGGATGGAATAAAACACAAATAATTCAATATGTGCCACTGTGTTGTTACCTTCAAGTGAAAAATCATGGAGTTAACTCAAATAATGCCCAAAGCATTTTGCAACTTTTGCAGGAATTCCCACATCTACAGGATTATCTTCATTGAGACAGGGGACAGAGAGGACACCAAGTGGCTTTCATGGGTGCATTCATGATGTCCGAATTAATAATGAGCTGCAGGATTTCAAAGAATTACCACATCAGTCAGTAGGAGTCCTTCCTGGCTGCAAATCCTGTAACATCTGTAAGCATGGAATTTGCCGTTCTCTTGAAAAGACAAGTGTTGTCTGTGAGTGCCATCCAGGCTGGACAGGTTCACTGTGCGATCAAGAACTTAATGATCCCTGCCTTGGCAACAAGTAAGTTTCGTTCAGTATAACTTGCCTTACATATAAAAAGAATGTGTGGCAAATGTAGAAGGAAACAGTACAGTAGTACCTCTAGATACGAGCTGCTCTACATGCAAGTATTTCAAGATACGAGCCACGAGGGGAGAGACATTTCTGTTCTAGTCCCGAGCTCAAATTCGGGATACGAGCCGAGCGTCCACTAGGTGGTGCAAGAATCCTTGCTTTTGGTTATCTTGGAGGGGAAAAAAGTTATTTGTTCCAGATATGAGTTGCCTCGAGATACAAGCTCCCTTATGGAACGAATTATGCTCGTATCTAGGGTTACTACTGTATTGGGTTCCTACCTGGATGGAGGGGGGAATGGTAGCCAAAATGGAGTGCACCCACAGCTTTGGGTGATCGGTGGGCAGACACATGCTTCGGAGTGAGATTTTGCCTCTGCGCATGTACAGGAAGCAAAACCTTGCGAAAGGGCATGCAGGCACGCAAGATTTCAACATTTTTGGTGTTTTTTTGCTTCTGTGCATGTGCAGAATCAAAAAACCCGGCAGAAATCTCACATACCCGCGGATCTTCTCAAGATTTGCTTCCTGTGCATGTGCAGAAGCCAAATCTTGCTTTGACACACGCATATACGCCCGCTGGTCACCCAGAGCTTCATGCACATGTGCACTGTAGCGGAGGTAAGTTGCAATCTCCATTTGGGATGAAACAATGTGAAATCCAACAGATGTTTTTTCCTTTTAAGATGCCTTCATGGAAAGTGCATTGCCACCAACTCTGCTTATACATGCAAGTGTATAGAAGGTTACGCAGGTATGCACTGTGATCGAAAAAATGATTCCTCCAGCCCCTGCAGATTTCTAAAATGTAACCACGGACAGTGTAAGATCTCTGCGCAAGGGGAACCCTACTGCGAATGCGATCCAAGCTACAGCGGAGAACGTTGTGATAGAGGTTGGTGTATTTGTAATGTATGATATGTGAACTGTCTCGGTCCTTTTTATCCATTTACAAAACAATGCAGAAGCTCTGCTGATGTTTTTCCATTTCAAAGAAAATTTCTATTTGTGTACCATACATTTACATATTGTCTTACATATATGACCTGTCTTCTTTTTACCTGACACAACTAAACAATAAATCTTGAGCCATGGTGGTACAGTGGTTAGACTGCAGTACTGCAGGCTAATTCTGCTGGCTGTCTGCAATGTAGCAGTTCAAATCTCATCAGATTCAAGGTTGACTCAGTCTTCCATCATTTCAAGGTTGGTAAAATGAGGACCCAAATTGTTGGGGTCAATATGCTGTCTCTGTAAAATCATTTAGGGAGGGCTGTAAAGCACTGTAAAGTGATATGTAAGTCTAAGTGCTATTGATATTTATTACCTATATCAGAAGTTACATCAGATGACAACAACATGAAAACTGGTCCCGTTTCAATTCCTGTCAGCTGAGTTCTGCAGTAGTTGATATATAGCTAGTTCTGTCTTACATCCTTATTACATTATCAACCTGCATAGTAAATATTAGCTAAAATAAAAATCCATAAATCACAGGGACACAGAAACCTCCTTATACCAGTTAGACTGCATAGCTAGGTTTTGTTTTCTCTGAGAAGCAGCACTTCTTCAGGGCTTTAGAAACTTCTCCCAGTACTACTTGAAAATCCTACAAACAGGACTTCCGGTTTGGTCCGGGATCACAGCAGAGCCTCCGGGACAGGGCTCTGTCCCCGAGACTCCTTCAACCTCTCCAGAGGTCGCGTTTGCAATCGGTTCGGGTCCGGATGGCCCGTTCCTGGAACAGGGGGCTTCCCTGAACTCAAGGAACTGGCGCCTGAGCTCCAAAGACAAGGGATCGCCCCGCAGCTCTGGTGAAGGAGAACCGGCCTTCGTATTCCCAGAGGGCTCGGCCATTTGTGATCAGATCAGTGGAAAATCCTACAAACTGAATGACAATGTTTTTGTACAGGAAAGAAATGTCCTAATGAAATGTCATTAAGCTATAATCTCTGCCAGCATGAATTTTTGAAAGAGAATGTTAGCCAATGCCCTTTTAAAAATAATTTTCATATTAAATTGTGTTAATGTTTCAATTAGTGTTTTAGTTAACCTATTTTAACATAAAGGAGATGAATGTCAGTATTAATGTGATGTTGTTTTAACAAGATTATAGAACAATAGCTAATTACTTTCTCACCGTTTATTAGCAAAATTAAGTCAGAAATTTCTCAGTGTCATAGCTTGATAAAGATTATATTTAAGGATATTGCTTTGATTGAGAATTAAAGCTGGAAACATACATAACATTCCAATAAGTATTGTCTCACACTGTCAAACCTGTGAGATAATTCAGACAAGAAGCACACACAAAAATATTAGTTCTGACACTCTTGAATGATTACATTACAGAATATTGCAGGTGTGCAAATACATTTCTCCCCACCTCATCTTTACAGTCCAAGAAATTAGGGGTATCTATTCTGAGATGTTTACCATGCCCACCTTTTTCTGAAGGTTCATTTCCACTTGTATGATCCTTGTCTTCTGCAGCTCTTACCCCTGTCTTTCAAACTCATTTCCACATACTATATTACATATTCTTTTGCTAACCTAGGGACAATCCATGCTCCATTTGTACTATGGTTTCCTGATCTATGGATTAGTTTTTCACAAGGAGAATAAAATGTTCTGAGATTCCCATTTTTCTAAATACACTGCAGACCTTTAACATGATCAACACCATCAAAGACATTTCTGTAATCAATGAAGCACGTGTCTTTTTGTTGTTGTTTGACTATCCCATATGTATTGTGTATTGTGGAATTCTTTGTGTTCCTCTGCCCAAATTCATTTTGAACATCTGTTATTACTGTCTCCAAAATAACAGAATAACAGAGTTGGAAGAGAGCTTGGAAGTCTTCTAGTCTAAACTCCTGCTCAGGCAGGAAACCCTATATGCCATTTCAGACAAAGGCATTCCATTTAGGACTCTAGTCTTTGTTGGATTATTAACAATACTATATTAACAATACTATACAATAATTTGCATACTCTGTTAAATCATGTTTCTTTGGTATTTGGTATGTATATTGACTTCCAATTTGTCATTAAGTCTCCAGATTTACTACCACAGCTTTATTAGAATCTTTATGAACTATACAGTGTATGTATGTATGTATGTATGTATGTATGTATGTATGTATGTATGTATGTGTATCTTATCTCTTTCAGCATCTGTCCCCTATTGCTTCATTGCGCTTGCTCTAATAACATTCCAGAGATCGCTACAAATGTGGTCCCAGCAGGCCTTGCGTAGTGTAGTTTTGAAGTGCTCATTGGTCAAGTTCAGCTTTATAGTTGACTGTATCATCCTTTTGTTGGCTGTGATCTTTTTATAACTATTGCTCTTTTTTCATTTCTAAGCTATTCAGAATCATTAAGGAGTCAGATGGCCTTAAAATTGGTTGGATGGATGAATGGATTGATGGATGGATAGTATGCAAGCAGGCAGAGACAGAGAGAGAGAGAGAGACATTAATACATGGAAGATAGATAGATAGATAGATAGATAGATAGATAGATAGATAGATAGATAGATACACATACATACATACATACATACATACAAACATGCATGCATACATACATACATAGATACACACAAACACACATTATAAAAAGATAGATGACAGGCAGACAGACGGACGGACGGACGGTCGGACGGACGGACGGACGGACGGACGGACAGACAGACAGACAGATAGATAGATAGATAGATAGATAGATATAGAGAGAGATACACATACATACATACATACATGCATGCATGCATACATACATATATACATACATACATACATACATACATATACACATACACACACACACACACATATTATAAAAAGATAGATGACAGATAGATAGATAGATAGATAGATAGATAGATAGATAGATAGATAGATAATCAGACAGACAGACAGATAATGGAAAGAGACAGACAGACAGAGGAATGCTTCCTGGTCATCTAAAAAAAAAGGTGTTATGCTGCAATTCTACACACTTAGATTATATTATTCACCAATATTACATTGTAACTCACTAATAGTAATTTAACACCAAAATATCCAGGAAAAAGGTCATTTATAGCAATTTTTTCAGCAAATATTTTTAAGATGTGACATGAAGCCATGTTCTTGATCTTCAGATTTTTTGTTTATCAAAAAGATTATAAAAGATTATCTGAAAAGATAACAAAAGATGAACTTGAGCTATGCTTTTGCTTTCACAGAAAATATCTGTCAAGGAGAGATTATTCGTGAATTCATTCGGAAGCAACAAGATTCCATCTCTTGTGTCTCCATGGTGAAGGTACCTCGTGTGGAATGTCATGGCACTTGTGGGAACAATCAGTGTTGCGTTGTTCTTCGCAGCAAAAGGCGGAAATACGGCTTCCAGTGTGTGGATGGCTCTTCCTTTACAGAAGAGCTAGAGAGACATGTGGAGTGTGGCTGTGGAAAGTGTTTATAAGCTTATGATCAGCCTCTTTGCCCTTTGTATCAAATCTGCTTTCCAACACAGGACCTATTTACTTTTAAGTGAAGAAGAGAATATTAAGTATATTGTAAAATAAGCAAAAAAAGTTATTTTTATTATGAAAAGTGACTATTTTCATCTTTTATTATATAAAATCTGACGATTCTGGGTATATGTATCATATATGAGTTATTTTTACTATGGATTTTTTTTTTTACAGTTGGTAAAAAAAATGGAAAAAATATTCCAAACCTAAACACAGGGATTTAAAAAAAAAAAGAGTATAGTTGATAAGCTTTGCACAGTGGCCAGATGTGAAAGGAATTCAAGCTGTTTGCCACAGAATTAATGAAACAAGTGTTGAAATGGTCTGGATATATATACATAGTAGGAGCGATACATTCTATGATCATTTGTGCCCAGGATTGCTCAATTAATAGCCTTCTCTCATGACAATGAAAGCTATATTTGTCACTGTTGTGATTTGCTTGATACTATTGCCAAGCACACACACAGACACAGACACACACACCACACACACACACACACACACACAACACACACACACATTGTGATAACACTGTTGTAGTTTGGCCTTATGCACAAACATTTTTATGCACACATTAATGCAATGGTAATAGTAATGTATTTTGTCTTCGGTATATGATTGATTGGCACTCAATTACATTTATCCTATGTTGGGGATCTAGCACAATCACTGATGCATGGTAAAGTTGGGAAACATATTCCTTATAAATTTGTTTAGATTAACAAATTGAAAGGACATTAATGAAACTGATAATGAATAACAGAAGGAATTATCCAATTCCTTGGCACATACTTCCTTCTCCTTCATCCTGTGAACTAGACCCTCAACATCCAGAGCATTTTGTATGCATCCTCAAGCAAAGAGAGGGTGAGAAGGTAATTTCCTGTGGTGATGAGCTTTTTCATTAACCATTTCAGAGGAATTAATTTTTTGGCTTCTAGTTGCAAAACAAATGGCAAAGAATGTACTGAAACACTGCCTTACCTGATCATGACAATCCATTTAAAAAGTATTTACACAGATATATTTTACTTAATCCAAGAGTGTGGTATTCAGGTATTATTACCTGAATATCAGCCCTTTGCAACTGACTCCTGCATATATTGAGGTGGCTGCAATGTTGCAAATTGTAAAGGAATTCCACCCCCCTCCAGATGTAAACTGAGCCATACATGGCAATTATCCAGAACAACCTCTGACTGCCAGAATGTAGAAGTCTTTCCATCAACCCTGCTCTACCTTCTGCTAGATTGCTAGTTATGACACCTGGAGTTATTTACACCAATAAATATAGTGCGTGTTACACTTACCCACATAAGAGAATCATGATACAAAAGCTGTTTCATTTAGTTCTCGACATTTATCATCAAGTCTTTACAAAAGAGCTTTTGGAAGGAGAAATCTAAGAAAGTTGTACTTCAGCACTGTAAATGCCTTTCGCCTTTTGCACAACTACTTTTCTGGGGTCTCTTCTTTTTCTTGGCATTGTAGCAGTAATAGGACAGCTTAATTTTCCATGAAGCCATGGAGAAGGGTGAGATAATTTTTAGAAGGGCTGCAAAAGGAAGAATAGGAGGGACATCTCTTCACATTCCAACGAGATCTTGAAATACTAGCAGAAATCTTAAATTTGGGATATTTAGACTGTAGCCATAGTCATCTCGATCAATGGTTTAGCACATTTGCCTTCAAAATAGCAAAATATTGGTGTCTCTTTTACTAAGGACAAGTGTTTGTTTTCTTATCATGCTTCAAGCATTCACATTTCAAAAGTTTTAAGAATCGAAGAATCCTTGTTCTATTGCAATCTTTTGAAAGCCACAATAGTTTGCTCAGATTTCCTAATGGTTTCTCAGGATAATTTTAGGCAGGAGGGAAATGACTGATACAATGGTTGCCTTTCAGAGTAAATGTACTACACAAAGCCTGCAATCAGTGTAAAATAAAACAATCACCAGTTACTTTGCCAAAATTGATTGAAATGATAGAGTTCAGCGGCTGGCAGGGGAGTAAAAGGCTGAAACAGAGAGTGGGGTTTGTTATTTGGAGCACAATATGTGATCTGGAAGCAGCTGGAATGTATAACCCAGAAATGCACCATACTCTGTAGAGACCAAAAGTTTGCAAAAATAGATGCATCAACATTCTTTTCTTTGAATAAGACTTTGGCACAAGGCATCCTTTCCTTAATGATTTATTCTTATGCATGGCATCTCTTACCCGAAAAGCTACTGCCTCTCTTGCAGAGCATATTTCAGCCACAATAGGAAGGTCTTAATTGAAAGGCTATTAAAGAATGTACACTCCTAAATAGGAAATGAAAAATACAATATTAAGATAGTAACAAAGAAGGGTACAATTCATTGTCTTCTGTTAGCAAAGTAATATATTTGACAATACCAAAAATAATAATAACAACAATAAAAAGCCATCAAAATTTTATGAAATAATTCCAAAAATGTATACAGAATTTCCAAACAAGAATTAACAAAAGTGGAGTAATATTGGCCACCTTCCCTCAATATATATTTGGATTAGGAGATTTAGAAGAAATAATAGACACTTTATTTGCTTGCTGCCATTAGATAGTTTATGCTGTGTTGTGTTTTAATTGATTATATGGAATCTGATTTCTTTGTCTGTGTTTTGAAGTGCCAAAAGATCTATGAAGTTAGTTTTAAAAGTGTTAATTAGATCTCTCTAAACTGTCAAAATGACAGTAGTCCGTCTCAGCTATTGTATGGGGATTGCAGTACCCTACTTTTTAAAAGTAATATAAAGAAAGAACCCTATAAAAATTGTACATTGGCAACGTGGATTAGTATGAATTTTGTGTATTTTACTGGGTTGTCCTCTTGTGATGTAATAAATTTAAGTAAATTGTTGGGTTACGGATAATTGTACTTTGTCTTGTGTGCTATTTTTATTTTTTCCTGTCAGTTGGGCACATTTCCAGAACCTTTCCAGACATTTTTATCCTGTTAGCCATCTTGAGCTAGGGGCACACAAGGGAATGTGTATAATTTTGGAGGTGCAATGGCTCCTGAAAATCGATCACTTTATCAACTGACAAGAACTTTCATATTATGGCATTTAATTTCTGTTCTCATACAGGTGAACCACAAGTTCATCACTGTTGAACCACTGTTCTCATACAGGCAGGGTGGGCTACTGCCCGGATGGGGACGAATGCAGTGGGGTAGCGAAAATGGAGCTCCACCAAAGAGCACCCAATTTGCACTAAAAGATGCAGGGCGTCCTACATAAGCCACGCCCACAGTTTGGTAGTAAAAATTTTGGTAGCCCTTCACTGCATACAGGTGAACCACAACCAACACTGGGCAGAAAGAAGCCTTTAATTAAGAAAAATTGATTAGTCCCTTTATAAAGTGTATTTATTTATTTATAAAAAATTATATACCATTCCAGTGCAATTGGGCTATAATTGAAAAACATTTAGATTTAAGGCAAATGTGGACAACTGGCCCCAGGCATAGAGTTGGATTTTAAATTACTACTTTCAATAAATATTAAGAATCTACATAGGGGGGGAGATGACAAAAGGAACTAGTTCAAAAGATGCATTTTTAATTCCATCGCTATATAATATATTAGAAAATGACCCTTCTATTCTTTGCCACTTCTTTGTGTAATCAATTGCCATAAATCTTTTTGTTTCAGGTTGTCCAAATAGTAGAAGTCAGCAAGACCAAAATAAAGTTATTTGTGATAAAGTAACAAATGACATAAAATAGGAGATTGCATCTCAGATTCTCTTTATCATTTGAGAGAATGAATGTTTTTTTTAAGTGAAAAAAGATCAAAATGTTTACCACTTTACTTTGTTGTCCTCATCATTACTTTGATTTGACTGCCAGGAACAATTGCTTGTTAGCCATTTTCATTTTTTTACCAGCTGTGTCCGGCCACATGTTGCTATGGTTCAACCTTGGATGTCTTGTACTGCAACCCCCCTGCTCAATTTTTATTCAGAATAACAGAGTTTGTAAGGGCCCCCTGATTTAAGAGACCAGCCCAACCCATCCGCCAAAATACAATAAGAGCGGCCCACCTCTCAGGGTTCTTGGTTCTACCCAAGCATGCAATACTTAGGAGGCAATCCAATCTATGGTTTCTTTATGTTCTGAGGAGAGTTTCCTGTGGCAGGAATGTTTCTTGTGAAACATTTATCAGCAGCCAATTATAGGAGCCTATGTGCCTCCTATGTTTGTCAGCAGTCTCCATGCCAAGCATGTTGTGAGCCGCCCCGAGTCCTCGGAGTGGAGCGGCATAGAAATCCAATAAATAAATAAATCACCCTATTTTTTTTCACCAGCCAATCAAAATGTGGTTCCTATGTTTTTCACCAGCCAATCCTATGTTTTTCACCAGCTTTTACCTGACCCAGGTGTGACATTTGTATAATATAGGTATTTATTTATTTATTTATTTTTGTAAAATTTGTTTATTTATTTCAAATATAACAGAAAGAAAAGAAAAAGACATACACAAAACATATTATACATACAACATTTGGGAAATGAGAGTTTCCCCACTTTTTTTTGAGTGTTCAATCAGAGAATTTTGCTTCTTTTACATGATATTGGTTCTTTAATTCTTTTATTTGACATGTTGCTTTGCTTGAATTTTTACTTAATTCTTCGCTGTTCTTTCCTTTAACCAGTCGTAGAATTTTGCCCATATTTTATAATGATCTGAATCTTCCTTTCCCTCTAATTTTTTGGATAATCTGTCCATTTCCGCACAGTCCAATATTTTTTTAATTACTATATTTTCTTCTGGTGCTTTATCTATTTTCTATATAATATAGGTATTTAAAAAGGGCTGGGATTGAATGCAATCGGTGAAGAACTTTTGGAAATTTGACATCCTGAACATATGTGCATTTACATTTTTATTAAAATAGATTTTTCTGAAAGATATATCATATTTATTTTATCCCTTAGGCAGTTAAGTCCTTTCAATAGATCCTGGTTCAATACATTGTCTGGGAAGAACAAATCTTGTCAAGAAATAAGATTAAACCAGTAACAGAATTGCAAGCATTCTTCTGAAAACTTTCATGATACAAATTGTGATCAATTGGTTAAGCAGAAATGAATTATCAAAATTAATTAATAAAATCAGCCTTTTTAATTGAAAATAGGGTAATATAATAGGAAATTCCAGAATGTCAGTATGTTGCTACAAATCTAGAAACACGTCTGGTAACATTAAATACTTCTCACTTTGTACTTAAGACTCATTCCATACTGATGTGATGGCATTATAGTGATATCATGAGTTATGAAGACACAATCACTTTTCACTCAGTAAAATTTGTATATTTAAAGTGAAGTTATTCTGAATTTTATCAAGAACCCATGGATAAAGTTGGCAATCTTGAAAAGAAAATATACATAAAAATAATGGGAGAAACAAAGGTTTTCTCTGCCATTCATATTTATCAGCAACCAGACAACTGGCTGCAAAGCATAGATAGCAGAATGCTAATAGGTAGCAAAATTAGCAGAAAAATAATTACATGCAATTCTTATCTTGACTCATGCTCTTGGAAGAGCAGTTACGTGTACCATTAGGCACTTTGGTCGGGGGAAGATAACATGATAGGATTGAAGCCAGTAACAGAAACACAATTAAGGAATTAGATGAATTACTTCCTAAGATACTAAAGAAACCTGGACAAGTCAATACACATTATCTTTGAGAAATCCTGGAGACTAGGTAAAGTACAAGACGATAGAAGGAACACAAATACTATCCTTATCTTCAAAAAAAGTGGTGGTGAAGTAGAGAGAATCTGAGGATTTATAGACCAGTCATTTTGATATCAGTTCCTAGGATGATTTTATTTGAGAATACATCTAAGCAACTTGAGAAAGATGTAATTGCCACAGGGTACCATGGATTTGTCAAGAAGTCTTGACAGACAAAACATACCTCATTTTTTTTGTACGGATGATTTTCTAAGTATATTGGACATATTATATCTTAACTTTATTTTTTTTTAAACCATTTAGAGTTCAGGAAAAAATTCTTGACAGTGAGAACAATCAGTGGAACAGCTTGCCTCCAGAACTTGTGGGTGCTCCTTCAAGGGATATTTTCAAGAAGAGGTTGGACAACCATTTGTCTACAATTGTATAGGCCTCCTGCTTGAGCTAGAAGATTTCCAAGGTCCCTGGTATTCTATAGTCTATTTGAGAAAATACCCAATGGCATTTTCCTTAGCAAGCTATTGAAGTGTGGGCTGAATACCCTGACAAATTGGTAAATAGTTCATTTAAAATCTCTATTAAAATGGTGTTTATTAATTGTTCTTCAAGAAATTAGAGTATTGAAAGGGATATGAGAAAATTGACATGAGTGCTGTACCCATCATAACTTTATTAAAGTGAGATTTTTCAGAAAACAGCAAATATTTAGAGAGTGCAGTGGAAGAAGTGTTCCTCTCTTCTGCTCAATGCCAGTAACTCACTGCTTACTTTTCCTACTACACTCATCAAAAGCTTTGACAAGCAGTGTTACCTTCATTGACCACCTAAACTTTTGTGGGAGACTGAATATTGATTCTTCTGACAGTACTCACTAAATCTTGAGTGTAGGAGAAGCTGTGAAGCAGAGCAAGTTGAAGCAACTTGATTGCTTTGCTCTTAGAATTAAGGTAATCACACTGCTTCATTCATTCATTCATTCATTCATTCGTTTATTTGATTTCTATGCCGCCCTTCTCCTGAGATTCAGGGCGGCTTACAACATGTTAGAAATCTACATAAAAACAGTAGACCAAAAATCCACAACTAAAACTAAATAAATAGATTCACACACCATACATCCAACATTCATTCACTGGGTGGAGCAAGATGTCAAGTTTCAATGGCCCCAAGCCTGTCATCAGAGATGGGTTTTAAAACATTGCAGAAGGCAGGGAGAGTGGGGGCAGAATGAATCTCTGGGAGGAGCGCATTCCAAAGGGCTGGGGCAGCGACAGAGAAGGCCCTTCCCCTAGGCCCCGCCAGACGACATAGTCTAGTGGATGGGACCTGGAGAAAGCCAACTCTGTATTCTGTATTCCTTTATCAAATTAATATTTTCAATCGTTTCTCTCCAATCATAGGTCTACTTCTGAGATATCTTTCACTAAAATGAATCAAGCTGGAAGTGAAGCAGATATGAGAGAATGCTTTACTCAAAGCTTCTAAAATTGGCACTCTTTATTTGAAGGTCTGCACAGTCTTAATTGATTATTCATAGGGTAGTGTGCTTACATTTACTAGACATGTTCAAGTAGAGGATGGAAAGAGATGGTTGAGTTTGGTTTCTTATGCTGTGCAAAGATTTGGACTTAATGATTAGCTGACCTGTTCCAGATATAAGATTCAACATTTGCTGATCTTCTTAGTTTAAATGCAAAAACTACTTGTTGATTCCAAATATTTCATCCAATCCCTTTTAAGTACTTACATAATTTTCATTCACCAGCCTAAAGAGAACTAGTATATGGAACTTTAAAAAAAAATCTTTCAACTTAAAATATGTACATAGCTTCTATGCAGTCAGCATTCCTTCAAAAGGCTTCCTAGTCCTGAAAAAGAATTGTGCTAAAGCAGTCCAGATATAAATGAAGTAACCATTTAAACTATCCTAATTTTTCATAATAATAAGCAGGGAGGCAGAAAAATTGACAGGATAAAGATATTCACAAGATTGAGCAGGAGTGATGAAACAAGAAATATATGTTTTGCATAGGGATAGGTGGGATCAGAAAAACTCTGAATGTCCATTGTGTACAGATACATTTTTTATCTTTTTTTATCTTGCTCAAAGAGCCAAAAGAAGTGGAGAGGAGTGTTCCCTCCCCTTCTTAGTATTACTAGAGGGAATGTAACATTAGCTATTTAATATAGCACAAAAATATACATTTATGGCTGTTGTGGTTAGCTCTGGCCCAGCTCCTGCCCCAAGGACTGTGGATGTGGGGGAGACATCCACATGCTGCAGGCCTGTTTTGCCCCTCCCCCCCCCGTGGAATCTGCTGATGAAGGCTCCTCTGACCAAGAAGACATGAGTGACAGGGAGGAGGAGAGTGTGGCAGACAGCTCAGAAGGAGATCAATTATCTCCTCCTTGGATTCAGAACAAGAGTTAATGATACAGCCACGCATGTGGAGAGCGATGCATAGGCAGCAACAACTGAGAGATCATTATCAAAGAAAATGAGGCCACCTGTGGTTGGATGGGGCTGTGGTAATTAGTGAGGCTGCTATAAATAGCAGCGTGTGGGTTTGGCCATTGTGGAGGATTATCTGATCGTTGTGTTTCGCGACTGCTTTACTGACTTTGACCTTTTGTGTGCTGATTTTTCTCCGCTTTGAAACTAAACCAGAGCAAAGTGTGTTTCACTTTGTGAAGGAAGAAGGACTGTGAATTGCCTCACAGCTGCAAGCTAAGTATCACAGAACTGATAAGGGGCTTGTACAAATTACCAGTTTGTTTGGAGATGAGTGCTCTTTGCTATACCAAAAGAGGGCTTAGTTTAAGTGAATTTTCATTATAAAGAACATTGTTTTGAATTTTCAAACATGTGTGTGTCTTAAATTTGTACCTGTGAATTTTTAGGAGGAGTCTACCAGAGAGCCCGACAGAACAATGGCACAGATTTCATGGGACCTGGTATTAAAAGTAAAGAGGGATTTGTGGCTTTAAACTCCTCTTGATAGCCTTAATTTTGGTCTCCATAATGGAGCAGGAGGGAAGAAAGCTACAGGAGGCACTTGGTGTATCAAAGAGGAGCCATGACAAAAAAAGAAAGAGAAAACAAAAAAACAATGGATAAAAATAGCTCATTCAGACTTTGCCAACTTGAAAGAGTTAGGAATATAATTGGGAGGAGGTTATTTTCTCACCCCATTTATCCTCAACCCGTCAAAAACAATCTACATTTCTCTAAGGCATACAAACAATTATAGCAGAAAACATATTCAGCAGAAAGATTGGGGAATCTCAGAAATCAGCTTACAATCAGTTTACAACCATTTACAGCTGACACCTATTGTAAAATTCCTGTATTTCAATAACCTGATCTAACTCAAATCAGACCTTTTTAGTGTATAGAAGCTTTCTGTGTATAATATGGCTTTACTAGTCTGTGAAAATAGACACACACATCTGTCAGGGTTTCTGATAGTAGAATGAATCTAATAATAGACAAAGCAAACTGAGAAAAATGAGTGCCTAAGTACAATAAATGCTTTAAATGTATGTGCAGGTTATCCTCAAATTATGGCCACAATTGAGCCCAAAAATTTCTGTTACTAAGTGAGAAATTTGTTAAGTGAGTTTTGTCCCATTTTATGATTTTTCTTGCCATTTGTTAAGTGAATCACTGAAATTGTTAAATTAATAACACCATTCTTAAGTGAATTTGGTTTCGCCATTGACTTTGCTTATCAGAAGTTTGCAAAAGGTGATTACATGATCCTGGGACACTGTGCCCTTCATAAATGTGAGTCAGTTGTTAAGCATCTGAATGTAAATCATGTGACCATGGGGATGCTACATAATTGTAAATAAAATAGTCATAAGTCACTTTTTTTAGTGCCGTTGTAACTTCAAACAGTTACTAAGTGAACTGTTGTAAGCCAAGGACTACCTGTATTGGAGTGGCAAATATGAGTATAAATTAGCATAAAGTGAGTGGGGTCACCTTGCACCAGCCCTAGAAAGGAAGAAATGGCAAACTACTTCTGAAAAATCTTGCAAGAAAACTGTAAGGACTTGTTCAGGCAATCACCAATGATCAATGCTTGCTCAAAAAACAGGACACCATGATAAAGACAATAGAGACAAACAAGAGAGGCTCAAAAGAAAATGTTTAATTTACTGATAGAGACAAATTAAGTGTAGGAGAAAAGAAGCAAATAAGCTTCAGTGCATCATTTTGTAGGCAGTGACTCAAGATGCTGAAATATGTTTGAAATATTACAGACCAGAAAAATGTATGGACATAAAATTTCCTCATGAATGATATTTGCTGAAATTTAATCCTGGTCAGGTAGATTTTCTTCTAAAACAAGAAGAAACATTTTACTTATTCTAACTGTGCCTCTAAGTATAAGTGGGCACAGAAAAAGAGACATCTGAAGAACATAACTATTTTGTCCAAATGAGTGAATATTGCAATATCATGACGCAAGCTTTGCCCCCAACTTAGTGTACATGTGTGAGGTCTCATGACATGCAATACAAAATGGATACAGCTTGAATCACAATGGTGTCACGCTGTGGATTGACAGCCTCCAAAGACATTAAGAAACATCCTGTAGTTAAATGGTTAACTCTGTTAATGTAGCTCCTCCCTTTTTCTGTGACCTAACCCTGCTTTGCTCACTTCCTCCTGCTTGCAGGAAGAGAAGCTATTAGCAGCCATTCTGGTCTTTCTCTATTAAAGATGTAAGACGCATGTTTGAGCCTCTCTGGCTAAAACTTATTTTTCTACTTTTCTAATTAAAAAGTTTGATTCATTTTAAAATGAATGCTTGTGCTTTAATATCCATTGACCTCCGGAAAGCCTTACTTCAGTTTTAACAGGCTGAGCACTCTGCCGGTAAGATTCCTCTTTCCGACAAATGGTACAATATTAATTTCACCATTCCCACCACCCGCCAATGATAAAATGATTGTTCTAAATAAAGATGCTATACAGTAGTCCCTCACCTATCACTGGTGTTACGTTCCAGACCTGGCCGCGATAGGTGAAATCCGCGATGTGGAATTTATCGACTGATAGTACTTATTTAAGTATTTATATTGTAATTGTTTGGTAAGTTTTCATTGTTTTAAGTGTTTATAAACCCTTCCCACACAGTATTTATTTTAGATACAGTATTTAAATACAGTATTTACAATTTTAGATTTATTTTTTTTTTTTAAAAAAACTGCCGATCGAGTTCGGCGGGCTGTTTAAATCTGCCGATCGACTTCCTCAGAAACCCGCGATGAAGTGAAGCCGCAGTAGGTGAAGCGCGGTATAGCGAGGGACTACTGTATATCAACTTCTGATATAGTTCTATCAGTGGAAGGAATCTTTTAAAAATTATGTAACTGGGATAAAGAGTTGGAAACAAGGATTTGCTGGATATCTAACAGACTAAAAGAATATTAACAGAATAACAGAGTTTGAAGGGATCATGGAGGTCTTCTGATCCAACCTCTTGCTCAAGCAGGAAATCCTATACCATTTCAGACAAATGGTTGTCTTCTTAAATCCTCCAATGTCGGAGCACCCACAACTTCTGGAGGCAAGTAAGCAACTTCACTTACAATAAATGGTAAGGTCCACAGCTAAGTTAAACAGGGTGAGTTCCATTCATTGACTAGATGAACATTTCCTTGGGGATTCTATCAGAGCCACCATGAATTCCATCACAAAAGAAATTTGGGAAGGACAAGAAATAATGCAGAAATGCTGTATGTGAATATGTGAATTAAAGAAACCAGCAGAGGGAGTACAGAGATCATCAGATCCCTCTAGTTTTACTACAAGTTAATTACCATTCTAAATCACTCCTTCTCTTATACAGCATATGTGAGCTACATTCTACTTTTTATGGGAACCAAAAACACAAGTCAGACAGACCTTGTTGATAGTACAGGCTGTCACTCCAGCACATGTACTTAAATTGTAGGGGTAAATTTTATTTTTTTAAAAAAAAAAATCACTTAACAAAATAGAATGTTGGCTAGAGTTCATAAACCCATATCTGCAGCTGGATTCATGAAATACCAAATTCATGACAGCTGCACCATAGAAACAAAACACATTACTAACATGGTAATGCTGTCCTATGCAGTTCTAATTCTTACTAAGAGGGATAAGAATACAAGCCAAATGTTTTTTCTTTCCTTGAGAAGTCAGGCTGCCTGATTGCCATGAATAGTGAATTCTGCAAGAAAATTAAACCTTGATATGGAGTTCTGATAATTGAGCCTATCATCAATTATCTGCATTGCACAGATAACTGGTTTTTTTCAGGGTTTGCAAATGTAAAGACAGTCCAGAAATATTGCAGTTATGCACTTCTTTTTTCACTAGAGAAGATCATACAACATGTAGGACATTAAGACCACATTGAGTTGCCTCTTACATTACATCCACATCAACTCTATTTTACCTAGGTATGTAGAAAACTATGAGTGCCATATTTGGGTGGCACAAATTTAAATGGGAACAGGATGGCAGCAGGAACTTAGAGTATGCTATGTATCTTTGCAGCTATTTAATACTTATCTCAATATGGACTCTACCCAGTCAAAGTTCTGCCTTAAAAAAAATTACCTGCATAAAACAGTCTGTGTGTAATTATAAGCAGATACCAAATCCTGAGAAAAATATAACCTTTTTAAAAAGTCACAAAGCATTTATTTGCATCAATTAATCAATCAAAATAGATCTGGAAGGGACCTTCAAAGTCTTCTAGTCTAGTCCCTGTTTAAGCAGGAGACCAGTGATGGTGAAACTTTTCCCTCCGGTGCTGAAAGCAAGCACTCGCACACTATCACAAACATGCACGTGCCCACACCCATAATTCAAGATCCCCCATGCACACACACACACCGCATAATAATCCACTCCCCCGCTGCCCCGTTTCCCAACTTTCAGAGTCTTTCTTTCTTGGAGGGTGAAACAGCCTTTCCCCCCCACCCGAGCTTTTCACTCTCCAGAGGTTCTCAAGAGGCTGGAAACAGCCCATTTCCCGACTTCTAGCGGGCCCAGTAGGCCTGTTTTTGCCCTCCCCAGGCTCCAGAGGCTTTCTTGGAGCCTGGGGAGGTCATAAATGCTTCCCCCCCAGAGGCCCTATGGAGGCTGAAAACACCCTCCCAGAGCCTCTGAAGATGCTGAAAATTAGCTGGCCAGTGCATACCTGGACGCTGGAGCAAAGCTAGGGCAACAGCTCATGTGCTGGCAGATATGGCTCTGTGTGGCACCTGTGCCCTAAACTATTTCAGACAAGTGGCTGTCCAATCCCTTCTTAAAAATTTCCAGTGATGAAGCATCCACAACTTCTGAAGTCGTGTTATTTCACTGTTTAATTGTGTTCACTGTTTGGAAGTTTTTCCTTAATGCCAGGTTGCTTCCCTCCTTCATTAGTTTTCATCCATTGTTTCTTGACTTGCCCTCTGGTGTTTTGGAAAATAAGTTGACCCTCTCTTCTTTGTGGCAGCCCCTCAAATACTGGGTTACTGCTATCATGTCATCCCTTCTTTTCTCTAGACTAGCCATATCCAGTTCTTGAAACACTTCTTCAAATATCATAGTCTCCAGGCATTTAATCATCTTAGTTTTTCCAAGTTTCATCTTTTTTGTAATAGGTGACCAAAACTAGATGTAGACTTCCAACTGTGAGCTTACTA
Source organism: Erythrolamprus reginae (assembly GCF_031021105.1). Taxonomy (NCBI): domain Eukaryota; kingdom Metazoa; phylum Chordata; class Lepidosauria; order Squamata; family Dipsadidae; genus Erythrolamprus; species Erythrolamprus reginae. The sequence goes on from NC_091951.1 coordinate 129,695,623, forward strand.
AAGTTTTATAAAGTGTTACATATACTTGTGATTTTGATTCTATGCCTCTGTTTATACAACCAAGGATTGTATTAGCATTTTGGCTGCTGCCACATACTACCATTACATGATGTTTATTTCATTTTATGAAATTTATAATAAATTTAATAAACAATAACACCAATCCTAAATTACAATTAAAAACCCACACATCTGGAGGAAAATACACCATAGAAAATTAATAAAATGCATAGGAACCATCCCATATTCAAGGCTTAGGAGAAGAGCCAAGTGGACACTACTAGAATTTTATACGTGAATATGATAGAAGTGCTAAAACTGTGAAGTGATACTTTCTAGGTCTCATCAAGTGATGATACTTCTTGGAAGGCATCTGGAGTATGCTAAATGTGCATATAGGATAAATAGAAGTAAAAAAACCCTTTTATATGCTCTGTGTGTGTGTGTGTGTGTGTGTGTGTGTGTGTGTGTGTGTAAACAAACAGAGAGAGAGAGAGACAGAGACAGAGACAGAGAGAGAGAAATGTATTATTTTACCCTATGTGTAGAATACATATTTTAACTATCATAAAACTGTAAAAGAGCTGTCACAGGTATCTTCAGAAATTGTTTGTTTATATCTTTCACATTTCTGAACAAACTACCTCCCTCAAAGATATTTTCTGGACAGTATCTTTTGAATTTATTCTGGGAATGAAGAAAAATAAATATCTTCCATAGTACATTTAATGGAGGCTGCTTAATATCTACTAAAAATAAGGGTGAATGAATTGTCAAGTGGTCATTGCATTCTGGATTGGAACCTTAGAATTGCTCAATAAGAAATCTTTTTTAAAATGAGCCTGTTAGTAATAACCAGTAATAACAGAGACAAGTGAAGAATGTGATTATTTATTTGTTTGTTTGTTTGTTTATTCAATCATTCATTCATTTTAAATGGCTTCACACAACATTCAGGCATAATGTGGTTGGTTTGTGGCTTAACACATTGAAGAAAGCTATTATGATTTATAATTCATGTTTTATGGCATAGCGCATTGGGCAATTTGTTTATTAAGCCCTGGTCGAGGAAATCACAACTAAATCTGGATTGTTAATAAAACAAGATCCTGAAAAGTTTCTTTTAAATTAGAATTTGCTTTGTTAAGGAGCAGGCTACATTGATTAGCTTGCTGATTTTTGAAGGAAACTTCTCCAGGAAATCTTACAGATAAAAGGATCATACCAATGTCTGGATAAATTTCCCAGTTTTTAAAAACCAAAAACATAGTCCAAGATGATATTTGAAATGAAATTAAAACCTAGATTTGTCATAAGGTTGTGCAAGTGTTGCTGGTTCATATAAGGCATTTAATTGGTTTGATTGCTTTTTACCCTTGGCACTGTTCCCAAATGAATGGAGAAAAATATGCATTTTTGTGAACTTCAGTTTCATGACCTTTGGCCCTTCAGCTGGAACTGTTGGCAGCACAATTGCTAACTCAGCTCCAGAAGAAGAAATGGCTTATCTGAAGAAGTTAAGGGAGAAAGCCATGCAGTTCCTATAGGGAATCTTATTTTCTGATCCCATAATTAATAAAGCATCTCTCCTTTCTGAGTTTGCAATTAAATATACACACTTGGTCACAAATCTATTCATTCTTTAACTTGTTTAGCTCTAATTTTCAGGAGAAATTCTGCATTTGCCATTTAAGCTGATACTGTCATGTGGTTGTGTTGCTTGACTCTAAGATGGCCTAAGAAAATCCTGTCCCAATTGAGATATTTTGGCAATTAGTCAAAAAAACTTAGAAAACAGCCTCCCCTATGGACAATTCTTTTGCTGCTATCCACCCTGACCTTTCTGTTTCAGAAAAGGAAAGGAATGAAGTTGTTTTCTTTATTGTGGGCAGGTCTTTCTGGATCAATATACCATACATTTATTCATTCTTTCATTCTTTCATTCTTTCATTCTTTCTTTCATTCGATCGATTGATCGATCGATTGATTGATTGATTGATAGGCTGCCCCTCTCCAAGGACTCAGGGTGGCATATAAAATTTATGTTTGTATGCTGCTTTAATGTTGGTAAAGGTAAAGTGTCATGATGCACTTGCATGCAGGCATAACAAGCAGCGTTTTAAAAGCAAAGACTTACATCTCTGCTCCCTTTCTATATCTTGAGCATTTCATTTACCAGGAATTTTGTAATAGCACAACAGTTATAATTCTTTCCTTATAAATGAGAAGGTTGCTGTTTTCAAAGCCAATGAAAATATGTTTTAATTTCACTGAGCCTTTTGATTTCCCACATTCAATGTTTTGCTAGTAACTCAAGATACACATCTTTCTTGGGAGGGTTTTTTTGTTTTGTTTATTTATTTATTTGTTTGTTTGTTTGTTTTTGTTCATTCATTCATTCATTCATTTGAAAGAGAGAAAGAACTTAGAACTAAGGAGACATTTCCTAATGATAAAAGCAATCAACCTAGCTTGCTTTCAGAAGTTTTGGACGTTCCGTCACGAGAGGCTTTCAAAAAGAGACTGGACAACAATTTGTGTGAAATAGTATAGGGGGTTGGACTAAAAGACTTCCTAGGTCCCTTTCAACTCTATTATTGTATGTTCTATGAATGTGGAATTAATACATGGCAAAATCATATGTTTTTGCCCTCACTGTAATAAGCACAATTAGTCAGCACTCTCTTTTTTGAAAGACTAAGATATTTCAATTGTAGTAGAGTCCTTAATCTGACTATAATTTCAAAAATTAATTTTTTGCCATCAGCTCTCAAAAGTGGAGCTCAATTATTTTCTCTTGCTTTATTCAGGGGATTAAAGAAAGGATGATTGCTTTTGTAATCATTACCAAGAGAAAGATTATTAATAAAAATCTAACAGCATAAACTTAACACTTGACATTTAAACAAATTTGGGAGTTTTTTATTATAAATACAAATTACAAACGACTTGATTCCCATATAATGACAAATCACAATCTAGATTTGTTTTAATTTTGGCTTATTGGGTTATGTGAAACTATTGTAGCTTATGTGACAAGTAATAATCCAATTAAACCATGACTTAACATATATATCTTATATGATTCTTATTGAATGTTACTTTGTTATTTCCAATGCAATTACTTTTACAAATAGTATTGCGTGATATATTTCTACCAATTTAAATAATTCAACATTATAATTAATTCAGCATAATTCAGCATTAAGGCTATCAGGTCTCATGAGCACTAGATTTATTTAAAAGTGCAGAGGATAATAGTTCACAGTAGTTCTGTGAGAGAGTTAGGTTATTAAACTCTTAATTGGTTTTTTGATGCAAAATTCTGTTCTTAATACTGGGATATACATACTGTACATGAATGATAGTTTCAGATTTGGTCTGAAGAGACTGGCACAGAACAAGTAGATAGACATCATTAAAGATTGGGCATAATGAATGGGAAATATCCATACCAGGATATACACTGTATAGGAAGGAGAGAATAGAGGGAAGGGGAGGTGGAGTAGCCATTTATGTTAAAGAAAGTCTAAAAACAACACTAATTAAAAACACATGTAAAGATCTGGAAACTCTCTGGGTTTGCATGCAAAATAAAGTAGGTTCTGTCATTAGAATTGGGGTGATCTATAGGCCTCTAGGACAATCTGAGGAATATGACAACAAGATGGTGGATGAAATTACCCAAATGGCAGTGAAGGGAGATATTGTGGTTATGGGTGGTTTCAACATGCCTGATGTTGACTGGAATATCCCCAGTGCCCTTACATGCAAAAGTAAGAATATAGTAGAGGCCTTTACAGGAGCAGCTCTGGCACAGCTGATTAGAGGGGAGAATATTCTAGATTTAGTTTTTACAAATGGGAATCGGGTTTCAGAGGTCAAGGTGGGAGAAAATTTAGGTTGCAGTGACCATCTATGTTTGTGGTTTGAAGTAAAAACTGATTGTGAGCAATCCTATACTGCAACCATAGTATTGGATTTCAGAAAAACAAATTTTAATGCAATGGGGGAATATTTAAATAATGAATTAAAGGGGAGGGATAAAATGGCAGGAGCGAGCACCCAGTGGACTGTATTTAAAAAGGCCATCTTAAAAGCCACTGGGCTGTATGTAAGGCAAATAACTAAAGGTAAAAGGAAGAAGAAACCGCTATGGTTTAGCAATGATGTAAGGGCTATAGTCAAGGATAAAAAGGCTGCCTATAGGAGGTATAAAGAGTCTGGAAGTATAGCTGATAGAGAGGTGTATAAAATGAGACAGAAGGAGGCGAAACAGATAATATATGCTGCTAAAGCCTCAAAAGAGGAAGAAATTGCCAAATCTGTAAAGAAGGGGGATAAAACCTTCTTCAGATACATTAGTGATAGGAAGAAGAAAAACTGCAGCATCACGAAGCTTAGTATCGGGAATAATACATGCATTAATGGGAATAAGGAGATCGCTGACCATTTCAATAGCTACTTCTGTTCAGTTTTCTCAAACAACATCTTACAATATAATACTATAGATGGATATAGCATTACTTCCAGCTGTACAGATTCAGCTCCAGTGATCTTAGAAGCCGATGTCTTAGAAGAACTTGAGTGATTAAAGATAAATAAGGCAATGGGTCCAGATGGCATCCACCCCAGAGTTCTTAAAGAACTCAGATTTGTCATTGCTATCCCCCTGACTGATTTGTTTAACCAATCCCTGTTAATAGGAAATGTTCCTGAGAATTGGAGAATGGCCAGTGTTGTGCCTATCCACAAGAAGGGCAATAGAGAAGAAGCTGGTAACTACAGGCCAGTTAGCTTGACATCAGTTATAGTTAAAATTTATTATTTTTATTTTATTATTTTATTATTTGGATTTGTATGCCGCCCCTCTCCGAAAACTCGGGGCGGCTCACAACAAGTGAAAAGACAATCCAATACATAATCCAATTAATTAAAATATTATAAATTTAAGAAAAACCCCTATACTAACATACACAAAATGATGGAGACTCTACTCAAAAATGATGGAGACTCTACTCAAAAAGAGGATAAATCAGCATCTAAAAAACAATAACTTATTGGACCCAAATCAGCATGGCTTTACTGAAGGCAAATCATGCCAGACTAATCTCATTGATTTCTTTGACTATGTCACAAAGGTGTTGGATGAAGGTGGTGCCGTGGATATTGCCTATCTGGACTTCAACAAAGCCTTTGATACGGTTCCACATAAAGAGCTGATTGATAAATTAGTGAAGATTGGACTTAATCCCTGGATAGTTCAGTGGATTTCAAGCTGGCTGAAGCGTAGACATCAGAGAGCTATTGTTAATGGTGAGTATTTTGAGCAGAGTCAGGTTACAAGCGGTCTGTTCTGGGTCTTATTCTTTTTAATATGTTTGTGAGTGACATAGGGGAAGGTTTGGTAGGGAAGGTTTGCCTATTTGCCGATTACTCTAAAGTGTGCAATAGGGTTGATATTCCTGGAGGGGTCTGTAATATGGTAAATGATTTAGCTTTACTAGATAAATGGTCAAAGCAATGGAAACTGCAGCTTAATGTTTCCAAATGTAAAATAATGCACTTGGGGAAAGGGAATCCTCAATCAGAGTATTGTATTGGCAGTTCTGTGTTAGCAAAAACTTCAGAAGAGAAGGATTTAGGGGTAGTGATTTCTGACAGTCTCAAAATGGGTGAGCAGTGTGGTCGGGTGGTAGGAAAAGAAAGTAGGATGCTTGGCTGCATAGCTAGAGGTATAACAAGCAGGAAGAGGGAGATTGTGATCCCGCTATATAGAGTGCTAGTGAGACCACATTTGGAATACTGTGTTCAGTTCTGGAGACCTCACCTACAAAAATATATTGACAAAATTGAACTGGTCCAAAGACGGGCTACAAGAATGGTGGAAGGTCTTAAGCATAAAATGTATCAGGAAAGACTTAATGAACTCAATCTGTATAGTCTGGAGGACAAAAGAAAAAGGGGGGACATGATCAAAACATTTAAATATGTCAAAGGGATAAATAAGGTTCAGGCGGGAAGTGTTTTTAATAAGAAAGTGAACACAAGAACAAGGGGACACAATCTGAAGTTAGTTGGGGGAAAGATCAAAAGCAACATGAGAAAATATTATTTTACTGAAAGAGTAGCAGATCCTTGGAACAAACTTCCAGCAGATGTGGTTGGTAAATCCACAGTAACTGAATTTAAACATGCCTGGGATAAACATATATCCATCCTAAGGTAAAATACAAAAAATAGTATAAGGGCAGACTAGATGGATCATGAGGTCTTTTTCTGCCATCAGTCTTCTATGTTTCTATGCACATAAAAGCACATTAAAAAAGTAAGAAGAATTTCAACCAATCCCTTTCTTCACCTGGAGATTGTTGAAGGTCAACATCAGTGAAGGGCTGCAAAAATTTTTACTACTACTGTGGGTGTGACTTATTTTGTGGGTGTGGCTTGCCAGCCATGTGACCGGGGAATGGCTGAAAGGTCATGTGACTAGCTTAAAGGTGGCCAACTTGACATCACTCGTGTCAAAGGTTAGGGTTAGAGTTAGGGTGCCTGGCCTCTCCTTGCTTCAAAGAGATACAATTTCCCTATCTATTTATTATTACTGAACATCCAAAATATACTATTTAATTCTATGTATATATGCCATATGTGTACATACATATTACGCACAGGCACACAAAATATACATTATCTACTATACAAATGGTATGTGTGTGTACACACACAAACTCATGCATAGCATGCAGCCATTTATTGAACTAAAAGAAAATAAATGCAGCCATTTATTGAATCCTTTCATTCCCCACCATCCAGTCAAAACTGAAGAAGCTTCTTAGATGAGAAGCAAAACAGTTGCTTCTGAAAAAGTACCTTTGAGATGACCATGACCTGAATGACTGAGAAACTCCATAGACTTTAATCATTAGAAGTGTTAGGTTCATGTCCTACCCTTACTCAGGAGCTCAGTTTGAGGGATTCTTACTATTACTTTGATCATAAGCTCGTGAGCTATGTTGAACTGAGTTGTCCATTGTCTTCAACAGGTTGTAAAGATATTTCTTCTAGATAACCTGATGAATTCATGGGTGACACCTATGGACCTAAAGATTATTTTAAAGGTCTAATATGCTAAAACATCTCCCTATAAATTACTATTGACATTGTACAATTGTTATACAATGACACTGGCATTCTTACAAAGGGGAATTTGGATTTTCATCATGTACTAATATTAAATGGTAATAATTCTTTTAAAACAAGAAAATTTGGGGGTACACTGGGCCTTTTGTAAAATGGCACTTGAGTGTTTCATGATGAAGCTTGGCATACATTTCTGGTTTATGTTCTGATTCTGTTCCTGTTCTCTTTTTTCTGGTGTCCATACATTGTTTCTTTCACTGCAATGCTTTAGAGAAAATTGGGAGGAATGTGGATTGGATTAAGGTGGGGAAAGTCTATAAAACAGTACAACACTACAACTCTACAACAGTAGTCAGAGGCAAACATCACTGGGTTTTGGAAGAATCAAATTTTTTGCTCACACAGTAGTTAATGTAAGATTGGGGAGCAGTATGACTTACACAGATGGATTAAATCAAATCAAAATGCAGAAGGGGCATTACTACAAGAACTATAAGTTAATTCATTTTAAAAGATACTATCAAACACACACACACACACACACACACACACACACACACACATATATATATATATATATATATATATATATATATATATATATAAACACTATCAAGCTACAAGAAAGGAAATGGATGACAACTCCATCAGCAATAGAAAGAGGGCGTATGTTTTAAATTATAATTGTGAATTGGAAAGAAAAAAAACGAAGGCATGCTTATGTTTTAAGTAATGACTAAGAATTGACACTAGGCAAAAGAGAATGTGGGAGGAAGAAAAAGTTTCAGCAACAATCACAGATCCTTTCTTCCAATGTAATATTTCCTTCTGTTTCTAAATGCACATCAGTGTACAGTGTTCCCTCGATTTTCGCGGGTTCAAACTTCGCGAAAAGTCTATACCACGGTTTTTCAAAAATATTAATTAAAAAATACTTTGCAGTTTCCCCCCCCCCCCATAACAAGGTTTTCTCCGCCCGATGACATCATATGTCATTGCCAAACTTTCATCTGCCTTTAAAAAACATTTTTTTAAAATAAACTTTAATAAATAAACATTGTGAGTAATAATCTTAATGATTGCTAAGGGAATGGGAAATTGTAATTTAGGGGTTTAAAGTGTTAAGGGAAAGCCTGGGATACTGTTCATAGCCAAAAATAGTGTATTTACTTCCGCATCTCTACTTCGCGGAAATTCGACTTTCGCAGGTGGTCTTGGAACGCATCCCCTGCGAAAATCGAGGGAACACTGTATACTTTCCAGAAGATCTAGTAAGAGAGAAACATTAGGACAGGGGACGGTAGACATGCTGGTGCACTTATGCACGCCCCTTACTGATCTCTTAGGAATTGGGTGAAGTCAATAGTGCATAGTCTAAGGATAAAGTTTTGGGGGTTAGGTGATGATACTACAGAGTCAGGTAGTGAGTTCCATGTATTAACTACTTGGTTACTAAAGTTGTATTTCCTGAAGTTAAGTTTGGAGTGGTTTATTTTAAGTTTGCATCTGTTGTATATTCGTGTGTTGTTGTGGTTGAAGCTGAAGTAGTCATTGACAGGAAGGACATTGTAGCAGATGATTCTGTGCATGCCAATCTCTCCAAGTATCATATATTGGCAGATTTCTGTCACTATTTTGACCATGTTAGAGGGTTTGTATGCTGAATTAGTTGAATAATGTTAATCCCCTTAAAATCTTAAAGCAACTTTTGCTAACTGGGGTGAGGGGAGGAGAAACAGCATGTTTCTGCTGACAAGTAAAGTAGTCTTCTCAATGACATTAATGTATTTTTTAATTGCTACCTCTTGCTCAAATGTTGACCACAGTGAACATACAATCCAGGGTGTTAATTATAATTCACATGTAGCAAATTTGATCATACTAAAATGTATCATTCTATTTTATAGGAATGTCCACAAAATGAGCAGTGAGATGTCTATCATATCATCTTAATATCATATGAATGTTATGGCATGGTTGAACACCACTGGATATTCTAAGTGGATATCTCTTAAGAGAAGACCTATCAACAATTTATGTATCACAAGGACTGTTAGTTCTGCCTACAAAACTCTCAGTGGCCACTAGATGGTAGCTAGAAATACAGAAGATACTTAGTGTCACTCTTCAGATGAAATTTCAGTTTGTTTGAATTTTTGCACTCCACTTTTGCTGGCTCTGTGCAACATAGACAATTTTAACGGAAGGAAGTCATTGAATTGTCCTTACTGAGTTTTCATTGGAGGGAAATCAACAGAGGATCAGTCTGCCTTTCCTTTATTGCACCTTATTTTTCTCATGACTGACTGTAGCAGTTGGGAATGTAAAAGACCGAATGTGACCTTTTTATATACAAAGCATAAACTATGTGACAGAACTTTGGTCTCGTCCATTTATTTGCTGATTATTAGCATTTAGGTCTGTTTTGTGTCCTGCAGTTGGATTCACCACTGTGCAAGGAAGGAATAAAGTAATTTGTTTAGTTTTGCCGAGTTTGTTATGTGGTTCTCACCATTGTATTAGGAATTGGCATGATCATAATTTGCCCAATTGAGGCTTACTCAAAGAAATCATGGCTTAGTGCAATAAGTAAACACAGCCCAGATCTAATACTTTAAAGATAGCCCAACACATGGCTTTATATGGATGATTCATCTGATACTTGAGAAATAGGAACAGAAGTGCAGAGAAAGATATTATGGTGCAATATTGAATGCTTCCTCAAAATGGATGCTGATTTGGCAGACTTCAAACAAAAAAGCCTTTTAGCTATTCCTCTTTCTGTATTATTATTATTTATTTATTTGTGGATCTGGTTTTCTTCACTTCTGTCTGGTAAACATTCCATTCCTTCTATGGAAGTCTCTCCCCTACCTTGTGCTTGCCTACGCAGATTACTGGTGCATGGTGACTGTGGATTGCTCCAGTTGGAGCACTATCCAAGCACTCCCATTACTAACTTAACACTCTTACTTTTATAGACATAGAAATGGTGGTGAGATTTAGTCAATGTCTGGAGCAAAAGGGGGAGAAAAGAAAAGAAATCAAATATTTTGCTTTTAAAAGAAGATTCTTTATAGTTAATCAAATTATTTGTTTGCCTAACCACCCAAACACACGCCTCTTTTGTTTGTTTATTTCATTTATTTATATCACACCTTTATTAATTTATAAAGGATTCAAAGTAATGAACATGCCTAATATTATTTTCTCTTCTGATTTAACCAACAGCAACTCTATGAAGTGGCTTAAGGTGAAAAAAGTGATTGCCTGAAAGTTCCCTTGCTGGCTTTTATTCCTCCTGGAAGACTACAATTAACAGTCTCTTGATTTCTAGCTTAGTGCCCTCACCACTAGATGAAACTGGTTCACACTAGACCCAACTGTTGTGTTGAAGATGTTGAAGATATGTGCACACAGACACTCATAACCACAACAACCACATAGACTGGCAAACACATGGGATCATCAGATTTAATCTATTGCAATGTTAATTTCTGCTGCAAAAGATTGGAAGAATTGAGATATTTAAGCAAAACACCTTCCAACCATTTTCCATTTGATCTTTAAACCAGAGATGCTAATAATTGAATTTGCAATATACATTGCTACTACTAAGCTGTGATACTTTGCATTGGTTTCCATAGATTTCAAAACAAGTCATACAAATTAGCTGTTAATCACATCTTCAGAAGATAATACCTGTTGTTTTTTTTAGTTGACATTAATTTAAGACAGGCCAAGAATGTTGCACTGCCCAAGTACAGAATTATGACAGACTGGGTTTTTTGACAATAATGTTTAAGGAGTTGGTAATTTAAAGATTTTTGTTCTGATGTCATGTCTTCAATAATATTACTTTTTCATAATTAGGTGGTAGATTACCTTAGGAAGGTTAAGTAACCTGAAGGGATGTGGACAAGAAATTATAGTAGCAGTCAGGTGAAATTTGCATTCCATGTAATAATTCCCGACATTAACGGGGAATATTCTAACATTGGAATTTAGCAAGAAATTTTAGAGTGCATGACTTAAAATTTCCCATGTTTCCCTGAGGTCGCTTGAAAATATAGTTGTTCTAACCTTAGTGGCTGAAAGTGATTGAAACAAAGCTTTGTAGGTATGTGTCAGAAGAAACTACATGCTAGATTCAGTAGGATGATCAGTTTATTATTTATGTATTCATTCATTCATTTATTCTATCAATATTTATTTATTTATTTATTTGTTTGTTTGTTTGTTTATTTATTTATTACATTTGTATGTTACCCCTCTCCGAAGACTCGGAGCGGCTCACAACAATATACAGAGTTCTTTAGCTTGCCAGCTACCACCCCAGATTCCAAACATAACAATAGATACAAAATAAAATTACTCCTCTTCCAACAAAATAAAGTTAATAATAACATAATAGCAGTCAAAGAAAATGTAGCCAAATTCATACAATAGCAGCCATACTAACATTTCACATTGATAACCTCCCCCAACCTTTCAATCCCATATCCAAAGAAACACTCAGGTGTTCAAGGTTTTACAAATGCCAGTCGACCTTCTTATACTGACTTAAAAATTATGACATTGTAGTCATGTACAGATTGGGAGTATATGAAACAGTTTATTGTTGCATGAATGCCTAGTAAATAGTAGGAAGTCATGGCAAATCTGTGTGCCTTTGTGTGCGTGATTGTGTGTGTGCGTGTGCATATGCTTCCAAAAAGTGAAACCCTATTAGAATTACAATCGAAAGACATTTTGTAAATGCATATTTCCTTCTTTAACAAATGTATTGTGTTGACCAAAAAAAGAGAGAGACTTAAATAGTAAAAAAAGGATAAGATGGCTATGGATGAATGATGTTTTTATTGGAACTTCCAATAAAAAGTTGTTATGATGTCACCTAACCAGACAGTTTAAAAATTATCTGGATTTGCTCTGGATAAAATCTCCGTAATGGTTATGTTTTTCTACGGTCCAGGCATGGAAACAATTTTGAATTGTGGCACCCTTCAAGGTATTTGCAGAGATGTTAACAATTTGAAAGGGCATGAAATCCTTATTGACGCAAAAAGGATTGCAGCAGAGCATGATGTACGTTAGAGCATGTATGTCCTGCAGAGGAAGCTGGAAATACATAAAGGAAAAAGGGGAACCTGGTAACTGTAGGTGTCATTTATCATTTAGGAGCTCGTAATTCAAGCTTTCTTTTGTATTCTTTTACTTTTGTAAAATCTTTACAATCCTTCTAGAGTTATGGCCAGAATAATTTTGCTTGGCAGAAAGAGAGAAATGGAGAGAGAGGAGGAAGAGGGGAAGGGAGAGAGAGAAAGAGAAGAGCAACATGGCTGCCATTGGACATTATAGTCCTTCGGTATTGGGTGGCATAGACCTTATTAATGATATAATAGGTTTCTTTGTTACTTGCACAGAGACACCTAGGGGGAAATAGACATAGAGCCGAAAAGAACAACCAGATTATTTATTTATTTGTTCGTTCGTTCGTTTGTTTGTTTATTCAATTTAATTTAATTTACTTGACTTCTATGCCACCCAATCCCGAAGGACTCAGGGCAGCTTACAACAATATAAAAATACAAATATAATAAAAAAGAAGTCCAATAAGGAAAATCTAAAACTGTAAACCCCAATTAAAAAACCCCATAATTCAATCAATACAGGTAACACACACACATACATACAGTATAATTGGCCATGAAAGATGTCAGCTTTATGGCCCCCAGGCCTGCCGGCACAGCCAGGTTTTTATGGCCTTTCGGAAGGCCAGTAGGGTGGGAGTATGGATATTGGGGGAGGAGTTGGTTTCATAGAGTTGGGGTGGCCACAGAGAAGGCCCTCCCCCACGGTTCTGCTAACCTGCATTGCTTAGTTGATGGAACCCGAGGGAGGCCAACTCTGTGTGATCTTATTGTGCAAGCAATGCAAACAAAGCTCCAAATCTCTGTTGCCCAAAATTATATGGGCAGAGTTTTTGAAGATAATCCTTTTCTTTTTAACTTTCAAACAATTATCTTCTACTTTGCCTGAGAGCTTATTTGGTCCATTGCCCTTACAGGCCACTCACTGTGAACAGAAAGGAATGACCTTCTCTTCTTCCCTCTTGCAGCCTATCGGATATGCTCCCTGCTCCTGTATTTTCCAACTTGGCTTCAAAGCTGTTGTTTGCAATCCATGCCACCTTAAGGCCTTCAGACCAGATGACCACCAGTACTTCACTCCATTTTTAATATTAGGTGTAGATTGAATCTGCTGAACTTTCTTGCACATCTCCTTGCTGCTGTCAGCTGTTCCAATGAGCAGTGCCTGTTTTCCTAACAATTGGCTTATTAATAATAATAATAATAATAATAATAATAATAATAATAATAATCCCTACTGATGGGTACGCCTTGTCGTGGTAGTGGGGCTTGTGTGCTTCAATGAAGCTGAGAGCTGTGCCGGTGGCAGTGTAAACTACTGGTAGGTCTAATCTTGCCGGAGTGGTCAAAGCAGAGGAGCCAGACTAACCCATTTAAACTAATGGAGAGACAAAACAAAAAGAAGTCCATACTGGCTCGGCCGTCGTCCAGGATAAAAAGGACCGTGCTAGGGCAATGGCTCATGTGGCAGAAGATATGGCTACACATGCAACCTGTGGCACCCATGCCATAGGTTCACCATCACTGACTTAGGCTGTCAGAGCTAGACTGCATTTCTGAATAACCAACAGCAGCAAAGAGGTACAGAGTGCTAACTATTTGCTGCCACCTAGTAATTTTCCAGATTCCTGCAGCTCAGAATTTGTAGTTCTACAAACACTGAGCAAATTTACCTTTTAATCTGGAAGAGTCCCAAAATGTATAAATATTTTCATAGATCTGGCATTGTAAGAATGAAGGCATCCTTCCTGTTGGTCTGTAACATCTCATTGGGTTTCTTCTGATAAAGGTAGGAGTATTTGCTAAATCTGTGACAAAGAATAACTCTAGCTTGCTGGGGACTTTTTGACTGAAAACCAGGCTTCATGCCAGTTCCTGACTCTCTTAGCCAGCTGGAAGGAAATAAGGGATAAACGGAATGTGTGAGAGAATCCTCCATCCTGTCCTGCAGTGGAGTCAAAAAATCTACATTGTTATCTACTGAGTTAATCCTTTATTCAGTCTTTCCATCACTGTGCTAAAGTTGTACAGATGCTGGGCGGTTATGACAGCAACCCTTTGCAAACTAACAATGGAATCACACAAGCTTTGACGAATTACTATTCTCTTCTTCAGAGATTTCTGAATATGGATTGTGATTCACAGAAGCTTACACATGTTCCACATTTAATACATGCCTATGGTTAGCAAGTTGTCACAGATGAATTGCTTCTTGTTTTGCTTCAAGAAGACTTTCAAGGCTACTCTGCTGGATGCTGACAGTTTAAGGAAAATGTTATGGGATTTTATATGGCTTTGATGCCTAGTGAATCTTTATTTTCTTCATGTATTTTACTGGCACCAGCCACGGGGATCCCCTCGTCTTGGTAGTCACTAACTTCTACTATTGGAAATGGTATGTATCTGTGTTATGGAGTCTGTGGTTATACATTGCCCTGCATTGTGTTTGCCCTGAGTATCATAAAACATTCAGATATTTGTCTTCAGTGTCTCCCATTCCTGGAGCAGTATAAGTTGTCAAGAAACTGTTTTCCATTCTAACATTAATCAGCCTACATACCACTCCAAATGAGAACAGGGCAAGAACCGACATTATCCACATACTGCATGCCCATTGCCTGTGTATGGTTCTTATTACAGACAGAGATGAAATAATGTACAGGGGAAAGGTTCAGAAACTATCCACATGGTGCTTAGAAAACAACCTGCACCTGAACATCAGCAAGACAAAGAAATTATTGTTAGACTTCTGGAATAAGAGAGAGGAACCTGCCCCACATTACATCAATGTTTATCATTATGGTGTGGTATGCCGGCTTGACAGCTGTGGATAGAAAGACATTACAGAGGATGGTGAGTACAGAACAAAACATTGTGGGCTGTCCCCTAATATTACTAGACAACATTGTTCGGGCTCACTGCCTTAGAATAGTGAGGAAAAACCTCAGGGATGATTCGCACATACCCTGGTCAGCATTTCTTTATTCTCCTGCCTTCAGGAAGGAGATATAGAAGCATACGGATCCATACAAGCAGGCTGAAGAACAATTTTTATCCATGGGCTGTCAGACTTCTGAATGGAAAATAATTTTACAACTGCATAGTGTGATTGACTTGCAGGACCAATTGCAATAAGCTCACATGGAGTAGTAGGATTGTGTGTTTGTTAGCAGGATTTATTGGGTCGGGGATTTTGTGTCTTTCACTGTGAGTTATATTGGGTTGTGGGATGCATGAAGGAAGGCTCAGCCAATTTCATTATACACATGTTGTACTCTTACAATAAAGATTTGAATATACTGCATGCTCTAATTGTAATTCTTCACAATAATGAGAGATAGGTCACATTTAAGCTATCAAACATATACATGAAATATCTTTTTTTTTTGTCTTTTATTCATAAGACATGATCAATTGAGCCCAATCTTCTGTGTCTTCACACATAGGCCTCCCATAAGGAACGCCCAATCTTTTATGTCTTCACACATAGGCCTCCCATAAGGAAAGTGAGAAGGAGAAGACAGGGCTTAGTCAATATTCTCCCTTAGAGTGCAATCCCAGTAGAACTCTTGGTTTTATATTGAGTTTGAAGACAAACCTTTTGCTTTCTCATATGCAAGTATGAAGAAGATGAATATAAGCAGGCCCTTCTAGCATCTTGAAGAGGCCCATCAGGGAAAGATGAAACTTGGCACAAGTAAGGGAAGTGGTGATATAATCCCTTTTAAAAATATACTTGCAAGCAAATGCCAGAAAACTTGCAAATACATTTAAAGATTTTGATAATTAAATATGTTTTAGGGATAGAGAAGGATGAAAACCTTTTTTATCCAAATTTAATAAATCTGTATGCCAAATGCTAATTTTCAAAATCTAAAGAGGTTTGGTTCTGAAGAGTAACAACCAATAATTTTTTAAAAAAGAATTTTATATAAACTGTAATGAACTCTGTCAAAGGTGAAATGAAAGGAAATAGTGAATACCCTTAGAAAGGTTTTTCTCTATCCTGTTTTCTTCCTGTCTTCGTTTCTCTCAGAAAGATAGTAAAGACAAGTGAGTTAAAATATAAATATTGCCATTTGGATCAAATCTAATTTTCCTACAGCCCTGAACAAAATTATGCCTATTTATTTCTTCTTCATTCTAAATAACCATTCTCAATGCAATCATTAGTTCAATATTTGGTCTTTAGTTTTATATTTGACTATATAAGCTTTTGTATCTGCCCCTGTAAACTGATCTCATTGGCAAAATGCGGCCGGTTTGTTAAAAAAAAACCTACCATATAAATTCTGAAGCTTTTCAGGTAGTATGTGGCTGACATTTTGATCAGAAGATGTCAATAGTCTTACATTAATAAATGTGACCTAAGTGATAGAATTAGAACAAACTTATGTTGTTTATTTAGAATGTGTTCCAAAGAATACAAGTGGTCTATTAGGTCAATTTGAAGTACTGTTAAGTCAAGCTCAAGTAGATGGAACATTTCTTCATTGTAAATATCCTTTGTAGTACTTTTATCTTCCAATTAATTTAAAAAATGATAGGTTCCCCCATGTCACTACAATCTTGTATTTGCATCTGCAAATAAATTAAAACAAAGAATTAAAATAAATTTAAAAACAATGATATAAACTAAACAGAAATGGGCAACAGAGTTAACCTGATCACTTGGCCCCAAAACTGGGCCAGTAACTGGGTGAAATAAGCAGGTCTTCAAAGCCTTGCAAAAAGTAAATAAGAACAAGGCCATCTGGATTTCTGAAAAGCTTGTATTCCACTGAGAAGGCACAACTCCTTATTCAACAAGATAACATGCATCTCTGTTCAGAGTCAGCTACAGCTTCTAAATGCTTTTAAAGGGCAGTCCAGGCAGGTGCATTGTAGTAATCAAAATAAGAAGTTGCTACAACATGAGCCACTATGAAAAAGGGTCCCTAGCTCAAGAACATAACTATGCAGTTGGTAGAGAAACAGTTATGATGTTGGACTAGGAACCAGAACGCCCTGATTCTTGTTCGTCTACAATCATTCATTGTGTGACTTTGGGCCAGTCTCCCATTCTTAGTTCATTCTACCTTGTGGTAAAGAGGAGAGAGTTCGAGAGGCCTAAATGACAGGCAGGTTATAACTCAAATAAAAAAATGAAATCTCCAAGCCAACTTTTTTTTAAAAAATGACTTTTATTATTGCTTGTAATCCTATAAGGGTTTATAAGAAGGGTGGTTATATAAATATTTTAAATAAATAAACATAATAAAGTCAATTGGGCAAGGAGTAATGATGTATGTTGTTAGGGTGGAAAATCCTTGCTACTCAAGGCAGCATATACCATATTTTTGGTGTATAAGACGCAGCCTTTTCCTCCCTAAAATGGGCTGATAATTAGGGTGTGTCTCATACACTTTTATTTTATTTTTTTACAGCCCTAACTAGCTGCTAACGATCTTCCCAGCTCTTACCTTGTAGGCTCTTTCATTGTTTCTCTCTGTGAAGAATGTTTTTCAAGCTCTAAGCCTTTGCAGGGTTTTTTAAATTACTCTAACTCCTCTGAGTAAGTTTCTTTCTAGCCCTAACCACATGCTAAAGATGTTCCCAGCTCTTACCGGCTTGCAAGCTCTTTCATTGTTAATTTCTATGAAGAATGTATTCCAAACCCTGTCTTTGTAGGGGGGTTTTTTCATTGCTTTACTTGTTCCAAATATTTCTTTCCAACCCTAACCAGGTGCTATTAATGTACCCAAGCTTTCATTGTTACTCTCTGCAAAGAATGTATTCCAAACCATGTCTTTGTGGGTTTTTTCATTGTTTTACTTGCTCTAAATGTTTCTTTCCAGCCCTAACCAGATGTTAACAATGTTCCCAGTTCTTACCAGCTTGCAAGCTCTTTCACTGTTACTCTCTGCAAAGAAGAATGTTTTCCAAGCCCTACGTCTTTTCAGGATTTTTTTCCATTGCTCTACTTGCAATGTAAGGAAGATCTGAGGAAGGCTATGTACCTGGGATCGGCTGGGGTGGGAGTTCCATTGGGGGTGGCTAGCTTTCCACCAGGTTCTTTCATTTTAAAGAGAGAGAAAGATAAAAGGGGGCGGGAAAATAACCAGTTTCTCTAGAGAAAGAAATGTGTATCTCCCATCAATTGTACTGTAATTCTGTCTTTCTTTCTGTCTTTCTGTCTTTACACTGCTATGTCTTCAGAGCCTGGAGCAGAGTGATGCCAGCTCTACGTCCAGCTAGAGCAGAAGGGTGTGTGAATCTGAACCATGTGGTGGGTGGGTATTGGGTGGGAGAGAACCAGAAGGAGAGCCGAGTCTGGCATGACTGATGGAGAAATTCTGGGAGTTGAAGTGCATAAGTCTTAAAGCTGTCAAGTTTGAAGACACCTGAGTTAGAGGTTAGGAGTGCAAGGGTCTTCAAACCTGGCATGTTTAAGGCTTGTGGACTTCAACTCCCATTTCTGAGCTAGCATGACTATGGAGGAATTCTGGGAATTGAAGTCCACAAGTCTTGAAGCTGTCAAGTTTGAAGTTTGTAAAAAGTGTACATGATTTTAAAAAGTATACATGGTTGTAAAAAGTATTCTGCTAAACTGCTACACCATTTGGTTCAGAATACTTTTTTCCTTGTTTTCCTCCTCTAAAATCTAAGTGTGTCTTACACACCAGTGCACCTTATACACCAAAAAATACAGTAGATATTTTTTTCTAAACAGAAAAAAAATCCTTGAAAGTGCATTCATGCAAACTTCAAGTATATCTGAAAGAAAAATGGTGCTTGAAATGTGAAAAAACACACATTTTCTACCATAGTTTTAGAAATTGTTTTGCTTTGCATGATAGTATGATTTCCTCTTTTACAGAGACAGTTTCTGTGCAAGATAGAAGTACTTCTTGTTATTTTGAGCTGAAGATGTTACTCATCTGTCTTGTGACCCATTGTTGTTGTTGTTATTATTATTATTATTATCATTATTATTTTTATTTTAGTCACAAAAAATGGTAAAACACAGCAAACAAAATTTATATGCTGGATTTCATATCATAATATCACAAGTCGAACACTTCCCATATTATTATTATTATTATTATTATTATTATTATTATTGGAAGTGTTCGACTTGTGATTGATATTATGATACGAAATCCAGCATATAAATTTTGTTTGCTGTGTTTTACCATTTTTTCACATTCACATTCACATTCAGTAGGGAAAGAGAAAGACAGCCTAGAATCCTTCGATTCTCTGAGCTATAATTTCAACTATTAAAAAAAATAGCAAAAACATTGAAACAAACTTTGTATCACTTTAGCTGACGTATCCTCATCTTCTCTTTTCATCTGCATGTTTCCTTCTACCCACACACATTGAAATCTTGTTCACAGCCTCTAAATGCTCAAAAGCACATTTTAGGAGCCTACAAAGAGCCCACAAAGAAAAGTGGCATTAACTATTGCAGTTTACTTTAATAACACTTGTTTTAGATTGGCTTTCTCCTCATTCTTATCCTGACAAGTACGATTCTGATTAAGAATTGGTTCACGAACCTTTGTTCTGGCAGGAATGGAGCCTCATTTGGCTCTAACTTTTACTTCTCTTGCCAAATCATGAGATTCTGCAGACTTTAGAATGCTATAACACTGAAATTAAACAAAAGGAAGATAAATTACTACCACTAAGCAAACAGGTAGATTCTGCTTTGCACTGTATTATTAGCAAAACCTATGAACTTGATGGAAGCTTAGCTAGTTTGGGGATAGAGCTGGACTAACAAGGAAGTGCTAGAAACAATTGATAGGTAGGCTGTTTTTTATAGTTTGGGAATACATTGAGAGCATATTTCTTTTTAGGGTGCTACAGTGCCAGTGGATGAGAGAAGGGAAAACTGAGTTCATAAATTGCATTTAAATTATAACATGATTTGTTTGTTTTGGGCTTAGTGTCATGAGCAAACCCATCCAATATTTCACATTATTTGTAAACTATTTTACAGTGATTTCCTTCCTTGACAGGATCTTTCACGTGATGATAAGCCAAAAGCAAACAGATCATAATATTCTTAATATGTTTCATGTACGAGAAATGTTTTTTCCAAGAAGGCAGAAATAGAGAGACAAAGTTTACTTCTATTTGTAAAATTGTCTTAATAGTATCAAGTCTGCGTAGCTTTGTTGTATCCAGAACTTTTTAATGGATCACAAGTTTGGCATAGTTCTTCCCATTTTGCTCTCTAATTTGCTCTCATTTCCTATAAAGAAACTTCCTGTTTAAAATAGTGACACATGTCTACTCTTGGAGATCATGAACATGGTCAAAGATAGCTACAGCCTCCCTAAACATTGGCTGGGGTCCAAAGAACCGAGTCAGCTCATGCACAGAGTTTGCTCATACAGGCAAAAAGTTTCCCCCTGTTTTCTCAGCCTCTGATGCTACATTACAAATTGAATTCCATTTTTACAACTAGGTGCCCAGCTAAAATCGCTATCTCCAGACAATCACATTTCCAAATATTCATGAAAGCTGAAGGGTGAACAAAGTAGTAAAACTTTGCAATATTAGCCTGACATTCAATTTTGGCATCTGTTATCTTTTTGTTGAAAGAATTGATCTACACTTTCTCTTTTTAAAATTCCTTTTAGTAGCTTTGAGGATACAACCCGTCTTATAAAACAATACTTTGACAATCATTTGACATTTTTGGAAATTTATCTGGCAATCTGTGATATTTAGTGTCCAGATCTGACACACTAAATCTGAAGCATGCTAGTGCATATCAGGACTGAAAATAAGGCTTACATTTTTCTTCTAATTCAGTATGGGCAAGAGGACTACTGTCCTTTGCTCTTAAATGATTAAGAAGGTCAGACAAATCTTACATAAATGGATGGATTATTTATTGCAAGAATTGTCAGTGGGGAGGTGGGCTGGCATTGGTGATCTGAGAACCTGTTTGGTTTTTCAGGGGCCTTGCTCCCCAAATTTCTGGTTGTGAGACCTCATTTCTGAAGTTGGTCTCACTGGGTCAGTTGGGATTGTTGCTACCATACAAACCTTCTTGCTACAGTATGTGGCAACTTTCCTGCCTGAGCTACTGAAACCATTTCAAGGCTAGCAAAAGTCATAAAATGTTGGTTATGACCTATAAAGCCCTTCATGGCATTGGACCAGAATATCTCCGGGACTGCCTTCTGCCAAACGAATCCCAGTGATCGGTTAGGTCCCACAGAGTTGGCCTTCTCCGGGTCCCGTCGACTAAACAATGTCATTTGGTGGGACCCAGGGGAAGAACCTTCTCTGTGGCAGCCCCAGCCCTCTGGAACCAGCTCCCCCCAGAGATTAGAACTGCCCCCACCCTCCTTGCCTTTCGTAAACTTCAGGCATGGGGGAATTGAGACATCTCCCCCGGGCCTATACGGTTTATACATGGTATGTTTGTGTGTATGTTTGCTTTTAATAATGGGTTTTTTAGTGTTTTTTAAATTATTAGATTTGTTTTACATTGTTTTATTGTTGCTGTGAGCCGCCCCAAGTCTACGGAGAGGGGCGGCGTACAAATGTAATAAATAATAATAATAAAAAATAATAGCAGTAGTATTGTCCAAGCTGGGGGGACTTCAATCTGCCAACCATGAGTTTGGCCTCAGAAGCTGCCCAAGTGGCTATCATGGGCCTATCCCAAATCATCTCAGGACCAACCAAGTGGTCGTCATCTGCCAGATATGATCTTACTTGTTGAAGCAATGGCAAGATGGTCATCATTCACCCTGTTAAGGTCACATAGTGGTTTCCTTGAAATGCTCTTATGTCCTCCTCTGCTTCAGGGAAACTGGACCTATTTAAGCAACTGAGGGTCCAAATGTAGTTTTCTTGGCCAGGTTTTCAGAAGCAGTTTATCATTGTCTCTTTCCTACGGCAGAAAGTGACTGGTTCAAGGTCACCTATTTATTTATTACATTTTATTTATTACTTTATAAGTAAACATCCCTAATACTCTTTTCTACTCCTACTTTCCCCATAAAACAACTATGTGAGTTGGGTTGGTCTGAAAAAAGTGATTAGCCTAAAACAGGACTAGAACTCACAGTCTCCTGATTCCTAGGCCAATTCACTATACCAAATCACTATAACAAACTGGGTGTCCTAAAATCTATTTACCTAAAGCAGATAAGTTGCTCTAAAGAATTGTATCCATATTTTTTCCACTGAAAAAAAAATAGAATTGTTTTTGCTATGATAACTTACTACTCTATTTTGATCATGATGTATTGAAATTCTAATCAACTCTATTTTATTTGATCAGTGCCATAATTCTGCTGAGCCAATTATTTCTCCCATCCTCAGTGTCTGTAATGGAAGAGACAGTTATAATCAGGGGTAGGTTCCACATTTTTTTACTACCATTCTTGGGCATGGCTTATTTTGTGCACATAGTTTGTTGATCATGTGACTAAGCATGGCAAACTTGACATTACTCATGCCCTTAGTCACGTGTCCCCTACCTAGTCATGCTCTCAGATCCTGTGAAAATTTATGTTTTGACAGCTGGGAGGCTGGCAAAGTAGCCTTGCTTTCCCCCCATACCATGGCTGTTTCTACCTCAGCTCTAGCAGGAGCGGATGCATTCTAAATTTTGCCATGGCTAAGTGGGAGGGTCAGCTGTCCCAGATGGATGTGGCAACAACCACAGGAGAAGAAACCCCTCTTGCCTCTGATGGGACTTCCCTGCTATTGCATTGTAGGAAAGTCATGGGGGTTGTCTCCAGAGTGTTCTGCCGATGTGTGCCAACCGCCCTTAATTACAAGGTAATTAGTCCAAGGAGACACACACACACGATTGAATGCAAAAGAAATGTTCTTTATCAACAGAAGAGAAGAAAAAACTCCCTTTTAAACTTCAAAGGGATTTCTTGCACGAACAATGCACAGTTTAAATGCAAACCAGTTTCTAACCCAGTAACTGGGAAATTGAGTCCACTAATGTTCTCCAAACAGTGATAAACACAATGAAGTATAATCCAGAGTCCAGGAATTCCACGCAGAGGAAGCCTGGAGTGTGCATATCCCAAGAGTGGAGTCTTCTAGTAATGAAGATTCAATCCCCGTCAGACCTCTGCTTGAACATGGCGGGAGACTGAGTTCTTGATGTGAATACCTTATCCATCACTGCGGAGCAAGGATTCAAGGGGGGGCACAAGGTTTGCTCCTAAGAGCCTTGGAGCAACTCTCAGCCCTTGCATAAGTAAAGAAAAACCTTTCATGGGTGGAAGAAGTTGTTAATTGCCTCACACACACACAATAAGTTTTTCTTTACTATTTAAGGTTTTTCCCTATACACAATGGCTGAGAGATGCTCACAGTGGGGTGCATTAATTGGCGGTGGCAGGCATGGCAGGGGATGGAGTGAGGCAGGCCACAAGGTGTGCGTCTTACCTGAGACTGTCAGCTCCTGATCTTGTGGTGGAATTTTCTTTTTTTAAAAATCTCTCCAGATGAGCTTAAAAACCTCTGAGGTTGCAGTCAGGCAAGCGTTCCCCCCCCCTGTCAAAAACAAGGGGGGGGAAGCCAAAAACAAGCTCGCGGTGCATGTCAATGTTAAAAACTCAGCTTTTATGTATGCGCAGAAAACCCCCCCAGAAAAATGGTAGGATGCTTGGCTGCATAGCTAGAGGTATTACAAGCAGGAAGAGGGAGATTGTGATCCCGCTATATAGAGCACTGGTGAGACCACATTTGGAGTAATGTGTCAGTTCTGGAGACCTCACCTACAAAAAGATATTGACAAAATTGAACGGGTCCAAAGACGGGCTACAAGAATGGTGGAAGGTCTTAAGCATAAAACGTATCAGGAAAGACTTAATGAACTCAATCTGTATAGTCTGGAGGACAGAAGGAAAAGGGGGGACATGATCAAAACATTTAAATATGTTAAAGGGTTAAATAAGGTTCAGGAGGGAAGTGTTTTTAATAGGAAAGTGAACACAAGAACAAGGGGACACAATCTGAAGTTAGTTGAGGGAAAGATCAAAGGCAACATGAGAAAATATTATTTTACTGAAAGAGTAGTAGATCCTTGGAACAAACTTCCAGCAGACGTGGTTGGTAAATACACAGTAACTGAATTTAAACATGCCTGGGATAAACATATATCCATTGTAAGATAAAATACAGGAAATAGTATAAGGGCAGACTAGATGGACCATGAGGTCTTTTTCTGCCGTCAGTCTTCTATGTTTCTAAAAATAAAATAAAAAATTAATTGAAAAAAATGGCTGTGCCCGTGGACCAGCACCAGCAGGTTGCTACCAGTTCAGGAAAACTGGTCTGAACCAGGAGGAATTCATCCCAGTCATAATGATGCAAGGAATGAAGAAATGTAATTCCCAATACTTTCCCAATATAGTTACCAAGGAACTATGTACTGTTCATACACGAATTCTCTGGTGAGCATTTAAGCATAGTATGGTCTGTTTAAAAGCAAAACTGTTTACTGCAATTTAGAACTGTTTGTTTACCAAATATAGCATGATCTTGCCCAAAAGTCCTGGCAAAAGTTGTCTTTTGCTCGCCTGACTGCCTGTAAGAAAAATAAAACAAACCAACAAAATAAAGACTCCAGCCACTAGCAAATGTATTTGAAGAGGTTTAGTGTTTTTTAAAAAAATAGATTCAATTCTTCCTCTATTTGTTTTGATTTCTATGGTTTCCCAGGCTACAATTTGTGATTCTTAGGATAATAGGCCAGAGTTCAGAGAATGATGCAAACTGCATTTTCTTGGGGCAAAGAGAAACATATGGAGACAATAAGAAATCCACCACTCCAAATCCCTTTGCTGTGGCAGTGGAAACCCTTGCCATGGGTTCCAACAGAGAACAAACACATCCTTTTTTTCGGAGAAGGGCGGCATACGAGTCTAATTAATAATAATAATAATAATAATTATTATTATTATTATTATTATCATCATCATCATCATCATCATTATTACAATCCCAGAATTGAGGACAAGCAGCTAGAGAAATTAGTGAAATACGAAGATCTAAAAATCGAGCTGCAACGACTCTGGCATAAGCCAGTGAAAGTGGTCCCAGTGGTACTTGGCACACTGAGCGCAGTACCAAAGGATCTCAGCGGACATTTGAAAACCATCGGAATTGACAAAATCTCCATCTGTCAATTGCAAAAGGCCGCTTTACTGGGATCGGCAGACATAATTCGCCGCTACATCATGCAGTCCTAGGTGCTTGGGAAGCGCCCGACTGGTGATGAAATACGAAATCCAGCATAGTGATCTCGTTTGCTGTGTTGTACTGACATAATAATAATAATACACATCAAAGCCTTTTTAATATTAGTCAATCTCTGTCATACCTCCCCTCAGTCTTCTCATTGGCAAGCTAAAAATGCCAAGCTTCTCAAGTCTCTTAGCTCTCCTTTGAACCCACCTTAGGATTTCAATATCTCTTCTCAAGTACTGGGCAATAAACTGGAAACAGTAAAGTGAAGCCCAGCTGGGACACAGAATAGTGGAACGATTATCTCCCACAATCTAGAATGATGCAGATTAATGCCAGCTCAAGATTATATTGGATTTTTAAGATGCTGCTTCATGGTTTTTATTTATGGTCAGCTGACTTCTTATGTAGATTTCTTCTGCCAAGCCAGATCTCTTCAATCCTGTGCCCATGAGTTTTATTTTCCTGTCCATCCTATTGTATTGTTGGCTGTGGCCCAATGTACAAATCTGTCAAGAAGGTTTATTATTTAGGTTGGGTACACAGGCAGCCAGACATTTACCCTGGATTTGGCATTTTTATCTACCAATTAAGTCCCAAAGACCTGAGATTGGCAGATTTATTTATTATTTATTTATTTATTTATTGGATTTGTATGCCGCCCCTCTCCGTAGACTCGGGGCGGCTAACAACAATGATAAAAGCAGCATGTGACAATCCAATAATAAAACAACTAAAAACCCTTATTATAAAACCAAACATACACACAAACATACCATGCATAACTTGTAATGGCCTAGGGGGAAGGAATATCTCAACTCCCCCATTCCTGGCGGTATAAATGAGTCTTGAGTAGTTTACGAAAGACAGGATGTCATTGTGAGGGTACTGTCTGGTGCTCTTTGAGCTTGGTTGTCCCAGGATAGGGGAGCATCCTCAGTGCTCACAGTTATTGTTGTTCCATGGTTCAGTTCAAGCGGGTTTGCCGCTCTTGCTGCTACCAGTGTGCTGTATGCGCAGCTTTCTCTGTCCAGTGTATGTACATGTCTGAGTGAGATTTTGCTTCTGTGCGTGTACAGGTAGCAAACTGTCACAAGGGGATGCACACACAGGAGAGATTTCAGTGATTTTTTTGCTTCCGCTCATGAGCAGAAGCAAAATGTCACCAAAATCTCTTGCGCACACGTATCGGCTCATGCATGCGTGGATGCATATAAGCAAAATCTGGCTCAGACATGCACACATGCACACCAAAGACACAGAGCTGCTCAATTTTTGTTACCGGCACGATGGCGTCAACCGTATGGTAGGAATCCACTACTGGTTCAGTTGTTTGAAGTAAAGTTGCCTTTTGGAATTGATTGGCGGTGATTTGGTCAGTTCCGATGATGTTTAAGTAATGCTCCCAATGTTTTGGAATTGCATACAAATTACTATTAGTACAATATTTGTTTTCTCTGTCACTTATAGTTGCTAGTATTTGTATTTTGTGATTTTTTTCCAGTTCTTTCTCTTCTGCTATGCCTACTAACCACTTTTTTTTGTCTTTTTTATTTATTCTTATTTCATTTGAAGAAAGATCTCTTGCTTTAATTTTTTGACCAATACCTAATTTAATTCTAATTCTATTTAGAATAGAATTTGGTTTCCTGACAGCATTACAATCTATGCAGAAGTTGTTTTATGGATAGTGATGGGCGAACCGAACTCGCACAATTTGGGTCTGTACCAAATTTTGTGGTGTTTGGTATGCTGAACACGAACCCGAATTTTTTTGAAACTTCAGGCAAAATTCGGGGTCGTGTTCGGCGTTCGGAGCTTTGACGTCACCGGCGTGAAAGGACTGCCCTTTGCTTGCAGTGCTGCTGCGGCGTGCTTTTTCATAAAAATAACAATGTTTATTTTTACGTGTAGATCTCCCTTTGAAGGAGCTGGGGAATCCCTCCCGCGAAGAGATTCTGGGGGTGGAGCCTTGACATCATCGGCAGATGGCTAAGGACGTCAAGGTGATCACTTCCTGGATTCCATGGAATCCAGGAAGTGATCACCTTGGTGTCCTTAGCAACCTGCCGGTATATGTGATGTCAAAGCTCCGCCCCCAGAATCTCTTACTGGGATTCCCCGTTCGGGTTTGATTCGGGTTCGGCCGAATTTTGCGTAAAGTTCGTCTGAACTTGCCAAACCCGAACACCGTTGGGTTCGCCCATCACTATTTATGGATTGATTGGTTTTATAGTACAGTCTACTAATTTGCTATGTCCCCCTCCCCAAGGAATTTACAAGTTAGCTTTAAAAATGACATATGTAGATAATAAAACCGAAATCATTTACAAAAGAGCTGAAAGCAAAAACCAAGAGCATTAGATCTATTACTAACAGCAGCAGAAACAAAATTCAATCCAAATGTCAATTGAATAAAAATATCATATCCCTAAGGGGATGAACAATCACATATTGTTTTATTATACTCGTAACTCCTGTCACCCCAGATGATTAGTGATACAAACTGAGACAGGTGAAAATTGGAATCTGATATGCATAAACTTGAAAGTATCACTAAAATTGACTGGTGCAATGAATTGCCAATGCAAAAAATTGGGTCCCATAGCATCCATAGACTATCATAAAATTATAACATGTCTACCCCTATTGTTACATTTCCTAATATATAGCACATACAATTTTTCTTGAAATCCCCTTGTTAGAACATAAAAATTATCCCCCCCACCCCCACTCCCACCAAAATCCAGGGGTTGATTCTCTGCGAAAGCTAAAACAGAGTGACCAAAAAGTTACTTGGTGAAAAATATGGCTGAAGCCTTGGTGTCACCACTGAAAGGGCCGTGACATTAACTATGCCTTAGAAAACAAGGAAATAAATCAATGCTTCAATTGATAATTCTACACCAGCAGTAATGCTATTCCAAAATTATGCCAGATTTTATAGCTAAGTTGTCTATAGATGTGGAGGGAGTGCTGTTTTGTCTAATTCATGGGTTATTTCTGGGTGCTGCTGGCCATGGCATTGGTACCATTTTCTTTCAGCACTAGCTAAGGACAAAGCTAGTTTGTTATCAGTCCCCCTCTGCCGCTTATGCATATTCTCCTCCTGTGCAGCAATGATGTGTCATGCAGGCTAATTCTGGACTCAGGTTTAGTGGGGGGTTTTAAAAAAATAAAATGTTAGATGTGCATTAAGAAATAGCCTGACAAGTCAAAAGTGCAAAACATCTTCACATCTTTGAACTGTTGTTAGGGCAACTTGATAAGTAATTAAACTAGACAGAAACCAATGTGAAATACAATATATAGTTATTCATATTTTGTACCCATAATTATCTGATATGAAGTAGGTTGAATAGAGAAGTAATAAAGCTGCCAATACCATTTAGATTTATATGCCTCCTCTCAGTGCTTTACAGTCCTTTTTAAGTGATCAACATATTGTCCCCAAAAATTTGGATCCTCATTTTACTGGCCTAGGAAGGATGGAAGGCTGAGCCAACCTTGAGTCGCTTAGAATCAAACTCATGGTGCTAGCACTGAGTTAGCGTACAGTACTGCATTCTAAGCACTGTGTGGCCATAGCTCTTTTGAGTGGACCAAAGTCACCCAGCCTTTGGGTGGATGGATCAATCAAAATTTGAACCTGGATTTCTTCAGTTTAGCATCATAAACTTTGATGGTATGTTGGGCAGATCTTGATGCTGGGAATGTTCTGTTATTTCCCTTATGATCAGAAGGGGGGGGGGAGAAAGAAATGGTGAAAAGAATATTTTCTTGAAGATAAGAATTTTAAAGGAAAGAAGAAGATGAACTGTTGGAATGATCTTTTTCTTGTCAGCCATGAAAATGTTAGTGTAAGCCACAAAAATAATAAACTTGTAAATAAGAAACTAATAAACTTATATTTATAATGATATTTATAATAAATATTGATTAGCTGAAGAGATCAATTTACTGGCAACATCATGATTGGATTCTGGATAGCATTTTGGAGTCAAGTAGAAGGATGGGAGGGACGTGATGGCTCCGCATGGGGGAATGTTAAGGGGAAGCCGGATTTATTTAACAACCATCTGATTCACTTAACAACTCCAGTCATAGCAAAACTGATCATAAAAATGGACACAACTCATTTAACAACCACCTTATTAGTGACAGAAATTTTGGACCCAATTCTGTGGTTATAAATTGAGGACTACTTGTGTGATGTCTCTGCACTTTAACAGCCCTTCGCACATGAGATTTAAAAGGGGATTCTTTTCTGTAATGAACGTACCCTTCAAGTTAAGGCGAAGTGCAGCCTTGATAAATTCCAGGATGCCTGTATGTGTTAGACCAGAAAGAAGGAATTGTGATTGCCATGCTCTGCTGTCCATATGGACACATCTGGATAGCCATGGTGAGAAACAGGATGCTGGCTCAGATAGGCTCTTTGGTCTCTCCCCAGGGCTGCTATTCTCACACATAAAAGAACTGCAGAACAGTCGAGAGCACTGGAAAATGAGGAAGCTGGTTTTTCACATGGTGTTAAATCAGCAAACCCTGGAAGTGGTACAGAGTGCTGCCTGACATGTTATTGTGTGGTTGCCTAATTCTTTTTATTTGCACAGCAGAGCAATGAACATGTTTATAAAATGTGGCAGCTGAGATGCAAAGCTGTGCTCAGAGTTGAAGAAGGAGAAGGAGGGGGGGGAGAGAGAGACTCTATTGGGTTGCTATTTCCTTTTCAGCCTGACCCCAGATTGTTTGGAAGGAGTTTCCTCCTCCTCCTCCTCCTGATTCTCTCCCACCCACCCCCACTCCCCCAGCCTCTGAGGGGTGTTAACAAATTACATGCAGACTTTCTTCCAGAGCAAATTTTTCTTCTGTCTGATCTAAAAGGAGAAAGCTGACAGCACGGCACCGGCAACGATGGCAAACTTTTGCTTAGTGGGATCTTAATGGCTGGCTGTGTTCCTGTGGACTGAAGAGGGAGGATGGCATATCCAGAGAAGTCTCAGCTGAGGAGATCCTTCAGTGAGCACATCAGGGTCTCCACCAACAAAGCCTGGGATATCTTTTGGAAGAGTGCACGAGAAAAGCGTTTATCAGGTTAGTTGCCCGAGCCCTTATGCTGATAACGGTCCCATGCAAGGCAAATTCTGCTTTGCTGAACAGATCCCTTGCATGCATCATGGAGCCAAAACCTGATTGCTTGGGAGGGAAGCTTGGAGTCCCACATGACACCTAGGTGTTGCAGATTGTTTGCTCTCAAAGTACCTGCTGAGTATCAAAACCTGCTGGACAAGGTCCCTTTTCTTATTAACATTGACACAAAACAAGCTTCAGGTACTGAGTTGTGTCAACTAAATATGCAGTGCAAGACCTGATGTAATATAGGATCTGTGTGGAAACAGGGAGTTGCAAAATTCCCCACTAGTTCTGTTCCCTCGATGCCACTTTGCAAAACTGACAACCATAAATAGCTACTATTTATGGTAAAGCCCAAGGATGACGTTAAGACACTGAATGATTTTTTAAAAATGTATGTGTTATATATTTGCATTGATATATACTATTGTGGGCTTCTAGCATCAATCTAAATACATATGGGGGGGGGGGAACCCGACAAATCCTAACTAGTGGTGCAATCGTGAGATGGCTGTGTTGATACTCTGACACTCAGTGGGAAAATCTGGTACTACCAGGTGAATATTTGATAAACTTATTCTAAAGTACGCCTCCTAGAGAACACTGTTTCCGAAACATATTGGCTTTTTAGCTTGATCTTATGTAACTCTTACCTATGGCTCTATTGGAAGGACATTCGAATCTTCAAAAGAAGAATTGGTTTTCTATGCTAACATTGGCAAAAAGTGTTGAGCTTCTCGAAGCTAAATGTCAGTTCTTGGTCCTTTCCAACTTTGCTGAGATGTAGGAATGTAATTTGGCAGCTTCAATGTTTACTTTGAGGTGGGTTCCATTCAGTCTGAACAAGATTCTACTTCACAGGTAAGTGAAGCAGGACTATGTGTGTGCCCATCTCTTCACTTAAGAGGGTCTCTTAGCTACTTCCTTTCTTGATCTGACCGCTTTGCCTCGTTCAAGTGAGCATAAACACTTTTGAGTTAGCTGCTTATATGGGCAGGTTAGTGACCAAAGTAGTAGGGCACTCATTCTTGATATTGTATGTTCATTCCTCTGGAGTTTATTTATTCATTTGTGGTCCTGGTTTGCATATAGGAAGAGGATAAGATTTTTGTGGTAGTAATAATAAGGAGTTCGGAAGGCAGTTCTACGACAAAGAAGAGATTTAGAATGGATTAAAGCAGTGGAATGTTTATTCATCCTCTGTAATGCCAAAAGTTTATTCTACTTTCTGGATGTGTTTCCTCTTTATTTGTCAAGGAAATGCCCCATTGGACTCTTCTTTTTAGGGTAGGGCAGGACTCACAAATGGCAGAAAGAACAAGCAAGGGTCACAGAAGATACAGTAGCATTGAGAAATCCTTTACAGGGCCTTGAGCTTTCTAGGTTTGGTTGCACTGTAAAAACTGGGATAAAGATGAGGGCAGGAAAGTAAAAGTGAAAGCAATCAAGTATTCTGTTGAAGAAATATAGACAACAATTCCTGTTGCCGGGACTTTGCACTTGCATCTACTTGTATCAATTAAAATAAAAACACCTTAAAGTTGAATTTTTTAAATTGGTGAATATCTTATATAGTAAAGGGTTTTTTAAAAGGCCTATAAATCCAGAATTCAGTGCCTTTGTCAACTGTCATCTAACAATGGCAAAAGGATTCCTTGCAATGTCCTTTCCCCCCCTGCCTAGTCCCTAGGATGCCACTGTTTCATTCTTATGCAATTAGTGAGACACGTTTACATTTCTGTAATGATAGCACTGTTTCATTTCTCTTTAACGCCAAGAGTATCCACCATCAGCAGCAAGACATGTAAAATCTGTTACACTTGGCCACCCATTTTGTTGCAGATGAGGTTGAATGACCAATAATAGGCTGGATCAGACAAGTCATTTCATGCTTGGTCATTTCAAGACACAACTTTTGCCCTTTGACTTCTGATTGCCCAGTAAACATCTGTTGCCATTCTGTTTTGATTCCATAAAGGGCTGGGTAGAGCATTGTTGGCTGATGGTCTTTTGGATCTGTGCAAGACAATAGCAGTTTATTTTTTTAACACTGTCTTCCACTTCCTCTCTCTCTCTCTCTTCTTCTCTCTTCTTCTCTTTTTATCTATCTATCTATCTATCTATCTATCTCTTTTTGTATCTATATCTATCCAATGATTTGGAACAGAAGCAGAAGAGGGAAGCTAGGGATTGGCAGCAATTTAAAGCTGATAACTCAGCAATAGGGAAATTGAAATATCTCAAGTATTTGAAAAGGGCTCATATGAAGGGAGTGCTATTTGCCATTAGCTCAAAAAGAGAGAGATAGAGAGTGCTGTTCACCCACTCCTCTGTAGAATTTGAGCAATTATTTCAAACAATAGCAAAATTTTAAAGTGTTTTTTTTTTAAATTAGCTCACTAAAGCAAGAACACATGGCTGTAATTACACAGACGAGTGGATATGTCAAAACCAGTTGTACATGATATTTCTTTGCCCCATAGGAATTAAATGAGACATCAATATATAATAAAGATAGTTATTATTGCCAAACTGGCTTCTTACCATCATGTATTTATGCTTGATTTTTGTGGATGCTATAGAACATAATGGTTTCCTTTTCCCAAGTTGTCTGGTAGATCAGCAATCTTCTTGTCTCCCACTAAGATACTATGGGATATTCCCAATACAAATGTGTTGAATAAAATACATTTGTAAGAAAACCATTCCCAAAATTCCATCCCATTTGAACACGACCAAGACAGAGACAAAATTCTATTGGTAGTGATTTAGAACCAATGAATTTCTTTAACTACTACTCAGTTTAAGTTAGAAAAGTGAATGGCTATTCCTAAAGGGTGGTGATGAAACCTACATTTGGAGACATACTGTCTTCATCTTTCCACTCTCAATACTTTCATTAAAGAAGGTATGCAGAGATGCAAAAATATATCTGCTGTAAGGTTTGATGCAATGAAGGATGATTTGATGCATGATACCTCACAAGACCTGACATGGCCATCTAGGGCTTAATGGAATTATAACATTGTACAGTCAGGCTTCTCAACAGCAGAAGACTGACATCCAGATGAATATTATCCATCAGCAATGGGAAGGTCACAGATGAATTCTTGTATGTGTTATCTTCCTAATTGCCTGAACAAAGGTAATTTATTCTGACTTTTTGGCTACTCTCAGCTTGTTTTCTGTCTTCCCAATGTTTTGAGGTCATCTTGAACCAAATAAATTTGTAAAACAGAAGGCTGAAAAGAGAATGCAAAAGAAGGAAAAGTACTTAAAGTACTTAAAATAAAATAAATCTCTCAGCTGCAATTGATTTGGAGACTGAATTAATGCCGACACATTGCCTCAAATTTCAGATGGCAATACATTTTTTTTTCTTCAAGAAAGAGTTGGGAAAAAACTCTCTTCTTTGATGGTAGGATATACAGGTAATCTCTGCCATGACAGCTACAATTAATCTGACATGAAACAATCAGTTTCTTCTGCTAGTGGGAAAAATCAGAATTTTCAGATTGAAACTAAAGCATTCTTTTCATGAAAGAAATGAAAGTTTCAGACGTAATGACAGTAAGAAATGACTAACTTCCAGAAACTAATTTTATAAAGAGGAGCTTTATGGTTCATTCACTAAGTGATGTAGCCATCATTTTATGTTCATCTCAACTGGGAAGCAAGATGTTCTTACAGGTGTCAGACAGCTGGTATTTTTCCTGCTTTGAAAATGAAAGCCTGACTAAATACTCGTGGTGTTAAGTATGTATCTGAGAAATGGAACTTAATACGGGCACTCCTACTTTACAGGAAAAGCACCTCATTGATTAGAGGAGAAGTGATCAAAGGATAAACAGTGACCTCACTTCCTTTTCCTTAACTTAGGGTGGAGGGAGATTTTGCAGAAAACCTCCAGGCATTTTCTCGTGGCAGATTTCTTTTTTCTAAGGGTGGGCAGGAAATTGCTGCTCCTCTCTTCAATCTCTGTCTCATGGCAAGAGAGCAGACTAAGGATACTGCTTGGTAAGAGAACATCAGCAGAACTCTTAACATTGTGGGAGATGAACTGCACTAGCCTACGCCAACACAAGTTTTAATAAAAGTCATCCATGAATTGCAGTTCATAACAGCTTGTGTCTTAAAATAAATTTCTCCAGTTGACTTTTTTTTGTTCTAATAAAGGGGAAATTAGCTCTGTTATCTTGATTAACAGCAGGAGATACAACCTGTCCTCCTTCCCTAATGTCTACTAGCATCATTACCCAAATTAGGTGTTCTGTCGGGCTCTCTGGTAGAATCCTCCCAAAAATTCACAGGTACAAATTTCAGACACACACACACATTTGAAAATTCAAAACAATGTTCTTTATAATGAAAATTCACTTAAACCAAACCCTCTTTTGGTATAGCAAAGAACAATCCTCTCCAAACAAACTGGTAATTTGTACAAGTCCCTTATCAGTTCTGTGATACTTAGATTGCAGCTGTGAGGCAATTCACAGTCCTGCTTCTTTCACAAAGTGAAACACACTTTGCTCTGGTTTAGTTTCAAAGCGGGGAAAAATCAGCACACAAAAGGTCAAAGTCAGTAAAGCAGTCACGAAACACAACGATCAGATAATCCTCCACAATGGCCAAACCCACAGGCTGCTCTTTATAGCAGCCTCACTAATTACCACAGCCCCACCCAACCACAGGTGGCCTCATTTTCTTTGATAATAATCTCTCAGTTGTTGCTGCCTATGCATCGCTCTCCGCATGCGTGGCTGTATCATTAACTCTTGTTCTGAATCCAAGGAGGAGCTAGGTAATTGAACTCCTTCTGAGCTGTCTGCCCCACTCTCCTCCTCCCTGACACTCATGTCTTCTTGGTCAGAGGAGCCTTCATCAGCAGATTCCACCAGGGGCAAAACAGGCCTGCAGCATGTGGATGTCTCCCCCACATCCACAGTCCTTGGGGCAGGAGCTAGGCCAAAGCTAACCACAACACTAGGTAAACATCATGTGTCGCTAGCACTGATGATGTTACCTAATTTAGGTAATGAAATGTCTCCAGAAGCATTAAGGACTCCTGATTTCAACCCTGAGCTGCAAACATTCTCCTTTATTGATAACACAACTCTGCAATGATTTCATCTACCAGGGCAAGAAAGGTATATGAAAGACTGCTGCAAAGTGAGAGAAAGTAAGGAGGTGGCTTTTTTCATTATAATCTTATGGACTACAGAAACCACATCCCTTCACGAAGGCGTAAGTCAGTGTGTCTCAAATAGTGGGCTGCCCCCCAGGGGGGCATAGAGCGATGCCAGGGGGGCACATGACCCGGGGAGGTGCTGCAGGGAGTAGGGCTTTTTTGCACCAATCAATGGCACACAGCACTGAGTAGGAGATATTAAGTGCATATAGCAAACCTTAAGAGACACCATGGAAAAATATTTAAGAGGGATGAAAAAAAGGAGGAAAGAGACGGAGATAATGAGACAAACGGAAGTCTCACAAAAGCTAAGATGAGAAAATATGATGAAGTGTATATAGCGCTTGGCTTCACTGTGACTACGGTGGCAGAGAAAGAAAGATCGGTATGTTTACTGTGTCTAAAAATGTTGGTAATAGACAGCATGAAGCCAAATAAATTAAGGCATCACTTAAACACATTACACCTCAATCATGCTGATAAGCTGCTTGGGCTTTTTCAGTGAAAACATGCTGAATATTGCAAACCATCGTCCCAGCGGAGACTTGCGGGGGAGGGGTGAAATGTTTTTTTTCTTCCTGGTGGGGGGATAGCAGAAAATAATTGAGAAACACTGGCTTAAGTACACAGGAATAGTTTCTTTCTCTTTTGTAATTCATCCTTCATTGGTACTCAAAATGTTGGAAGGAGCAAAGAGAATAAGAAAGTAAAGACGTTTCTCTTTTCTTTTCTTCCCTTCCCTTTTCCTCTCCTCCTCTCCTTCCCCCCCCCCTTCTCCTGTCTTCCATCTCTGTTTTTGCATCTAATGTCTGGCTAGTGAAGCAGGAAGGGTTAGTTTTCCAAAGGAAGGACTTTTTAACCAGCTTTGACTTTTCTCCTATATGCATATGCATTCTCCAATAAGAAATCTAGAACATTTTGGCCCAATTTTTCCTATGAAGGAGTAAATTTTGATGCTGCATAAACAGGAAGTAAGCAAGTGAGCAGAAACTGGTGGCTGACCACATTTAGTCTTTGGACAACAGCATAAGCTTTATCATGCCTCCTAGGTTGCTGATTAGCAAAGGTCAGAAGTAAAAGAAATTTGGACTGTTATTCACTTTTTCTTTTGCATGCTGTGCTGAGCCCTCTCCATAGAATGACACAACTTTAATAGAGACAGGTTTCAGAGAATTCCTGTTTGTGATGTTTTTCATTTTATTTATGTTTATATATCAAATTTAGAAACTATCCATCTCTCACACAGAAAGACTCTGGGTGGAGCTCCCTTTACATAGGTTTAAAGAAACCCAACTCCAACCAATTCTGGATGCTTAACATAACCAAAAAAGCTAGAATAGAAAAGCCATACAAAACAAGGCAAAATCTTACAAATGTTCGCCACCTTTCAGAACATTATTATAGTAGAAACCACTCAGATTTCTTGGGAATACAATTCCAGAGGGCAGGAAATATGATAGACAAGGCTTCCAAGAATCCAATGAGAGAACTGAGAGTATCCAGGTTGCCAGATAATATTGGACAAGGGGAAACAATCAGAGTTGGGTGATCCCTCATGTGCTACACTATTAATGACTTTTTAAGGAAGCCATAGGTACTTTGTTATAGATGTGGAAGCAATTGGCAACCAATGCAGTTCATGATACTATATATACCATAGCAAGTCCATTACTGCTCATGTCACTACATTATGGAGCAGCTGGATCTTCCAAATGATTTTCAAGAGTAGCTCCAAGTGTTGTAGTATTCCATTTGTGAGATGACTACTACATGATTTATGCAATTAATATGAGTCCAAGATGACACCCAGATAATAAGCTTATAGGACTCTCTATTCAGATAGCTATATACTGTATCCATAGGTGGGCTACTGCCCAGATGGGGGGGAGGGGGAATGCAGTGGGGTAGCGAAAATGGAGCTTCACCCCAGAGCACCCAATTTGCACTGAAAGATGTTGAAAGCAAATGCAGGGCGTCCTGCATAAGCCACACCCACAGTGTAGTAATAAAAATTTTGGTAGCCCTTCACTGACTCAGATTCTGGATCTTTAATGCCATAATGAAAAGTTTGTTATTGTTGATTTCATGTTGGAATCCTTTTCATTGCAAGTAATTCAAGGAGGATAGTTTTGATACCACTATATTTATTGAACAAGGTTTAACACTCAAGAGCCATCACTGCATCTCCAAATAATAATAATAATAATAATAATAATAATAATAATAATAATAATACCATATTTAATAATAATAATAATAATAATATAACCATATTTAATAATAATAATATAACCATATTTAATAATAATAATAATAATAATAATAATAATAATAATAATAAATAATAATAATAAATAATAATAATAACAACTGTTCTGTCGAGCTCTCTGGTAGAATCCTCCCGAAAATGCACAGATACAATTTCAGACACACACACGTTTGACAATTCAAAACAATGTTATTTATACCGAAAATGCAAATAAACGGAGCACTCTTTTTGTATAGCAAAGAGCACTCATCCCCAAACAAACTGGTAATTTGTACAAGTCCCTTATCAGTTCTGTGATACTTAGCTTGCAGCTGCGAGGCAATTCACAGTCCTTCTTCTTTCACAAAGTGAAACACACTTTGCTCTGGTTTAGTTTCAAAGTGGGGAAAAATCAGCACACAAAGGTCAAAGTCAGCAAAGCAGGCACGAAACACAACGATCAGATAATCCTCCGCAATGGCCAAACCCACAGGCTGCTATTTATAGCAGCCTCACTAATTACCACAGCCCCACCCAACCACAGGTGGCCTCATTTTCTTTGATAATAATCTCTCAGTTGTTGCTGCCTATGCATCGCTCTCCGCATGCGTGGCTGTATCATTAACTCTTGTTCTGAATCCAAGGAGGAGCTAGGTAATTGATCTCCTTCTGAGCTGTCTGCCACACTCTCCTCCTCGCTGTTACTCATGTCTTCTTGGTCAGAGGAGCCTTCATCAGCAGATTCCACCGGGAGCAAAACAGGCCTGCAGCATGTGGATGTGTCCCCCACATCCACAGTCCTTGGGGTGGGAGCTGGTCCAGAGTTAACCACAACAAATAACCATACTTGAGAGAGACAGTTTTATATAGTGGCTAAGATGCTGGTCTAGAAATTAGGAAGCTGTGTGTTCTAGTCTAGCCTTAGGTAGAAAACTGGCTAGGTGATTTTGGGCCAATAATATCTCCATGACCAACCCTCCTTATAGGGTTGTTTTGGCAGTAGGAAATTGCTGCCTTGAGTTACTTATAAAGTAATAAAGGTGGGATAAAACTCTAACAACAAAATAAATAATTATTCTCTGGAAATGCATCTGGCTTTAACTAAGCTCAAAAGAAAAACATAGGGAAAGTTTGTTTCAAATTCCGTCTCATGTTGAATGTCATATTGGAGTCTTTAAAATGACAGTGACCTATGACACATAGCGTGTTTTCTGTCTTTATAGACATGGAGAGTGCAAAAGGAATTGTTTAGGAAAAGAAATGTGCAATAGGAAATATTAGGATAAAAGTGCATGGTTAGATTAAAGTGACAAATAGCATTTCTACAACACAATCAAATTCAGCTTTATATATACAAACACAACTGTGTTTTGTTTTCTTCTATAAACTTTGAGGTAGAGTTTCAGAATTTCCTACGTATATCCATTTCTAATACATGTCGCTATTTGGGATCATAAAACAAACGGCATACATACTTGTTCAGTACAAAGAGCACATTTGCAAAAGCAGTCACTATGTGCTGTGGAAGCCAACCTAATTTTAAGCAGGTTTCCAGGGAACTGTTTAGGCATTTTCCATTTCAGTGGGTAAATGAATGATTGCTTAATCCAATCTCTTCTCACTGGAAAAGCGCACTCCCTGAGTACATAGTCAAATGCTGTTTTTATGTATCTGACCCAATTCTCAGGATTTAGTTTGGGATTCTACCAGAAATTATCTTAGAGGAAAATCCAGGCCTATCATTTAATTTTCCTTCTAGTAATCTTGCTGCATGCAGAGTAATACCCCACATGTAGTAAAAACTTTTTCATCAAAACAGAGCAGATATTGCTCTTTGATTCTGAGAAGACAGGGAGTAACAGGATAGTATAGGAAGAGTAGGGACTAGGTACATAGGCTCAGAGATACTGATACTGTTGTAAGAAATACTGTAGCAAACCAGCAATTTAAACTATTTATTGTCCAGCGGGGAAGCCAGCAGTGAACAGTCCTCTAAAAGTTAGTTCTCACACTGTCAAAAGTAAACAACCTGATGGAAGACCAGGCTATTACCAAAATGAGGAGCAGATGGAAACTGTATCTCTGGACCAAAAAAGGATTTGCTTCTAACCCTTTACATGGACTGTGTGGGAGGAAAAAGTGCTAGAAATTCAACTATTGATTGCTAGACATACAGAGAACTCACATTTGATTCATAGCAGCTGCTGGAACCCTTTCGCAATGGCTTCATAGTTTTGCCGCAATAAATCTATTTCTCTGACCCTTCATGTCCTGAAAAATGCATTTTTGCAATGTTTTGCCTTATTAGCAGAGAGAGCTCTAACGAAGCCTTCTGCTGCAAGCTAACCAAATCACAAACAGCCGTTGTGTGCGAAATAGGGCTTTTTAAATGCTTGTAAACTTATATTTGGGGACGATTTCTACAGGTGACCTCTGATCTGCTAATAGCCCAGAGGCATCCTCTAAGCCACGGGTGTCAAACTCATGGCATCAGGTTGCCATCATGTGACATTTTGAGACATTTTTTCCCCTTCATGGAACTGGGTGGATGCGGCCTGAGCATGACGCATCTGGCCTGTGGCCCACCAGTTTGACATCCCTGCAAGCAAAGGAATGTACAGTACTTGATACCAAAAGTATTATAAAATACTGAGCATATTTAAACCAAAAGCTGTGCAGAATGTGATAATTTTTCACTCTTTTGCTTAAATGTACATCATTCAGCTTAGTTGAGGAAGCTATACTGGTGTCGGTTTTCACTAAATGACGGTGTTGAAAGACGTACACACCAAGATTTGTTTTCTGTGCTGACTAAAGAACTCTCCCAGTATGTCACGTGTGTGCCAGAGGGGGGCAGCAAAGGAGCTGCAGGTACTTTTTTCTACTATTGAAAAAGGAACTGAGATTGTCAGCAATTTTTTTTTTTTTTTTGAGAAACTGATATTCACTTTCCTTGGAAGGAAAAAAAACACTGCAAAGCTTGTGAAAAGCCACCCAAAGGCAGTGTTTTTTTGTCATACAAATGGCATAATTGCTGTTTTCATCAGTATCCATGCAACTTCTTGTGCCTGGTTGCGTGTTGCAAATTAGAACAAGTACATTGTTCAGCATTTACATAAATAAACATAAATACTTCATACGCCTATAAAGTAGTTTGGTGGTCTTTTCTTTTTATTTGAATTCAGTCATGCCCTGCTTGTAAGGGGTTTAAAGATATGTAATACTGGTGGGAGGGGGGAAATCTAACAGTGTGTGACTGAGGATATTAAAAGCCTAACACCTGGGCAGTGATAAAATGTTATCCTTAGCCTTCACTGCCAAATAAAAGAAATTCAAGAGATGCCTTGTTTAACCCAACTTCTCTATTTTTCAGAAAAGGAGCAATGGAAACCTTGCATTTTGGAATGAGTCCACAAAAAGCCAGTTTTGTATGGTAGTTAATACAAAGATAGAAACAGGAAATTGTGAGTTCTGCTTCCACTGGGTGAGGTTGGGGCACCTAAACTTAGTCAAAACCACCTCACAGGATTTTTATTATGTAGGGAAAATAGGACGATGAAGAATTATTATATTTGCTGCCTTGAGTTATTAGAAAGAACACAAGAAAGAAAGAAAGAAAGAAAGAAAGAAAGAAAGAAAGAAAGAAAGAAAGAAAGAAAGAAAGAAAGAAAGACATTTCACATTACCTAGTTGGAAAAAGACAGTTCCTCAGGAGGAACTTTGTTTGTTTTGCATTGATGTAAATAGCCAGAAATGTGGGTTTTTGTGTTTCAAGATTGTACAAGACTGTGGCATGTTTCTTAAAAATAGGTTGGCCACATCCCATCC
Organism: Erythrolamprus reginae; assembly: GCF_031021105.1. Classification (NCBI taxonomy): domain Eukaryota; kingdom Metazoa; phylum Chordata; class Lepidosauria; order Squamata; family Dipsadidae; genus Erythrolamprus; species Erythrolamprus reginae. Next base: position 129,737,549 of record NC_091951.1, read on the forward strand.
CTGCTTATATGTTAGCCTAGACCACTGATGGCAAACCTTTTTTTCCTTGGGTGCCAAAAGAGAGTATGTGTGTGCTATCAGGCTCGTGTTTCACACACCCCAGAGGATCTCTGGAACCCAAAAATGCCCTCCCAGAACCTCTGTGCAAGCTAAAAATCAGCCGGCTGGCACACACATGCATGTTGGAGCTGAGTTAGGGCAACAGATATGGTTCTGAGTGCCACCTGTGGCACCCGTGCCATAGGTTCGCATTCACTGGCCTAGACTCTTCTTCAGTAGTACTATGAACACTCAGTGGCAAACTGCAAGACAACATTGATATCATTTTTGGTAGGAAACAAGTGAACAGAGAGCCAGTATTTTCAGTCTATTGTAGGATTAAGATAGCTAAAGGGAATACTAAACTCATCTAAAGCTAAAGAAATTGTGAAAAAATCCTTACCTATTTTTCCATTGAACTAATTATATTGCTGTTTTGTCTGCTCTGATTCTTGGTTGACAGAAATAAGCTTAATTAGCTGCTGAAAAGCACTTGTCACTCAAGAAGAATCATTTTCCTTCTGTAGAATTTCTACAAAAATAGTTATTTAAAAAAAATATTTGGAATTTGTTCCATATACTATTTTAAGCAGTCTGCACCTCCAGTAATAATTCAAAATGAATAAATATTTGTGACCCAGACTTCTAAAACACATTTACCTTCCAGTTATTCCAGGTTCTCCCCAAGTCTGTGCATTTTTATAGAGACACTGGAATCTTCTGGTGGCATTACTTGACATAATCATTCTTTGTGTACGTGTGTGCCTGTATCTCTGTATGCTGCCCCAAATCTTTGGAGAACAGCGGCATACAAATCTAATAAATTGATTTGATTTGAATTGAATTGAGCGTTTTCTCCCCATGTCTGCCTGGCAAATTCTTAAAGTATTCTTGACACGATTACAGAAGTAGTTGGCCATTATCTCTTTCTTAGGCCAGTCTTCCTATTTCTAGCCTGGTGCCTTAATCACTACACAAACCATTTTCTTCATTCTTTTTGTGTATATACTAATTTCTAGATGCCACTGCATTCTGGATATTTTGCACTGTTTTCCAGGTTCTGTTCTCTCTCTCCTCAGGATTCAGCTTAAAGTCCTCTGGATCAGGTTGGCAAGGCTACTTCCAAACATTTCCTAATTCTGAGACAAAATCCAACTTTTGCCATGAGATCAGCATCATGGACCCAAATCAGCATGGCTTTTACTGAAGGCAAATCATGTCAGACTAATCTCATTGATTTCTTTGACTATGTCACAAAGGTGTTGGATGAAGGTGGTGCCGTGGATATTGCCTACCTGGACTTCAGCAAAGCCTTTGATACGGTTCCACATAAAGAGCTGATAGATAAATTAGTGAAGATTGGACTTAATCCCTGGATAGTTCAATGGATTTGCAGCTGGCTGAAGCGTAGACATCAGAGAGTTATTGTTAACGGCGAGTATTCTGAACAGAGTCAGGTTACAAGCGGTGTGCCACAAGGGTCTGTTCTGGGTCCTATTCTTTTTAATATGTTTGTGAGTGACATAGGGGAAGGTTTGGTAGGGAAGGTTTGCCTATTTGCCGATGACTCTAAAGTGTGCAATAGGGTTGATATTCCTGAAGGCATCTGTAATATGGTAAATGATTTAGCTTTACTAGATAAATGGTCAAAGCAATGGAAACTGCAGTTTAATGTTTCCAAATGTAAAATAATGCACTTGGGGAAAAGGAATCCTCAATCTGAGTATTGTATTGGCAGTTCTGTGTTAGCAAATATTACAGAAGAAAAGGATTAAGGGGTAGTGATTTCTGACAGTCTCAAAATGGGTGAACAGTGCAGTCAGGCGGTAGGGAAAGCAAGTAGGATGCTTGGCTGCATAGCTAGAGGTATAACAAGCAGGAAGAGGGAGATTATGATCCCGCTATATAGAATGCTGGTGAGACCACATTTGGAATACTGTGTTCAGTTCTGGAGACCTCACCTACAAAAAGATATTGACAAAATTGAACGGGTCCAAAGACGGGCTACAAGAATGGTGGAAAGTCTTAAGCATAAAACGTATCAGGAAAGACTTAATGAACTCAATCTGTATAGTCTGGAGGACAGAAGGAAAAGGGGGGACATGATCGAAACATTTAAATATATTAAAGGGTTAAATAAGGTCCAGGAGGGAAGTGTTTTTAAAAGGAAAGTGAACACAAGAACAAGGGGACACAATCTGAAGTTAGTTGGGGGAAAGATCAAAAGCAACATGAGAAAATATTATTTTACTGAAAGAGTAGTAGATCCTTGGAACAAACTTCCAGCAGACGTGGTAGATAAATCCACAGTAACTGAATTTAAACATGCCTGGGATAAACATATATCCATCCTAAGATAAAATACAGAAAATAGTATAAGGGCAGACTAGATGGACCATGAGGTCTTTTTCTGCCGTCAGACTTCTATGTTTCTATATTTCTATGTATGCCAGTAGCAAGGATTCCCACTGTCACCATTTGTATAACCAGTTATTTATGCTCAATATTCTACCCATGTTCTTAACCCTGTTGTTCTGCTCAAAAACACACCCTAATGTTCTGTTCCCGGGTCTATTTGACCCAGACCGCAAATTGTTCATTTTAGGTACTTATATTTGGTCTTTTTGAAAGTTTTTTTCACTTGGAACCAAGTCTGAACATTTCTGCACACATTGAAATGAAAATTGAAATGAAAAAAATAATGCTTATTGGTTTATTTTGCTGATAAAATGCACCCCCCCATTTTTGTGAATTCTTTTTCAATTTATAGATAGTTTTTCTTGCAAAATGCGATCTATTTTACTAAAGTTGGTGTGGGATTGGTAGCTTGAACATTTCTGAACATAATGATATGAAAATTGAACTGAAAAAATTGATGCTTATTTGTTTATTTTGCACATAAATTATCCCCCCCACTGTTTTCAATTATTTCAATTTATATAAAAATTATGCTGTTAATTTCAAAATTACATATTTGTTTTTAGTAAAATGGATTTCTTTCATAAAATTAGTTGTCTGGCTATCATGTGCTTGCTTTTCAAAAGGATATTCCAAATATTTCTAGCCAAATATATATTAAAAGTGAAAATAATGGAACACAGCAAGGCCCAGGGGGGTGGCCCATTTGTGACCAAAATAAACAAATAAGCATCATTTTTTTCAGTTCATTTATATTTTTCTTATGTTCAGAAATGTTCAAACTACCAATCCCACACCAACTTTAGTAAAATTGAATGCATTTTGCAGGCTAAACTATCTATAAATTGAAAAAAAAAGTTCACAAAAAGGGGGGGCTGCCTTTTATGATCAAAATAAACCAATAAGCATTATTGTTCTCAGTTTAATTTTCATATCATTGTGTGCAGAAATGTTCAGTCTATTTTCCAAGTGAAAACAGTTTTCAAATTGACCAAACATAAGCACTTTAAATGAAGAATTTTCGGTCCGGGTCAGGGTGACCCAGGAACAGAACTTTAGGGACTTTTTTTCCCAGCAAGAAAGAAGCCCCCCAGCCCCAAATTCTCATAGAGAAAACCCCTGAAATGATGCAAAGTCATGAAATTTCAAGTTTCATATATGCAGGGAAAATTTTTACAGGGTCTCAAACTTTGATTTCGGGTCTAACAGACCCAAACAGAACAACAGGGTTGTGTTAAGAAGAAAACACTACTTTGCCATCAGATTCATCTCTTCTGTTCTTTTTGAATCACCAACATTGTTTTATTAAATGCCTTTAGACACGGGAGACCAAATGAATAAATTTGCAATGTTGTTAAATCAAATTAGGGACAAGCCAAGATAAATGGAGGGATATGCATTTATGTTAATTTTCATTCTTGCAAATGGGACTATTCTTTAAAAAGCATTCGGGGCTTTTTGCTTTCATGGATAAATAAAACCAGCTGTGTTTCCATGTTCACAGAACATATAACAAAAATAACATTTCTATTTATAAAAGAAAAAATATCTCCTGGGAATAATAAGTACTTGATAATGCCTTTCTATCATAAACTCTTCCTTCCATGACCACATCTTACTCTTACATGAATTTGGATAAAAATAGGTTTGGAAGTAAATTAGCTGTTAAATTAGTGGTTATTTTTATTATTTTTTCATGTGAAATCAGAATGGGTTCAAGAATGGCGAATTGACTAAGGCCACCTACTGAGTTTCATGGCTGACGTGAACTGATTTGGAGCTGAATCTGAGCTTCCCAATCATAAAATCATGTCTGCTCTCTGTTTATTCAAAATATGTAAGATCTATTCACTACCAGATATATTATGTGTCCTTCTTGGAATCATTTCAAGGTTATTATTCTTGTTTGTATGACTTAGAGAGAGGAGACCTCTATTATATTCAAGATCTTTTAAATTGCCTTACCCGAGAGGCAAAGTGCTCTTTTCTGATTATTGCTGGAAAAGAAAGGCATTAGGAGGTATTCTTTTCCTTCTACCAATGTATTGATGCAGGTTGCAGTTTCTAAAACTAGTTCAAAAAATCAGGATTTGTGGTACATATGCTAAGCTATGAATCTGTGGACCTGAGCATCATAGTGTTACTGATTGGTTGATTATGTGCCATCAAATCTTTGTTGACATTTAGCATTATTGCAAAATAATAGGTTTTAGAATAATTATATATTATTTAGATTTCTAAGACCACTAAAATTTGCAGTTGAATTGGGCAGCCTTGAAAATCTAAGCTATAATCTAGCTATTCCATAGACAAATGCTTCTTATCCTCAGTGACTTAATTTCAAATTAAATAAATCCCAATATTCTCCACTAATTGAAGGGAATCAATGTTTTACACATATATATAAAACTATACTTTCCTTTAATTATAATGTTCTGGCTACTTATGAAGTTCTGGCTTCATCCACTGTGCAGAGGAAGAAAAAACGTATAGGAAATGATCCAAATATTTCTAAACCTCTGGAATAGAAATGCAATATAAATACACATTAACGTTAAGGCAGAAGGGTTGAATGAAAATTCTTTACCGGAATTGTTCAGTATAGCTCATATTTAAGAACTAAACATGAGCTCATTTCCACCCTACTCCCTCTGCAAAACACAAAAGTATTTGTCAGCTTAAAAAATAGATTTACTCTATTAAAATACATGTAAGTTATGCAGTATATCATAGGAGTTCCAAATCACTGAGTGTTAATTGACATTTGGATGTTCTTAACCTTTAATTAAGGATGAAATCCAGCAGGTTCTCAAAGGTTCTGGAGAAAGCAGAAATTTTGAGTAGTTCAGAGAAACGGCAAATACCACCTGGCCCTAGAGTGGGGTGGGAATGGACATTTTACAATATCCTTCCCCCAGGAGTAGGGAGGGAATGGGGATTTTGTAGTTCCCTTCCCCTGCCATGCCCATCAAGCCACACCACACTCACCACACCCACTAAGCCACACCCACAGAACAGGTATTTAAAAAATTTTGAATTTCACCACTGCTTTGAATGTACTTCAAGATTCCCAAGAGAGAGAATTGTTCTGGTAAAGTACAAGTGTTCAGGTAGAATACATGATACTGTAGGTTTTGCAAATAGAGTATCTCTCTTGTGTTTATATCAAAAGATTTTTTGAAGGTAAGTTAACTTATCTCAAAAAGAATGTCACGATTTCTGGGAGTATATGCACTAAGGATAATTCTTAAGTAAATAGCTACCTGTTTAACCAAGAGAGCAAAAGATATGTACCTTTCACAAATACATCAAATAAAATGATCATGGCCAATATTTCAGCAGTTCTTTTTTTTAATGGGTAAATTATTTTTTCTTTTTTTATTCGTTTATAATATAATAAAACATACAAAAATGCAAAAGAAAATAGCAGGAAAATAAGAGAGGGAGGGGAGAAGAAAAAAGTGAAGGGAAAAGGGGAAAAAAAGAAATAAAAGAGATTTATTTTTTACTCCCTTTGGTGCAGTAGAACAAGATAATAGAATTAAACTTCAACTTTTACATAATAATGTAAACTATCTATTTGTATAACAACAAACCTATCTAATCAGTAAAGCCCAAAATCAAAGTTTCATTTTTTTCACCCCAATAACTAAGTCTAGAAGCGGTTTCCAAGTAGAAACAAAAGTAATTGTGGGTTTTTTGTTTGATTAAAACAGTCAATTTAGCTGTCTCTGCTAAGTTCATCAACTTTTGCACCCATTCATCCATTGTAGGAATCAAAGTGTCCTTCCATTTTTTATGCGTAATCTTGCTGCCATAAAAAAAATGGGCAAATTATCCAGATGTATTTAAAATATAACCAATAATAATAATACATATTTTTATATTCTGAAGAATACCATAAATTCTTTCCTTGCTTCCATTTGGTTTTCATGGGGAGAAAATTGGGTTCAAGATTCCTCTAGCCATTGTCTCATAGCTCATTACATCTCCCAAATTCCAGATCTTACCAAATCCATACATTATACAGCTCTGTTAGGGAAATGGCAGTTTTTTCTTATTTTTTCTTGTATTTTAAATTAAAACTTATATCAGCAATTTTTTAAAAAAATATGCAAGCATATTAATCATACATGCAAACATTAATTATTAAATCAAAATAATTACATATAAAATTAGCTTTTGGCACATTATAAAATTACAGTGATTTATTGGGTTTGTATGGCCAATTAATCATCACATTTCTTGAGATGGCATAAAGGGAGAATTAGAAACATCCCATAAAAATCCTCCTCCTCATCTTGCTCCATGGAATATAGAAGTTTGAAAGCCCATATGATACCACTGGGTTCACAAATCATCCTTGGCCAGGGTCAGCTGGAAGAACTTTAAGGCTTTCCTGAGAACTGTGGAGTTGGACTTCAGAGGAAGTGATATTCCAGCAAACAGGAATAGCAACAGCAACACATTCATTGAAGGATCCTGGAGTGCTTCTATTCATGGACAACCACTGAATATAGAAAACTGCTACTTGAACTGTCAATATATTTTAAATAGGATGCATGCAAAACTCAGCACCATTCCTTCATGCAGCTGTTGACAAAAACAGGATTGCCAACATGATTGTCAATGTCTGATGATGGATATGGCACAAAGAAGAAGTATAGAGAAGTATAGGGAAGACAATACAATGACATCACAGAACCTGCAACCAATCAACATATGAAAACCGGTTTCAGGAACTGGATATGTCTAGTTTAATGAAAAGAAGGAGTTGCCACAAAGAAGAGGGAGTTTTTTCTTCTGTACATGCTCAGAAGCTGAGTCTCCAGCACTGTGCATGCATCACCATCTTGTTTTCGGCTTGGGGAGGGGGTGTTAAAATATTTTTGGCACACAGCATGGGAGATATCAAACCAGCAGGCCCAAATGTCACATTTGTTACCCATCTTTGGTAGATGCGTAAAAAAATTAGACAATTTTGGAAATTTTAGACCAATTCATAGGATCTTTAAGATTAATGCACAAAAAATGGAAAGATTTGGCATTGTTCACAATGGAAGAATGTTTGGTAAAGATGAATTTGCAGAGGTGCCTAAATTAACTTCCTTGATCAGAGAAAATAGAGTTTGTTTGTTTGTTTGTTTGTTTGTTTGTTTGTTTGTTTGTTTGTTTGTTTGTTTATTACAGTTGAAAGGGATCCTGCAGGTCATCAAGTCCAACCCCCTGCTCAAGCAGGAATCCTACACCTCCCCAGCCAGATGACAGTCCAATCTCCTCTTGAATATGTCAAGAGTTGGGGCATCATTCACAACCTCCGCTGGCAGGCTGTTCCATTGGTTGACCTCTCTGACCATCAGGAAGTTCTTTCTTATTTCCAGGTCGAATCTTTCCTTGATCAGCTTCCATCCGTTGTTCCTCGTCTGGCCCACTGGTGCCCTGGAAAATAGTGTGATCCCCTCCTCTCTGTAGCAACCCCTCAAGTACCTGTATACTGCTATCATGTGCCCTACCCACCCTAGCAGCCCCTCTTTTCTCTAGGCTATCCATGCCCAGTTCCAGCAGCCTCTCTTCATATATCTTGGGTTCTAGTCCCCTTATCATTTTGGTTGCTCTTTTCTGTACCTTTTCCAGAGTTTCTGTGTCTCTTTTGAAGTGTGGTGACCAGAACTGAATGCAATACTCCAGGTGTAGTCTGACCAGGGCATTAATACCTCCCTAGTCTTGGAGTGTATCTACATTTACTGCCAGAAGCCCCTTATAAACCTTGAATAAAGAAAATAACGAAAGAAATTGTATTTGATTTCTTTTCTTTTTGCTTTATATTAGTTCTTGTTCATTTTTATCTTTCCTTTTAAATTGAATTTTAAAAGTGAATAATTACCTCATCTTAATTTCTGAGCTTTCAGTGAGATTACATTGTAATTATTTCATCACTGACTACAGTACTGTACATACAAGTCAATATGACTTAAAAATATTTTAACAGTTAATTATATTGTTTGATGTTTTACAGGCCAGTGACCATTTCCACCAGAGCTATAGATGCAAAGTAGGGATGCAATGTAGAAATAGCACAATAACCAGAAATTTTATAAAAACAGAACAACTATGAATCTATATTCTGCCGAGGAATAATGTGTAGCACGTTTACCATTTTGACATCCCTGGATTTATTGCTGAAGCTGGCACCTAACTGAGAATCATCTGCCAGGTGTAGAAACACAGAATGTTCAGGAGAACATGTCATGTTTCTTCTTGTTTTGGAACAGCCATGGAAACATCAAGTCTTTCTGGGATAGAATATTCATAGCCTATGTTGGAATTCAGAATACTTTAGAATATTAACTCTGGAAAAAGAGGAGTCAAATTACTTGGCTACTGGTTGGAATATTTAAAGTACTATTAAAAATTACATTGTAAACATAATTAGACTTCTGATTAAATATCATTCATCTTGCTTACCAAATCATCAGAAAAATATGATTTTTTGTGGTCTTGGACTCCTTTCTTGCTGCCCTCAGAAACCTTTCAAGACATCTTGGTAGATGACCAGACTGAGTCCGAAAGAGGGATCAAATATGTCATTAGTTCCTTCATCCCACAAGAGATCTAAGTCTAGCTGACCTTGAGTCCTTTTACAAACTCCAGATAATTTTCCTTGACCATTAGTAGTTCAGATTCTTGCAGACAGCTGAAGCTTTCAATAAATCTTTATACTCATTTGAACTACCTAAATCTCCTGATTTCCTAGTGCTTGACAATCTTTGCTGAAAACAGCAAATTTCTGCTATCTGGTTATGGAAAATTTGCCTCATTTATTTTTATTTTTTTAAAGTTATCCCACTGAAGGAACACATCCCATCCACTAATCTACTTCTTTAACCTCTATATGTAATGTTTTCCCCTTTCATTGTGTCAGCTCATTTGTAATCTGTTAACTGTCCTGATAGGATTCTGTTGAATATATTCCTTTGTGTTCTGTTAGGTTAGGTGAGTTGAATGCTTTATCATCTAACAACTTCAAAGTGTGATAGTTCCCACCTGTGAATAATTATGTGATTTGTAAATTTTCACTTAAAATGTTCCCATTTTTAAAAGTCAGGATAGCAGCTGGCTTTTCAGAATCAGAAGATTTGGTGCATTTACTTTCTCAATTAGTGTTTACAGCTTGTCTACATAACTTGATTATTATTTATAGCCCCTTCTTCAACATCATGCTTGCATGGCATTTGCATTTGTAAAACATTTTCTCCTAAACCTATTCTTATCTGGTTTGTTTCAGTGCCCTTAAATTGTCAAATGTTAGTTGATACTTCAGATATGAGAAGAGTGCATATAAAAAGGCAAAACGTGACAACATGAATGATATAGTTCTATTGGCTGAGAACTGAGGAATGCAATATATGTATTCAAAAGAAGAATGGCATAGAAATTTGGCACTAGAATGGAATTTTATTACAGCATTGCTTGGAAACTATCCCTGGTGGGAAATGGGTGGATCTATCTGGTGTAACAATTTGCACCGACAAGTCAGTCCTACATTGGATAGAGAGAGACAGTTGGATCATGCAGCAAATTTTGAGTGCCACCAAAGAGCACGGTTAGACATCTTATTTGCTATTACTGCATTTTCCAGTTGAGTATAGGGAATACAAATCCAATTACTAAATGAGTATCAAACAATTTTTTCTCATAAGGAATAATTTAGTCAGTAACAAGATAGCAATAAGATCTAGCTTGTGCATTGAGTCCAAAACAAACAATGATTATTGGGACAACATTTTCACATCAAAATGTGCTAAGTACTAAATTCAATGAATTTTAAAGTAGCTGAGTACCAATAATAGTAGGTGTTTGAGGTTAATAATAGCAGGTGTTTGAGGTTTTCCAGCATACCTTTCGGGGTCCAAATGTAAACATCTTTTTACTATTTGAAATTGCTCTGCTGGATAGCTACCTGAAAATAGAATGGAGGTCACAAAGTGGGAACTCTCATCTATCCTTCCACTAAGAAGGTACAATATAATACTTGTTATATAAAAGTCATATATCTCTGTGAACTAGTTACTTTGCTTTTTTTCACTGTCTCCAACTCTAGCGAAAACCAAGGAATTAGTTGGACTTTGTGGAAGAAAAGTAAACAATTGAAAGTGATTATATCAATACATTATTCCATCTCCCCATTCTTTGGTGAGGTAGTAATGCTTCATAAAATCATGTTAGATTGAACCATTTTTTGCAACCATCTGGCTAGAAAAAAATACTATCCAAACATGTGAGCTCATGAATTTTTTTCTCCTCTTCTCACAGTTCACTTCCTAAGTTGCACTTCCTAAAATATAACTCATGACCTTTTCCTGGGAACTTATCCAAGAGGAGAACAAGAAATTCTGAGGATCTATGAATGGCGATAATGGAAAAGAATGATGAAATCCTTCGTACACCTCCGTCTAAATAAATACTACAATTATTTTATGTGTTTTTATTTTATCCCGCTGTAAAAAATAATCAAAATATTTTAAATGAAGAACGGTATCAATCAGGCCCTTTAAGATGCTGGTATTATTAACAAAATAAATAAACCAGAGAAGCCACTGGGTGTGAAGCTTCAGGCAGTAAATGAAGATGAGAACCTGCTCTTCTGGACATTAAGATAGTTTAATATCTTGAAGACTAATATATAGAATGCTTTGAAATCAGGGATAATTCTATATGTAAAATGGAACATCATTGCCATTCTTCTCTACAAGCCCAATTTGTGAAGCTTTTAAACATTCACTCATTGAAATTAGAAAAATTAAATGTGAGAAACTGTGATTTTCTTAGATATTGCTTTCTTATTACAATAACCATATGAACATTCAAAGATTCAAAAGAAAGGCAGCTAAAGGGGGGGGGCGGGTAAAATACATTCTGTATTTCAAAAACTTGGAAACTATTATAGGAAAAGATTTTCCCTGTCCACTTGTGTCCAACTCTAGGGGGGGGGGGGGTGATCATTTCTGTATCCGTATCTTAGCCGAGAGAGAAAGCATTGTCTGAAGAAATTTCTGTGGTCCTGTGGCCAGCATGACTATATGCCAAAGTTGCATGGAACGCCAAGGGCTATGAAAAAAAAAGATTTCTAGAAAAAATGTTTTCTCTATAGGAAATGCAGTTTAAATAATAAAAGCAATTATTGTATTTTCCTCTCTTCTCCTCTACACTCCATCTACTCTACTCTAGTATTGCCCAACAACAAATTGACTCAAGGTGGCTCATGCTCACAAAAATGACCCAAAGTATGTGAATCAGTTTAGAAACAAACAGGTCTTGTCAGACCATAATCACTTACTTCTAGCTGGATCAGATATTCTCTGCCCACTTTACAGGAAGGTAATTGTAAGCAACTAAGAATTTTGAGCAGAAAGATTAGGGAAGATTGATGCAATTATTCTCCCCTTGCCACCAACCTTGCCCCTCTCACACACACAAATGCAAAAAACATTGGCATCTGTATCCTGTCTTTGAAGTTCCTTCTCTGTTCATTTATGGGTATTGCAAGCCTTATAGATGCTCAGTTCTAACCGGAGCCTTTTTTGTGTAGTCACACTTTTAAATGAATCTATATTGCTATGTTTTTGCTCTCCTTGTTTTTAAGATGTTGCAATGTTCCGTGATGTTGAAATTTTATGGTTTTTATCCGGAATTTGTGCCTGCTTTGATATTTTATTTTTCCACAATTGCACTGAATGTTTCCTATTCATTTTCATAACTTGCTTACACACATATTTTTCGATGTAGTCTGGGAATACCATCGTATAGTATTTTTTTTCTATCCAGCAATATACTTCATGAAAGACAGGCAAACACAACCTTTGTTTGTTTGTTTGTTTGTCAAAAATATGCAAGATAATAGGTATTGATATAAACATAAACATGCACAGGTAAGTCAGGCAATAAGACAGTAGGACAGGGATGGTAGGCACAATGCTCTCTACATGGGGCTACATTTGAAAAGTGTTCGGAAAATTCAGATCGTGCAGAATGCAGCTGCGAGAGCAGTCATGGGCTTCCCCAAATATGCCCATGTTACACCAACACTCCGCAGTCTGCATTGGTTGCCGATCAGTTTCCGGACACAAGTGTTGGTTATGACCTATAAAGCCCTTCATGGCACCGGACCAGATTATCTCAGGGACCGCCTTCTGCTGCACGAATCCCAGCAACCAGTTAGGTCCCACAGAGTGGGCCTTCTCCGGGTCCCGTCAACTAAACAATGTCGTTTGACGGGACCCAAGGGAAGAGCCTTCTCTGTGGTGGCCCCGGCCCTTTGGAACCAACTCCCCCCAGAGATTAGAATTGCTTCCACCCTCCTCGCCTTTCATAAACTTCTTAAAACCCACCTCTGCCATCAGGCATGGGGGAACTGAGATATTCTTTCCCCCTAGGCCTTTACAATTTACACATGGTATGTCTGTATGTATGTTTGGTTTTTATAATAAGGTTTTTTTTAGTTATTTTAGTATTGGATTGGATTGTTACATGCTGTTTTTATCATTGTTGTTAGCCGCCCCGAGTCTACGGAGAGGGGCGGCATACAAATCCAATAAATAAATAATAAATAAATGGTGTGCTTATGCATGCCTCTTACAGACCTCTTAGGAATGGGAAGAGGCCGACTGTAGACAGTCTAAGGTTTAAGTTTTTGGGGTTTGGGGAGGAAACCACAGAGTCAGGTAATGCATTCCAGGCATTGCTCACTCTGTTGTTGAAGTCGTATTTTCTGCAGTCGAGTTTGGAGCTTAGGTCCTTTGAGGGGTGGGATGGATCCTTTCAGTTGGTTGTTAAATTATAGAAGGCGTGTGTGGATTTTATGCACATGTTTTCTTCTTGATTGATGTGGTAATTGGTTCGTTCAGTCTTAGCAGCTTTTAAAGTTAGTATCATAGCCAGTTTTGTTTTTCCACCGAAGAGATATTTTTTGGGGGGATTGGAGCTTTCTTATTTTTATGGGTAATTTGTTTTTCTTGGTTTTGGTGATTATTAGTGGTACACAGGGATGGGCTACTACGCAGTGGGGTAGCGAAAATGGAGCTCCCCCTAGAGCACCCAATTTGCACTGAAAGATGTTGAAAGAAAATGCATAAGCCACGCCCACTGTGTGGTAGTAAAAATTTTGGTAGCCCTTCACTGGTGATACAAATAGTTTAATGAATTTTTGCATTTCAAGTACAAAGATATTGTAGTAGTGTTCAGCAGTATTACAGCCAGAGAATAATGTCTGCCAATCAAGAGTTGAGAGGTTGGCATTTATGATATCATAGTTGGTTTTTTAAAAGTTGTAATTGGTTATCCTATTATTGGGATGATTTTTGTAAGGACGTATATTGAGACAAAAGTCAATAATACTGTGGTTACTGTAGAAAAAGAGCTCTTTTATTTGTAGTCCATAAATTGAGTGTGAACTGTTACAGAAGATGAGATCAAGACAATTGTTGAGTCTAGTATTTTTTTATCACTAATTGTTCCAGTCCTAGATTGGTAACAGCATTGTAAACTAATCCTTCCCATATTACCTGACTTCTAATTATAAGCAGGGATCAATAGATGAAGGCCGTACAGAATGCAGCTGCGAGAGTAATCATGGGCTTTCCCAAATATGCCCATGTTACACCAACACTCCGCAGTCTGCATTGGTTGCCGATCAGTTTCCGGTCACAATTCAAAGTGTTGGTTATGACCTATAAAGCCCTTCATGGCACTGGACCAGATTATCTCAGGGACCGCCTTCTGCTGCACGAATCCCAGTGACTAGTTAGGTCCCACAGAGTGGGTCTTCTCCGGGTCCCGTCAACTAAACAATGTCACTTGGCGGGACCCAGGGGAAGAGCCTTCTCTGTGGTGGCCCCGGCCCTCTGGAACCAACTCCTCCCAGAGATTAGAATTGCCCCCACCCTCCTTGCCTTTCATAAGCTTCTTAAAACCAACCTCTGCCGCCAGGCATGGGGGAACTGAGATACTCTTTCCCCCTAGGCCTTTACAATTTTATGCATGGTATGTCTGTCTGTATGTTTGGTTTTATAATAAGGGTTTTAACTGTTTTAATATTGGATTGTTATATGCTGTTTTTATTACTGTTGTTAGCCGCCCCGAGTCTATGGAGAGGGGCGGCATACAAATCCAATAAATAAATAAAATAAATAAATAAATTACTGGTAATATACCTCATGGATAATGGCATAGTCATTCCCTCCCCACTCTTGGGGGAAGGATATCGCAAAATCTCAGTTCCCACTGATATTTGCCAGTCCCCCAACTACTCAAAATGTCCAGTTCTGCTACCAGTTCTCCAGAATCTGTCAAACCTGCTGGATTTCACCCCTGGTCTTCCCTTATGTCAGTGTATAATCCTACAGTTCCCAAAAATATGTTTACTTTAATCTCTCTGTTATATTAAATTAAAATATTTGTCACGACACAGATTTCTACTGCTTTGACTAAAGGAACATGTTTCCTAAGAACCGGGGTGGCGCAACAGGTAGAGTGTTATACTGTAGGCCACTGAAACTGACTGTAGATCTGTAGGTCAGCAGTTCAAATCTCATCACCGGCTCAAGGTTGACTCAGCCTTCCATCCTTCCGAGGTCGGTAAAATGAAGACCCAGATTGTGGGGGCAATATGCCAGCTGTGCTAAAAAGCGCTATTGCTAACATGTTGTAAGCCGCCTTGAGTCTAAGGAGAAGGGCGGCATTAAAAAAATGAATAAATAAACTGGTTACTTGCTTCCATGGACTCAGTTAGTCTGCTATAGTCACAGAGTCTAAACAAAGCTGGATTCCTCTCTGCTTCAGGAAATATATTAGCAAAAAACCCGTAGCCTCCTTAGCTATGTGAATGTTTACACATTTCTATTTAAAAAAATAATAAACTTTCTTTGGCTTCTTGAGAATGTATTTGAGGAAACAGCATTTCTAGTGGTTCAGACAAGCAGGATCTTTACTCAGCAGTACAAAGGAAACTTGTGACAAGGACAGTGCTGACAAAAGTAGAGTTTTGCATTTCCAGATTTGTCAGATTCTTACCAAATATGGCCATAAAATCATATGCAGAAGAGCTTGTTCTTCAGCTGTTTGGGGGGGGGGAGAATCTTTGCTTGGTAAACAGAGCATATGCCCTAAAACAGAAGGTCCATCTGGCATTTGTACGTAGGGGTGCAATAAGCTCATTTCTGTCTACAGGTCTGGGCAGGCACTGTTTGTAGAGACCAACCTGCCCCCAACTGACTGTTCATCAGGAATGTTGGTCTTCAATCCCAAAATCTTCTAGTCAGTCTGGAAATGATGGGTAGACACCTCCTAACTGATCTGTTTCATGCAATTTCTATGCAATTTCTACCTCAGTTTAAGAATGTCCTTGCATAAATAATACCCAGAGGTGGGATTCACATAATTTCTGTACATGACCTTGGCTTGCACGCATGAACGGAGTTTGAAAATGTGGCTAAATAGGATGACATAGCACCTGGATGGGTGTTACTACTATTAGTTCGCCTGAACCTGTCAAAACCAGATGGATGCCACCTCTGATAATATCCACTGACAAAGTTATGTCAAATGTCGAAGTCACCTATCATGGTGGATTATGTGCACCAAGACAAATTTCTTGTGTGTCCAATCACACTTGGCCAATAAAATTCTATTCTATTCTATTCTATTCTATCCTATCCTATTCTGCTAGAAGGCAGGATGCTGTTTTGAAAGGACCAGTGTAGTTCCTTCTCCCTGCTGTTAACCTTTTTGGCTTTGGTTTTCTATGTTCAGGACATTCTTTTCCAGATTGGTTTATCTGCCAGGCTGAACTTCTTGTTCTTTTTCCCCCCCTAAAAATTATTTAGATGTGTTGGAAATTGCTCTCTCAGTTTGTACAGGGTGCTGGCTAGGACTTATTTATTTGTTCTTTTGCATGAACTTGGACAAGTGAATAATTTGAACACTACTGATACTCCTCTGGTGCAAGATGATGCAGAGGAAGAAAATAATGGCAGGCATGCTATTTGTTAGGGCAACTTATCTACCATCAATTCTTTGCCCATTGAGAAACTATTCTTAATTCAGATTCAAAAGAATTTCAGGATTTCTGGAAATGGACTGGATGTTTTGCTTTACAGAATTATTGAGTTACAGACAGCTTTAAAATGAACAGAATTTTAGGGAAGAATAGTGATCAGAGCTCAAGGTGGGATAGGATATGGTTCAGCACAACCAGCTCAGCCCAGGCTACTTACTTGCACGATTAGAAAAATGTGCATAATTTCTGGGATGGCATCTGTAAGAGAAGTAAACATCAATAATATATGACTAGAGGATTTGAAATGGATTTCTCAAATGATACTATTCTCTCCTATTGCTGGATCTATCCTTCCGAAAAGTTGTAGGTTGGAATAGGGGTGGGAATATAAAGAAGAAAATAATGACTTTTCTCTGTAAATGTATCACTTGGAAATCCAAACATTATATGAATTGGCTAAAAGGTTGCAAACTTTCCCTGATGCTTTCAATATAGTATGGCTGGTAGAGACAAAATAAACAGGAAATTGGAAATATTTAAATTAAAAATTTGTAGAAACTCAGATAGGCTCCTTTATCAAATTTGGATAAAGGGGAAAAAAGTAGAACCATATATAAGGTATTAGAAATCAACAGCATTGCTGAGGTTGACAATCATATGGAAAACTCATTTAAAAAAACACATTTTTTAAAAATGAATTTTTGGCGGCTACTAACAGATTTGGTAATAGTTACCAAAGAATAGATCATAGAACTTATTCTGTATCTGATTGCTTTTTCCTAGCATGATAATGCAGTAAAATGTTTCACAAGCAGATATATTTACTCATTTGTTGATGTGAGCTAGACAATTCAAGCAAAACAAAGCCTTCTTTCTGGACCTGATTATCTTAAGACATTTTTATTATTAAACAAGTAATAAAATAATTTATTCTCTCTGTACTCCTAGTACATACTAAACAAGTACAATAGAGAACTTGTACTTTCATAGCATTAATTATGTCATTTTTTTTTAAAAAGGTACATACTGCAGTTGTAGAAAAGTTTACATGAAGATATTTACTGTATGTGTTTAGGAAAATATGGGTTAAGAATTATGGCACCATTTGGATTATGTATTTTAATGACAGAGTATCACAGGAATTTAATTTCTATTGGTTTCAAGAAGATGAAAGTATTCTTGAGAAAGCGGTTCAGAAGGTTTTTTGTTCTTTTTCCTCTAGGTGTGGTG
This sequence comes from Erythrolamprus reginae, assembly GCF_031021105.1. Classification (NCBI taxonomy): domain Eukaryota; kingdom Metazoa; phylum Chordata; class Lepidosauria; order Squamata; family Dipsadidae; genus Erythrolamprus; species Erythrolamprus reginae. Next base: position 129,755,289 of record NC_091951.1, read on the forward strand.
AGAAATGTTTTTATTTTACATGATGGGGAATTTGGGGATATTCCAGAGTGTCCTTTAATTAAATGAACCCAATTTCTTGTGCAATGTATATTTATAATGCAGACAGTTTAAATCTTTAACATAAATAAAAACTTAGCCAAATTTTATATATTGTGATTTCTGAAATTAATTGGGTTATATAAAGCAGTTGTCAAGACCATATATCTAGACAACCCAGACACCTGAATGAAGCTTCATTGTTTCCTCTGTCTTAAGAAATGATCTTGTGACACATATTCTGTGCTTCAATTCATTAGCTTGTCATAGTAAACAGAAATTCTGGAGATGATCAAATAATGGGACTATCCAGAATTTATCTCAAAACCATATAATTGTAGCAGAAATAAAGCACCTGCCCCATACACATAAAGTCCCAAACTTAGTTTTGGCCCTCCAAATAATACTCTGAAAGATCACAATTAAAAATGTGAAAAATGCGAAAATAATAGGAAAGTACCTGTAGTTTGCCATTAATTTCTCTTTTTGACTTGCCATGCTAGTCTGTAGCTTCGGGTTGCTCCCATCCAAATACTGACCAGGTCTAACTTTACTTAGCAATTGTCAGAGAGAAGCCAAGTAGACACCAGAGTGGACTTCTACTCTTAAATTCCAAATCTAGCGTTTCTTGCTGTAAGTAATAGTATGCAGATACATGCTATGATTTCCTGGATCTACAAGAGAAATGCAAAAATGAGTTGTCCCAATTTAACAGTTGAATAAACTTATGTGAAGGAGCTTCAACTACAAATTTACAAATAGCTCAGTGTTTAGTCTAGATGGGCAGCATCACATGCCCATGCGCACGCACACACACACACACACACATAATGCATATGCATATACATATATGTTGTGTGGCTTCCAGGTAAGAGTAGCAAATTAAAAAGCAGGAAAAGTCTTAAGGAAACCCAGAAGCTTCTTTAGAATCACTATAGAATGTTTGCATATGTTATACCATTCAATGAATAATAAAAAAATTCAATAAAAGGGAAGTTGCAGGATATGAAAAGGGATAAAACAATTTTGGGTGTGTTCCCTTTGGAGTTAATTCAAATACAGTGCTACCTCTACATAAGAATGCCTCTACTTATGAACTTTTCTAGATAAGAACTGGCTGTTCAAGATTTTTTTTGCCTCTTTTCAAGAACCATTTTCCACTTACAAACCTGAGCATCCGAAACTGTTACCGGAAAAGGCAGGGAGAAGCCTCCGTGGGGCCTCTCTAGGAATCTCCTGGGAGAGAATAAAGCATTTTCTTTTTAAGTACTTGCAGGCTCTATAAGACCAAGTAGGGCCTAGCTAGCGTGCCAATGTAAAGAGCAATGACTCTGCCCTTTCTTTCAGAAACATTCCAGAAGTGCAAATTTTACATTGCTGGAGATTTTAGGAGGCTAGCCTGGATAAATTTCTGAGCCTTGGTAGAATCTAAGGCCAAAGGCATGTTGTCTTAGATGTTTAGCACTTCCACAACTTGCATGCTGTATGAGGAATTACGCTGCACTGTTAATCACCACCTTAAACACAATCATGTTTGGTAATGTGGGAAATTATCACTTGTAAACCAAAATCTTCCTTTGAGGAATGATTTGCCGACTCTGCACAACAATTCAAAACTGCATATACAAAAATGGCTGTGTAGGGGGGAAAAACTTTCTGACTGCAGCTCTTCTATTTGCCAAAATATTCTAAAATAATGAAAAGGCAGACTTTCTGAAATTAGTGTCCTGTCATCTTTAGAAAATGAAAATAGTTTTGTTGGAGCCTGTCAATAAAGATTGATTGAAGTGCTTGAACGTTATTAAAATATTACAAGCCAAATGATTTGTGCATGCAATACACCAATGAAAGCAACAAGCCATCTTAAGATTTGTACGATTCCTTTTGGATGTTTTTGAAATTGTTAATATTGGCAAACATAATTAGATTGTTTTCAGCACTTTTCCTCTATAATTTAATTGATGCAACTACATATTTTCTACTCTCTGTTAATGCTAGTCAATGATAAGGAGGGCTATACTGAAATGCAGTGTTTGCTGTGCCATCAAGATAATAATAATAATAATGGACCCAGAACCCTTATGATGATATTTGTTGTAATTGTTTTTAAGAAAAACATATCAGATAAAACTCTGCATTATTTTTCATTTTTAGTTTCTATATTTTCCTGATTTTGCATTGGTTTTTTAAATCTTTGTTTCTGTAAAGCATTCGCTGGCTGGGGAATTCTGGGAGTTGAAGTCCAGATATCTTCAAGTTGCCAAGGTTGGGAAACACTGCTGTAAAGTATACAGGTAGTCCTTGACTTATGACCATAGCTGAGCCCAAAATTTCTGTTGCTAAGTGAAACATTTGTTAAGTGAATTTTGCCTGTTTTCTTGCCACAGTTGTTAAGCAAATCACTGCAGTTGATAAATTAGTAACCCAGTTGTTAAGTGAATGTGTTTTCACCATTGACTTTGTTTGTCAGGAGGTCACAAAAGGAGATCCCATGATCTCGGGACATTGCAGCCCCATAAATATCTGCCAGTTGCCAAACACTTTTTAAAGTACTGTTGTGACTTTGAGCAGTCACTGAATGAACTGTTGCAAGTCGAGGATTGCATTTATAAAAATTATGATACAAAAAAGATAAAACAAATGGATCTTTCAATCAAGGATGAAGTGGAAAATTGCTCCGACATTGTTCATTACAATTGCAATTGTAATGTGGCCAAAGGAGAATGTTAACCCTATATAGAATTATATTAGCTCTATATAATTAATTTGAATTTTGGCATGGCCCCACCCACTGTTTGGAATATCATTGCTGGTATGTCACTCTAAATCAGTGTTTCTCAATTATTTTCTGTTACGCCCTCCCACCCCAGAAGAAGTAGACATTTCGTATCCCCCCCAACTCTCCGATCTGGGCCCCAATGGAATTTTAGTGTTAATATTTATTATTTTAATTATTATAAGCTGCAAGCAAACTATTGGCTGGGGAAGGCTGCTCTACCCACTTACCTGGGAGTAAGTCACACTGAACTCATGAAGCCTGTTTTTGGTTAGGCAGGAATAGGCTACCATAGGTCCCTCTTTTGATATGGGGCCAGGCCAGCTTAATCAAGCCGATGTTTTGGGCTCGCCAGTCTGGCCCATAAACACCATCTCTACCAGGCGCTGACAACAAATGGTGTGGAAGGATGCTTTAGGTTGCCTTTCAAAGCTTTCTCCCAGCTGCAGAGGATGCTCCTCCTTGTCCAGCAGCAGGTTGCCATGTTGTTCATGGCTACAATAATGCCCGCCAAAAACAAAAAAAACCTACGCAGTAGTCCTGCCCTGCTTGGCTCTTTCCATTCCAGACTCAGAGCAGGATGCAACTGGGAAAATACTCCCCATCCAGGGAAATCGATCAAGAGAGACCACGCATGTTCCCTGGGATCACATGCGCCCCCGTGACATTGCTTTGTGGGCCCCCTCAAGGGGACCCACCAACTATTTGCGTTTGCCCTGGTTCGCCTGGTGCACCAGTTGCAACCCTATTTGGACAGGGAGCCATTGCCCTCATCACCTCGAGGTTCGGTTACTGCAACGCTCTCTACATGGGGCTACCTCTGAAAAGTATTCGGAAACTTCAGATCGTGCAGAACGCAGCCGCGAGAGCCATTGTGGGGCTTCCAGGATTCACCCACGTTTCTTCAACACTCCGTGGTTTGCATTGGCTGCCGATCAGTTTCCGGTCACAATTCAAAGTGTTGGTCATGACCTTTAAAGCCCTACATGGCAATGGACCAGATTACCTCCGGAACCGCCTGCTACTGCACGAATCCCAGCGACCGATAAGGTCCCACAGAGTTGGCCTTCTCCAGGTCCCGTCGACTAAACAATGTTGTTTGGCGGGCCCCAGGGGAAAAGCCTTCTCTGTGGTGGCCCTGGCCCTCTGGAACCAACTCCCCCCGGAGATTAGAACTGCCCCCACCCTCCCTGTCTTTCGTAAACTACTCAAGACTCATTTATACCGCCAGGCATGGGGGAGTTGAGATAGCTCTTCCCCCTAGGCCATTACAAGTTATGCATGGTATGTTTGTGTGTTTGTTTGGTTTTATAATAGGGGTTTTTAGTTGTTTTTTATTATTGGATTGTACATGTTGTGTTTATTATTGTTGTTAGCCGCCCCGAGTCTGCGGAGAGGGGCGGCATACAAATCCAATAAATTATTATTATTATTAATTAATTAAATTATTATTATTATTTGAGAAGCATCACTTTAAAGCCAAGGACTGAGTCCTTTGTAGCTCAAAATGCTGCCTGCTCTTTTCCTATATACTTGAGAGATTATTGCAAAATCAAGGGCCAAAGGCCACCTTAAGTAAGCCATGTAAATATGGGCATGGCAAAGAAAGCAAAGCATTACTCAGGGATATATCTTGCATGTGATGCATAGTTCAACCAAGTTGTTTCCCTTTGTATCTCATAACAACATGATGCATATATGAACCTGGAAGCAGGGCACCTCTTTACAAAAGCCAGCAACAATATGTAGAATGATACAATTTTCTGCCTCGTCCTTCAGCTTGATGGGACCTTGTAATGAATCCAGATAGACAATAAAATGGATAACTTCGCATTTGTGTCATTTATCCAAGAATTTAATCATTGTGTATTTTTTCTTACTTGCTGTACCTTCACCCCATTTGTTACATGATTCTACATGAAAAACTCCAGGTTTTTCAATAGCTACCTGTTCCAGAAGGATTGGGTGTCCAGTTCTTTCTCTAATTGTTTTCTATTTGGGAGACAGGGTGAGATATTTTGTTTCCTTTCCCAGAAAAGTAAAGCATAGAAGAACCTATTAACACTGCTCTTTTTTTCTCCCAAACTTTGGTGGCCTTCCTGTTTAAAAGCCAGCACTTTGTTTCTAGCCAACAATATGAGCTCATTCTAGCTCTAGAAAAACAAAGAAAAATAAATACAGATCACTTTGTGCTCTTAAGTAATAACTTGGGTTGTTGGCAAAGATTGTATGGAAAGCTACACGGAACTTACTAATATGATTCAAAAATTGGGTGGACTTCCCTTTCTGTGTGTTTAACCTTTAGCACAGCAGGGAATAACTGGGTGGTATGGTAAAAAAGGATTATCTTCCCAGGATATTTCCTATTCTTGTTTAAGTTATTCAAAGTACACTTGTTTGGCTAAGAGTTTGATGCTGTCTTTCTATAGAAGAGTAGAACTGGAAATCTGAGTTGTTGGATATAATGAGAACCTATGGTAACTGATAATAATCCCCCAAACTATTACAATGTTTTGTCAATAGCACACAACCATCCTATTAAGAAAATGTTGTTTGTCGGCTGCTCAGTTTATTTCCCCCCCCTTCCTATCATTTCTTAATTCAGATTCTTCTGCTGTACTCTACACCCAAAGACAAAGAGTGTGTGTGTCTCAGTGCATGCATGCACAAACACACACAATAAGTCCTTTTTTATTTGCACATGTCAAAGATGGGGACCTCGGTCGGCTCCTTCCACATCATTCTTCTCCATGCTTGTAATGAAGTCCATGGAAATGAATGCTAGAAGCTGCATGTAGATTCTACAGATAAGAGGATACAAGTGCTCTATTTTGAAAAAAAATCAGTAGCTGACTATTTGGGAGAATCACACCATTAAAGAACTGTTCTCAGAATGAACCTGTGTCTTTTCTTGTCATTGTTTTTGACATGACTTAGCTGTGGCCTCCAAAGCTTAAGACTCAATGCAGGGCTTCAGAGGAGTCACCCAATCACTGTCCCCTTATCCCTTTTGCTTTAGACAACATTTGTTTGTTTGTTTGTTTCATTTTTATGTCACCCAATGTTTTTTTTATGCCGCCCAATTGCCTACTCTGGGAGGCTAACATTGTTAGCGGAACTACATGAAGAATAAACCAAGAATCAGTGAAGAACCATGAAGTGAATTCAAAGCACCACAGGAACATTATCTACCCACCAACTTCTAAAACACGATCTAAGTATTGCCCACAAGATCATATGCTGCAACGTTCTACCTATCAATGACTACTTCAGATTCAATCGCAACAACACAAGAGCATGCAAAAGATTCAAACTTAATACTAACTGCTCCAAACTTGACTGTAAAAAATATTACTTCAGCAACCGAGTTGTCAAAGTGTAGAACTCATTACCTGACTCAGTAGTGTCAACCCCTAACCCCCAACATTTTTCCCTTAGACTATCCACGATTGACCTCTCCGGGTTCCTAAGAGGTCAGTAAGCGGCGTGCATAAGTGCACCAGTGTGCCTTCCGTCCCCTGTCCAATTGTCTCTCCTTATCTCATTTATCTTTTCTTCCTTTCATACTCCTATACTTTTATATCTTTTCTTCTATCCTTTTAAAAAAAATTATATTACTACATATCTATTCTCTTCAATGTGTATTATGTATTGGACAAAATAAATAAAATAAATAAAATAAGACACTACAGTAATATGTCAACTTAATCTTAGGCACCTGAAAACTGTTCTTTCCACAGCTATCAAAAGAGTTTCCACTTTAAATTAAGGTGGGAACCAGGCACTTCAGGTTCTTTGGCCAACACATTCCATTCACCTGATGAAAATGTTACCCAATCAGAGAGTTTTGACTGGCAGGAGAGAGACCCTTGGCAAGCAAAGTAGCTGAGGTCACAATCCAGTTTTATCCTTTCCTTCCCCTTCTTACAAGGGATTCTTTTTTCCCCACCCAGAGCATTCTACCATGCTATGCTAATGGCCTACATGGAAAATAGCAACTATTTTAGCTGCTTTTCTTTCAGCTGCATTTCAACTGAAAAGTAGCAAGCTATTTTTAACAGAAAGCTCTCCAATTTCGGATTGTGAAGAATTCTTAGAATACTTTTAATAAAGAATTCTTGGGATTGTATTTGGTTAACTAGGATTATTCCATATACACAGTAGGTTTTCAAGACTAATACACACGGCATTTCATTTTGTAATGGAGTGACTTTGCTCTGCTTATCTGTTCGTCTACTTACAGTTATGATCCTTGTCAAAGTGTGTAGCATTATCCCAAGGACAAAAGAACCTAAGTATTTTCCCCCCCACCCCACTTCAAACAATGAAACTACAGTTATAATATGGTAATAGATGGGAAGGTTCAATCTTGGGACCCTTCTGCTATATCCATTCCATAAATAGCATAGCATAAATAACATAGCAGCAAAATAATTTAGTTATATCCCAGAGGTGCTTTTGAAGAAGTTTCTTGGATGACAAGTGAAATGTCTTCAAAGAAAAAAATTCGAAAGCTCAGTTGCCTCTTTAAATAAAGCACCTTTGGGACAACCATTAAGTGGATGACTAAGAATCTCCATAGACAAATTGATTTATATATATATTTATATAATATGTAGTCATTATAAAATCACAAGTGGTCCTTCACGAGATTGGAAAGGTTTTTGCCAGCTGAAGATTTAGCTTGAATAGATTTTATAGATTTCAATATATATAATGCACTGTTTAAATATTAAATAATATACAGTATGTTAATATGACTATCACATTTTAAATCTTAATTATAAGCTCATTTTGTAGTAATAACATGGATACCTTTTAGATTTATTTTATGTCACATTTATTATTTTTATAAATAATTCAAGGTTGCAAACATACCTCATATTCCTTCCTCCTCCCATTTTCCTTGCAACAACAATCCTGTGAGGTGAATTGGGCTGAGAGAAAGTGACTGGCCCAAAGTCACCCAGTCTAAAATAAAGTCACCCATGCCTAAAATAAAACTAGAATTCATAGTCTCCTGGTTTCCAGACTGGTGCTAATAGACCAAACTGAAATTAGAAACTATCCTTTCTCATTGAACAGTCAGCAAAATGTACATTAATTGATTTGCTATTTCAAAATTTATTGAATATCAAAGATTATTTTAAGAGGTACTACAATAGTGCTACTGTACTGATAGTACTACAGTGGTACCTCTACTTCCAAACTTAATTTGTTCCATGACCAGGTTCTTAAGTAGAAAAGTTTGTAAGAAGAAGCAATTTTTCCCACAGGAATCAATGTAAAAGCAAATATTGTGTGTGATTGGGGAAACCACAGGGAAGGTGGAGGCCCTGTTTCCTCCCGCTATTTCCAGCCATGTTTCCTCCCAGGAGATTCCTAGAGTGGCCCCACTGAGGCTTCTCAGTGCCTTTTCCTGTTACAGTTTCGGAGGCTTGGGTTTGTAAGTGGAAAACAGTTCTTGAGAAGAGGCAAAAAAAATCTTGAACACCCGGTTCTTATCTACAAAAGTTCATATGTAGAGGCATTTGTAGGTAGAGGTACCACTGTTCTTGTATCAGAAAGTAGTATTAATTAAAAATTAGGGATGCTACAAGTTGTTTAGTAACAAAAGCAAGATACTGTATATCCATTTTAATAATAATAATAATAATAATAATAATAATAATAATAATGTATTAGATTTGTATGCCGCCCCTCTCCGAAGACTCAGGTTTGCACTGAGTCAATAGGCTTTAGACAGATCCAGAAAGACCACAGAGAATCATACAAAACAACTCATTATAGTTGTGTATGTTCATAACCACATATTATCCTTTCAAGGAAATAACAATCAACAGTATTACAACCATTCACATATGGCATAATTTTGCAGATAACTATATTTCAGGAGCAGACAACTTTAGTTATTAACTATTCTTGAATGGAACATCTAGTAAATAAGAGTATTGCTTTAAAAATCACAGGAAAAAATGATTTCCTTTAAATTCTTACTGTCATCTATTTTCTTTCCAAGGGGTTTTTGGCTTAACTTTTTTAAATTGGAAGTGTTTCCACCTAACTTGCATTAAAGGACTGCTCTCTTAGTTATTCCCAAAAAAACTTGAAAGTAAAAAGACTCAATGTTTTTAGAATTCTTTCTAGTTAACCTAAAGTAGAGGTGGAGTTTATGTTGCTTTTAGAACATAATGAATTGCACTTGTCAGCAAGTCCAATTGAAGATGAGGTATGATGGTTATATTGTTGAGCAATTTCTAGAGGTCTATAGGTACTATGAACAGCTTGTTTAACCTGGGTTTCTGATTTCTATCCATCAACACCTCTGCTTAAAATAATCTAGTGGTGAAATGAAGTGTAGTTTTAAATTTAAAGAAGAAAGGATTCAGTCTAAAATCAAGATTGCCAGAATATTTGATAACTGCGAATTCTTAAAAATATTGCAAAATCTCCTCTGAACTGCTAAAGCATTTGAGGATATATTTACACAGCTGTCATGGATAATTTTTCCTGGCCAAAGTTTACCCTGAACATTAGAGACGTGTACCAAGCTCTGCATCTCCAGTCATTAACCATGTTCTCCTATCATATTAAAAATAATAAGATGGTAACCACTTTTGGGGTAGTTGTCTTGTAGCCTGTCTAAGGCTCTCATATGGCCCTCAAGTCTCAAATTGTACAAATCTAGATTGTAATGAGGGCCAAACAACTTAGATCATATTGTCAAGGAACATGGGCTTTATTTTAATTTATTTTAGTTTCTTTTATTATATTCATATTTTATCATAACCCTATAATATAGATTTGGCCTTTAGTAAGTACAGTGTCATATCCCATTTTATTGCACAATGAAATTCATATTGTGTTTTAGTCTTTCCATGTACATTAGAATAATACCTTAATTTTTCAGTGGTTGTATCACTAATTGATCTAGGCAAGGATAAATAGCATCCAGTAATAGAATTTGGCATGCATAAATCTCATGTAGGAACTTCTAAGAACATAAAACAGCCTTCCTGGAACAAGACATAGGACTACTTAGTCAAATGTTCTGACAATTGGATGGTTATTCAAATGTTGCCCAATAAAAAACAACAATATGCAAAATAACCTTGAGGAAAAATGAAGTGAGGCTCCCCTACCCTTTGGCAAGCCTGTTCTAGATTCTGCAATAAAAATTGTAGGTTAGCCACAACTAGAAGCTGCAGAGGAAGCTCTTAGTTACTACTGACCTAAGACCCCAGCATAACCTAGGACGATGGTGGGATGGGCTCTTGAAAAGTTTAATCTATCACCATCTCCAGATCATCAAGATTTTCTGCTTATGTTTAGAAAACAATTCATATTACCCTAATTCTAGCATCAGTACAGCCTTAATGGCTAAAATGTATTCTTACTTTAGCATAAGTACAACTGTCACATCACAAAAGAAATTCTTCATCAGATGAATAGAATTCTGGGACATATGCAACAATTCATAAGAATGTATATCTGCTGTTTCTTTGAAAGAATTTATTTAGTAATTCAATACATTCAGGGCCAAGAGAGTAGACAACAACAACAACAAATAGGAATACAGAATAATAGATAAATATGAAATTCAATTGGCTCCCCCCCCCTTCCATTATTATTTCTATACACTTGGATCTAAGAGTCAATCAAACTGCCTTTATTTAGGGTATTGCTCTAAAAATAATTATTCTTCCTAGTTGTTTCTTTGAAATTTCCAAAAAGAAAATAAACAATTCCAGCTCACTAACTTAAACTCTGCTACTATTCCATTGAGCAAAGAGGAGGGAAACAAATAGGAAAAAACATAGGGTTTTCCCACAGCCATAAATGTAATATTTGTGTGATGTTTTTCACCCAAAATACAGCACTAAATATTTATTTAGTGTGATATAGCAAAACGCAGCCCAGACCATGAAATTCACAGAAACAACATATGAAATGTATATCAAAATATAAAACACAAGAGCAGTGAATTATTTTTAAATACACACAGTACGAGTAATGAATAAAATTATGAATAAAATTAAATTATGTGTGAGCATAATACATGACATGTGTGGTAAATATAATTTCCCAAGTGCAAAGGACGGTTATTTTATTCACCCTCTAATGAGTTCCAAATAAGACAAGCTCACCTGTAGAAAAGTTAGAGCAACAAGAAGTAAATCATGTTATGGTGCAATAGGAGAAACTATTTGGGCACTGCCATTTTTTCTGTTTTCCAATTTCACACTAAGCCCTCTGAAGCTGATGCACAATGCTGAAAACACATAGACAACGAAATGAACTGACCAGCACTCCTTCCAGATGACCAGAGGCAAGTGTGAAACCTACAGTATCATTCAGTTAGTGCTCTCACCTCAACTACCATCCCACCTGGAATAAAATAAAACAAATTCCCTCATCATCATCATACAACACAAAACAGATGTGAAATCAACTGCTAGTGCCACTCCTACTCATGTTTTTGGAACCTGTGAGACACAGATGTTTGGCTGTTCGTTCATAAAGAAAACAAATCTGAGTCATTGCTTCCCGGCTGCAAAGTGATTGTCTCCCTTGAAAACTTGGAGCTATTGGTTGATTTGCTATACACATACATTGAATGTTTATGGTTCCATCTCACAAATGACTCTTGTAGTATGCGAAGTTAATAACAATTTTCTATGCAATCCAAATCATAATTTTTCAAAACCATAAACATCAATTCCAACCAATAAAAAAACAATATTAACTGCCAGAAGTCACTTAACCTCCTGATTTTGGAAGAACAGCCAACTCTTCAGTGTCTTGTAAAATGCTAATGGGATTGGAAACATTTAGGCCTCTGGAGGGATGGTGTTCCACCGCCACAGAGACAGTATAACTCTTGGATCCAACAAGATTGTACTGTTTGATTATAGTGATCTAAACCCTTTGGTAAATCTGGTGGGGAAAGTAGAAATGAAAGAAGAGTAGTAGTCCTACAAAGAGCTTATCCCCATGTCATCTAAGGCTTTGTAGTGATAACCACCACCTTGAATCAAACCCAGAATCCCACAGGAAGTCAGTGTGACTCTTAGATCAATCAGACTATATATGTACATAGATAGTTCTTGGCTTATGACTATTCATTTAGTGTCCATTCAAAGTTACCAAGGTGCTGAAAAAAATTGTGACTGTTCCTCACACTTATGGTCATTGCAATGTCCCTGTGGTCATGTGATCCCAATTGGGGCATTTAACTATGGGTGTCTATTTAAGACATTTGCAGAGATTTCCAATCCAAAGAGCTTCTGACAAGTAAAGTCAAGCTTGATTTGCTTAATGATCAATGAATCACTTAACAACCATGGTGCTTTGCTTAATAATTGTGCCAAAAAAAGGTTGTGAAATCGGGCACGACTCACTAAACAATCAAGTGGAGCACATTACAGTAATCCATATGGGAGGAATGAGCCATTATAAGCCTCCTGCAGTTGTGTACAATAAAAGCCTATTCAAAGATTCTCATAACCTTATTGCCAGCTACACTTTAAGCAGGAATCATGACTCCATGAGGACTTGCAAGTGATGTACCAACTCTGATAGAAAAAGTGCACCTCCTTTTGTTGTTGTTCTTCAGTCTCTAAGTAATTTCCAACTTTTTGAAATCCCAAGGACCACAGCACTCCAGGGCCCCTGCCCTCCAATGTCTCCCAGACCTTTCCCTAATTCATGTTTATTGCATCAATGACACTAACTAGCCATCTCATTCTCTGCCATCCTCTTTTCAGTTTATCTCTTCTCATTTTGTGATCAAAATACTTGTGGTTCACTTTCAATATCTGTCCACCCAAATAATGTTTGGGTTAATTTCCTTTAGGATTGACTGATTTGATCTCCCTGCAATCTAAGGGATTGTCAAAAGTCTTCTCCAACACCACAATTCAAAAGAATTGATTTTTTTTTTTGTACCTCTCTCAGCCAAACATTATTACTGGGAAAACCATTACTTTGTCAGCAGGGTGATAATCTCAAAGTATACCTCTATGCAGTTAAAATCAGAAATTCTCTGACTCTTGGGAGCCTTAAAATCCATAGCTACTTGGGTTTCTTATGCTTCTGATGGGACCATATTCTCCCTCATTCCAATCTCTTGGCCATGGATGTCAAACTAGTGGCTCAAGGGCGGGGTGCATCACATACAGGCCATGCCCACCCCAGTTCCGTGAATGGAAAAAAGGTCGCAAAACATCACAAGAGCTGCGTGATATCGCGAGTTTGACACCTGTGCTCTAGGTCCTGGGAAAGAATCTTGACAATTATTTTGATCAGTCCATAGGAGAGAGATATACCTAGGTATTATCAAAATACTAAACTTGTACTGTCAGATTATCTCACTTAGCACTTTCACAGGGATGTTAAATAGAGAAAGCTGAGAGTAGAACCCTGAAATCACTCAAAAACAGGAGCTTCAGGGTTGATTTCTGGTCTCCTCTGCTAACAACCCACTGGTCCCAGAGAAAGGAGGAAAACCATTCTCCCATTCTCAAGAAGGCACTTTTGCAACTGATTGTCCCCCCCCCCCCGCCAATAGTTGGTACTATATCTGCCTATTGCTGAGGTAGCAGAACTGTGTGAGAAAAGATTCTGAACAGTGCTTGCACTAGAATAGATAGGCATTAGGAACTGATGCTTTTTTGAGACTAGGGTGAGAAGAGTAATTGTTGACTTGAGTACAGGCACCAAGAGTTTTCCCACCAATATGAAAGCAGGACATATCAAGTTCTTTGGTGACTAAACAGGAAAACCAATTTTGTCTTGGTTACAAATAACCAACTATAAAACCAGAGAAAATGGTTTTATAGTTGGTTATCTGGTGCAGTGAGCTGATTTTCAACATACACAAAGTCTTCACATAAAAGCACAGTTTCTTTGTATTCATTCTAAACACTTAAGATCCCTAAAGCCTGCTTATGCCAATTTTACTTTTGTTTCAAGCCTCATAAAGTCTGCCCCTCCATCATTTTCTACCAGAAGGAAGTGTCTTATGTCTGTCTGATTTTTCCCTTCCCCCCCCTGCTGGGGAAAAAGTTTAAAACAATATAGTACAGTACTTTCTTTCCATTATATTTTGCTGCTTTCATAAGTACATCCTTGTATTGTTCAGTACATCACTGAACAATACAAGGATTCAGTATGTCTAAGTCTAAGCGCTATTGCTATCACCAAAAATGTCTGGTTGTTACTGGACTGTTTGCACATGTCTTGCCCTCCGTGGTGTTTACCCAGTAGTATTCCTGCCTGCTGGAACATCCCAATCATTTTGTTCTATGGAATGAAGACAGGACATACAGATGATATATTTGTGTTTTATGATGGCCCCCCTAGAGCCAGCTTTTATATTAACTGCTAACACAAAGGGCTGTTTCATAGGCTGTTAAGACTTCAGATTTCTCAATGTGAAGCAGGAGTTTTCGTTTCAAGGCTTCAAAGGTGTATTTCATCCAAATCAAATAAAACTTTAACATGGAAGTAGAAAGGGGGAGCAGGAGAGGAGAGATTAGTGAGTTACAGAAGAATGTATCAGAAAATTAATCTGATTTGGTATTAAGCCCTAGCAGGAGTGGAGTCTCCCAGTGTAAAATTCAGAGAAGCAGCCAAATTAGAATGGAATGGAATGGAATGGAATAGAATAGAATTGAATTATTTATTGGCCAAGTGTACATAAAAGAAAAGATATACCGTATTTGTCAAGAATCATGAGGTACAATACTTGATTGTCATGGGGTACAAAAAAGCAATCAGGAAACAATATTAATATAAATTGCAATGTAATGGCCCACAATTTACTTGTGGAAAACAGGAGAATGGTAGTACTGCTTAGAACAGTGATCGTGAACCTTTTTTCTTTGGGCACCAAAAGTGCATGCATACATACTATCGCGCCTGCGCAATTGCCCACACCCATACTTCAATGCCTGGAGAGAGCAAAAATTGCCTCCCCTGCCCTTCCCCAGGTAGGTCCATTTTTCATCCTTACCAGGCTCCAAAGGCTCCACTGGAGCCTTGGGAGGGCAAAAGCGCCCTCCCCATCCCCCTGGAGGCCCTTTGGAAGCCCAAAATACCCTCCCAGAACCTCCGTGCAAGCCAAAAATCAGCTGGCCGGTGTGTACATGTGTGCTGGAGATGAGCTAGGGCAACAGCTTGCTTGCCGGCTCTGCATGTGGCACCCGTGCCAGAGGTTCACCACCACTGTCTTAGAAGAATAGCAGAGCTGGGGGTTTATTTGGTTCTCCTCCCCCCCAAAAAAAGCCAAATTGGAAAAAAATTAAAGCAATGCTGCTGCAGAATGCAATAAATAATCCAAAATGCAATAAAGAAACATGTCTACATAGCTTCTAAGAACCACAGGGCTTCATACAGCCGCTGGAAACTTTTCATTTGTATACAGCAAGGAAGTTTATGCATAAATGTCTCTGTGCAGAAATTCAAGGAATTCATGATAGTGTGATACCTGATATTTTATTTTTTTATTTATTCATTTGTCCAATATACAAATACATAGGAAGAAAAATAGACATGTGATAATATAAAAGAGGGTGAAAGTGAACTTAGAGGAGAGGATATATGAAAGGAAGAGAATATATAAGATAGGTGAAGGAATGATAATTGGACAGGGGACGAAAGGCACACCAGTGCACTTATTTACGTCCCTTACTGGCCTCTTAGGAACCTGGAGAGGTCAATTGTGGAGAGTCTAAGGGAGTTTTTTTAATGACATCTTGATCTTCTTCTACTAGTTTCAAGAAAAGGTTAAACCAAAGGGGTTACTAAAGCAAAAGACAGCATTACTGAAACTGCAGCAATGGTACCTGTAGCCTTGTTATTTCAGAGCTGTTTATGTCCAATGCCAAGGGCAGTTACCTGCATTCAGAGCTTCTAATGGAACACCTTTCCTATTTGTAACCTGCCCGTGAAAACATTAAAGAAACATTTCTGCATTTTTTGCCATCTGTGGAAAGGCAAAAAGTGACTATCGAGTTTTAAAAATTTAGTCTGTTTATGAAATTCCTTCTCACGGGGTTCCCAGTTACGTTACTTATTTACATTAAACAAATATTCTTTTTTCCCCTCTCTTTTTTTTTCTAACTCTGACTATCAAAAGCTTTATAATCTGAAAAGTCACCTTTTAGCTGCCAGTTTCAATCTGTTTCTCTAATATGATGCATTTGTTTTTTTGCAATGTTATATGATCTCATTCCTGCAAACGGACCAAGGAATTAAGTTGGCAAGAGTCCTTTATTAAGGACTTTGGAAGATTTATTCTGACTTGACAGTTCAGAATTTATCTAGAAGATAAGAAGTTTATATTCAAAGTGTACGGATAATGACCCTCAACTTGAGCTTGTTTCTTGGTAACTTCATGTGGACAGGTTGATGTCATTATCTTGGCAACAATATGTAGAGAGTTTTCCAAACAGCTGAGCTTTGTTTTTTGTTTTGAAATTCCAGCTTTGCCTAAAGCCCTAGGATTTCCTAAAGATGCTCTGCTAAAATATTAACCAGTCCAATCCTGCTTAATTTTGAGGGGCTGCCCCCCCCCCACTTCTGTTCAGTTGTATACTTGGACAAATACCTGCAGTTTTCTTGGCAAGGTTTTTCAGAAGTGCTTTACCATAGCTCAATTGTGAAATGTAAAAATTTTCCCTACCGTTTCTGTGGGCATAGTTTGGAGGACAGGTGACTGGATGGGCATGGCCAACCTGTAAAATGTGAAACTTACATAACAATGCTCTTGCTTAGCAATCAAAATTTTAGGCCCAATTTTGGTCATAAATTTCTTTCTTTCTCTCTCTCTCTATTCCTCCCTTCCTTATTCCTTCTTTCTTGTCTCTCCCCCTCCTTTCCTTCTCTTTTATATCTCTTTTCTTTTCTTTCTCTCCCTTCCTTCCTTTCTCATTTTTTCTTTCTTGTCTCTCATCTTCCTTTCTTTTTTCTTCCCTTCTTTCTCTTTCTTCCTCTTCCTCTTTCCTTCTTTCCATTTCTCTCTTGTCTCTCTTTCTCTCTTTTTCTTCTTGTCAGTCTCTCCCTTCCCCTTTTTTTTTCTTTCTTTCTTTTTCTCTTTCCTTCTTTCACTTTCACTTTCTTTCATTCTTTCATTCTTTCTTGTCTCCCTCTCTCTCTCTCCTCCTTCATTCTCTTTCTCTCTCTCTCTCTCCCTCTCCCCCCCTCTCTCAAACACATCTAGGGTCTGGGCACATAGATGGGGCCCTTCCCGAGAAGTTCTCATGTGCAGACGAGCCCAAGAGCAGCAGCAGAGCTTGCTTGGGTTTCTCCCCCCCCCCGCAATCTCCACCCACCCACCCCTGGTGTGTCCAGGTTTCTTCCTCTGTTTCTGCTTCTCTAATCTTCACAGTTTCTCCCCATGCGTCCAGGCTTTCTCCTCCATTCTTGCCTTCTCCAATCTCTGGTTTCTCCCTGCGTATCTAGGATTTCTCCTGCATTCCTGCCTTCTCCAATCTCTGGTTTTTCTCCATGTGCCAGGCTTTCTCCTCCATTCTTTCAGCATTGCTTCTGGCTCTGTTAGGTCCCTGCCATTTTTGTCCTTTATCACATGCATCTTTGCATGAAATGTTCCCTTCATATCTCCAATTTTCTTGAAGAGATCTCTAGTCTTCCCTATTCTATTGTTTTCCTTATATTTCTTTGCACTGTTCATTAAAGAAGGCATTCTTCTCTATTCTAGCTATTCTCTGGAATACTGCGTTCAATTCGGTGTATCTTTCTCTTTCTCCTTTGCCTTTCTCTTCCTTTCTTTCCTCAGGTATTTGTAAAGCTTCCTCAGACAGCCATTTTGCTTTCTTTCAGTTCTTTTTCTTTGGAATAGTTTTAGTTGTTACTTCATGTACAATGTATCGAAACACCATCCCTAGTTCTTCAGGCACTCTATCTATCATATCTAATTCCTTAAATCTATTTGTCAACTCTATTGTATATTCATCCGGGATATGATTTAGTTCATACCTGAGTGGCCCAGTGCTTTTTCCTACTTTTTTCAATTTAAGCCTAAATTTTGTAACGAGAAACTCATGATCTGAGCCACAGTGAGTTCCTGATTTTGTTTTTATTGACTGTATAGAACTTTTACATCTTTGTCTGAAAAGCACATAGTCAATCTGATTTCTGTGTTGACCGTCTGGTGATGTCCATGTGTAGAATCATCTCCTGGGTTGTTGGAAGAGTGTTTGCTATGACCATTGTATTCTTTTGACAAAATTCTACGAGCATGTAACCTGCTTCCTTTTGTACTCCAAGGCCAAACTTGCCTATTATTTTGGTTACATTTTGGCTTCCTACTTTAGCATTCCAATCCCCCACAATGATAAGTGTTAATAATTCAAACTCTCAATGTAAAAATTAAAGAAACAGTTTTTAATCAAAGGCAAACCCACAAAATACACATTACCTTTCTGGTTCAACACCAAAGTAACTATGCAAAGAAAAGGGTTCCTTTCCTAACAATAAAACATTCTAACAAGTGGGCACATAATGCACCATCAAGTGTGTGCAGTAAAAAAAAGAAGAGAGGTGAAAAAAGTGAAGACAGCAAACTGAACTTAAATACAGTAATCACAGGTGATAGGGATTTTAGCTAGGAGAAAAAGGGAACAAAAAAGGTAACCATTTAAACAGACATAACACATCATTTTCTGTTGTTAATTCTATAAGGTGCTGTGGAGCTTCACAGAACTGGTCAACTTTATCCTCTTCACCACCTGTCATTGGGGCATTGTCTTGGACTACTGTGATGTTGAATGTGTTGTGTCTATAGGTCAGTTTAATAAAGATACCCGCCCCTATTCTTTGGGCGGGAAAATACTGAAACAGGATTGGTTGGCTCAGCCTGGCAGCAAGGATATAAATAGCTGCCAGGCACGGCCATGTGGTTGTTGTATTACTAGTTCCAGTTGCCTATAACTTGTTCCAATAAATTGTTAATGATTCACAGACTACGCTGTCTCATTCCTGCACGGACTTAACATACAGACTTAACAGAATGGTTTGCCTTGGGTTCAACTGAGATCCTTCTATCATTTAGGGGATTATATCTCAGTATTGCTTTTCCTATTCTTTTATTGACTATGAAGGCTAGTCCATTTCTTCTGAGGGATTCTTGTCCGCAGTAGTATACCTGCTTGTCATCTGAATTAATTTCACCCTTTCCTGTCCATTTTAATTCTCTGATTCCTAAGATGTCAATGTTCAGTCTTGTCATCTCTTGTTTGGCCACATCCAACTTGCCTTGATTCATAAATCTTACATTACAGGTTCCTATGGAAATTAGATCTTAATAGCATCAGACTTTCCTTTCGTCACCACATACATCCACAGCTGACTGGACTTTGGCCCAATCACTTCACTCTTTCTGGTACTACTAATACTAGCCCTCTGTTCTTCTCCAGTAGCATATTAGACACCTTCTGACTTGAGGGGCACATCTTTCAGAATCATATATTTTTGCCTTTTGGTACTGTCCATGGGGTTTTCATGACAAAGATTCTGGAATGGGTTGCCATTTCCTTCTTCAATGGATTATCTTTTGTCAGAACGCTCTGCTATAATTCTCTTCATGGATTACTGCCTTGTCATGGTGAAGGGGCTCAAAGAAGCCATGAGTTATGCCATGCAGGGATGGTAATAGTAACGTGCAAATTCTAGGCACACAGTAGGAAAGCAATCCATAATGAGAATTGCAAAATAAATTATGTAGGATATTCAGAGATGTTTGTGAGGATTTGCAGATGGAATGCTAACAAAGGAGATAGTTGCTGGACAGTTTCATGACTGTTTATGGAAAATTCAGATATAGAGAAAGGAGCCTGAACAGAGATTACTGTGATATTTTACTCTGAAAAAGTTGTACAACTGATGTCTTTGTGTGTGAGCTAGGCTTTCAAAAATAAATATGTCTCTGTCTAGCTATATGGAATGTGTATCTTTGGTAGCACTGAGAAAGGAGCATAATAAAAGGAAATTTAATAGGAAGATTGGGAGTACTGTATTTGGCTAAAAATGTAACTTGATTAAAGACAGAGAGGTCCACCACTGTGTACTGAGTGTGTGTTTTAATCTACTGAAAACTTTTGATACTGCCCCAAACACATTGGTGAATATAATTTATTGATAATTCAGGTAAATATTCAAATCGGTTGAGAAAATGTTTAAAGGTGAGATGAGACTTGCACAGCAACTTGATATTACATTATGTGTTGGAAAGCTTATCATAGCTTAGATCAGGCTCTCCCTGGGATGGCATGTTTCAGAGGGTGTAGGCAATGCTGCTTCTGGCAGTAATGTAGGTTGAAAGCAGACTTGCACAATTGGACTTCTGTTGGGATACATTTGAAAGGAAATAAAAATTTCTGTTGAGTTTCTCTATGGCCCAGATCTTCACTTTGGTTCAGTTGCCAAAGCAGATGCTAAACCGTACAATTATATTAATTGCGTAAAGTGGATCCTAATTGTTGAAACCTTCACATAACTCTAAATCAAGCAGCTTGAAGAACATAAAATATTTTGTTGGAAAGTAGGCTATTTAAAAATAAATTAAAACTTGTAACAGTAGGCCCTGCCATTTGTGACTCAAAGGTACTGTACTTTTTCAAGAGGAAACTGGATTTTCTTTGTTTTTCTTTAAAGATGTTTTGCTTCTTATTCAAGAAGCTTCTTCAGTTCTGACAGTGATGGATCAATGGCTCCCTGGTTGTGCAGAATAGTCTGCAAAAATGAAACTACCAAACAACAGTTCATTAAGACCATGAACTCCATCGCCAGAAATAACGCAAAATACAACAAACTCAGATCCAGACCAGACCTAACACTACTCCAACGCATCCGCTCTCGGGAACTACATGCCGAACTCCGGAGACGTTGTGACCAAGGTGAAACTAACTTCTACATTGACTACCGCTCTGATTGCATCAGGATCAAAACTCATAACCCTCCAAACCCACTGTCATCTCCAAACCCACTGTCCCTCCTCAACCATCCCACACTTCTCCACCCACCATCCCTCATCTACAAACGGACCCCCCCAGCACTTCAAGCAATGAATAGGATAGTGTGCCTCTTACTACCTCATTTCAAGCCAATTTCAACTCAACTCAATCCAATCTCACCCCTGATCACAAACTCAATCTCAAATGTAAACTAATCAATGCAAGAAGTATAATCAACAATAAATGGTGGGGAGTGGAAGGATTTATATTCCTTGCAGTTATCTGGTTGTTGACTCTTTTTATGTGAGTGGTTTATGTACTTGGACGTTTATCTGTGCCCTCAGAGTCACCTGAATATTGTAATAGTTTTATAAACAGGCGATAGGTGGTGTCATATTTCCAGCCCCCTTATTGAGAGAGGGCGGTTCAATTTTAATGTAGATGGCCCCTTTGACTCCTCTTTCAAACCAGTGGTCCTCTCTGATCTGATTGTGGACTTTGTTATCTTCAAAAGATAATCTTTCAAAAGTTATCTTTCAATTGCAGATGGACTGCTGATTCTTGTCCTCATGGGTTATTTTCCTATGTTGTGCCAAACATTTCTGGTCATTTTGTTTTTCCAAAGTACAGGTGTGCACATGTCTCACTGCATTGCACTGAAATTTCTTGGATGAGAAGCAAAATATCTTCAAGGAAAAACAAAGCAAGTCCAGTTGCCTCTTGAAGAAGCACCTTTGGGACAACCATGACCTGAATGACTGAGAATCTCCACAGACATTTGCTTTATGAATGGAATTTAGGCTCTTTCCTTTTGTATCTCTATTAAAAAGAACATGAGCAACTTTACATAGGAAATATTCCAAATATTCATAAGAGTCCAAATATGTAAGAGAGGGTATTTGGCAATTCCATGTCATTGCAACAGTGCAGGCCTCAAATACTTAGTTTGTTGAGAATGTATGCTCTGCATTTTTACTCCATTTGAGTATAAGGTATTGACATGTATATATACATTTCCTTAAGTGTCTTTTATTTAATATTTCTTATAATGGTTCACAAGTATTTATATTAAGTCAGTCCCTATAAGAAAGGTAAAATTGTAATAAAGGACAATAGTTATAGCTCAAGGTTGAAACCAGTGTTTTTTAAATTCAAATATATGTTAGAAGTTTGTTTGGAAGGAAAATAACTTTCTCCAAATGTTAAAGATCTTATTTTAAAATAGAACCATACAGTTCGAAGTTGCCATTTAGATCATCCACTCCAATCCCTCATTGACTATGGGAAAAATTAAAGTATCCTTGACAGATGGTTTTGCAGCTCTTGTTTGAACACATGCATTGGAAAGAAATCTACAATGTCTCCCAATCATTGGTTTCTGATTGTTTTATCTTTCAACCAAATGTCCAAAGATACTTCCCAAGAAGATCCCTTTACTCCTCCACTCGAAACAGAATACCCTACAAAAATAGACTAACAATACTGGGTCTAGAACGCTTAGAACTACGATGCCTAAAACACGATCTAAGTATTGCCCACAAGATCATATGCTGCAACGTCCTGCCTGTCAATGACTACTTCAGCTTCAACCGCAACAACACAAGAGCACGCAACCGATTCAAACTTAATATTAACCGCTCCAAACTTGACTGTAAAAAATATGACTTTAGCAATCGAGTTGTCGAAGCATGGAACTATTACTGGAATCAGTAGTGTCAACCCCTAACTTCCAACATTTTCCCTTAGACTATCCACGATTGTCCATTCCTAAGAGGTCAGTAAGGGGCGGCCCCTGTCCAATTGCCTCTCCTTTATCGCATATATCTTTTCTTCCTTTCATATATCTTCTCCTTTATTTTTATATCTTTTCTTCTATCCTTTTCTTTATATATATTACTACATGTCTACTCTCTTCAATATTTATTGTGTATTGGACAAATAAATAAATAAATAAACTAGAACTTTCCTATTATTGAATCTATTATTCCACACAGCAAAGTGGTTTATTCCCTCTCCAAGCACCCAGAGAAAGGAAAACACTCCGTTCACTCTGGACTGCCAAAGCCTCCTTAAGCACCACCGAAAGGCTCCTCTGGCAGCCCAGAAAAGCCTGAGATGGCCGGGATTAAAAGGGGAATGGCAGGAAACAGGCCGGGCCTTCATGCCACTCTCAAATTTCCTGGGAAATTTTTCCGGGCTCAGGTTCTTCAGTAGAAAATGATTCTTGACAAGAGGCAAAAAAATCTTGAACATCCGGTTCTTTTCTAGAAAAGATCTTAAGTAGAGGCGTTCTTAGGTAGAGGTACCATTGTATACCCTTTTTAAATGAATTTTCATACTTAAAATACTACCAAACAGTCCCTTATTAACCGCAGTCTTGGAAGAACATTTCTGAAGGATAAAACTGTCTTTTATCACTACAATCCTTCAATAAAAACTCATTGATTAAAATAAAATATATAATCAATATCAAAATAGATTAATGAGTTAGAAATCAGCAACAGAAATATAATAGCAACAAACTGTCTAATGACAGATTTTTGGGTGTATTGTGATTTACAAACTTTACTCAGCTGGGCGTGTCACCTAGTGAACTTACTAAAAATGGTTTTTTTTTAAATTTTCAGGAATTGACTTAAAAAATAAATTGTGCACTCTTCATGATCTTAATCAAAAACATATTTCAAATCAACATGTCCATTTTAGAGTGCCAATATCCTGCTCCATATTTTCATTAATGTGGCAAACATAGCAGCATTTAGCATTTGCAAGATAGATAAATGAAATGTCTGCCTAAATCTTGGCTTTTATAAAATAGAAGAAAAACAGATAGACCCCCTACCCACCCACTTTTTCTTCTGGCATTGCCTACTACTTGTTTTGGACCTGGCAAGCAATTCAGTCGATAACTCTTGTGGAAATGGGCCCCCTAACAGAGGGAATGTTGCCCAATTTTAGTCTACATGATGAATTCATGTGCTGTAGAAAGAAGAACCCACTGTTCCCCACAATTCATTTGTGTTCCATTTTATCCAGTACTTGGACTGGATCTTATGCAAACTAGGCAGGGTAGCTTTCTTTTGGGAGCGAGATGGTAAGCCAAGATCTGATTTAAGGGAAGAAATGTATGTTTTTATTTAACAAATAATAGGTGGAGTATGAGCTATGACACCAGATTTAGCAATAGGGTTGTCCTTATTTGCTCTATTACTTAAATATTATTTTGTAATCTTGAAATAGTTTGGGATTTTGTTTAAAATAATCAGTTTGACGATCATGTGCATGGTTTTTCTTATCCAAATAAGGAAATAGTAGTCCCAAAATGTGCTTCTACTTTTTATTTGACCTATTTTGCTTTAGCTGCAGAATTGCTAATTTGCTGTAATGCTAGATTATTATTAATAGCACACTTAGAGAATTGCATCTGTGCATGCCTAACATAATTAAGTATGGAAAAGAAAACAAAGAAGACAAATATGTAGGAGCTGTGGTGGCGCAGTGGCTAGAATGTAGTATTGCAGCCTAATTCTGCTGAATACCAGCAGTTCAATTCTCACCAGGCTCAAGGTTGAATCTGCTTTCCATCCTTCCGAAATGGGTAAAATGAGGATGCAGATTGTTGGGGTCAATATGCTGACTTTGTAAATCTCTTTGAGAGGCTGGCAAAGCACTTTGAAGTGGTATATAAGTCTAAGTGGCTATTGCTATTGGGAAGCAATATACGGTGATCCCTCGAGTATCGCGAGGGTTACGTTCCAAGACCCCTCGCGATACTCGATTTTTCACAATATAGTGGTGCGGAAGTAAAAACACAATCTGTGCATGCGCACCCTTTTTTCCCATGGCCGCGCATGCACAGATGGTGTTTTTACTTCCGCACCTGGCCCAGGGAAGGTTCCTTCCGCCGCCCAGCAGCTGATCTGCTCGGCAGCGCCGCAAAGGGGAAACCCCGATCTTCGGCTCCTCGCTGCTGCCGTGCCCGCCGCTTGTCCACCGCTTGTCCGGCCGCCGCTTGTCCGGCCGCCGAACTTCCGCGTTTGGCTTCAGGACTCAGCTTGGAAGCGGCGCAGCTGTTTTAAAAGGTCGCAGCTGGCCTGGGGGGCTTCCCAGCACCCCCCCCGAACCCGGGTTGGGGGTTCGGGGGGGTGCTGGGAAGCCCCCCAGGCCGGCTGCGACCTTTTAAAACAGCCGCGCCACTTCCCAGCTGACTCCCGAAGCCAAACCCGGAAGTGGTTTTTTTTTAATTAATATTTTTTTAAAAATCGCGATATAGCATTTCGCGAAGATCGAGATCGCGAAACTCGAGGGATCACTGTACAGTTTAAATGCCTAACGAGACTCAATCAGGTTTCAGCTTCTGCATTATTCTATTTAAAGAAAGAAAACATGTATGAGAACCATCATTGCGAAATGGATCATAGAATCTACACTGCATGTCTCTGGTCACAAGTATTTTTATATAAAACAGGACTTATGGTTCCTGGACATTGTATTAAATTGTCATTAATTCCTCACTATTGGTCATCATGATGATCATGTGTATATCTCAGGGAGGAAAAAGCTTTTACTTTGATTTGACCCATGGAAAAAACCCCCAGTGACCTAAGCTTTAAGAAGATCATCCAGTGAATGCATATGGATGAGAAGAGGCTTTCTGTCTTGTGCAACCATTTCACTCTCACACATACTGTATGCCTTTTCTCTTCCATTCAGTCTGCAGAGGATTAAGATAAATATTCTCGACATCTATCAGATAACATTGCTCAACACTGGTCACAGTCGGATGCAACTAAGTACTTCAGTTGGATAGAATTGGTAAATAACTAAGGATTCTCTAATATTTACAGCTCCTGCTCCAGAAGGTAGCAGTGGAAGCCAGGAGGGTCTTCAAGTAGATTTATTTTATGTGCACAGTGCATCCTTTCCTGGTTCGGGATGCTTTGCTCACAACCAATCATCCTCTAATAAATTCCCAGCTAGATTACTACATTGTGCTTTACTTGGGACTGTCCTTGAAGGCTATCTGGAAATTACAGCAAGTCCAGAATTCAGCACTGCATGCAATGCTCAGTATTCTATGGTTTGCACATATTATATCACTACTTTCTCATGCGTGCTGCACTTTTCATAGTCTTATCTGGGTGCAATTCAAGTTGCTGATTATCAACTTTAAAATCCTGAATAACATAGGGCCAGGGGATTGTTGGCCCACCTAAAGGATATCTGATCTTTCTACCAAAATGCTCAGTATGAGTGGGTCTTCTCTTAAATGCTGTCATCTCCCTAAATCCTGAAAGACTGTCTTATATGAAGTAGCCCTTACCCTGTGGATTATCCTTCTCCTTGCGATGTGGCAGGCCTCCAATTTCCCAGCCTTCTGGAAGGCTTTAAAACTTGGTATTTCCCACAGCAGAAATGGAACTGCTGCCGAATGCAGCTGGATATGGATATGTGGGAATATATTGCCTTTAAGGCACCAGCTGTTTTGTGCTGTTTTTTTTAAGTTTCCTATTTTTATTGTTGCTCCGTGAGCCTCCTGGAGTTATGATATGTAAAATCAGCAACTATAAGTGTTTTAAATAAATATAGTGATACCTCATCTTACAAAACCCTTGTCATACAAACTTTTCGAGATACAAACATGGGGTTTAAGATTTTTTTGCCTCTTCTTCCAAACTACTTTCACCTTACAAACCCAAGCCGCCGCCACTGGGATGCCCCGCCTCCAGACTTCTGTTGCCAGCGAAGCGCCCATTTTTGCGCTGCTGGGATTCCCCTGAGGCTCCCCTCCATGGGAAACACCACCTCTGGACTTCCGTATTGTTGCGATGCTGCAGGGGAATCCCAGCAGCACAGAAACAGGTACTTCACTGGCAAAGGAAGTCCGGAGGTGGGGTTTCCCAGTGAGGGAATCCCAGCAGTGCAAAATCGCAGCATCACAAAAACACGGAAGTCCGGAGGTGGGGTTTCGAGGACCTTTGTGCTTTTGCGATGCTGCAATTTCGCTGAAGCTCCCCTCGCTGGGAAATCCCACCTCCGGACTTCCATTGCCAGCGAAGCACCTGTTTTTGCACTGCTGGGATTCCCCTGCTGGGGTTCCCCTGCAGCATCACAAAAACATGGAAGTCCGGAGGTGGGGTTTCCCATGGAGGGAAGCCTCAGGGGAATCCCAGCAGCACAAAAACGACTGGCAAAAGGGGTGAGTATTAATGGGCTTGCACACATTAATCGCTTTTCCATTGATTCCTATGGGAAACATTGTTTTGTCTTACAAACTTTTCACCTTACAAACCTTGTCCCAGAACCAATTAAGTTCGTAAGACGAGGTATCACTGTACATTTAAAAGTGAATGAAAGACAACACAGCAATCCCATATGCTTCCCATCATTAGGAACCCTTTCCTTAATAAAATGTATAAAATGTATAAAATGAAGATGTTGCTGTTACTGGAAGTATTCTACTCACATATTTCTTCAGGGATAAAGCTATTGTGCTGTAACAATAAATACCCAGGAAACGTATTTCAAGAAAATGTACACAATTAAGCAAAACTAAACACTTAAAATTTATTGCTGTTCAAGCTTTGGTGATTGTCTAGACGAAAGCAAAGGATTTGTTTGTCTCAGCCAGTTAATTTAGGATACCTGATTACAACATGAAAAAGCTTATACAGTATCTCTTCTTCCTGTTTACTTCCAAATACTTTGTACAGCATGTATTTTGCAGGAGACGGAATTTCAGATTCCTATATGATTAATTTGTACAGACTGTTGTTCATTCATTTTCTACAATTGTATATCTGGATAATAAGAGTCAATTTTATTTTTTATATAGATACATCTCCTTTTCCCACAAGATCACTAAAGGTTGTTTCAATCAAACATAGGATGATTAAATGTGTATATCAAATGATCAGCACTACTGTGTTATTGAAAAGTTTTGAAACTGATGCATCATTTAAGAAAAATGATTCACAAATTGAGAAAAAGACAATTCAGTCTTCAACTTTTAAAAACACATCTAAAATGTACAGTTGTAAACAAAATGATTTAAGTACAGTACTTTGTAATACAGTAGTACCTTTACTTAAGAACTTTTCTAGATAAGAACCGGGTGTTCAAGATTTTTTTGCCTCTTCTTAAGAACCATTTTCTACTTAAGAACCTGAGCCCAGAAAAATTTCCCAGGAAATTTGAGAGCGGCACAAAGGCAGAGCCAGTTTCCTGCCATTCCCTCTGGGTTTCTCTCTCTGGTACAGTGTATGGGAGGCAGCCTCGCCCTGGGTGTATGCGAGGCGCGTGCTCCTCCTTGCCGCCTCAGAGTCCCTCTTTTTTTTTTAAGCTTTAAAATTTTGGATTTTTTTGATTCCCCTAGCCTTCTTCCTTCGGCAGCGACTGTCCTCCTCCTCTTCTTCTTCCTCCTCCCCCCACCCTAATTCCGAGCATTAATTCATTAATTCATTCATTCCTTTATTCCTTTATTTATTTATTTATTAGATTTGTATGCTTGCAGACACGGGGCGGCTCACAACAACAATAGAACAATTAGACAAATCTAATAATTAAAAAAACATTTTAAAATGTTATTAAAGCAGACATACACACAAACAAACATACCATACATGAATTGTATAGGCCCGGGGGAGATGTCTCAAATTCCCCCATGCCTGACGGCAGAGGTGGGTTTTATTTCTTCCCTAATGGGTTTGCATGCATGATTTGCTTTTACATTTATTCCTATGGGAAAAAATTGCTTCTACTTACAAACTTTTCTACTTAAGAACCTGGTCATGGAACAAATTAAATTCTTAAATAGAGGTACCACTGTACCTTTAATTCCCGTCTGTTCATATGGACTTGAGAAGAGATTAAGGTGTGTTGCCTCACTGTAGAAATAAGTTAATATACATATTTTGGAAAAATTTACTGA
Source organism: Erythrolamprus reginae (assembly GCF_031021105.1). Classification (NCBI taxonomy): domain Eukaryota; kingdom Metazoa; phylum Chordata; class Lepidosauria; order Squamata; family Dipsadidae; genus Erythrolamprus; species Erythrolamprus reginae. The sequence goes on from NC_091951.1 coordinate 129,784,006, forward strand.
TGCAAGTGAATTATCATTTGCATTTTTTTTAATTTAAAATTTTCAGACTTGTTTGCATTTTCTTATCCTTTGGCTCCAAACAATATATATGATAAGAAAAACACAACCATCCTTAAAATGTGCCCATTCATCAGGAATTTGTATATTCTGTAGGTTATATTTTAAAGGCACTTCTAAAGTTGGGCAGGGGGGGTTTGTTCTCTTATTTAGAAATAGAAAACTGTAGTCTGTTTAATAAGTTGTATCATCCCAGAATTTTATAGCAGTCTATAAAATGGCAGATACAGTATCTGTAGTTTTATTTGCACTGATAACAAGAGCATTGTCTGGAAAGCAGTTTTGTTCACAGCTGTTTGGATTCACTGGACCTATATTCCTGAAGTGCAAGACATTAGGAATGGGTTCACGCAGCATACTACAACATGACTTGTTTAATCATGTCTTGTTTAAATGACGCGTGATGCTTTTGTATGATGCATTCATACAAAATGCTAAGTCATAATGTAATTTTGTACAAAGTCGTAGATTTATAGGGCTGGAAGGTGACTTCGAGGTCTTCTCCAATCCTCTGTCCAAGGCAGGAGTCCTTATACCATAAGGGACAAATGATATTAGCTTGGTATTGTTTGCAAATTTGACTAGCTCCCTTACTATCTCCTCATTCCACATCATTTGTTAGAAGAATACTGGGCCTAGGACAGAAACTTGAGGTAACCTACTGCATGTTTCCTTCCATGCAGATATAGGATCCCATGCCGAGTACGGTTGGTCAGTCTCAACAGTAATTTGATGATGCTCATGTAAAAGATGTGGGTTTTAATTGGCTGGGAATTTCTAGGAGTTGAAACCCAGGCATCTTAACCTTCTCAGATTGAGAAACACAGATCTAATGAGTAACGATTCTGTCCTCTTGTGAGAAATCAGTTACCATCAGTCCATAACATAAACAAGGCTTTGGTCAGATGATCCGAAATTAAGAAACTAGGGGAGGGGGAGGAGCGCAAAGGAACCTGGCCATTAATCATTTATTTATTTATTTTGTCCAATACAAATTGAAAGTTAAGGAGAATAAAAACGTGTAGTAGTAAAATATCAGGGAAGGGATAGAAGAAGAGATATGAGAATAGAATACATCAATGAACAGTAGAGGAAGGATATATGGATGGAAGAAAAGATATATAAAATATAGGAGAGACAATTGGAAAGGGGACGGAAGGCACTTATGCTCGCCCCTTAATCATAAGCGATCAGCCCCTTGAATGTACCCGGATCTATACATTAATGCATACGGGTCAGTGATACTGTTTCTTCGACTTTCCAAATTCTTCCGTCCGCACCAAAACCGCAGAATTCGCTAAGATCTAGGCGAGAGCATCTGCAAAGAAAAGGCGTCGAGGAGGGAGGAGCCAAGGCCCCGCCTCGTCCATTTCCCCCTCCGAAAGCGGGACGGGCGCGTCGTATTTCGCGTAGCTTTCGCGTTGCACGAACGGGGCGGGGGGTGTGAGAGCAGGCGGGGAGCTTGCGGTGCCAAAGAGCGAGAGAGAGAGCAAAAAATCTAAGCGGCTGGGGAGCTCGTTGGAGGCGCCCCCCGGTTCTTGGGTTGGGCTTCTCTTCGGCGAGCCGGTTGGCACGGACGGCGTCTTTTGGTTTGCGGACGTTTTATTTTTCAGGATGGGTAGAGAGTGAATGAACCAGGATCTCCCGCGCCAGTTAATCCGGAGCCAGGATGATATTAACGCGTGAGTATATCGTCCCACCAAATCCCACGTTCGCTTGGGTCGCGTTGATCCCGCCGGCCAGGGCGAAGCTGGATTGTAAAGGCTTGTGTACGTGACTGGAGAACGGGAACAGCCGCTTTAAAGTGAACGCGGGCATGGTGATGGAGCCCGGTCAGAACTGTCCGGATTGCGGTGCCCCTCGACTAGCTAAGCGTCTCTTGTGTGTGCCAAGCGAAGGCTAGCGATGATGTCAGGATGGAAAGCGTGACAGGAAAACATCCCAAAGGTGATTTTTTTTCCAAGAGGCAACTGGACTTTCTGCGTTGTGTGTGCGTGTGTGTTGTGTTTTTGAAGGCGTTTTGTTTCTCATCCAAGAAGCTCCTTCAGCTCTGACTGGATGATGGAAGAGTGGCAGGAGTTATACTCCTTGCAGACAGATGGTCGAAATTGAAGAAGCTTCTCGGATGAGAAGTGAAACATCTTAAAAAGAAAAAGCAGAAAGTCCACTTACCTCTTGAAAAAAGCACCTTTGGTACAATCATGAGCTGGGTCATTGAGAATCTCCAGTAACGGGAGACCATGTGACTTCTTATGGCTTTGGGCTTGGCCACTGATGGATCCCTGGAAGGTTTCCTTGTGGAGAGAGAGGGTCATCCTCAATTCAGATTCCCAGGGTCTGTGTCATTTCCTGAGGCCGAACCCTTGTACAGAATCTTATTGCTGAATAGCTTTGTTCCATCGGAATTGTGTTGCAATTCAGTGATGCAGTCTCTGGATTGCAGAATCGTCTGGCAGGAAGGGAAATGGAGATTAAAAAAGAAATGTAAGAAGCACAGTCCCATACATACTTTGCATTCCATGTTTGTGGATCGTTTATGAATATTCCTGAAGTGAATTCTTGACTGTTACTCCTTTGGCTAACCTTTTCTGACCTCTGACTTGTGGTATGTGAGAATGTAGGCACCCTCTTTAAATTTAAAAGTCAACATTATTATATTATTTAAGAAGCCATAGCTGAGCTGGGGGTGGGTGGGTGGGTGGTGAGAGCAGTTCTTTAGTATGCAAAATTGGCTTGGCCTTAAAGGGGAGTTCTATCTTGCAACTGAGCCTGTTTGGAAAAGGATATATGGAAACTATTTTTATACTGTTCTGTTCAGTTACTTAAATTTCATTCTTTCTCAGTCTATATAAATAAGAGATATTGAGAATTCCATAGGGGTGGAAGGAAGATCTGCTTCTAAAAGCTTTATTATTAGAAGGAGTTTCTCCTATTTTTAAAAGTATAAAATCAGAATAAAGGAGATAAAACTGCATCTCTTTCTGTGTTTAATTATGTATGAGAGATACATGCACATGAACACACATAGAAAACCACTATAAAAGTATAAAGACACAGATAAATGAAACGGGTATAAATTTAATCATTATTTCATCACAGAATAAAAAGTATTTATGCTTGTTTCATATATGTGAATGTATACAGTCTAATATAACACGCTGTGTAAAAAAAGACAATATAGAAAATAACCGATACTGAGTATGACTTGTTCAACAATGTATATATGACATTTATTTTCTTTTTCTTAAAAAAACAACAATAAAAATTATTTTTTTAAAAAAAAAAGAACACACACACGTTTTCAATAGCTATCTTCTTAATTACCTTTGCAGTTTTTCCTCTTACTCACTGCATGAATACTGCTATTCTGGTACTACAGGTCTCTTATATATATTGAACTTTATTGTTTGGAACCCCTGCATGCCTGTTGGCAAGCATCATTCTCAGAGAATGGGAAATGAGAGCCATAATACAACCCATATGAGCATCATTTATTTCCCACCTTCTGCCCTTGTCAGCACATGTTCTTAAAACAGAAGGTTTTTGTCAATGCAGTTGCTGATTGGGATGTAGCTACTACGAGGGGGGTTGTAAATTCCAGTGCTTGGCATTTGTCTAATACAGTGCTTGTTGACTGTTGTTCTGAAGCAGGCCATTCTGGGGGTTGGTGGTGGGAAAAACAATGAGATTAAGATTTTAAGGACAAAAGGAGCAAGAGCCAAAATGTTAATGGTTTGGCTTTTATGACACCTGTAAATTCTGCAAACATTGTTGACTACTGTGGGGTGGTTTTTTTTGTTTTGTTTTGTTCTATTAGGGCTATTCCAGGTTAAATGAAAAACCACAGTTGACATGTGTCAGGACAAATATAGTAGAGGAAATATATTCTTGCTGAGCTGATCAAACTGATGTTTAGATGCAACAAACGATAACATACAATTAACAAGCTTAGATATATCTGATTGGAAATAACATCCAATAGATCTTCACTTCTCTTAGTAATATTTTCATAGACTTTACAAAATCCTTAAATGACAGGCTCAATTGATTTTGTAGTGAGAGAAGAGAAGCCTCGTAGGTTCTGTTTTCATCAGGAATTTGAATATAACTTGCTGAACACACATTAATTTAACTGTAGGAAATTTTGTCTGACAAATATGTATTAGATATGATAATTATGAAATTCCTGCATATTTTTCCATAATATTTTCTGATATGGATTACGAACATTTGCATTTAAGATTGGAAGATACCATATAATAACAGCTAATTGGCTCTAAATTCATCACCAGTATCTTAGAAATTAACATTAAATCTAGATTGCCAGTTAAAATAATGATACCAAGGTACTGATGATAACAAACTTTTAAATAGTACTACAGTTCAGTAAAAGACAGTAATAAAAAAGTAAAATAGTAAAAAAAAGACATCAGAGGAAACAAACTTAAATATTGGGTCAGTTATCAATAATAGTTTTAAAAAAATTTTTTTCTGAAAAAAATATTCTGACTTATATGTATTTCTCATTTTAACTCAGTGGGCAACTGCCCGGACCAGGAGGGGGGGGGAACGCAATGGGGTAGCAAAAGTGGAGCTCCACCCCAGAGCACCCAATTTGCACCAAAAGATGTTGAAAGAAAATGCAGGGCGTCCTGCATAAGCCACGCCCACAGAGTGGTAGTAAAAATTTTCCATAAATTTTTGTTTTATTGACCACAGTGCAGGAGACATTTGCTAGGTTATGATTCCATGCCCTAAATTATTAACTTTTTGTAATCTAATTTACAGTGCAAACTATTACCAAAAGAAGGCACATATTTGATATTGCTACTTGGTACAGTTTTAACTTTTAAGTGCAGATTGATCTGAGCTATAGACATCTTTATAATGAGGTTATAAAGCTTTTAATACTATTTTTCAAAGTTGAAATTCAAAATTAGGCAAGATTCACAGTATATATTGACAAAGGATCCAACAGTGATTTTTTCCAATAATCTGAATCTTTAATCTTTGAAAAATGAAATCAGCAGGAAATGGAAACTTTCAACTGCTCAAATATTTAGAAAGTCAGGAAATATGTATTATATGCAAAGATAGGGAGATTCATAATTCTTTAAGATTTGGCACCACATAATGCTAATCATACTTTAAAAGCTTGGGATGGTTTTTGAGTGACTGTTATTTTATCAATCTTGAAAAATAAAAAGTCTAATATTATAAGAAAATTAATACTTTAGAATCATTTATTGAAAGATAAGATAAACCAGTTTTTCGGGAGACTAAGTCTAAGTAGTGTGGTAAAGGCATTAAGATATCTTATCCATAGATGTTCATTGGTACATGGGGAATGATCTCTTAGTCCAAACTATTTTATAGGGAGTAAGGAGCATAACACACTTTTCTTTTTTTCACTGATATTTCCAGTCCACACTTCTTCCAAGTGTTTGAGAGAAATACAGTAGTCCCTCGCCATACCGCGCTTCACCTACTGCGGCTTCACTTCATCGCGGGTTTCTGAGGAAGTCGATCGGCAGATTTAAACAGCCCGCCGAACTCGATCGGCAAGTTTTTTTAAAAAATAAAATAACTAAAATTGTAAATACTGTATTTAAATACTGTATCTAAAATAAATACTGTGTGGGAAGGATTTATAAACACTTAAAACAATGAAAACTTACCAAACAATTACAATATAAATACTTAAATAAGTACTATCAGTCGATAAATTCCCCATCACGGATTTCACCTATCGCGGCCAGGTCTGGAACGTAACACCAGCGATAGGTGAGGGACTACTGTACTCCACAACTTCAGGAATGAATTGTAATTAAATTATATGTATTTCCCCTGTTTTCCATTCTGCTGGTGAAAGCTGTGCTTGCAGCTGTAAGAATTAATTGAATACAGGGTCATCAATAAAAACACTTGCATATTGCATGAACACTAAGAGGAAAAAAGGTTCACATTAATCAAGGAAGATTAATTGACCGGTTTGAACCATCTTTGCTCTCAGTGTTCATGCAATATACAAGTATAAATAATTCCTATGATATTTAAGTTGGGCATATTGTTCATTAGTTTATTTTCCCACATCAGCCCCACGTCTCTTGGTATGAAGTTTATTTTATCTCTAAGGATTCAGCAGTGGGTTGTTCCCGGTTGGCCCAGTTCTAAGAACCTGTAGCGCTGGCAGTGGAAGGCTCTGCCCACCCGCGTAGGACGCTTCTGCACATGCCCAGAAGCTTCTGTGTGCAAGCACTCATGCGAACCAGTAGCAAAGGGTTTTAGAACCCACTACTATAATGAATGAAAGAGACCACAGAGAATGGATAGATGGTTATATTGAAAACAAATATTGAACAGGGACTTCTGAGCTCTGGGTAAAAAGCTGGAAAGGTATATTTCTAATTGCTACACAAAGCTTAGATGTACAGTGTTAATTATTTATGCCTGAAAGTGAGGACAAAACCTGCTTGGCTCACTTAGAGTTTATAAATAGCCATATTCACATTCCAGAGTGCAAACAGATTGAGAAAAACTATTGGAAACATTGCCCACCCATATGTACAATTGAAAAAAGAGACATCGAAAAAACTTTTAAAAAACCAGAAAAGGATAAAATCTTCAGGCTGTATAAGCATATTTTAAGAACATCATTAATAATTTTTGGATTATACTCTGAATATATTTCTTTAAAGAGCTTGTAATTTTTTTTGGCTTTGAGACTGTGAGAAGGGGTGAAATTTATATCAGAATTATTCATATTGTGTCAAATTTCAAACAGGTTGAGAGGGTTTAATGCAAATGCAATTAGTTTTTGATACATTGAACCTAGTCTTTCTACTTTCTTCCATTCTTGGCTGACCACCATAATTGTGGTAAATTATGTAAATTATGAAAAAGGCAACAATTACTTTCTTCCTCCCCCTCCCCCTACTTCTTCCTATTTCAATATGACTGCTGAATTGTCATGATTTTAGTTCAGCAGAGGTTTAGAATGAAAGATCTGGATTAATGTTTTGCAGAGGATTTTGAACTAAGATAAGAGCAGATTAGAGCTGTCTACTCCATTTCCTATAAATCTGTTCCAGATGTATAACTTCTGGAGCTGGAGCTCACCTCTATAACTTTTAATAGACCAGTGTGTGGTTTCTTGCCTGAGTCATAGGTTATTTAAGTTATTTAATACTTTATCGTTAAAACGTGCCTACTTTTAGATCCTGATTGTTTTTTTCGTATGGTTATACATACATTCAGATCTGTCTTCCATTTGTGATAGTAATACAGTAATGTTCCTTGTTATTTCCTCATTTTTGTGTTGTTTTGGGTGCTTTGATACTTCTGATGCTTTTGAACAGATTGAATATTTTCTCAGGCTCCTTGTTAACTCGTAATACACACAACTCTTGCTCCAAAGAGTAATGGACAAAGTTTGCAGGTCTCAAAGTTTGCAGTTATAGACAATGGACAAAGTTTGCAATACACTGAGTTTGCAGGTGGACTTTGCACTAATCTAGTAACTACTACCTACTTTTTATACCCCACCCTGCAAAAAAAAAAAGAAACTATAATCAACTATAATCCAGTAATGTTAAGTTTTTATAACTTGAAACCTCTAATATTCAACCACTGCCTAATATTCCCTTTGAATGTGGTGTATTTAAATATGTTTTTGAATAAATGACAATTATCTACATTTGAGTGACATATGAAGACATAAATCTGGTATTGAAAATTCATTGATTTGATTTATACATCACATTATGTTGAAGTCAAAGAATTACATTCAAAGTGAGACATGGAGTATTGAGGTTGGGGCATTTTATGTGCTACTCCTAAATATAAACAAGAATGCCTTTTGTAGAGCCTGCCTACCTTATAATTAAATTCTAAATCTACGTTGTACTTTGCTTATGTGCTTTGATTTGGAATTACATACATAAATAATTAAATGTATACAATTGGTCTAATTGGAGAGGTAATTGGGAAACTGACATGTACAATACGAAGTGAAAACTGCAAATAATTCGTCAACCTGTAGCTTTCTCTGATTTGACAACTCTGTGCTGATCATGTTTTAGAAAGTTGCATAATAATGTTGCATTTTCTTTGTGGTTCTGATGTGAATAGGGCAACAAAGTTATGCCCTTCCTCTCTAACTAGCAGAGTTTGCACTGGAGCCTTCAACCTGAATATCTTGGTAATTCAACTTATACTAGAGCTATAACTAAGTTAGAGAAAAAACTGTCTTCATAAAGGACTTAATAACTTGCAATATTTTCTCATTTTAGAGATGATTAGCCCATACCAGTGATGACAAATCTTTTTGTTGCTGTGTGCTAAAAGTACCAGCATCCATAATGCAATGCATGGCCCCCTGCACATGTGTGTACACATATACCCATGCTTACCTCCAATGTGTGCAAGCACCCAAGCACACCATTTTAAATCATCTTACTGGAGGGGAAATCCCGCCCCCCAAAAGAGCAGCAGCTGTGCAGCAATTCTCACTCTACTGCTTGCAGTCAGGGTTCTGGAGGTGCACCAGTTGCGGTCCTATTTGGACCGGGGGTCACTGATCACAGTCACTCATGCCCTCATCACCTCCAGGTTCGACTACTGTAACACTCTCTACATGGGGCTACCTTTGAAAAGTGTTTGGAAACTTCAGATCATGCAGAATGTGACCACGAGAGCAATCATGGGCTTTCCCAGATATGCCCATGTCTCGTCAACACTCCGCGGCTTGCACTGGCTGTCGATCAGTTTCCGGTCACAATTCAAAGTGTTGGTTATGACCTATAAAGCCCTACATGGCATCGGACCAGAATATCTTTGGGACCGCCTTCTGCCGCACGAATACCAGCAACCGATAAGGTCCCACAGAGTTGGCCTTCTCCGGGTCCTGTTGACTAAACAATGCTGTCTAGCGGGACCCAGGGGAAGAGCCTTCTCTGTGGGGGCCCTGGCCCTCTGGAATCAACTCCCCCCAGAGATTAGGATTGCCCCCACCCTCCTTGCCTTTCAAAAGCTCTTAAAAACCCATCTATGTCGCCAGGCACGGGGAAACTGATACGCCCCTTAGCTACTATGGTTTTTTTAGGGATGGTTCATTAGGTTGTGTGATTGTTTTTTATAAGAAGGGTTTTAAATCGCTTTTAACATTAGATTTGTACATTGTGTCAGGCCCAGCTGACCGGTCCTGGCCAGCATTAGCATGCCAAGATATCTCAAAGACAATTTTGGTTTTTTTTTAAATTACCGATATATTTTTGCTAGTTGAATTTGATACTATACACTTTTTCTGTTATGGATCACAATGCTCTACTATTTTGCATTACTAAAGCCATTGTATTTTTAAAGGCAATTTCATATGCTTCCACACTTTGATGTTGGGGTCATCTTTATGAAGAATAATATATTGCAAAAGCCTGTTTGATGTTAGGGATTGTTTTGGTGAAGATATCACAACAAGCAGATTGATTCTGAGTTAATAGCATGACATAATGACGATTGTTTTTCCTCCTTAATTGCAGAGTATCAGTCTTTAAAGTTGTTTTCTGATTCTTTCTTTCAGAAATTGAAGCCAAGGAAGCCTGTGATTGGCTGAAGGCTGCTGGTTTTCCCCAGTATGCTCAGATGTTTGCAGGTATTGCTAAAGTGCTTGCAATAAGATATAATTATATACTATTTGAATAAATGCAAGAATAAATTCAAGCTCTTTCTAGCAAGTCGTTACCCACATTTAATGTATGATTTTTAGTAAACAAATGCCAACAAATATAGTCATTTAAGCCAGTTCCACTGGTTTAGGAAGTTAATGAATTAGGTAAAGAATTGTTAGCCATAAACTTGGTTAATATTAACAAATTAGTGTTGTTGTGGCTCAGAGCTGGGGAACTTTGATTATAACATCCCTGTCTATTTAAAGTGATACTTCCTTTAGATATGATGCAACAATATAGTCTTATGAAAGGAAACATTATCTCCCTATCAGTCTCATAATTAGACTCTAGGAGGAATATTTTATATAATTCAAACTTTAAGCTGGGTGCCAAAATATATAAAGATTGGTCTGATAAACAATGCAAGAATAAGTGTAACACACACCTTTAGTGTCACCTTTAATTGATGGTCTCATTAAAAAAGATTTTAAAAGATGAAGGGGCTTTTTATTTTATGTCTACATTTGTTAAAAAACAAATTAACTGGCAAATGACCACACTGGTACCTAGTTTTATTAAAATGAGTGGGAGAAGAGTATTGGAAAAAGTTATGTCTCTTGTTTTCAGATGTCTTATTTCAGGGGTTTACTGGTTTAGAAAAAAGCAGGTTCAGAATTCTTCCCATTATCCTCATCTACCCCACATCACAGTGAATACAGGATGCTGGTTATTTGTTTATTGGACAATGGGTACTTTACATATTTCACAGCTAAGATCCAGCCTTTGTTCTCAAATAACTTTGTTCAAGCTGTCACCCAGTAAAAGTTGAACAACTATAGGAGAGTAAACTTTTCAGAGGAAATGCTGTGGTTTTCTCCTTAAAGCCTTCCTAGTAATACTAATAATTCAATCAGAGCAATGAGTATAATAGATAATTCAAGTTGAAAAATTCATTTCAGGAAAGTCAGGCTAGTGGTTATTGCAGTTCATGAGAATTAAGATGGTAAACAAACTTGTGCCAAAATAATAGAAAATGAATGTTAGCCTTAACAAAGATTGTAGGGGGAAAATGTTTATAAAGTAAGTTAGGCATTATTTTGGGTATAGTCTTGTAAAATGCATTGCTGAGTGGGTCTTTTGTGCAATTGTAATGGATGCTTGAATTTTTAATTCTTAAAATATATTTCTGTCATAGACAGTCATAAATTCTAGATTTTCTGTGGTTAGTATATGCTAAAATTCTCGCATGCAAGTATTGTATCCCGATTCATAAATGTATTTATTTCCAGAGATTTTATCATCTGGAATTTTAAGTTCTGTTGTTTTTCTTAATTTTGAAAATGTTAAATAATAGTGAAAGCATAGTATTTGGAACTTGTTTTTCAGATATGCAGTTTCCAGTTGACATAAAAACTGTGAGGAAAGATCATGAATTTTTAGATCAAGATGCAATAGAATCTCTCTACAGGTAAACTTTGGTCTGAATTTCTCTTTGGCTTAGTAATAGATGTCTAGGACTGATAACCTAAGGCTTTAATTAAGTGAAGCACTTAATTAAGTCAGTGGGCTATGACTAACACCTTGTATCTTACTTCATTCCTCTTTGGATGTCTGGAGGAATATGTATTGTTATTGTACACAATATATGCGATCCAACTTCAGATCATATGGCTTCAGTGGACTTTTGTAAGGAAAAAACCCACCTTTATATTGTGTGTGTATGTATATGTATACACACACAAACAATATGGAGGTTTTTTATTTATATTACATATACATATTACTTGTTTAATACATAAAGTGTGTAACATCTAGAAACAATGAATTTCGGTGATTTCAGTACACGGACTATCATTATAATTTGCAAAATACAGTGAAATCTTGCTAATATTTGATCTAAGGAAAGTTTAGTGTTGTCCAAATACGAGCTTGACAATGATGTGAAAGAATTCAGTAGTGTCACCAAATTTAGGAACTGGACTTAAGTTGTTTTGTCAAATATTTCAGGCTACACATTAGAAATAAATCAATTGATTGGTACTCATAATTTTTCCATTGCAAATGAAATTTCAGAATCTAGGATGCAATGCTCAGATTTTTTTATTTACAATACTGTAGATAAAATGCTTTAGGTCAGAGCAATACACAAGTTTATGTAGGTCAAGGAATACATTTTATCTTTGAGTAGCATGCCAGGAGCTGGACACCAAAAAAATAGCAAGTGGGCCTAGGACAAAGTAATTTCTCATTTACCATCTGTGTAGCATAGTGTGCATATATTGGATTTAGGACCAGGGAGACCTAGTTCAAAATTTATATTTGGGTCTTTTAAGTCAGTGTTTCCCAACCTTTTTTGAGCCGCGGCACATTATTCATATTTTCAAAATTCTGGGGGGGGGGGGGGCTAAAGAAAAGTTTGGACAAAAAAAATATCTCTTCCTCCATTTCACTCTATTTCTCCCTCCCTCTTTCTCTCTCTTCCTTCCTTCCCTTCTTTCTCTCTCTCCATCCCTCTTTCTTTCTTCCTCTCTTTTTTGCTCTTTCTTTCTCCCTCCTTCCCTCCCTCTATGTCTTTCCCTCTCCCTCCTTCCCCCCTCTCTTTCTCTCTCTCTCTTGCTTTCTTTCCCTCTCTCTCTCTTGCTTTCTTTCTCTCTCATTCTCTCTCCCCTCCTTTTTCTCTCTCTCTCTTTCTCTCTCGTTCACCACGCTGGCAACAAAGAGAAAGAGAGAGAGAGCCGGAGAGAGAGTGAAGGGCGCCATTGTCTTCGCCTCCACCCGCCGGCTCTGCAGCTAAGAGGCAGCAGCCATCAGCCCCCTCGCCCTCCCAGACGTCCCCAGCGCCCGGCCACGCGCCGCCTCCCGTTAGCCCGGCCGAATTTTCCCTGCTGCCGTTTTCTCTTCATGGCGCAAAGCCACACAGTCCTGGACTCCCGGATCGCTCGCTTCTCCGGCCAGCAAGCCGGCTGCCCGGAAAAGCATCGTGCTTTTTCAATGTGTGGCGCTTTCCTGGGCAGATGGCTTTGCTGACTGGAGAAGCGAGCAATCCGGGAGTCTGGGACTGTATGGCTTTGCGCCATGAAGAGAAAACGGCTCCGGCAACAGGGAAAAGTCGGCCGTTTTCTCTTCATGGCGCAAAGCCACACAGTCCCGGACTCCCGGATTGCTCGCCCCAAGGCAGGAGGTGGCGGAAGAGGAGAGGGGGCGGATCACGCCCCAGGCAGATGGCGGCGGCAGAGGAGAGGGGGCAGATCGCGCCCTAAGACAGGAGGCGGCGGAGGAGGAGGAGAGTGGGCGGATCGGGCGGGCAATGGGGCAGGGCAGAGAAGCCAGGGGCGCATTTGGCCGGAGGCACCGTGGGGAGACAGGGGCGGCCGCGGCTCCCTTTACTCCTACTGCCGCACCTCCCTGCCCCTGCCTCCTTTTCCCCGCCTTCCTTCTTTGGGGCCCAGCAGGAGAACGCCGGATAGGGCGGTCCGGCACCGGCAGCGCCCCACCCAGCTGGAGCTTCCCTAGGAGCTTCGCGGCACACCTGACCGTGTCTCACGGCACACTAGTGTGCCGCGGCACACCGGTTGGGAAACACTGTTTTAAGTGTCTCCTTGAAACTCGTATAGGCCTAATATATCATATTGTGCGTCTTTGATGTAGACAATATGCTTTCTCCTTTGGATTAATTGTTACTGCTCCTATCATCAAGCTTGAGAAATCTATTGTAAGTGCACTTATTTTTAACTACCATATCAGTACTAGAAAATGAAAGATTGCCAGATAATGAAAGAATTGCCATTTTAGTATCTGCAATGGCTTTCTTTGGGTTCCAAATTATAATTGTGGAAATGTATGGTTATTATTTTGGGGTGTTGGTCCCAAAGTATCATCTGAAAATCAGCCATTAGAATTTTTCTGGAAAGAGCTTGAATAAAATGCTGCAGGTGGTTAAGTAATGCTGAAATATTGCCAGAGCAGCTGAAGAGTTTTACATATATGTTATAATTACATTCTTTTTTTTCTTTTGGAAAGCAACAATCCTTCCATCTATTACACAACTACCAACTATACCTCAGGGGAGCTCAAGAATAATTGCTTAAATTGCAAACAAATTGTGCAATAATATTTTAAGCTACTTCATCCATAAATACATTGCTGGAAGGCTATGTGTAGCAAATTTCCTTTAAAATGCATGTAAATATTAAAAGAACAAGTGAATTCTCAGAGATCCTGGAATGAACTGACAATGTTTTTATTCCGTTCACTGAAATTATACGCCACTGGAATTATTGACCATTCTGATTTTGAATATATTCAACCTTTGCAAATCATATTTGAAATAAAATAACAACATTACGAATGTTTTAAAAAATAACAACCAAAATCACAGAGGTCATTCTCATTTAATGATAGGATTCGGAACTCCAACACTAAAAGTGTGTAAAAGTGTGACATCATGTACTCAATTATAATGGTAATCGCAGCAGTTCCAGTTGCCATCATTAAGTGAATCCTGCCCAGTCATTAAATGTAATGTCTCTATTTGTGACTTCCTACTGTTTTTCCCCTATTGGCTTATCAGAAGTCAGCAGTGAAGGTCACAAATAGTAACCAGACGATTGCAGGATGCTGTGATTGGAGTAATTGCAAGCTACTTGCAAGGCACCTGAATTGCAATCGCAGGATAGTTGTAGCTATGATGACTCTCATAAATATTTCCCATGCTGTCATAACTTTAAATGGTCGCCAAACAAGTGATCATTAAAGGAATATTACATGTACATTGAGGGGTATCAATTACATTAAAGAAATAATCTGTCCAACATGAGAGGGAACATCAGTAAGAACTTTTAATTCCTGAGATCCTTTTGAACAGCCAAATTTTAATGGCTTTCCTGAAAAATTAAGCACAGGTCATAGTTTTTAGAGGAATGCTATAAAACAGAAGATGTGATAAGTAATTTAGAAATAAACTTATTTATTATTGAGATCCATATAACATTACTATAAAGCTTTTCTTATATCAGAGGTAGGCAAAATTAGCTCTTCTATGACATGTGGACTTCAATTCCTAGAATTCCTGAATTAGCATGATTGGCGCGGGAATTCTGGGAGTTGAAGTCCACAAGTCATAGAAGATCCTCCTTTGTCTACCCCGCCTCATACTGAAATGAAAAGGTAAGAGTGTACAGCACTGATCTGAGATTTAGGAATTATGGGGAAATGTCACACTGCTATTTTTTTTTAATACCCCAGATGAAAAGATAATTCATTAATAACTGCTAATATGTAAATTAGAGAATATTTATTTCACTTGAATAGACAATAAATGATTCCCAATGTACAGGTCAAAGGGAATTTTTTAAGTTACCGTAGTTGAAAAAAGTTACTTGACTAAAAGAAGAAAGAAACTATGCTTGAAGATTTCCATTTTCTTATACTTGAATAAAATACCTGAAAATCTTTATCAGAAATCTCTCCCTCTCCTCCACACCAACTCATATTGAATTGAACTAGGTCCATTGAATGAGCTTAGACTGCCTTGCTATGAGGATTGTGTCTCTTTGTGATTGAGGGATGCTTTCACTGGTGAAATAAATTATGGATATCATTCACAGGATTATAGCACTTCATCAAAGCATGTGTAAATTGTGCTTTATATTTCTTTTGTTATTCATTTAAAATGCAGCAAAGAATGATACCAAAAATAGCTATAACCTTTTATGTATTGATTAAAAGACTTCAAGCCACAATATTTTTCTTAAAATTCAAAGCTTTGCCAGGCTATTTTTTTAGGACTATTAATACACACCTTGATGCCTATTTCCTTGTATGAGGTTTTTAAAAACATTAAGAAGCAAATAAAGGGAGACACTATCATCAGTGGACCAGTGCAGAAAAAATAAAGAGGATATTTGCTTATATTGTGTGCCATATTTAAGAGTGAAGACAATCAGGATTATAGCATTTTGTCTCTCTTTGTTTTCTCCAGACGGTTAAATACCTTGAATAAGTATGCAGAAATGAAGATGGAAATAAGTAAGCCAAGAAAGCGGGTAGGTTTATGATTCATAATTGTTTACCATAAAGTGAAAGACATTGGTATGCAAGGTTGTGTTTGCCTCAGGACTACACGTGAGCCTTTCCTTTTAGATACTTATGAATGAGACTTGTATTAACTAGTTTCTACCTCTGGCAAAAATCATCCCTGAGTTGTTTATGGTCAATCATGTCACCAACTCACAACTTTTATTCTTATTAACCAAAAAATGAGCCTAAAATCATCTCCAATACATTGCATTTGTCCTTTTGAATCTTCTCATAGACAAATGACCATCAGCATTGCAGAAAACAGTGGTTTTAAGCAGATGACATGAGAAGTCTTTAAAAAAACCATCCTAGACCTAGCAGGAAATGATTCAGAGGTTGAATGTAAGAAGCCACCTAGGGGCAATTGGTTGTTTTCATGACTGACTGATTACTTGATATAGTCTTACTGATCTTACTATAAAGACTGCTTTCTGCTGATAT
The DNA here is from genome assembly GCF_031021105.1 of Erythrolamprus reginae. NCBI lineage: Eukaryota > Metazoa > Chordata > Lepidosauria > Squamata > Dipsadidae > Erythrolamprus > Erythrolamprus reginae. The sequence continues at coordinate 129,800,247 of NC_091951.1, forward strand.
TAATTTTCAGTTATAAGTATAATCTGAAATATTCTCACTTGGAAATGACATTTTATCCTAAATACCATCTGTACACCCTATTACCTCCATAATATTCATGATGTTAAATGAGATGAGAGTGTTTTGAAATATAATATTCTCATTTACTATATTTTAAAACTAAAATGGTCATGGTTAAAAACAAGATTTTTTTTCACCCACGCATTTTTTATATACGAGATATGATTTTTTCCCCTGTGTTTGATAAGGGCATTAACAAATTTACATCTGCAGTGTTACATGATTATAAGCTTATAATAAGTAAAATAATAAATTTTAACACTAAAATTCCATTGAGGCCTAGATCGGAGAGTTGGGGGGAAGCGTGAAATGTTTACTTTTTCGGGGGAGGGGGGCCTTACATAAAATAATTGAGCACTAGGGGAAGGGGGAATCTCTAACTTTTAATTACACTGAAACAGCGTAAAATAACTAGAGCTGGTCTTAAGTTCATCCATGCAAAAACCATGTATTAAGTAAAGCAGTTATTTGAAGCTGAAATTCTCAAGAGTGCTGACTTGTTTGGATTCATTAGTCGGAACCTTGACAGAAACATTGTTTAGGAAATGAAGCCATCAATGCTATTTTCAGATCTTAATTATTTATGTGATATTATGTGTTAAATTTCTTTGTTTTGCTTTAAGAGTGATGAGTCTGAAGATGAAGAACCTTGTGCAATAAGTAACAAATGGACTTATGAGAAAGGTACCAAAAGATGGTCCCATCTGGAAAATATAGAGGTTTCTTGTGCACTAAGACCTGACAACCTGAGACTTAAAAGCAACGGCAGTGGGGATATTATATTTTCAGATCAAGGAGACATTCATGACAAAAGTTCAGTTCATAGTTCTAGCAGTGGAGATAGTGATGTAATCAATTTTCCAAAGATTTGCAATGTTGAGACCAGCAGAAGCTCTTCAACCTGTTCCTCGAATAAATTGGCATCCCCTGACTCTGTTTCCATTTGCTCTCCTTCTCTTATTGAGACCTTGACAACTGAGGACAAGAACGTGGATAAACTATGCCATAAAAAAGGAAACTGTTTCTTAAAGAAAATAGAGAAGCTGCGCTTAAGAAGTGGCACCTGTAAGAAACAAATGCATTTGAAGGCCAAATTCAACATTAGTGAGCCGACTCTCCTCGAGGGATTGAGTGAAGAAAAGATGAGAAGCTTAAATTGCATAGACATTTCTGATGCACCAGTGAGTCGGGCGATACAGCCTTCTTACTATCTCCAGAGCTGTAGCAGTAGCAGCAGCAGCAGCCAGTCTGGAGACAGTAGCACTGTGAGCACCCCAAGCCCAGTCAGCAAAGTAAGGAGACACAGTAAAAGAGGAGAAATGTATGCTGAAGAGTTTGATCCCAGCAAGCTTTCCTTAAGGAGTGATTTTTCTGAGCAAAACTTCAACAGTGAGATATGTTTACACAAAAACAAAGTATTTCAGGTACCACAAGGTCATAAGCCTGGGACTTTCCCCAAAGCACTTACATATAGTCTGTTGTCTCCAATAGACAATACCTCAGTAAACTGGAGAACAGGGAGTTTTCATGGATGCCAGAGAAGCAGGGATAAGTTTAATTCTCAGGAGCCAGAAGGATCATGTGACTCTCCTTCACTGATGGATAACAGGCTGAGTATATATGACAATGTGCCAGAAAATCTTCACAAAGTGAATTCACCAGAGACTGATGATGATGATGTCTTTACGGAACTAGACAATGTTATGGAACATGTGAATGGACTTAGGAAGTTGGTCAGCCAATGGACAGAGAAGTTATCTGATGATGGTGATTCTGATTCTGCAAGTTACTCTAATCAATCCACTTCTCCATGCCCGTCATCTCCTAAAGAAATCCATCTTGAAATTAAAAAGCATTCAGAAGAAAAATCAGCAGAATTGCCAAATATTGATGGTGAAGACAACTGCAGACACCTTGGTGAACAGGGTCTAATGGAACTGACGTATGTAATGGGAACAGGAACAGGGATGATACCAACCCATTCCATCAGGTTTGTTGAAATTGCAAAGAATCACAATAAAATGTGAAATGTGTAACAAATAAGTTAATCAGACTGATTAACCCTAAAAGCAGTCTATGTTAAATGCTGCTGAATTAAATTGCTTAATAATGACAATGACAACTGAACTAAATGTCAAATGTTTCAAGTTATGATGTATAATTATTATGATTGGAAAGTTATTAACTGTATAAATTAAGTAATGGATGGGAAAAGAAAGTAGAGTTATTACCAACAATAATAGGCATCTTAGATGCAATTTCAAAGCATCTGGAACACTTAACATTGATAAACTTGCCATCAGTCAATTGCAAAAGGCAGCTTTACTTAGAACAGCTTATATTCTAAGACAGTGGTGTTTAATAATATTAAACAACAATATCTGCTTAACCTTACCCAGATGGATGGGAAGAAATTGATAGGTGTACAGGAATACCAAATCCAGTTTAATGATCTGGTGGATTGTGCAACCCAGTATAATATTATATTCTTATCAGATATTTTCAAATATTTAGAATTTTCAATGGACCAGTATACCTTTCAATATAGAATTGAGTAGTAAAAATGGCATTAATATGAAAAAGCATTTATGGTTTTTGTTTTTCAGGCATGTGAGAAGACCCTGGTCTAGTAGAGAAGGCACACATTTTGAAAGTCTTTCTTCACAAATGGACAGCCAATCAGCAACTTGTCTGAGCCGCATGCAAAAGCTTGCTTTATTAAAACTAACTACTTTAATGGATAAATACTCTCCTTCTAGCAAGCAAGGATGGAACTGGTAAGTTAAAAGAAATTAAGGGCTTTAGAATTTTATGGGCAAAATTAATAATGTTCCACTTTTACAGGAGTGCACTGTGCATTTCTTAAATATACCCTTTACATCAACAAGTAATTCTTGATGTTCTAGTTTGGCTCTGAAACTAGAACATTGATTAGCATATTATGGTAGAAAGTGAAACATTCAAAACATTGCCTACCTTAATTTAAATAAAGGTAGTTCGGTTGAAGTTATTCTCAAAGTCTACTCATATCTCTGCTGCTTGTTTTCCAGCAGGGCTGCCACATGATCCCAGAAAAATATTAGTTTAAGGAGGTGCCACTTGTGTCTTGAATTGTTTTGTCTATTTTCAGTGTGGCTCATAGCACAGCTCTGCTTTCTACAGTAATTCCATCGTTGCATTATGTTAGTGATGTAGAATTTTATACAAACCATTTAATATGTTGTATCTAAATTAAAAACAAGCAGTTAACAGACTTTAGGGAATATTTTGGTATAGATTTAAGATAGACCAAGAAAGATATAAGCAGCAGTAGAATCCTAAAGGCAAATGAATGATATTAGAGATAAGCTCGTTTGTGGTCATTTGCTGTATGTAAATATTGAATACTGATATTGATACAAGATTCAATAATACTGATATTGAATCTTCAGCTTAAGGCAGAAGAAATAAAGTCATGTTTTCATCCTGAGCCCTCCCATTTCTCTTACCTGTTTGGCCTTCTCCTGATGCAAGGATGGAGCGGGATAGGAGCCATGGTTTTTGGCACATTATGGGATACAGATATTGTGCAAGCTTAACAGATCTACTTAGCATCTTTTTAGTATAAATCACATTATTGAAACCAATAATTTTGCTATCAAAAACTGATGTTGTAAACTTGTAATCAAGAGATACTAAGAAGCTTTGAAAGTGAAAGGAAATTGGAATTAGAGGGAAGGTTCAGCCTGACAAGGGGGCATTGATTCTGCATCACATTTCTACCCTAATGCAGAAGAACCTGGAAATATTGTTTGTCATCTGTCATTATCATGAAATGCAATGATAAAAATTTACTTTAAAGTTTAAAAAATGTTGCTTATTTATTCACTTAAAAAATAAAAGTCAACCAAAGGGAAAATTGTAAATAAAATCTCCCTCAATTGTACAAATAGCTACAGTATGTCTAAATAGCTTGTTTCTCTATAAAGTTGAAATTTATTAAGCAATGCAAGTAATGTCATATTGACATTGCTTTGTTACCTCAGGGGTATTTTAACCTAATCAAAAATCTGGTTATATCCACTTAGTTCTGTGGCACCCAGACACCCTTGTTTACTAATGAATTATTTTCATATTTTCAGGACTATTCCAAAATTCATTAGAAAAATAAAAGTCCCTGATTATAAAGATAAAAATGTATTTGGAGTACCATTGCAATTAAATGTTCAAAGAACAAGTCATCCTCTTCCAAGGAGTATATTCCAAGCTATGGACTACTTAAGACACAATTTTCTTGACCAGGTACCAATATGAAATGTGTTTAGGTTCATATCTTTAGGGTTTTTTTTTCTCTATTTGTCTGTCTGTCTCTGTCTCTCTCTCATACAGGGGTGGGTCCCTATCGGTGTGGGTACTCTGGTAGCAGCCCACTGATGATGCAATTTAGTTGTGACAGCTCTGCTGCCATCTTTCCCAGTCTGTACATGTCACCATTTATTTTTGTAATTTTTGGCGCTTTTTTCCTGGTTTGGATGGCTTCTCAGCTGTGTTTCAGCTTGAAATGTCCTTCTGTGCATCCACGGAAGTAGAATTGCATGATGGGATGTTGCAGTGCGCACTGGTAGCAAAAGATAAGTGGAATCCACCCATCTGTGCGTGTGCGCGCAAGCACGCACACAAACACACACCAGTAGAAGTCCAGTACACAAATTTATCAGGACCTGAGAATTATTGTTAGTTATTATTACTGTTTATTTAATTTGTATCTCACTTTTATTTTTACTAGAACTCAAGGTAGCAATCATATCCCATATACCTTTCTGGTCCTATATTACCCACAATAACAATCCTGTGAGGCGGTTTAGGCTGAGACAGAGTGACTGGCCCAAAGTCACCCAGCTGGCTTTCATGGCTAAGGTGGAACTTGAACTCATGGTTTCCAGCTGGGTGCCTTAAACATTAGACCAAACTAGCTCTATTGGCATGTAATTGCTACTTAAACAACTTGGTACTTAAATAGATACATTGTCTTCGACCATGATTCATTTTGACACACATTTGATGACAAACTCTCTTTTTGTCCCTGACCCATCTTTTAGCTTTCAGACCTGTTTTTCATAAATCTTTTTAAAGAAAAATCTCTAGGATGCCGACGTTTCTAGTCCATGTCCTTTCTGCTAAATCTAAACTATATATTTCATTCATTTGATGTTTGGAGCATGAAGTTGCTTTATGGGGTTGATCATGGTTATACATAAGATCACTTTCTCAAGTTTTTCTCCTTCTTAATTGTAATTGTTAATACATGTTGTGCACTTGACACTAATATTTTGATACATTAATATATAGTAATTAGTCCTATTCAGTCTCTGTGTGTGTGTGTCTATATTTATCGTTATCTATCTATATATCTATATTTATATTTACTTTTAAAACATTCTGTTTTCTAGGTTGGTCTTTTCAGAAAATCTGGTGTTAAATCTAGAATCCTCTACTTAAGAGAAATGAATGAAATTAATCCAAATAACATAAATTATGAGGGTCAATTGGCCTTTGATGTGGCAGACATGTTGAAGCAGTATTTCCGGGATCTTCCAGAACCTATATTCACTAGCAAGCTCTGTGAAACCTTCCTGCACATCTATCAATGTATGTAGATTCTTTATTGTTCTGAGGTAAAAGATGGACGAGGGGTCATTTCTGGTGGAGGATATGAGGAAGGTGTTTCTGGCTCATTCAGTTTAATGAGGGTAGTGGAGAATTCCCCCCACCCCCCTAGATAACCACATTAAGAGCAATAGAGGCAAGGGTTGGTATTGTATGTGACTTGATGGAATAATTAGGCTAGGTAACTAGTGTGTTATGAAACCCCCCAGTGTGGGTTTAAATGTTTGCACAAGCACTTGATTGAAGTGATGCCTAGATTGGACAGCTATTTTAGTCATCTAGTATGAATGAAACTTCATAAACTGGCAGATGGTCATCTATAATTTTAAGATTATATATTATAATATTATTTTTTGAAACAGTGTCATCTGATGGGACTCAAGAGGTATCCGTTTTCCAGAGTCTGTCCTTCCTGAGATCTGGATGACCCCAGTCTTGTTTGCTTTCTGGGAGATTATAAAAACTTAGTTTTCTCCTCAGATATGGGTCTGAGATATTAGTGGAGCTTAGTATGGATATTTGATTTTGCATTGCCAAGTACTTATATACTTGTCAAGTACTATCTGAATCAAATTGGGGTTATTTCATGATTAAAAAAATATTTATATATATTTTGGTTAGCCACCTATAGTTATTTTTTAAATAAGAGATCACATAAATTTGTTAAATTGATTAATTCATTTCTGGACATTTAAATTATTATTTTATCCCTGAAATAAATTATCTTATGCTTTTTAAATATAATCATAGTGGTACTGCTACTGGTACTACTAACTAAGGCACCAGTTATAGTCAGGCAGAATAGCTTCTCTTGGTTTCTCTTAGAAATGCAAAGATTCTTAATGATTCACTATTTAGTTCATAGAAACATAGAAACATAGAAGTCTGACGGCAGAAAAAGACCTCATGGTCCATCTAGTCTGCCCTTATACTATTTTCTGTATTTTATCTTAGGATGGATATATGTTTATCCCAGGCATGTTTAAATTCAGTTACTGTGGATTTATCTACCACATCTGCTGGAAGTTTGTTCCAAGGATCTACTACTCTTTCAGTAAAATAATATTTTCTCATGTTGCTTTTGATCTTTCCCCCAACTAACTTCAGATTGTGTCCCCTTGTTCTTGTGTTCACTTTCCTATTAAAAACACTTCCCTCCTGGACCTTATTTAACCCTTTAATATATTTAAATGTTTCGATCATGTCCCCCCTTTTCCTTCTGTCCTCCAGACTATACAGATTGAGTTCATTAAGTCTTTCCTGATACGTTTTATGCTTAAGACCTTCCACCATTCTTGTAGCCCGTCTTTGGACCCGTTCAATTTTGTCAATATCTTTTTGTAGGTGAGGTCTCCAGAACTGAACACAGTATTCCAAATGTGGTCTCACCATCATTCTATATAGTGGGATCATAATCTCCCTCTTCCTGCTTGTTATACCTCTAGCTATGCAGCCAAGCATCCTACTTGCTTTCCCTACCGCCTGACTGCACTGTTCACCCATTTTGAGACTGTCAGAAATCACTACCCCTAAATCCTTTTCTTTTGAAGTATTTGCCAACACTGAACTGCCAATACAATACTCAGATTGAGGATTCCTTTTCCCCAAGTGCATTATTTTACATTTGGAAACATTAAACTGCAGTTTCCATTGCTTAGACCATTTATCTAGTAAAGCTAAATCATTTACCATATTACAGACGCCTCCAGGAATATCAACCCTATTGCACACTTTAGAGTCATCGGCAAATAGGCAAACCTTCCCTACCAAACCTTCCCCTATGTCACTCACAAATATATTAAAAAGAATAGGACCCAGAACAGATCCTTGTGGCACACCGCTTGTAACCTGACTCTGCTCAGAATACTCGCCATTAACAATAACTCTCTGATGTCTACGCTTCAGCCAGCTGCAAATCCATTGAACTATCCAGGGATTAAGTCCAATCTTCACTAATTTATCTATCAGCTCTTTATGTGGAACCGTATCAAAGGCTTTGCTGAAGTCCAGGTAGGCAATATCCACGGCACCACCTTCATCCAACACCTTTGTGACATAGTCAAAGAAATCAATGAGATTAGTCTGACATGATTTGCCTTCAGTAAAGCCATGCTGATTTGGGTCTAATAAGTTATTGTTTTTTAGGTGCTGATTTATCCTCTTTTTGAGTAGAGTCTCCATCATTTTAACTACAACTGATGTCAAGCTAACTGGCCTGTAGTTACCAGCTTCTTCTCTACTGCCCTTCTTGTGAATAGGCACAACACTGGCCATTCTCCAATCCTCAGGAACTTCTCCTGTTAACAAGGATTGGTTAAACAAATCAGTCAGGGGGGTAGCAAGGACAGATCTGAGTTCTTTAAGAACTCTGGGGTGGATGCCATCTGGACCCATTGCCTTATTTATCTTTAATCGTTCAAGTTCTTCTAAGACATCGGCTTCTAAGATCACTGGAGCTGAATCCGTACAGCTGGAAGCAATGCTATATCCCTCTATAGTATTATTTTGTAAGGTGTCTTTTGAGAAAACTGAACAGAAGTAGCTATTGAAATGGTCAGCGATCTCCTTATTCCCATTAATGCATGTATTATTCCCGGTACTAAGCTTCGTGATGCCGCAGTTTTTCTTCTTCTTATCATTAATATATCTGAAGAAGGTTTTATCCCCCTTCTTTACAGATTTGGCAATTTCTTCCTCTTTTGAGGCTTTAGCAGCATATATTATCTGTTTCGCCTCCTTCTGTCTCATTTTATATACCTCCCTATCAGCTATACTTCCAGACTCTTTATACCTCCTATAGGCAGCCTTTTTTTCATTGACTATAGCCCTTACATCATTGCTAAACCATAGCGGTTTCTTCTTCCTTTTACCTTTAGTTATTTGTCTTACATACAGTCCAGTGGCTTTTAAGATGGCCTTTTTTAATACAGTCCACTGGATGCTCGCTCCTGCCATTTTATCCCTCCCCTTTAATTCATTATCTAAATATTCTCCCATTGCATTAAAATTTGTTTTTCTGAAATCCAATACTTTGGTTGCATTATAGGATTGCTCACAATGAGTTTTTACATCAAACCACAAACATAGATGGTCACTGCAACCTAAATTTTCTCCCACCTTGACATCTGAAACCCAATTCCCATTCGTAAAAACTAAATCTAGAATATTCTCCCCTCTAGTTGGTGTCTTAACCCGCTGTGCCAGAGCTGCTCCTGTAAAGGCCTCTACTATATTCTTACTTTTGCATGTAAGGGCACTGGGGATATTCCAGTCAACATCAGGCATGTTGAAATCACCCATAACCACAATATCTCCCTTTACTGCCATTTGGGTAATTTCATCCACCATCTTGTTGTCATATTCCTCGGATTGCCCTGGAGGCCTATAGATCACCCCAATTCTAATGACAGAACCTTCTTTATTTTGCATGCAAATCCAGAGAGTCTCTAGATCTTGACACGTATTTTGAATTAGTGTTGTTTTTAGACTTTCTTTAATATAAATGGCTACTCCACCTCCCCTTCTCTCTATTCTATCCTTCCTATACAGTGTATATCCTGGTATGGATATTTCCCATTCATTAGAATCCTTAAACCATGTCTCAGTTATGGCAACCAGGTCCAAATTATCTCTAGATATTATGGCCATTAATTCACAGAGCTTGTTGCTCAAGCTTCGAGCATTTGTGCACATTACCCGAAGAACATTATTTTCGTTATTAGTTTGCCCCTTATCATCAACAACTACATCTATATTATTTGCAGCTCCCTTTTCATAAGCTTCCAAAAACTGCTTTATCCTCATTGGTCGGGGACAGAAATCACCCACATCAGTTACATCTCTGTCCCCTTTACCTAGTTTAAATGCCTGTCCAAAAAAGTTCTGAATTCCTCACTGAGCACCTGGGTACCTCTGTATGATGGATGCAAACCATCCCTCTTAAACAACTCCCTATTAGACCACCTACTGACATCATGACTTACATAGCCAAAACCTTCAGCTTTACACCACTGCCTTAACCACACATTAAACTCTCTGATACACGTTGTTTTATCCTCTTGGCCACAAACCGGTAACACCTCTGAGAAAGTCACTGAATCAGTTATTTTACCCAGCTCCACACTTAGACATTGAAAATCTCTTTTTACTACATTAACATTTCTCTGGGACAAATCATTTGTGCCAAGATGCACCACCACATCAACGTTATTACCTTTACTCACAGTCTTAACAATGTTTGTAATCCGCCTCCTGTCCCTGCTGGCAGTGGCCCCTGGGAGACACCTCAGCACCTTAACCACATCCTTGCTCTGTCCCAAATCAACACCTCTAACGGTCGAATTCAATTAATTATAATTAGTCTTTGATATATTCTGTATTCCTTAATTTAGATTTTAACACAGTTCAACATAACTTGAATGTAGACCCGGGTGGCAAGTTCTTTTTAAGATTATACTGTACTGTACTTTGTTTCCCCCAAAATAAGACCCTGTCTTTTTTCTTTCTTTTTTTTTTTGGAACCCTGAAATAAGTGCTTGGCCTTATTGCCATGTACAGTACTCAAAAGCTCGATTGGGCTTATTATTAGGGTATGTCTTATTTTGGGGAAAACATTATATATACATGTTTAAGAAATGTTTTTAGAGATAACATACCTAATTCCTCTTTTTCTTCCTCTTTTTAGACCTGCCAAAAGATCAGCAATTTTGTGCTGTCCAGGCTGCTATTCTTCTTCTCCCAGATGAAAACCGTGAAGCTCTGAAAATTCTCTTGTTCTTCCTGAGAGATGTTGTGACGTTTGTGGAAAAAAATCAGATGACTCCAACCAATATAGCTGTGTGTCTGGCACCATCTTTATTCCACCTCAACACCTTGAGGAGAGACAGTTCTTCATCTTCCAGGTATGAACCAAAGTTTGCTTCCTGGCAGGTCTTTTGAGAGATTGTTTGGTCATTTAAAGAGAATAAATAAAGCTCGAATAAAAAAAATCTATGAAAGAGTGACTGCATTGACATTAAAGAGAAGAGCAAAAAACCTGGATTTTGGGGTTGGATGACATTCCCCCCAAAATAACGTTGTTTGGGAAAGGACAGAAAGACTCAGACAATATAATGAATGGTGTTGATGTAAGCTTAGATATTTTATTTCTTGCTTCCAGTTTCTTTTTACTAATTTTTACTCAATTTTTTCTCCTTCCAATTCATTTTACAAAGCACTATTTTCCCTGGAAGATAATGTGGAAACTGATATGTTCTGTTCTATGGGCAATTCTGATTATAATTCTTGATCATAATATGTTGGGTAGCAATGCAGTTTTTACTAAAATAAATATAGAGTGTGGTAGAATAGAAAATAAATAAGCCACCTTCCTCCCTTGATTTTTCCACGAGGAATGCTTGAGAACACTTCTAATTCCACATCATCCTATCTAATGTTTAAATAATGCACAAGGAACAAAGCTGGTTGATGGAAACTTGCCTCTGTGAAAAGTACCCTTTGAAACCGTAGATAATGTTTTGCCTTCCAGATATTCCAGATTCTGTTTGTTTGAAGTTGAAGACAGTTTAGTTTGCCAACCTATAAGCTTGTGGTTTATGATGAGTATAGAGAGAAACTACACAAGATTATAAATTGTCAGGCAATATAGAGGAATAGGCAGACTTTAAGTGTATATAATTGTTTTGAGCTTCTTGCATCATCAGTCACTTTAGTGTGGCTTCCTCCCACACTGCTCTAATAACACAAGAACACAAGTCCTGTGAGACCTAATTTTTTTGCCAATATTGCTCCACCTCCTGGAAGAGTCACAATTGGGTTAGCAAATAGCCACAGAATTCAGTGTTCCCACAAGACCATTTGAAACCAGAGTAATGTGGGAAGCAATCCCACCAATGGAATGAAAAAAATTAACCAATACAACTTTTCTTGAGAAACAGTAAGTGGCAGCTAACTTTTAAAGCCCTTAAAATATATAAAAATACAAGAATACTGTAGTTATGTTTTGCAGGAAATATATCAGATTTCTGCAACCTGGTACTCCCCCAATAAATCTGTAGTATATCAGATTGAGGAAAATGTAATATAAAATACATGATATGATAATTCCCAAAATATGTTGGACATTTGAAAACGCCTCAGTTTGTAATTCCTAAGATTGATTGAAGTGAAGAGTTATTTTTGTTTTAGACATGGGGTGAGAAATCTTTGTAAATATATATGCCTGTGTAATATAAATGTATAAAGAATTTATAGAGAACTAAAAATGGCATGGATTGTACATGTGTTGAATATCTGTCCACTGTTGTATGTTATAGTTAGCAGTTGTACATGAAACACTCTTCAGCTTATAGGCTTTGAATGTTTGTTGTAGGTTAAGATCTGAGTACTAGTTTTATTTTTGCAGGATGGGGATCTGGAAAAATAAATAATAGTTCAATTTCTGCCAGAGGTGAAGAGAGGTAAAACATTTGAAGAATGCATTTTAAGAGGCGTACAAATCCCAGATGTGCGTCAGGCAATAAAACAAGTCTTGTGATGTTTAGCATTCCCCAGGGAGAGAAAGAAAACGAAGATGATGACAACCCTGTCAGTCATAAAGAGTGAAAATGTGGCCAGGGCCAGAAATGTGTCAGAAAAAAATGGAGGGGAAATATCACATCGTTTTTTTATTTCTAGACAAAGAAATTTGTAGTTCTATGGAGGTTTGCAAGTTTTAGAGATGGTGGTGGAGGAGACTAATACTTCATTTTTTTTTCTATCTACAAAAGTAGGCTTTATCTTACTAGGTAAGGAAGCCATTCTTTTAGAAATGGGAAATTTTCTGCATTAATTTCTTGAAATTTAAATTAAATTTTTGTATTTTATTACTGATATCAGTGCAGGGACATCAAAGAGCCCTCTCTAATAGCTCTGATTTCAGAATTGAGGTTAACAATATCTATGTCTGTTTGTCATCCCCTTCCTTCCTTCCTTCCTTCCTTCCTTCCTTCCTTCCTTCCTACCTACCTAATCTATCATCTATCCATCTATCTATCTACTATATCTATCTATCCACCACCTACCTAATCTTTAAAGGTAAAAAAATGGTCCAAGATAGAGCTAGTAGAGGTTCTTTGCAATAAAGGTTTTGGCCAGATGCCACAAGTAAATGTTAAAAATCAAAATATGAAAAATAATGTCTGGCAAAGCATTGAGAATTCTTGAATAATGGGATTGGCTTTTCCTCTGCATTTTTGGCCCAGCTTTTATTAAAAAAAATTAATGATACCAGACAAATCAGTGGCTGCTTTGTGTGTTTAACTGAAACAAAATTAACACTTGCCCTGTTTGGATAAACTCACTGAATGCTCCACAAAAGAGATATTACATTAACAGGATAATATATTGGTTTATCTTATTCTCATTTGCAGTTTTTAAAGTGATATTTGATATAACTAGAAATGCAAAACGAATGGGTGAAACAAGACTGTAATAGTCATAGGAAATTGTTTATATTACAGTCTACTTTTTTTCAATGTCTTAGTGTTTTTCCCCTTCTGCATTATACCACCCTAAGATTTGGTTCAATGCATTGTATCCTCCCTGCCATCTTATCTCTGCTCTCCCAGGAGTTGGGACCCATCTTGTCCACCTCTTCACACCTCTCTAGTCATATCTATGCCCAGTTGCTCCTCTTCCTCCCATACAAGGAAACCAGCCAAGAGAACCACCCCTGCAAAACATAAAGCGTCAATATCAGTTCAGAGATGGCGAAATTATATCTACTGGTTATAACTGCCCAATGTCTTATCTTACATTTTCCACATGCAACATACAGTATAACTACTTTCTTTTCCATTTATCCCTTCTATCCAAAGTAGCAAATGTATTTTCTAAACCAGAACTCCTGGCCAGTGATCAAAACAATGAAATTGTTCCATTTTGCTTTTCAAGATCTAGCCAAAGGAAGCTCAGTACAGGAAAACCTGATCAGAGGGATTTGAATGAGAACTTGGCTGCAACGCATGGGCTGGCCCATATGATCATGCAGTGCCACAGACTATTTGGGGTAGGTAGTGCATTTTCAAGAACATTTATTTTAAACATTTTTTACTCTAAAATTTAGGAAGTAGAATCTGAATACATTGCTAACTGAAAAGTGGAAGATTATTTTTTAATCCCTTTTTCAAATTACTGGCAAGAATAATGCAATCCAAAGTATTCATCACTATACTTGCTTGCACTTCCTTAGACAGGTAGATCTCTACTTATGACTGGTTGCTTAATGACCATTTGAAATATAAGGAACCCAGATTTGTAGCCTATAAACCACTTTGGCTATTATAAAATGTCAGTGACTGTATTTGAAATGTTTACAACTGGCTCATTTTATGACTGGCTGCAGCATTCTTTGGCCACATGTCCATGCTTTGCGTCTTTTTTGTTAGTTTCCAGCATTTTAGCAGATTTTAGCAGAATGTATTCACATTTACGATCCTGGAATTTATTTGGCAATCTTAGTGATTCACTAAATGACAACCTCAAAAATGTAGTAAAACCAGGTCTGATCATATGGATGCCATGACTTGCTATAACAGGTTATGAGCACATATCTGGTCACAATTGTGGTCATAAGATGAGGACTACCTCAGCTGTAGTTATCTTTAATTCCACAGATTTAAAATAGTTTTTTTTTTAGAAAAAGATTTTTTTAGTGTATTTTAGTGAAATGAATGTTCTATCAGTTTTGAATTCAATTCAAAATGTAAAGCTTTGTTTTTAAATTAAAATATCTAATTGTCTTCATTTTGTTTTGCCCTGTTTGGGTGTTTTACTTGATTCCTTCTTGGTTTATTTTAAATATGGGATCAGAAATAATTTGGGGCCATGAGTCATCTGTTCACCAATCTTTAGTTGCTTGTAATAGAAAAACTGATATTTTCCAAACTGATCTAAAACTTTCTTAACATTATGGGGGAAGTGTGACTTTCCTGTTTCTGCTTTAAGAATAGCATGGCTATAATTATTCTCATTCAGCCCCATTTTTAAAGATTTGTTGGCGTCTCTTCTGCTATATTTACAATATCATTTTGCAATGAAAGTTTAATCGTCTGCTGGGAAGCCAACCTGGTTAAAAGTAAAGCATGTTTTGCATGTCAGCATTTGCAGTGATATTGCCTGGTTCCAAAATGCTTCTTTATACAAATATAAGAGTTGTTTTGATACAGGATGTGCAGCAAATAAATTTAATAAATAAATAAATAAGCAATAGTCTGCTGTTCAAAAAAAATCTATTATCCATTTTAAGATAGGAAATGTTATCTGTAAATGAGCTGGGCTTTTATAAGAAATCACATATACTCAGCTCAGAGTCTTCTATTATTTGTAACTCATTTGGCTTTCTGCAGTTTATAAACTTTACTTATTCCTTCTATTTCCTCAGATGGTAGAATGCAAATATGTATGAGAAAGTGGGGGGGGGGCTGGATAGGAAGTGTCAAAGATCAGAAATCAAGAGACTTACAGAGTCTAATTTGTGCAAAGTGCAGAACCAGAAAAGTGAACTTCAGAGTTCAGATATTTAGCATTATCTTTTTTCCCCCTTTTCCTTTTGTACCGAAAACTGGCAATGAATTTCCCAGGGATAGGAACAAAACTCCAAGGGTATGAAAGTTGCCTTTGTACATTAAGCCCTAATTTGCACGTTATACTATTCTTTTCTTCAGTTCTTTAAACCCATGTCTCTAGAAGTGTATTTCTCAACTTTACCAGTTTAAAGATGTGTAGATTTCAACCTCCAGAATTTCCTAGCCAGTTAAGAGTACCATAGTCATTCCTACATGTGCTGAATGTATACAGATTCCCATTCTGATTTGGGGGTGTATTTTCTTCATGCACATAAAGCTATAATGTACTATTTATTGAAAGTAATGCTACTTTTTCTTTCAAGCCAATGTAAATATGTGTCCTCTTTTTTAGGTACCCAACTATTGCTTTGATCAGGAGTATGAAAATGAGCACAACCAAGCAGATTCAGTTGAAGTAGCTCCACATCAACCCATTTTAATGAAATATTCTAACATAGTGACATCTCTGGAACACTTCATGCAGGATCTACTCAGAGATTCCAAAGAAAAATTCAAGAACTGGGTCACTTGCTCCGTCTTAGAAGGAGTAGACTCTGCATATAAGAAGGTAATTTAGCAATTACGCCTTAAGGCATTTTTAAGCATGGAATCCTCCTGAATTTAGCAGTATAAACTTCAATTCTATAGAACTATAAAAATGAACAGAAATTGCACTGAGCCAGCCTAAAATACTACTGATATTTCAAGACACAGTTTGAAAATGGTATTAATACTGTTTCTTAGTGTCTCAACTCCGAAATGTGAGTGAAAATAGTGTTTTTTGTGTTTTAATCATTGTGCATTGTGCCAAACCAAATTAAATGCTTAAAATGTCTCTTAACTGTTTCTTAGAATACATAATGTAACATTTACTGATAAAAATGCCATTGGCCTATTCTTCTTTAGTATAGTTTTTGTCTAAAATCTTTTCTAAATCCTTACCTGAGACTAAGACTACATACAGTCAGGTTTATGTTTAAGCGATGCACATAAGATTGTGTTTGTCCTAAAGGAACATTTGTTACAGGAGTATCCATTCTGTCCCCAAATTGCTTTAATTGTCTTTATATTGAGTCAATTATACTCCTAATTTGTTGAAGCATTGAAGGATAGAAGTGTGCCACATTGTTTAATATATTGACTACATTCTAAGGTGGATGATAACTACCACATCCGTTTATGGAAAAACTCCGTTGAAATTGATGCTGTTCCTAAAGTTATTCTACACCGGATATTGATGGAGCAACATTTGTGGGATCCAAATCTTCAACAAACAAACATCCTGGAGATTTTAGATGATGAAACAGATATTTATCAGTACACAGCAGCAAATATGTCTCCACTTCCTTCAAGAGAATATGTGGTCCTAAGGTTAGAAACTCTAATAAATTTCCATTATTTTGACATCAATTTTGTCAAGCGATGATTTTTATAGTATTATTTGTCATACATTTTCTCAGGGGGAAAAAATCCTAAAAGATTAACTGTATTAACATAGGGATAGAATCAGCATCACATGAAGTGTTAATACCACTTTATAATGCCTTGGCTACACTTGGAATACTGCATCCAGTTTTGATCACCACAATGTAAAAAACATGTTGAGATTCTAGAAAGGGTATAGAGAAAAGCAACAAAGATGATTTGGGGACTGGAAGCTAAAACCAGTTGTGGGTTGCTGCTGGTACGACTAATTGCACGGAGCTCTGCGGCTCTGCTGCGTGAGCGCAGGTTCAAGTGCAATTTTGATTCCTGCACCTGTGCAGATAGCAAAATCTTGCATGAGAATGCATGTGTGTGCATGTTTTGGTGAGGCTTTTGGTTAGATGCATGCAGAGCAAAAAACGTTGCCAAAATACACACGCACATGCATTTCCGTGTAAGCTTTTGCTATCTGCACAGGTGCAGGAAGCAAAATTGCGCTTCAACCCGCACTCACGCACCAGAGCCACAAAGCTGTGCACAATTAGCCATACCTGCAGGAACACAATACTGGATAAAGCATATAAAAAATGGTTGCTGGAATTGGGTAGGCCTACTTTAATGAAAAGGACTCAGGTGACATTATTGCAGTGTTCTGATATCTTGGGCTGCCACAAAGAAGAGAGAGTCAAGTTATTCTCCAAAGCACCTGAGGGACAAGAATGGACAAGAAACAATGGATGGAAACTAATCAAGGAGAGAAGCAGCCTAGAACTTAAGAGATTTCTTGACATTTAGAACGATCAGTGGAATGACTTGCCTCTATAATTTGTGAATGCTCCAACACTGGAAGTTTTAAAGATGAGATTGGACAACCATTTCTCTGAAATGGTATATAATTTTCTACCTAAGCAGGGGTTTGGACTAGAAGACCTCCAAGGTTCCTTAAAACTATCCCATTCCATCCTATCTCATCCTTTGAATCTCCTCATCCTACTATTTTGTTAGGTTCATTGATTAACAAAGCACAAGTGGTTTGCTTGCATATTGCACTAAGGAAAAAACCAATTACTTCCAATGGGTGTAAACATCACAAGTGATTTAAATTACTCTACTGCACTAATTTTTGCTTCAAATTAAGAGTGTAGAGTAGGTTTTGTAAATAACAAATTAGTAAAATATTAATTATGGGGGGAAAGGATTTAAAAATTAATAATTTTCAATGATATTTATGATATCAACTGATCAGCTAAGAAATCTGTGATGGGGTGGGGAGATAGAATTAAGTGACAGGTGATTGCATTCTAAACTTTGTCAATGTAAAGTTTTAATGGTTTGTTATCCAGTACAAATTCTGCAAGTCCTTTGGCAAGCAAATTGTTCTATCCATAGGGTAAACATCCTTTTTCCATATTGAGCTGTAGTTGAATACTCAAAATCTCAGTATTTTAAATAAAAATGATACAATCTCAATGGGTTGTCTGATTCAACTGAAATATTGCAAGAGTTGCCAGTTTAGTGCAGGAGTTTCAAACTCAATTGTATTGTGTGCTTTGATCATGATGTATTGAGGCTGCAGTATGGATTGGATTTTGCCTATATTTGACACACATCCTACATATATTGGGAAATATAATTGTTTATTATAACTAAAATTAGGAATTTGATATAAAAGAAGTGTCATAAAAAGGTTATTTGTCTAGTGTAATATGACTTCAGCTCTTAAATATAACGGGAAATCAAATCTGGTTTTTTTTTCATTTTGCTATTTCCAGAACTTGGCGGACTGATCCTCGAAGTGGCACATGTGTTCTAGCAGCTACCTCAACAGATAACAAAGGTGCTACTGTGAATGGGATTTTGGCTCACGTCATACTTTACCAGTACCTTATAGAAGTTGTTGCTGGTTCCCAGAAATCCAAAGTAACATATGTTTGTCAAATAGATACCAGGTATTTCTTTTATTCTTTTCCTTGAAACTAAAACTTTACCTATGTTCTCTGAACTTAGTTGTTTGTTTGAGGTTATTTCATTATCCAATTTCATAAAGTTATCAGTGAGAGAGAGGTACGCTCCCCATTTATATACCATAATCTACCACTGTGGTGGTATGGTTTCCTTGACAGTTCATTATTTATTATATAGCCTATCTATTTTTATTACAGAAATAAGAGTGATGTGAAATGACACCCTCCCTTCTACCCAAAAAGAAGGAAAAAAAGAATGCTTATTACTTAATTCCTAATATTGTGTTTATTTTTTTTTTACCAGGGGCCGGACTACAGAATGGTATAAGAGGGTTTTTGGTCATATCTGTGCTACGGACATGATAAGGATTAAAGATTCTTTCAAAGCATCCCCTTACCGAAATTAAACCAAAGATAGCAATTTGATGCTTCTGGAGGTGAAGACAAAATCAAATTTTGATTAATTGAAAAAGCAGTATATAAAGCCTTGAAAGAAGAATTTTACAAATGAAAGTTTCAGTTTAAACGTACCTTTCAACTGAATAATTTACACATTCTTTTATAGTGTTTTCCCAAGAAAATGAAATTATTTTGATTACTTAATTTATTTACAAGGAACATCTTTTAATAGTATATTTTAACTAATGTGCAGATGAGATATATTTTCGATGTTTTATTGATTGAAAATGTGAAAGCAATAGTAAAATTTTATCAGCAGCTTGACCAGCTTTTATGCTAATTTTATTATTGTAACGTACAATATATATATATATGTCATAGTTTTTTGTATCTTGAGTTATCTCCTTGAGAATTTATACATTCATTTTTAATGCACCAATTTTTCAGTTTGCTTTATAAGACACGCTCAAGGCAATGTTCAAAGCAGAATAGGCACTTTAAATGGAAAATGTTTACCTTTGGGAAATAATTGCTTAAACAGTGATACATGGAGCTGAAAACACCCTAGATTCACATTCTGTATTTACTTAGTATGCTCAATTTTCATTTGTTTTTGTTTTTATACTGAAAAATGTGGTTAGTCTGATCAAAGATAATCTCACTTTAAAAAAAAAGAAATCTCTATTGAAATTAATGTGTAAGTTTCATTTACAATACTGGATGACACGGTTTTGGATGGGAAATTGAATCAGATGACTAGTTTCATATACAGTGATCCCTCTATTATCGCGAGGGTTCCGTTCCAAGACTCCTCGCGATAAGATTTTTCGCGATGTAGGGTTGCGGAAGTAAAAACACCATCTGCGCATGCGCGCCCTTGTTTTTCTATGGCCGCGCATGCGTAGATGGTGGAGTTTGCGTTCCCCGCCGCCCACGCAAAGGGGAAACCTCGATTCGGCTCCTCACTGCTGCTGCGCTACCGAGCAGATCAGCTGCTGGGCGGCCGAAGGAACCTTCCCTGGGTCTTTCCCCTCTTGCTGGCGGGCGGGCGAGCGGCGGGCATCAGCGAGGAGCCAGGGTTTCCCCTTTGCGTGGGCAGCCGGGAAGACCCAGGTTGGGGGTTCGGGGGGGTGCTGGGAAGCCCCCCAGGCCAGCTGCGACCTTTTAAAACAGCCGCGCCGCTTCCCAGCTGACTCCCGAAGCCAAACGCGGAAGTGATTTTTTTTAATTAATATTTTTTTAAAAATCGCGATATAGCGTTTCGCGAAGATCGAGATCGCGAAACTCGAGGGATCACTGTACATGCTAAACCAATTTGTATCTGCTATGCAAAACATAGCAAATTACATTGTGGCACTGTTCCCAATCAATGGCATATTATTATTACTCTACAATGATTATATTTTTCTAACCACTCCAGTTCTGCCTAATTGTCTTTCATTTTCTCACTCATTCCAGTACATTTGAACTTTTGGTTTAACTCTTTAAAGATTTTTTTCTTCATTTATGAAATAAGTTACCCCATTTTTGCCAGTACTTTTGGCATGCGGATTTCATTTTTTGCCTCTAGCTCTACAAACTTAAAAAGTTTCTCAAAGTATTATATAATTAATATTTTATTACTTGCTGTAAAATATATTGTTTTTCCAGTTGCATAAGCCTGTAACCCACAAGTATTAATTAGGATGATTGCTAACGAACAAGTCCTAACACTAGTTAGCTTGATAGAGTCAAGGTAATCACATTCAGATACATAACTACCCAATGTGTGTATACAATAACAAGGGAAATTTTAAAAAACCCTGCCAATTCAAGTAAATATCTGCCATACTTTTGGTGACATCTGCACCAGCCTATCCTATTCATGTTGTTCAATGTTCATTTTTACAGTGGCGTTTTGTGCAGCTGCTTGCAGATGCCAATGCCAAGCTTTGATTGAGCTTAATAAAATCTACTTAATACATGGATGGAAGACGATTACACTGAGAAATTGAAAAAAAGGGGAAAGGCAGGGGAGAACTACTGCTATATTTTGTGTGTTCGTGCCGTTAGTAGTGATTTCAAATTCTGTATTTTCTCCAGTCTGCCAAGCCATATGATCTAAGTGTTATAGCACAAATTTAAAAAACGTAAGATAAAATCTAGTTGCAGCATTCCACTTGGATATTCTATTTTCTGCTATATTTTATACATACTGCCATCTATTCTGGGCTATTTTGTTAAGGTGTTGTATATATTTAGCCATCCTTTCATTTTATACTTGATGTAGATATTTATATATTATTATAATAACAGCAAATATATTTCATATTAATGTGATATTCTACAAGCCCCTTAGTGAAAGAAATGTGTTTATTACAAGTGTTTTTTTCTAAGCATTTCATTATTGCTTTCATTAGGAATAACTGAATAGCCAAATTGATTTCTTGGTTTGTGATGATAAAATGTAGCTTTTTTTTTTTTTTGAATAATGCATTTTGAATAACGCTAGCCATGTAAAAGAAGTCTTTGGTATTTCTACCACTGTTTATATATTTCCAACAACAAAAAAACCTCTTGCCACATGGCATCAATTTACAAATCTTTAGACATGGAGAGCTGGTGAATGCTAATATTTAGCAGCTAAGTAGCAATTTTAATATAGAAGAGGGGGGAGGGAAGAGAAGGAAGGAAATAATATATTGAATACTATTGGTACGTTAACATGTTGAACATGCTGCAATATTTTACTTCTTTACCATCTATTTGTATTGTCAAAATAACTTTGTTGTTAAATATGCTTGATATATTGACAATGCACCTTTAATAAAAAGGTGAAGCGCTTCATCACTTCAATATTGATGTGTGTGGCAAAAGTAACTTTGTTTGTATTTTATAACACTGTATGTTTTCAATTCTTGCAACATGAGACTTGGTAAACTATCAGAGAAAGCTACAGGATCTCTTTTTCATTTAGAATTGTATAAGCTTCTGACATAAATATTCCATTTTACTGAGCTCAAACATGACAGATTTCTCAAAAGAATTATTGTTCTTGCTTATGTTGCTTATGTTTCCCTACTGTAATTCAATTTTATGTGAACATAAAATTTATGCAAATTTTAAAATGCATACAGATTGACACTGCATATAACTTTTGTGGCTGAAAAGACATCTAACTTGGTGAAACACAATTACAAGCATTTCTGACCCGATAAGAAAGAGAAAAATCCAAACTGAGCATCTGTTATTTTTATTAAGTTCCAACCCCGGGAAGGAAGAAAGAAACTGTTTATCCTTTGCTTCTAACAGTTTTAAAAGCCATTTTAATTACATTTTTTGGACAGGCTTGATTCCCAAGATATCAAAACCTTTGGCCATTACAGCAGCTGTTGCTTCACACAGGAGCATTCGCCACATGTTCACATTCACTATTTCACCTAGATAAAAAACAAACACAGCAAAAAAATAAATATTAGATACAGCCATTTCAGAAATTAATACATATTTTGCCTCTTTTACAGATTCAACAACACAACATTATGCAGTTTTAATCAGTTTCTCTCAATTTACGCTAAATTAAGTTTATGAACAGTCACTCTAAAGGTAGTCCTTGACTTACAACCATATCTTTAGTGACCAATCAAAGTTCTAGCACAGAAAAGAGTGACTTATGACTGGTACAGCATCACCATGGTCAGGTGATCAAAATTCAGATGCTTGGCAACAGTACTGGCATATATTTATGACGGTTGCAGTATTTCAAGGTCATATGGTTTCCTCTTGCAAACTTCTGACAAGCTTAAGTCGATGAGGAAGCCAGATTCACTTAACTACCATGTTACTAACTTAACAACTGCAGTGTTTCTCTTTACAACTCTGGCAAGAGAAGGCTGTAAAATAGGATAAAACTTTCTTAACTATTTCATTTAGCAATAGAAACTTGGGCTCAACTGTGGTCATAAGTCGAAGACTATCTGTAGTACTTTACTTTTGTGATTATTCTGTCCAAACTTTTGCATTCATACAAAGTCCAATGCAGCTATAATTTAAGCTCAGTCTATCCAACCATGTATTTATCTTGCAATCATGTTAGGGTTTTATTTCAAAGGATTAATAATTTTATTTGCTGTATTTTCTAGCCCTTTTAAGACAGAAAATATATATAGTACAAAAAGTCTGAGGTTCTTTCAATATGAGGTTCCACGCAGGTTCCAGAGCTGGGAAGATCATTAGCATACAAATCAAATCAATCAATAAACAAACAAACAAACAAACAAACCTGGTTTGAAAGGAAACATTTTCACAAATCTTTGTAATTCTAATTGAGCTGTCAATACTTTGGGGCTTTAATAATATTCACACAATTGTCCCACTTTACTTTCGAAACACTAAGGTAACTCACCAGTTTGTCTATCTTTTTCCACACAATAACAGTTATCATAGAATTCAGTAAATGTGGTAGCTAGCTCATAGAGGTAGTCACAGAGAGTGTGCAGTAAAAGGTCATCTAAGCACTTTTGGATGATCTCGGGAAACTTCAAAATGCATTTGCCTAGTTTCCATTCTTTTTCATGGTCCAATATTATCTCTGTTGTTCCAGCTGCCTTTTGCAGTTTATTCTCATTGATATTAGCCACTCTTGCTATAGATCTGTCACAGAAATAAACATTAGATTAGATGCCAGGGAATCAAGCCTTTTTTCTCTAGAAAAACATATTTATCCAGATTCCCCCCAAAAGATTATGTGATACAAGAACAAAGACGTACCAAAATTACTGATTCACTCCAAAAGGATGGCTAGCTATTATGTATTATTTTGACAATATTGTTAGAAACATTGCTTGAAAGATGCACTTTGACAATGATATTAATCCTATAGTGGAAGGGATGTTATGACCTGGGGATGGAGTTAAAAGAAGGATCACCCCAGAATCCCTATGTCCAATCCCTTGATAGTTGTTGATCCTTAGCTAACTCCAACCAGGTGGTGACCTTAGTTTAAGAATATTGCTTTGCATTGAGCAATAAATCAGTTTAATTTAACTTTCACAAGCTGAACTTATCTTTCATATCTTACAAGTCCTGAGTCAATATAGATTATCTACGTTACCCTTAGATTATCTACGGTTGACCTATCCAGATTCCTAAGAAGTCAGTAAGGGGCGAGTACAAGTGCATTAGAGTGCCTTCCGTCCCCTTTCCTATTGCTCTCCTATATCTCCCATTCCTTTCTTCTATTCCTATATCTCTTCTATTCTTTCATTGATATGTTCTATTACTATACCTTCTTTTCTATTATTTCTTAGATATATTTTACTATGAGCATCTCCTCTTTTTTTTAATTTTTAAAAATATTTTATTTACAAATATACAATGAATACATATAGTTGCGATAGACAATAAAAACATTCCAAGTTACAGAAGATAATAATCATGTCAGATTATAGTCTAAACAATATACTTTGACAGTATACTAAGACAATTAAACAAAAGGTCTATGAACATACAAACATACAAAAGAAATAAAAAAGAAAGGGAAAGAAAAGAGTAAAAGGAAGAAAAGAATGGGCGGGTGTACGTTAGATCTGTATTGAGATTGTGAGCTAGATATATTTTCTGCAGCTCATTTCCTTATATCCAATACAGTGGAACCTCAAGATACGAACCCCTTGTCTTACGAACAACTCGTGATACGAACCCGGGATTCAGAAAAATTTTGCCTCTTCTTACGAACTTTTTTCGAGTTACGAACCGGCGTTTGGAGACTGCTGGGAAGCCGGGCGGCTGTTTTAAAAGGTGACAGCCGGGCGGCGGGGCTTCCCAGAAGCCTCCCGAACGCCGGTTCGTAACTCGAACAAAGTTCGTAAGAAGAGGCAAAATTTTGCTGAACCCCGGGTTCGGTTCGGGAGGTTGCTGGGAAGCCCCTCAGGCCGGCTGCGACCTTTTAAAACACCCGTGCCGCTTCGCAGCTGTCTCCCGAAGCCGAATGCGGAAGTTCGGCTTTAGCGTTCGGCTTCAGGAGACAGCTGGGAAGCGGCGCGGGTGTTTTAAAAGGTCGCAGCCGGCCTGGGGAGCTTGCCAGCACCCCCCCGAACCCCGAACCCGGGTTCAGGGGGGTGCTGGCAAACCCCCCAGGCCGGCTGTCACCTTTTAAAACAGCCGCGCGGCTTCCCCGCAGTCGCCGAAAGCCGTTTTTTTTCGGGGGGGGGGTTGGTTGCACGGATTAATTGACTTTACATTGTTTCCTATGGGAAACAATGTTTCGTCTTACGAACCTTTCGTCTTAACCTCCTCCTTGCACCAATTAAGTTCGTATCATGAGGTATTACTGTATTTGTAATTATAGATAAGTAAAAGTAAGCGTTGAATAAATCAAGATAGAGATTTTAAGAAAGCCAGTCCAATTTTAAAGTAAATATCTCCTTTATAACCTTCATCATGTATTTTACTATGTGTATATAGATATATATCAACTAAAACCCTCATTGTGTATTGGACAAAATAAATAAATAAATAAATAAATAAATAAATAAGAATAAAATCAATATAAGCTACATCAGCCATTTTAAGCATCCATTGCTCTATAAAAAAAGGGGTGAGTAAGCAACCACATTTAAATCATCTTGACTTCCTATGCAAGATCTCATTAATACATACAAAAAATTCCTTAAAATAAGCCACATTATTTCCTTAGTCTATGTCAAGTGAGTGGGAAAAGGCATATTTGAAGGAGGTCCCAGCAGGCTGAATACATGTCTCAGCAGTTCTTTCCTACTGAACCCCAATCACAGAAACATATGTATTTTAGCCCCAATCATTATATATGCCATGTAAGTTTTTCCAAGATTATCGTATTAAATTACTGAGTATTGTTCTTAAAGCAAAATACATTGCTGAATGGGCTGTATGTTACTTTTAATGCTTAAATTTTAAAGTTATATGTTTATTTTTTTCTGTCCTCCTTGGGCATTAAAATAATTAGCGACGTATGCCCATAACTATAGATTTGTGAAAGCAAGGCTGTTAAACATATTGACAGCTAAATGCCATTTTTATAGTTAACAAATTATCTAGTTTAGCACATATCAGCATAGCCTCAATGTTCTAAAAATGATTATTAGTTAAAGTTTGTTTTTTAAATGTAGAGCAAGGCATTAATGGTCCCATATTATATATTATCCTGTATTATAACTTGAAAAATAAAAGAACTTGGCATAATATCATAATATCTACCTGATTCGAGTGAAGGCATAAAGTAAATAAGCAGCAGTATTTCCTCTATCATCAAGCATCTTATCAAAAGAGAAAATGTAATCATTTATTCTGTGATGAGACAGGTCTGCATATTTAATGCAACCAAAGGCAACTGAGATCTGGGCTGTCTTTAATTCTTCAGCTGTAAGAACCTATTAAAACAAAACAAAAATTCAAACAAATGAATGAATATTTAATTACCATCAATGAACAGCAAGATAAAGACACAAAGTATTGAACAAATAAAAACAAAAATAGTGTATCAGTCATATACAACTATACAGGCTTGAAAACAGGAAACGGGCAAGTAGCATCAAATGTCACCTCATAAATAAAAAATCTTCTATCATTTATAGCTACTATTTGGAGACAATATTACTCAAATATTTCAGTCTTCAGTTTAGTTTAGTTCAACTCTACAAGTGGCTTAAAATAATTCTCTAAAACAACTGAATGATGTTGGCATAAGCTCTACTTATATGATGCAAAGGATTTGAAGTCACCAATGAAAGTTAGTGACCATTCTACTTGTGGTAAGGTAAAAAGCATTTCTTAGCAGCGAAATTAGACACCCACCCCCATTTACAGCCCCTCCAGAAACACTTCAATACATTCAATACAAAAATGGTCCTATCCTTCATTATATGTTGTTCTGCCATCTGCTGGAAAGCTAAGATAATACAAGAGTCTACAGTCTAGAGCAAAAATTAATCTCTGAGTTTATGAATTCTCTATTTCCTACCCATTTAAACATCAATGATAGCTTTAAGCATTATGAAACCGTATCCAAGATCGGACCTCTTAGTACAATGTCCATTGCTATCCAAACAAATATTAGCAAAACAGAAAATTCCATTAAATTAAAACAAAAAGAAGTGCAACGTGTAGGACATGCTACATAAGGATAATATAGAACAAAATTACTACATTAGATTCAAGAAAATAAAAGAAAAGCAATCCATTACCTTATCTCTTTCCTTTTCCTTCAGTTTATCCATTGATCGCTTCAGTCCCTCTTCAAGAAGATCAATCAGTCGTACTGTATCTCCAGAACGTGTTTTGAACTTTTTCCTTATATGAAAGTGAAAATAATTTCCTGAAATGGTTTCTCATTTTAAATAAAAGTTACATTCCAAATGTAAACATATGCTGCTTTCCCAGCATGAAAGTGACATCCCAGACAGACAACTCTTTGTATCCATGGTGACAGGTAATAGATTAAAAATTGATGGATTTTAAAAAATTTATTTCAGTGTAAATACCCAGACTCAAACTAGGAGGATTAAATAAAGTTGAATTTTGGTTTGAACACAGGGATATTTTAATTAATTTTGGAAAAGACCACTTTTTTTCAATTAATGTCACAATTTGTCTTAATGAGGTATGCTAGAAATCAAATTGTCCCTGCACTCCTAAAATGATATGCCTTATTATGATAATGATGATAATGATGACGGCAACAACAACAACCATTCCAATTCCATTTTAGGTGTAAGAAGTTGCCTTTTCTCTAGCAACTGATCTAGCAGTTCCAAGTATGATTTGGTAGTTTTTCAGAAGTTAGCCACAGCAATACCAAGAGCACTTAGTGCTTTATAGCACTCTCTGAGAGGTTTATAAATGTCAACATATTTCCCACAACAATATGGGTGCTCATTTTACGGACCTCGGAAGGATGGAAGGCTGAGTCGACCTTGAGCTGGTCAAGCTCAAACTCCTGCATTCTAATACTGCATTCTAATGATTGCGCCACCACGGCTCCAAATTAATCCTGTGAAAACATTTACTGATACTTATTTTAGACCAGGATCAGTAGGGTCCAGAAGAGGAATGAAATCTTCAGAAATGTCCCAGCTTCAGAAGTCTTTAGGACCATACTGATCCCGATCCAAAACCTTCTTTTCTGGAGTGTTCCATTCCTGAAACAACAGGTTTCCAATATCATCTCATTGACTCTAGTGTAATAAAATTATGTTTAGTTAATTACTGTAGTATAGTTAACTACTGTACTGTAGTTCATTCTCAGAAATTTATAGTATAAATTTTAAGCCACCACCATGAGCCCCCCCAATTTCAAAGCAAGATAAATTTAGCAAATAAATAAATAAACTTTAAAAATGTGATTGAAATAAAAATTATAATTTAATAGCAAATGAAACACAAAGGTTTGGGCTTCATATAGCTCTGCATGACTCAGATGCTGAATCCCTAATTAATGGGCATAATTCAAATTTAAAATAGAATAATAAAAGAAAGAAGTGACAAGAGTTTAAAAAATGTAGATGCGGGAGGGAGTGTCTTTCCAAATTAAAAAAAAAGGCTTCCTGAGAATTACTTAACTTGTTTGTTTAGTTAACAAAGTTTTGATTATTGATTAATCATATTCATAAAACTGTGTACATGGATGAAGAGGATTCTTATTTCCAACATAAACAATTTAATTACAACATGCAGATCAAAAAAAGAGATGTCTCCGTAGCTTTTCTTGCACTATACATTCAATGTTTTATCTCAAAGTAAAGCTGCAGAATATACAACCAAACCTCATTCTAACCAGCCTGCAAAAATATGCTTCAAAAAACAAGGCAAAGTACATGTCACAATTAAATTGATGCTAAGAAAAAAAGTAAACGTGTGTACACTCTTTTTCTCTTCAAAGAGAAGTCTTATGCAGAGTCAGACTATTCATCAGCTAGATTAATACTGGCCTCATTTCCAGGCAGAACCTCGGAAAAACGAGCAGCTTCAAAAGCATCCAATGCAAATCCTGAATATTTGATCTAGACAGTTTATTTCATAAAATTGTCTTCAACATGAATATTACATGGTCCAAATCAATAGATTTCCCCCCTCTATTGAATTAATCTTAAATAAGGATATCAATTCCTCCAGTGAGATTAACAATATAATTGATCTTAAGGCATACTGAGGAAGCATTTAGTATACAGTGGAACCTCGACATACGAGCAGCTCTACTTACGAGCTACTCGAGATAAGAGCTGGGAGGGGAGCGACATTTTTGTTCGCCTCCCGAGCTCACATTCGGGATACGAGCGCCAAGGAGCTGTCTCCTGAAGCCGAACACTAACTTCCGCTTTCAGCTTCAGGAGACAGCTCCTTGGCGCTCGTATCCCGCGTGTTTTAAAACGTGGCAGCCAGCCTGGGGGGCTCGGGGGGAAGCCCCCGAGCCCCCCAGGCCGGCTGCAACCTTTTAAAACACGCGCGCCGCTTCGCAGCTCTCTGCTGAATCCGGAACGCTAACTTCCGCGTTTGGATTCAGCAGAGAGCTGCGAAGCAGCGCGCGTGTTTTAAAACGTCACAGCCGGCCTGGGGGGCTCGGGGGCTTCCCCCCGAGCCCCCCAGGCCGGCTGCCACGTTTTAAAACACGCGCGCTGCTTCGCAGCTGTCTGCTGAATCCAAACGCGGAAGTTAGCGTTCCGGATTCAGCAGAGAGCTGCGAAGCGGCGCGCGTGTTTTAAAAGGTTGCAGCCGGCCTGGGGGGCTCGGGGGCTTCCCCCCGAGCCCCCCAGGCTGGCTGCCACGTTTTAAAACACGCGCGCTGCTTTGCAGCTGTCTCTGAACGCTAACTTCCGCGTTCGGCGGCAGCGGGTTTTTTTTTTGTTGCACGGATTAATTGACTTTACATTGTTTCCTATGGGAAACAATGTTTCGTCATACGAGCGTTCCGACTTACGAGCCTCCTTCCGGAACCAATTAGTCTCGTAAGTCGGGGTTCTACTGTAGTGGTTAAGACAGCAGGCTAGAAACAATTAAGTTCTGAGTTCTAATCCTGCCTTAGGTGTGATGCCAGTTGGGTGATCTCAAGAAACTAATGGTAAATCACTTCTGAAATTGCTGGCAAGAAAACTTCAAGGACTTGACTAGATAGACACTAAGAATCAAGACAGACTCAATGGACATACACATTCACATATAATCCCTCCCCTCCTTCCTCCCCTCCAAAAATACTTTGTACACTTACTTGTCTTCTCCCAAAACCACTCCAAAAGGAGCGTGAATTACTTTGGTCACTTTGGGATCATACCAGCCAATCATCTGAGCTGCTGCAAAAACTGTTTGTAAGTGAACAGACTGCAAAACAAAGCAGGATTATGGTAGAAATTGTTAATTATGATATCTAAAAATGTTTGTAATAAAATATGCCTTGCTTCAAATAAGACAATGGAAACAACTGTCCTGAGAACCAAGGAAGGAACCAGACTCCCAAAAAGATTCAATACTCAAAATGATCAGACAGATTAATCTTTTTGTTTAAGGAAAGAACATTAATTAGTTAAGCATAATGGACTGTATTTTGTGTTTCTCCATACATTTCTGTTTAATGTTGATCTCAATAAGTAAAAATAACAGTCAAAAAAGTTACAGGAACTAATGAACTGGGAGGGAGTATTAAATGAATGGTATATTTAGATCAGATTTGAATCACATCAATGTCCACAAGCAAAACATTTTACAAAACAGAAAAAACAGGTTAACTAAGCTTACCTGCCCACTGTCTACCACATAAATTATATAATCAGCTTTTTCTTCAAAAATCCTCTGTTTTATTGCTGCCAAGTCTGATGTATCATACGTGAAACCCCCATCAGACTTCACAATTGTCAAAGGAACAGAACATCCTGGAATAAATAAAATCTTCCGGCCATCATCCATTTGTAGAAACCCTAAAGATAGAAAATACATCACAGGTAACTATGCAAAAACAGATGAAAAATTATATTAAAGTTTTGGAAGCAATTCTACTTTTTTTAAAAATACAAAAATATGTATAAATAAAAAACAGTTCAACAAAGATTTATAAACAGAACTTGTCATGTAGCCATACTCCAAGCCAAGCAAACAGGCATACAAAATGGAGTCAATTATTTAAACTTTCTGCATCTGCCAATACAACAACAGTAATTATCTCTTGAGATTGGCTTCACTTCTGATTTCAGAGGTTGATTAATAGAGGAAAAACAAAATTGAAATATTTTTGAAAAGAATCAGTGGACAATGTAGCAAAATGCTTTTGGACTCAGTTTAACTCTCATCCTGTTCTCACATACAGTAATAGAACATCTCTTTGCTCCAAATTTAATCAAGAAAAATGCATGTGATTATCTTCCCAAATGTAACATCTGTTACTTTCTATTTTGAGTAATGCTTGTTTTCAAGCAATCAGAACCCTACAGATTTTACTATTAATCATTCACAAAAGAATAATCCACTATTAAATGTTTCCAGATTATAAATTTAACCTTCCTAATACAACAAATTCTGTTAGTTGAAGCCTTATATCTAAAATACAGGAAGCAATTATATTATAGATTACAGATTCCAGTTAAATTTAAGAAGAAGAAAAACAACTTCTTTCATTTAGAAAGAGATGTAACACAATGAGCTATAGATAGCTATAGTATCTTAATGGGTAAATTAAGGATTTAGTTTTTAGCTAGTGAACACTTAAGAGATGGAATGGCAACAATTGGATATTGTTAGAAACTAGCAACACTACAAATAGATACAGTGATCCCTCGATTATCGCGGGGGTTACGTTCCAAGACCTCCCGTGATAATCGATTTTCTGCGCATGCGCACCCTTTTTTCCATGGCCGCGCATGCGCAGATGGTGGAGCCGGGGAGCGACGAAAGTGCGGAGGCTGGCAATGGTTGTATTTAATGTCGGCCACCCGTAGGCACCCGCCCGCCCGCCGTTCGCCCGCCCACTTGCTTGCCGCTTGCCTGCCCGCCCGCTTGCCCGCTCGCCGGCCCGCCACTCGCTCGCCCGCCCGCCGTTCGCCCGCCCGCGGGCAAAGAGAAAGAAAACAAGAGAGGGAAAGTGAGAAAAAGAGAGAGAGCAAGAGGGGGAGAGATAGAGAAAGAGAGAGAATGACAGGAAAGAAAAAGAGACAGAGAAGTGAATCTTGGTGATGACGTATGACGTCATCGGGTGGGAAAAACCGTGGTATAGGAAAAAAAACGCGGAGTATTTTTTAATTATTATTTTTTGAAAAACCGTGGTATAGCGTTTCGCGAAAATCGAGACCGCGAAAATCGAGGGATCACTGTATTGACATATTGTCTGAAGATAGAACATTCTTATATCAACAATGTGTCCCAAACAACATTGACTTATCATGCACTGGGGATATTTACATTTATTATGGAAATTAATTAAGAACCAGGATAACAAAGGGAACCAATCTGAAGTCAAATATCCTGCCCAATTTTACTGTCAGCAAGGTGCAATATGATGCTTTCTTTCCAGGCCAGAGGATACGAAATAGTAATCTCCCTATTTCGGAACTACCAACTGAAGAATAAACTGTAAATAATACAACATCATATCATCAAAGAAGAGCTATCTCAGAAATTTGCCAATCAAGAATCTCCATATGATCACTCATGCTTTTCTTCATGAACTTCTCTTTATAAGAGCTATCAAAAATGTGCACGTACGAAGATTGTCTTAAATAAAGAACATTTTGCTTCTTGTATTAGTGAACATACATATGGCTATAAATACATTGCAAAAAATATTGCATGGTATTTGGTGTCATCTTTATATTTGGATTGTCACAATTTGTTTCTGAAAAGATGTTACAAAGCAGATTAGATAATCTTGCCATGTGTCAGGCTAAAATCAATGAAATAAAGTTGTATATTAATTATCCAAACCCTGACAACTGAAAAAAGAAAAGAAAATATTATTTATTTATTTTATTACTTAGATTTGTATGCCGCCCCTCTCTCGAAGACTGAAATTTTTGAATTTCAGGCTAATAGTACCTAGTTAAGAGTTACTGATTAGGTATAATAAAACATTTTAAATAAAAGCAACCTTTCCTGAAGATCTGAAACATATATTAAATGGATTATCATTTTAAACATATTTCAGCTATAGTGTTTAAAATTCCAATTACAATATAGATGTATTACCTCGTTGCTCAAGCTCCTTCACAATTTCATGCATCCTATCTTGGTAGTATGATTCTCCTCTGTCTATGATGGAAACATCCAAGCAGTCATATATCTTTTGGAATTCTGATCAAGAGGAGGAGAAAAAACAATCTAAGCACATAACAGTGAAGAATTTGAGGCCCTTAAATTGAAAATCTAGTAATTAGAATAAAACAACAGCAAATTATATGGAAGAGGAGCAATTCTAAAAAGTTGGGTTTACCTTGAAGTTCACCAAGGCCTTTGTAATCAGTTTAAAACACAATAATAATTAAAGTCGTATCCTCTTCCAACTGGCTTAATGAAATTTCAGGTAAACAAATCTGAAGCTGACTGTTGTCAGTATTCAATATAGGTTCATAATTTCCAGCATCATGGAAGTTAACTGGATACTGAGTCATGAGATAAGCAGTGTCCAAGATAAGCAGCAAAATGTTTCAACCAAAAAGGAAAGTTCAATTGGCCTGACTCAACTTCCAGACAACTCTACCTGGGAAACTGAGAATCTTCATCGACATATACCATGTTAAGCAAGAGGGAAAACTGGAACTTTTACACACTTGATTGAAAGCTTCCTACAAATAAAATTGTATAATAAAAAAGAAACTAGGCTCTTACAATAAACTATAATCTTCCCTGTGCAAATTACAGTGATAAATCTCTAAACCATATTTAAAAACAGTGGACAGAAATCTGTTTCAGGACATTCTGAAATCTGTTTCAGGACAGAAATCTGTTTCAGTGTTAATGTGTAACACTGTAATATGTTAGTAGCTAGGAGACCCAAAACACTGGAAAGTTTGATATTACAGACTGGATTTGGGATTCACAGAGGAGCAACTTTAGATCCACCTCTCAAAATTTTCCACTCTAAATGGTAGTTTCAAAATTCTTATGCTTTAGCAGGGCTCTACAGAAATAATTTCAAGTCAAACTGTTTAAGAAAAATCTTTTTCTAAGGAAATGCTCAAAATGAGCAAAGACAAACCGATCAAAATTTCAAAAAGCACCTTTTCGGGACACATCACAAATCAGGTTCCAAGCTTTAATGATGTCTGGACTTTTGCTCTGCAACAGGACCACACAGCGGTATGCATGCTTCTTAAACTCTTCCTCAGTGTCAAACCTTTTTTTCGATTCCTAGGTTAAGAATATAAAGATGCTATGATGTGCATTAAATGGAATCTAATCCAAGTATTCATAGCAGCATTAATGCTTAGAGTAGATAAAAAGGGCAACATTAATTAGATTTCAAATTAAGAAACATAACTATCTCAATTCAGCAATTTTAACTGTCTGATCTACTCAGTACATGTATATAAAAAGCTATTTAATATATGCAGAAATTAAGTACACTATGAAGTTGCAGCTCTAACACTGAAGAGTAATTGGGAATCCTCACTCACATAAGAGTTACGGAAAATTTTCTGTGCTATTAATCTGCATAATCTTAAAAACATAACAGTTTTTCTTCTATAAAGAAGTGGAGAATGAAAATATGCTCTCAGTGGGATTAAAATCGCGCACTCCTCCCTACAATGCTTACAAATGGAAAAGTGCAGATTTTTAAGCAATCTAAGTGGATCTAATTTTAAAAAGAGTTGATTTTGTGTCTGAAAATATTTGCAGCTATGCCAACATTGTCTTTTCAAACTCCTTGATTACTTTTGTTTGGGTAATGTGCAGCAAAATCCTGTATGTTCAGGGAGAGTGGAAAGAACGCACTCTCTTTTAGACTAGTATCCCAATCTACTGTACTTTCGCCTGTAATCCACAGAAATAGGATGTCAATGGCATTAACTATTATTTAACTGATTTTTGAGATGGGGTGGGGCGTGTCATTCTTTAACAACATTACATACATAGATGATGACTATATCAGTAGTCTGTATCTCTTACTGGATTGATCAGAGTCAACTTTAAACATTCTCTTTTTCCTCTAATTAAGAATAGCATGACTCCTTTCAATTTAAAAAGATTCTTACAAAAAACATCCTATATTAAGGAATAATGAAAAAGAAAAACAAACATACTGTTTCAACACCGTGCAAAACATCAAGTATTTTCTAAGCCATTATAATAACAGGAACAAACTTTGTGGATATAATACCTTATAAAAAGCTTGGAGATCTCCTATGGGTGGAGAAACAGTGAGGTAATCTGGAAATTTATCTTGCAGATGAGCAATAAGCATCCCAAACTGGGTGCCCCAATCTCCTAAATGATTCAATCTGGATAACAAGAAAAATAAACCAAGTGTAAAATACAGGTATCCTTTATATACAAAAATACTATTTCAGTAATTCTAATTGAAATTTTTCATCTAGAGTGCTGTGGTGTTTTGGTCTACAAATATTGTGCCAGATAAGTAAGTAGAATAGTATTTCCAGTGGGCTTATTGCTTAATTAATACAGTTAATCTCAAGCCAAAGGAGTTCTAGCATTTCTTTGATACATCTGTGTCACACAAATTATTGAAAGTAAAGTGTGGCTGCTTCATAGGGAAAAAAAGCACTTTATCTCTAAATACGTTATGAGCATGCCCATAAATAACTACATGACCTACCTTAGAACATCATGCCCCATGAATTCGAAAAGACGGCACATGCTGTCCCCAATTATAGTTGATCTCAGATGTCCAACATGCATCTCTTTTGCAATATTTGGGGAAGAGAAATCAATCACTACCTTTTTATATGGAATAAAAAATAAAAATAAAAATTAGAATACAATTGGTTATATACCTTATTTTTCAGTGGATAAGACTCACCTTTTTCCTCCCTAAAAGAGGCTGATAATTAGGGTGCTTCTTATATTCTGAATGTAGCTTTTCCCCCCAGCCCTAACTAGCTGCTAACGATCTTCCCAGCTCTTGCAAGCTCTTTCATTGTTTCTCTCTGTGAAGAATGTTTTCTAAGCCCTAAGTCTTTGCAGGGTTTTTTCAATTACTCTAACGTGCTCCGAAGAAGTTTCTTTCCAGCCCTAATCAGGTGCTAACAATGTTCCCAGCTTTTACTGGCTTGCAAGCTCTTTCATTGTTACTCTGAGAAAAAGAATGTTTTCCAAATCCTGTCTTTGTAGGGTTTTTTTCATTGGTCTAACTTGCTCCAGCTGTTTCTTTCCAGCCCTAACCAGGTGCTAATGATGTTCCCAGCTCTTACCTGCTTACAAGCTCTTTCATTGTTATTCTCTGTGAGGAATGTTTTCCAAATCCTGTCTTGGTAGGTTTTTCCCCCCCATTGCTTTACTTGCTCCAGCCCATACCAGGTGCTAACAATGTTCCCAGCTTTTAACGGCTTGCAAGCTCTTTCATTGTTGCTGTCTCAGAATAAAGGTTTTTTTTTAAGCCCTTAACCAGTGGAGAAAATAATGTGCTGAAGCTGACCAGACTAAGGATGCTAGCCAGATGAATACCTGATAAGCAGATTCTTTTCCCTATTTTCCTCCCCCAAAACTAAAGTGCATCTTATACTCCGGTGCGTCTTGTACTCCGAAAAATACTCTATATGATGTGTATATATACACTATTATGGAATCTAGCTATTGGGAGTGAAGAATGAACATAATCATATATTGTTCTACATATTTACTACATGCAGAAAATATATCTATATGTATACACGACACCCACTGACCCACACATTCACACATTCCATTATTTGTGGAATCCCATGTATGCACTAACCAGACAACATATAAAAGTCATTGATGCAGTGCTCAATGTGCTGGCCTAGAAACTAGGAGAGTCCTAGCCCTGCCTTGGGCATAAAAAGCGACTGAGTGACGTTGGACCAATCATCCTTTCTTAGTCCAATTCCTTCACAGGTTTGGCCTTGTGAGGAAAATGGGAGGAGAGAGTATTATGTATGTCTGCCACCTTGATTTATATATAAAATGGTGGGATAAAAATCAAACAAATGAAATAAATATTGTATGTTCAGTTCTACCTAAATTATTTGTGTTTTGTACAAATGTTCCTTTAAAAGGAAAAAAACCAATTTTTATATTTAAAAGGGCAGAATTTTTGGAAGCTTGTGTTATTAATCTGGATACAAATATAAAAAAGGTCAGAAGTATTCTTCTCTGCTTATAAGCATGAACCGGTTTTTCTGTCACTAGCTCTCTTTCCTGGAATACTATGAAAGACCTGTTTCATTGTTATGAAAGAGTTTGTACAGAGGCTCAAAGAAAACTACATATTTAAAAAAAACATTCATTTTTGGCAAAGCCAGAATGAACTTAGCGGGCAAGATAAGATACCAACAGCCATTTACTGTTCACCTTTTTTCTTTTATCAACAGCAGGTGGCTGAACTCCATTTATTAGCATACTGCTCAGCTGTCTGGATACAAAATCTTTCTTCAAATGTACATTGATGAAACCTTTAGAGACATCAAAATTAAAATGGTCATTAACAATATAAATACATATCCACATCTATTTTCTTTACAAAGAAAATATTTTGCAGAAAATTAGTGCAATATTTGTAGACAATGTAGCAGATTAGTGTAATACAGTAATACCTCATTTTACGAACTTAATTGTTTCCAGGAGTAGATTTGTAAGGCGAAAGGTTCATAAGACGAAACAATGTTTCCCATAGGAAACAATGTAAAATCAATTAATGGGTGCAAGAAAAAAATATCGCAAAAACGGTGCTCCGCTGGGCACCGCCGCCCGGCTGTCACCTTTTGAAACAGCCAGGCACTTGTCAGAGTTTTCCCGAATGCCGAACCCGGATGTTCGGCAAACTTTCGGGTTCGGGTGGCCGAGAAGCCCCGCCGCCCGGCTGTCACCTTGCCAGAAGAGCCACGGAGCTGTCAGCCGGTCGGGAGGCTCAAATGGAGGTGGGGAATCCCAATAGGAAATTCCATGGGCCGAGCTTTGATGTCACAGAGACGTCCTTCCTGGAGTCCATGTTTCGGACGGCCAGGAAGGACGTCTTTGTGACATCAAAGCTCCGCCCATGGAATTCCCAATTGGGATTCCCCACGTCTGTATGAGTATCCCAGCAGGGCTTCTCAGTGGCCTCCCGAACGCCGAACCTGGAAGTTCGGCAAAAGTTCGGGTTCGGCGTTCAGGGGAACGCTGAGAAGACCCCTGGCTGTGTCAAAAGGCAACAGCCGGGCGGCGGCGCTTCTCGGTGGCCTTATGAACCCGAACGCCGAACCTGAACTTTTGCCGAACTTCCGGGTTCGGCCTTTGGGCGGTGGGTTCGTAAGGCGAAAAAAGTTCGTAAGAAGAGACAAAAATTTTCCGAACCCCGGGTTCGTATCTCGAAAAGTTCATATGACGAGGGGTTCGTATAACGAGGTACTACTGTATTTGTAATCACAATATAAATATTCAGTTCACCACAAATGAAAGTCTATGCCAAAAAAGCTATGCATACTTATAGCAGATAGATACACTCTTCTATAAACAGACTTATTCAATAATTGGTTATGGGGAAAAAGAAGCATGTTCAGCAAGTGCCAGAATGTGATACGGTCAACTTAATTTCATTATAATATATATTGCTAGCAAATTCTGTTTCTACTTATATTAAAGATAAAGTAACTGTACCGGGTCCAGCAATTTCAATTTTCTGAATGCATTCATTGTCTGGAATATTTCTGGCAATTTTGTCAGCAATATCTCTTGGGCTTACTTTTTGCTCCTTAGTCTTGAGCAGTATCTGAAAATAAGGAAAGGAGTCAGTGTAATTGCTTATTGACTGGAAACACAGCCAGGCACACAATGCCATGGTCAATATCCTACAGAACTATCATTTAACCCACTTTGACAAAGATAATAGACCTTATTTTATAAAAACCTGATTGGAATACACAAGTTAAAAAATAATGCACCAATCATCCAAGGACACAGAGAGTCATTTAAACATACTTTCAAAAATCCAATGCAGAGGATAGCAAATAACTGTGATTCTATGTTGATATATCTAAACCAAATCAGTTCAGCTTCCATTTTCATGGCAATATCTCCAAAATGTATGTGTTATTATACTGTAGTTAACTGTGGGACATTTTTAAAAAAGTAAATTGCTACTATTTAGTTCAAAAGCTACCCAGGGACACAGGGGAAGAGCCTTCTCTGTGGCGGCCCCAACCCTCTGGAACCAGTTCCCCCCGGAGATTAGGATTGCCCCCACCCTCCTTGCCTTTCCCAAACTTCTTAAAGCCCACCTCTGCCATCAGGCATGGGGGAATTGAGACATCTCCCCCAGGCCTATGTAGTTTATGCATGGTATGTTTGTGTGTATGTCTTGCTTTTTAAATAAGGGTTTTTTAGATATTTTTAAATATTAGATTTGTTGTACATTGTTTTTATTATTGCTGTGAGCCGCCCGAGTCTAGGGAGAGGGGCGGCATACAAATCTAATAAATAATAATAAAATAAAATAAAATAATAATAATAATAATAATAATAAATATTTACTTGATCTCAAAGATCTGATTCTATACTTTCATTTTTGGACTGTTCCTTTCTAACGAATTAATTCTTTAGATTATTTCATATGCGTTGATTGCTTCCTCAAAATATACTCTGAAAGTACACCTACTTTTTTGATTAATTATTAAAGTAGAAAGAACAATCAGAATCATGTTTGTCTTTCCAGTTACTAGAATGTTGTATTGTGAATGAAAGTCAACCAAGTGGTTCCGAAAAAAATTGCAGTGGCGAAGAGATACACAGCTCTCTTACATACACATACATCCCTTTAGAATCTTTGTTCTGTATCAATGTGAAGTTAAATGCAAAGTGTACGGTACATAGAGCTCAGAAGTGGGGTCCTCCCAGTTCGGACTAGTTCGTACAAATCAGTAGCGAACCACTAGTGATGTCATGTCATTGCCGGTTTCTGGGTGCCGCCATCCTTTATTTTATTTTATTATTGATTTGGATTTATTCTGAGCATGTGCAGTAGCTGAGTTTCTGGCAATGCACATGCGTTTCCATCTTGTTTTCGGCTTTATTGTGGGGATTTTTTTGGCACTGCGCATGTGCGCTTCGCACACGCAGGAGACACAACCATGTAGCGTGGGATGAAGCGAACCGGCAATGAGGTAAGTTAGAACCCACCCATAATT
Source organism: Erythrolamprus reginae (assembly GCF_031021105.1). Lineage (NCBI taxonomy): Eukaryota > Metazoa > Chordata > Lepidosauria > Squamata > Dipsadidae > Erythrolamprus > Erythrolamprus reginae. The sequence continues at coordinate 129,840,636 of NC_091951.1, forward strand.
TAGATTCTAAAACTTGATACCAACTTATATTAGATTATGTTTATTTTGAATGACTGAAATCAGGATGAGAAAATTTTAAACTGTTTTTACTGTTTTATTTTATTTATCTGTTTATCTACCTACCTACCTACCTACCTACCTAGACTGTTTTATTTTGAATGCCTGAAATCAAAATGAGAAAAATGTTAAACTGTTTTTACTCTGGCTATGATCATTTGCTGATAAGTTTACTTTTATACTTAGCACACATTCTTTTTAAAATGAACTACTGGTACTCTTTTAAATTTATCAAATGTTCCGAAAGCTTGTCTGTTTATCAGAACAATTACTATATATGAAAGTAATCAGTGAAGTAAACATAACTTTTGCAAAATTTGAGGGGGGAAAGTTCCAGTAGTATCACATCTCGAATATGACCTAGGAATAGTTTAAAAGCATATGCAATTGGTGAAAACAGTCCATTACCAACTTCTGCCCATGCCTATTTTCAGAAGCAACAAAAACAGAAACAAATATTAGACAAGACAGCTAGCCACTGTTCCTTTAGAGTAAAACAACAGTCAAACTATATTCTCTAAAAGGCATCGCAAGTTTGTGTTGAGTTGGTTGGCTTCCAATCTTAGTACTAATGAACTCTTTTTAAAAAAATGTGGTTCATTTACTCCAATACATTCATGCAGAGAATCTGATGGCTGGCACGTATCAATGAGATTACTGCCAGGCCACTTTGCCAAGCTATCCAACTACGTTCCTAGGCAATTAAGGAAAGAAGTGTATGTTACACTGTGAACATGCACTGATTTAATTGATGATAGAACATTACAAAAATTGTACCCATGTGAATCAATATATGAGGAATATATAAACATCCCAGCTGGGGGGATGCAAACAAGAGCATGTTGGCTTGTAAGATTTAAGATTATGCTTGTGGCATATTGGTCAAAATAGTTAATTATTATGCCTTTGGGATTAGTTGGGAAATTGCATATGTCTTAACTACAATGGAGAATGGTAATCTAATGTGCTTTCTTATTTTTACTAATACCATTTCATATAAGCTTTGGTTGACCAAAACTGGTATTTATAGGCCCATATGGTAAAAGCTAAAGGACATGGAAATAAATAATAAACAGGGTGAATTAAATGAAGGAAATAAACATACCTTCACTGAATATATTATTCTTTCATCATAAATTATAATCCTTTGCACACAAACACATGAATAGTCTTCTACTTTTGCTTATATCACATGTAAGTGACACTGTATCAACTTTGCAAATGCTCAAGCTTCCTCTTTCTGCTATGTATTCAAGATTGACAGTGATTAATATTTATATGTATTTATATTAGGGTGTAGTATATAGTATGTAGTACATAGCATAGTATATATATATAGCATATCTATGTGTATTATGTATGTGTATACATAATTTCATTTTTAGTGTGCCAGTGTACCCACAGGAAAAAATGACAATAAAGGCTATATTATGATTCTTATATTTAAAACAGATTTCTGAGCATTGAATAATAACACTTTTCCTATATTCTTTTATTTTGTTCAGAGTAACTTTCCTAATTATGTTAATTCAGAATGAGTTTCCTTGAACTAATTACCTAAATTCATTATTACCGTTTGAATTTTGATATACAACTATATCCAAATATCTTTTTTCATGATATAAAAATCCTAGATAATGTTGTATGTTATATGAGAAAATGGCTGAGAAAATATCTACAGACCCCTCACATCCTGGACATAAATTGTTTCAACATTTCCCTGCAGTACGCCACTATAAGGCATTGCATGTCAAAACAAGTAGACACAAAGATCCCCCCCCATGCCATCACTCTGCTAAATACCTAATTCCCACAGCACTGTTTATGCCTAAAGATGTAGAAGAGCTGTATTGCTATCATATCTTCTTTCTCATCTTTCTTATTACCTTCTCCTATCAGTATGTTATGATTTATCAATTGTTGTTTGTATCTTATAATTTATGATTGTAACTATGATCTATGACTTATCACTTTGTACTTTGTTATGTACACTGGGATTTTATGGACATGAGACAAGCTCCTTGTGTATCCAAACAGACTAGGCCTGTAAAGAATATTCTACTCTATTCTATATGCATTTTCTTACATACAATATGTTTAGGCCATTTCATCCATAATTAAACCTATCCCTTCACTTTCCTGAATATATTCATCTATACAAGACTATACTACTTTCACCCAAATCTATTATACCCTTCATTTTTCTCTACTTTCATAGACTCATTTCTTTTCATTCATGCAATCATTAATGTTCTTCACCATTTATTCTTCTTGAATTTCAAGATACAACGTCTGATACTATTTTAAAGAGTAAAAGAGATGAGAATGAGCAGTGAGAAAGATATGTGATGTCTCCTTGGTTGTGCAGTTGTGGAAAGATTTACAACGTATGTGGTGTTGTTACCATTATGCTGGTGAGAAATATGAATATGCATGTACTTTTTTATGTTGACAAAGCTAGGATATTGGTTAAGAAGCGGAGTTGTGTTCAGAAAATTTAAACAGATTTTTATGATGCAAGGATAAGCATGGATATAAAAATTAATGTATAAAAGATCACTGTTGTGTTTAAAAGAGAAAACTGAGTGAATACTTGTAAGTTGTACATAAGTGGAGATAAAGACCGAGATCAAATGTATTTATGTACAAGTAGATAAATGTTAGGATGTAGAAGAGAATTAATGGAGTGTGTCTGCAAGGAATTCAAGGACTGAATGTTTGCAAGGAATGTTTGTCAAAGGATGTAAGTAAGTCAGCTGCTTCCAACCAGTTTGTTATAGAATGTTGGATATAACAGAAACATAAAAGCACATAGAAGGAATACTGACTTTTAGAAGCAAATGTGGTAAAATGAGAAAAGATCGCATAAAGAATGAATATGTGTTGAAATATAAATGTGACACTAGTGTGAAATAGTTATCCCGAGGAGTTTTGGTTAATAGAGATCAATGAGGATCAAATCCCAAACAAAATTATAAATAAAAAATTAATGGGATGAAGGAAAAAAAAAGAAATACTAAAAATGTTGAATACTAAGAAAATAGTAATGACTGGATGGCATTTATGACATTCAAAATGAGTTGAGAAATTAGAACAACAAAATAATTTGATATAAGGGATTCTGACTCCCATAGTCTAGCATGATTTGCAATTCTTATAGTAAGTGGTCTTTGTGTAAACTACATTTAGTTATGTTTCTTTCTTCTTCCTTAACTTGTGTCTTAATTTCTTTAGATTACTACTCTTTAAATTTTTTCCCTGCTCTTTGCCTAATATTACTTACTCCCAAAAGCAACAACATGAGTTCTATATGTGTGAACATTTATAATGCTATTTATTTATTTGCACTGTACAACAGACTGCACTTAGAAATTTTCAGACCAAGAATGGAAAGGGGAAAAGCAAGACTTCTTTTAGAAACATATTTATTATGTAAATAAATCATCCATATAAATCCTTTTAGAGAAGTCATATCCACATTTACTTGGAACAATAAATATGTTCTTTAACTCAATTCCCAGAAAGATATGTTGCATATCTTTGCAGACCTTTCACTACAACATTGTACTTTGTCACTTCTGCTTTCCTTTCAGTATATATTATTACTAAATTATCTGCTTTAAATTGCACAAAAAAAGATGATGTAGGAACAGTTAAAATAAAAACATGCAAACAGCTGGACAGTTTCCACGGAAATATTTGTTTTTTGGCTATATAATCACCAAACTGAATTTTTAGAAATACTGAAGTCCAAAATAATATCACTATAGCGTGCTATTCACCAGGCTACACATTTTCAAATTATTTACAAAGCATTGCCACAATCCAAAGGTTTAATAATTTATGACAGGTCTATGGAAAAAAACTGCCTAATAAAAGCATATCAATTGTATACTCATATTATAGCATAGTAATATGTTGTGATAATCTTATCTGTTTAAGATGCAGCAGTAAAGATCAATTACCTGAGATATGCTCATAGCACTGTTACACTGGTAATCCCCAAATCTGGACTGTTGACTTGGTGTTACTGCCAATGGTGGGTTTTCTAAATCTGGATATGCAGCTTTGATAGCTGCCTTAAAAATTTCTTGAATCCTCTGATTGACATTAATCATGCCTTTGAATGATTTTTCTTTACGTCTTTCCTCCTGAAGGCTCTAAATAGCAGTACAAAATAAAATTAATAATGAATTCAAATAGATAAGAACGTATGCTTCCATGGAGCCAAGAATTCAAAAAACACAAGAACAATATTCCACCGAACGCCATCACTCTGCTAAACAAATAATTCCCCCAACACTGTCAAACTATTTACTAAGTCCGAGCAACTACTAATCTTCTCATTGTTCCCATCACCCATCTCCTCTCAATAATGACTGTATGATTGTTAACTTTGTTGCTTGTATTGTTACAATTTATATTGACTGGTTCCTAATATGATTTGATTGTTTATTGGTACCCAGACTAACATTAAATGTTGTAACTTATGAGGTCTGTTTCCAAGCAATTTGCCAAACAGCAAACAGCATAGATGATACACAGTGTCATGTATTTCTGTGCATGTGTGCCTGACCCATAGAAATAGCAAAGAATTGGAGAAATATATATTATGGTAGCATATTAATCCCAGAAAGTTTTCTTAAATGTAATCACACTTAACTCCTTCCAATTATTTAAATAGATCTACTACAAACATGGCTGAGGGTTTAACTCAGCTGCCTTAATACTAATACTTAATATTTAATACTAAAACAAGACATTTTATATTATACATTTACAGATCTTTAAAATTGATGTGGCTTTCTGGAAGTATTCTCTGCTATTTAAAAGAAGATACAATAGCACTGGGCTTCTTCAAATCAAGCATTTATTTTAAAAAGCTTCTTCAATTTGTTAAGTTAATAGTAAAGCAGTCTTTTAAAAATAAATCAATAACTTGAACATTCTATAGGCATTTATAGTAATTACTTATCTCCTTGCAGCAAAAAACAGGCCGTTTCAGGAGTCTGATCCCCCTAGCAATTTGCTTCCTTAACTTTAATTTCACTTTCAATTTTAGCATGGGCTTGCCAGCAAATTCAATAAGTGTCGGGAAGCAGATATTCAGTGGCTAGTGCTAAGCAGGCTCTGCTGCTGTTTGCTGCATGGTAGTAAAGTGCTGTCAGACAGAAACCAAAGAGTGGGAGTGGTTTGGTGTATAAGATGCACCCAATTTTTCACTCTCTTTGTTTTTCAATTGAATTGTACAGCTTATATGTTATATGAAAAGTAGAACAAAATTCTGAAGTGGTTTATTTTGGCCTGGTTTTTTACATCTCAAAAATATAGCATTTCAACAAGGGTGTGTATAGGCTTTTTATATCCATTGTACATCAAGAGAGAAAATTTCCTGCAGTTCTGGAACTATAATTATTTTCCATTCAAATTTTTCTCCCACAACATTTTGCTTTCATTTTCTCCTCTGGGTGTGGTAATCAATTTTGTCACTGTCTAATTTTCTTAACTTTAAACAAAAAAAAAAAAAGAGAGAGTGGACTTCATGGACTAATGGGTCTTTCCCCACCATTGGTTTTCTATGTTATTGTGCACTAACCACTTTTCATAAAAAACATTTCTTTCAGATCTGTAGCAATGTCCATTTTCCTTATCCACAATGTTTGCTGTCCCAAAAGTTCAACATCATACCTGTTGTAGGATATTTAAGCGATATTTTAATTTTGCATTTTCTTCCCGCAATTCTTCCAAGGTTGGTGAAGCTCCCAAGCATCCGTAGTTTTTCAAATGATCAATTTCAGCAGTTAAAATCTTGATTTCTCTTTCCTAAAAAGCAACAATGATTTTTTTTTTCAATACTACAATTTATTTCCTAAAATTTAAAAAGTGCACCATTCTTATTTCTTCACCATGTATGGAATGCTATATATCTTAGGAAAACATATATAGTAAATTAATATTGATGATTTCAGTCATCTATTAATCTGTATCTTTTTGCATCCTCCGGTTTAAAAAATCAATCTACAGTAGTACTAAGCCTACTGAAGGAATAAATAGATTTTTGAAATAGGTTTCTACTATTAAAACACATGCAATTTTTAATCAAGCTTTCATGTTATGAATTATGGAAATAACTAATCTTCTCCCTTATTAATACAGTAAAAATTATTATAAGAAAATATGAGTCCACTGGTATGTTTGAAAGAATAAGTACAATAACCACATGGCAAGAAAGAAGCGGCTAACAATTGTCACTTTTATGTGAAACGTTCAGAGAGATGTCATAAGTTTTCTCATTTAATTTTTATTCTTTAAACGTATACACTGCTATCTTATTATTTTTCAGTCTTGATAGGAATTATTTTGGATTCTTTGGATATTGCTGGAAAGGTAGGAATTTATTTTCAATATTTTATTGCTTTAATATATAAAGGAAAAAGGAAAAAAACCAAAACAGGAAAGGAGGAAAACATTCATAACAGAGAAAACCATGCAATTCAATTTATGATAATCAAGTGCAGAATTCTTTATGACATCCTTTCCTTTGCTGTCAGGAAATGTCAATCTTGCCATAGATTGGGAAAAAACTAAGGATAAATCCATGTGTATAAAAACACAGTTTTCAACTATAGTGATCCCTCGAGTTTCGCGATCTCGATCTTCGCGAAACGCTATATTGCGATTTTCCCACCCAATGACGTCACTCTCTTCCTTCCTTTCTCATTTTTCTCTCTCTCTTTCTCTATCTTGCTTCTTCCTCTCTCACACTCTCTTCCTCCCTCTCTCATCTCTTTCTTTCATTCTCTCTTTCTCTATCTCTCCCCCTCTTGCTGGCGGGCGGCGGGCGGGCGAGCGGGGGCATCAGCGAGGAGCCAGGGTTTCCCCTTTGCGTGGGCGGTGGGGAAACCCGGATCTTCGTCTGCTCGCTGCTGCTGCAGCCGCCCAGCAGCTGATCTGTTCGGCGGCAGCAGCGAGGAGCCGAATCGGGCTTTCCCCTTTGCGTGGGCGGCGGGGAAACCCCGATCTTCGTCTGCTCGCTGCTGACGCCCACGCAAAGGGGAAAGCCCGATTCGGCTCCTCGCTGCTGCCGCCGAGCAGATCAGCTGCTGGGCGGCTGCAGCAGCAGCGAGCAGACGAAGATCTGGGTTTCCCCGCCGCCCACGCAAACTCCACCATCTGCGCATGCGCGGCCATGGAAAAAAGGGCGTGCATGCGCAGATGGCGTTTTTACTTCCGCAACCCTACATCACGAAAAATCGATTATCGTGAGGGGTCTTGGAACGGAACCCTTGCGATAATCGAGGGATCAATGTACAACTTTTCATCAAACAATTAAATTTGTTCCATAAAAGAACAAATTTATTTGATGTTTTGGGAAGCACAGATATCCCTCAATTTAAGACAATTGAGCCCCAAAATTTATGCTGCTAAGTGAAAATTTGTTGTGAGTTTTGCCTCATTTTAGGACTTTTCTTGCCACATTTGTTAAGTGAATCACTGCAGTTATTAAATTAGTAATGTTTGTTAAGTCAATCTGATTTCCCCATTGACTTTGCTTGTCAGAAGACAGAGGACCACCTGATTCTGGGACACTGCAATTGTCATAAATGTGAGCCAGTTGTGAAGCATCCAAATGAAAATTGCATGACAGTGCGGCTGCTGTAATGATCAGATGTGTGAAAAATGGTCACTATTTTCAGGGCCGCTGTAACTTTATGCTGTCACTAGGTAAATGTAAGTAGAGGACTACCTGTGTTCGAGATCTACCAGCAGAATCCACATATGAATGGAAAATGTAAAGGCAGTGCAGTGTTAAGAGTGCAGTACTGAAAGCTAGTTCTGCTGATCACCAGCTTCCAGCAGTTTGGCAGATCGAATCTCAGTAGGTTCAAGGTTGACTCAGCCTTCCACTCTTTCAAGGTCGGTAAAAGGAGGACCCAGACAGATTGTTGAGAGCAATATGCTTACTCCCTGCAAACCGCTTAAAGAGGGCTGTAAAGTACTGTGAAGAGGCATATAAGGCTAAATACTGTTGCTATGCTATTACGTTATGTACGTAAACGTTTTATTTTAAGAAAATAAAAACGAAAGTAGAGAAACATGGTTACAAACGAGGGAGATAGAAAGAGAAAGAGGCGAGACAGTAGGTAATCGGCTTTTATTGGTTTCTTTTTTCCCTAGATCTGCCATATATTATTCCTTTTTGATGATCAAGGAAAAATTTATTCGCCAATAACAAAATAAGCAAAAATCTGCCGCTAAGCCATCTTTCCTTCTCTCCCCTGGCACAACGGACCCGAGCAGGGAGCAAAGGTGGCGCTCCTCTCCCCCGGTTAACCTGCTGCTTTAGGAAATTCCTTGCGCGGTTCCGCTTTAAGCCCGACCAAGGATCCGAAAATAAATAAGAGCGAAGGGGAAACTCCGAGGAGACACAAAGGAGAAAAGCCCAAGGTTTGAACCGCGCAAGCTCCAAGCATTGGCACGCGTCTGCAGCGGAAGCCCAACCGGCAAAGAGAACAGAGGCCCCCCCGAAGCGGCTTCGGGAGAAAAGCGAGGACCGTGCCAGCTTCCCGCTTGTCTTAACCCCCGAAACCGCGCCCAACCCACCCGGGGAAGCCTCTGACCTGGCGCTGCAGCCGCTCTACCCACTCCGCCGCTTGCATAGCCATTCTCACGAAACACGCGCTAGCCGGAACCGGAACCAGAATTCACCGTTGACGCCGAGGCGACAAAAAGTGAGCGAGCGAGTGAACGAACTAGAGGGTGCTGAGTAAGATAGCACGTAGAAGCTCCGTCCATCACGTTCGGCGCCCTCTATTGAATCGCGTCGGAACGGTTGTTTTTTTTTTTTTTGGCGTTGCTTTTCTTTTAGAGGCTGCCTGAAGCCAAGGTCGACATTTTTGTTTTGTTTTTTAAAAAAAGACTGCAAATTAATTACTGGAAATTATAATGCAGGAGACGAAGCGAGTGTCTGGGGAAGGGTAGGACAAACCGTGCGAAACATCTTAAGTCTTGCAGGAAGCAATGGCCAGGACGATTCAAGATATTCGCACCTGTCCAGCATCTACCGCTTGAGATAGTCGGTTTACCCTCATGGTAAACTAGAATAACAACTTTATTGTCACGTTGAATGTATGCCGCCCAGAGCCTGGGAGAAGTTGGGCGGCCTATAAATATAAACAATAAAAATAATCAGCATACATTAAAATTAAAATTTGTTGCAATACAGCTCTCAGTGGTTCATCACCTCTGCTATGAATGAATACAAAATTATGCATATACCCACATATTATTACTAGTAGTTTTTCTCATCATTCTTATCACCAGTGAAGGGCTACCAAATTTTTTACTACCACACTGCGGGCCTGGCTTATGCAGAACGCTCTGCATTTTCTTTCAACATCTTGCAGTGCAAGTTGGGTGCTCTGGGATGGAGCTTCATTTTTACTGCCCCACTGTGTCCGCCGCCCCCCAGTAGCCCACCCCTGATTATCTACTATATAAAGTGTATGTACACACACACAGCTCTTTTAAAATTATACACATTCAACCTCATTTACTGTGATAGGAAAAACATACCCAGAGCCCAGAAGGGAAAAAAAGAAAAATAAATAAAAATTTTGCTACCGGTACTGCGTACCTGACAAAAATTTTGTTACTAGTACTGGTAACCTGACGGTACCCGTAGAAGCCTACCACTGCCTGTCACCCATCTCCTTCCACTTATGACTGCATGACTATAAAATTGCTTGTACCCTTAAAAATGTTATTGTTTCCTCATTGCTTATTTGTACCCTATGACAATTATTAAGTGTTGTACCTCATGATTCTTGACAAATGTATGTTTTCTTTTATGTGAGAACATGTGCACCAAAGACAAATTCCTTGTGTGTCCCATCACACTTGGCCAATAAAGAATTCTATTCTATTCTATATATGGCACAGAAAAAAGAGTTTAGTTCGGATGTATAAACGTACATGGCAAGAAAAATAGATGGCATAGGGAATAAAGCTGTTACAGAATCCGTAGTCCTGCTAGAAATACTTCAAAACCTCCTTCCAGAGAGGAGCAACAGAAACAGACAGTAAAGTGGGTTCTGGGATCTCTAACAATGCTTTGAGCTCTAAGCACATAGCACTTATAAGCAGTATCCTGAATAACAGGAAGCAAGCTTCCTATAGTCTTGACTGTCCTTACCGTTCTCTGTATAGACTTTCTATCTGAGACACTGCTCCCACCAAACTGCTTTAATCACCTCAAGCACATTCTAAAAGCACAATGAAATTGTGATGAGAAGAAGAGAGGAATTTTTCATGACATTGGGTTGTTTTTGGGGTTTCCAACAGGGATGAAAAGAACCCACTTATGATTTTCCACTTACAAGAATCCTTCCATTGCAATTTTGAGGGGCTTGGAGAGGTATATATCTGTAAGGAAATGTATGACTTTTCATAATGCTGTTGGATGGCACATAGAAGATAAAATGGTGGTGTTTGAGTGCTTTGTGTCATTTGGTCACTTCCATAACATAATGCTGAAATTTCAGATATATCTGCTCATCTTTTAAAAAATGGATACTAATTTTCAGTGGACCTGTCCCTGTTGTAGTAAGATATTTCAAAGAATTATTTCAAAATGTGTGAGCCCATGCTATAATCCTTCCCCAATCAGCATATTGTACCACATCATTACAGAGCCATAAGCCAAGTCACAATATTAAAATTATTATTTGAATGAGTCACAGAGGGGACAAGATGATGTGAAGAAATAGAAATACAAACATTGGGAAAGGGCCCTTTCTTACATAATGCTTCATTGTTAAGATTGTTGCAGAGTTTCAGACACCATTGAGATACACTTAGCTTCTTATTGGCACTTTTCCTAAACATATTTTCCCCATCACCACATGGAAACACTTAAACATTCACAACACAGTATTGAGTAGTGTCTAGAGTAGTGATGGCGAAGCTTTTTGAGACCGAGTGCCCAAACCGCAACCCAACACCCACATATTTATCTCCGAGTGCCAATAGGACAAATTACCGTATTTTTCAAAGTATAAGACACACCAAGATTGCGAAGAGGTAAGTAAGAAAAAAACTTTTCTCCCCCCTGCTTCCCCAAGGAGCACTTTCAGGCCTCTCAAACCCTCTGCACACCCCACTTTTTGCAAAAATGGATGAAAAACAGGCCCATTTTTTGCAAAAAAAAAATGGGGCACAGAGAGGGTTTTGGAAATCTCAGAGTGCTTCTGAGGGCTAGGGTAAGGCACAAATACCCGTTTTTTTGAAAACTGGGTGCTATTTGTTCACCATCACAGAGTTATAGGATGAACTTATTTATTGTCCATGTGGCTTAAAGATAGCCTTGGCTTTTGCTTAGGAAACGCACAACTAGCAGCAGCTGTAGCACTCCACCAGTAATAAGAGCTGGAAGGGACCTTGGAGGTCTCTGCAACCTTAAAACACTCCAAGATCCCTTTGGATCTGTCCTTTCACACAGTAAAGAAAACACCAGAAGCTCCAGAACCTGGATGGGCATGGCCAACATTTCTCCCACCCAGTCACACAAACCACTCCAGCTACAAGTGGGTAAATTTTGTGGCTCCCAGTGTTTTCTGTGGTAAATGTCTTCCTTCTTTCCTTCCCTCCCTCCTTTCTTCCTCTTTGCTTCCTTCTTTCCCTCCCTCCCTCTTTCCCTTTTATTTCTTTCTCTCCACTTCTCTCTTTTTCCCCTCTCTCTCTCATTTTCTCCCTCCAGGTCTCTCCCATTTCTGTGTACTTTCCCTCTCTCCCCCTTCTTTCTCTCATTTGTTTCTCCCCCTTTTTGCTCTTATTTCTCTCACTTTCATTTGTTTTTCTTTCCTCTCTATCTCTCTCTTTCTCTCATTCTCATTTGTTTCCCTTTTCTCCCTTTTTCTCTCAATCCTTCTCTCATTGCTCTCCCTTCTCTCTCATTTGATTCTATCTCCTCTACCTCATTCTTTCCCTCCATCATTTTCTCATTTCTCTCTCTCCCTTTCTCTCTTATTCCCTCCCCGTGTGTGTATTCCCTTCCCGTGAATTCAATAAAGGGCAGCCATTCATAGCCCTACTGGAACGCTCCAGTGGGGGGAGAGCGCGGATTTGAAAGCATGGGCTTCGTGCACTTCTGTAAGCCTCAACTCCGAGCGAACCACCTTCCCTCCTTCCACAATGGAGCAGGCGTTGCAAAAACCATCTTACCTCTTCCCTTCCCCTTCCCCCACCTCCCAACCCCATCTCTTTCACACAATCTGACCTCTTTCCTTCTCCTTCAGGGCTGGTGTTATTTGCCTGCCCTGCTACAAAGAAAAGAAAAGTTCAAAAAAAGTCCCGAGCTGGAAGAGTCACATTTCCTGTGTGGGACCCAGGCTGGCAAACGAGCATGGATGTCAGCCGCCTGTCCTGCTCCTCCTTTCGGGTCCCGATCTCGGTTGGCTGAAGGCTGGCAGCTGTGTGACTTCCCCAACAAAGGAGAAACTTCTGCAAATTGTGTGCTGCCGGCAAAGCAGGCATGGAGCACAAGCAGCTGGCTGGGGGCTGCCTGAGCAGGCTCGTGGGTGCCCAATGGAATAGTTGTGTTCATGAAGGAAACGCAGCTGCCAGTGCTGCTACCGACCCGGCCTGGTTGGAGAGGAAGCTGCTCCGACCGACCGACCAACCACTGGCAGCAGCAACCCCGAACTCTATGAACTGTTTATCTGAGTATTTGAACAAGATGTAATTAGAATGAGAAAATAAACTCCTTCAGCTCGTTACTCTAGAAACAATACAGAAACCCAAGAAGTTTCATTAAAACTCTACGAATGTACACAGGATCAGGAAATCATAAAACATATTGTAATGCAGAAGGATGGACAGTCCTACTGTTAACATAGAACATTGAACTATATGGGATATTGGCTTGATCAAGGAGGACTCTTCTTCTATTCAAATAGTTTTTAAAATAAAAGTGTGACATAATAGTCTGCATTTCTTTTGAAGAACTAAATTCATATCCATTAATTAACCCAATAATATATCTTTCTTCAGCCTGTCTTAACTTTCAATTCCCGTAAGTTGTTAAACTGTATTTTCTTTGCTTGTTTATTTCCATCCACATAGATCAATAAAGCACTGAAATCCAGTAAGAATGAGTTTTGAAGAACATGTGGAAGCTACTGGTGAAACACCACTAAAATCTTAAATATGTGCAAAATAAACTCTCAAGAAAAACCTTTTTTTTAAAAAAAAAAATATTGTTCTCAACCACAGTTGTTGGCTTTTATCATTGCATGGATCTGAAAAAAGAACCATCTTTTTCTGTATCTTTGGATGAACACATATATTTTGAATTATCTACATAGGCATACAAAAAACACAAAGATCAGGTAGATTAATTTCTCTCTATAACAATTTTAATGTTAATCCTAACAAAATTTAAAATATATAAATTCAATCATTTAGTGGTTGCTTATTCCAGTGTTTATACATGAAATATGTATATATATATTTATATATACATCTCAGGAAAAATCCAGTTTTAAACCACTTGTCAACTTTACTCCTGAAGGTGCTTCTTGTATTGTGGACCTTTAAGGCCTTTGTATTCCAGTGTCCATTACTCTCTGTTCTTAAATTATTAACAATTAGATACATGGGTTAATGTAAGAAGTGGGCTGTTGTAGGAAAATACGAAGATATTTCAGTTATGTTCCAAAGAGAGCCAAACACCATATAGATCTTGGATTTTCACACATTCATGTTTCTGGTCTCAAAGAAAACAATCAGATTGGAATGTATTAACATTTCTTCAAATGCTATAAAAAGCAAAATAGATCTTGTCTCTGAAAAAGTGGATGGTTGTCAGTTTAAGATGACTTTCCTCCCCAAACCTCCAATAAAATTCTTGCCAAACATCTCTTTCAGGAATTAAGATACTCTCCTAAAGCAAGGAGGCCACAATTTACAGGCCAGAAAAAGGACTAGTACAAAAAACCCCAGAAGTATTTTCTGCAACTGAATTCTCATTTTTGGATTGTGCCTCAGCCCAATTTTTTAAACAATACCAGATTCTGATTGCGGAGGAAAATATAGAAAAGTCAGGTTCTTGACTTTCTTCACATCCTTTTTTTTCTGGATTGAAATTATTAAAATTGATAATTAGCAGTTACTAATTATGAAAAATAAAATACATTGTTTCTTTATTTTCCCCTGAAGTGACTAGAAAGGGTATTTATTTATTTTATCAGGCCTTTATTATTTTTATAAATAAGTCAAGACAGCAAATATATTTAATATTCCTTTCTCTTCCTATTTTCTCCACAACAAGGCTATGATTTGGGCTGAGCAAGAGTGACTGACCCCAAGTCACCCAGCTGGTTTTCAAGCCTAAGGCAGCACTAGAACTCACAATCTCCTAGTTTCTAGCCTGCTACCTTACAACTAGATCAAACTAGCACTCATATGCATCTTAGAGTGAATTGACACCTAGTTCCATAACCTAATCATGTCTAGAGTTCTACATCTATGCATGTATACATGTGCATACTGTATATTTAAGGGTGGACATATAAAAATAAAAGTGCAGAGCCTCCCCCCCAAAACCCCCCACAATTATTAAAATACACAAACTGGGAAAAAATAAACAAACAACAAGCAATGTAATTAACTGGGTTATAAACATGATTACAGGTTTTTAAACCAAGGTTTTGTTGCAGGCAATTCAGTTAGGGTAAATTGCTTCTGAAAACTCTCCATGTAGTTTTCTCAGCAGGAGCAGGACAGCAATTTGCTGCTGTATTCTTCTAGGATGTTGTTTTCAATATCCAAATAGATGCTCTCAATAGTAATCAGAAAAGGCCTTTCGGATTAAATACTCCCTCACTGAAGAATGGGGAGAGTTTACTAGATTTAAATGAGTTTAAAAAAAACAACCACCCAGAAAGCATTTGTATCTATTAAGATAACATTACCGGAAAGGATTTGTTTTTAAAAGCTCCTTTTGGTTGCTGCTTGTTGTAAACTGGCATGATTATGAGGATTATTTATTAAAAGAAATACAAATAATTTTACGACAGATATAGCTTTTTTTAAATAGCTGCTGGCTCTTGATAATTTCTATCAAGCCAAATATGTAGTCATAGATATATGCTTCCTGCAACTCTCTTTTTAAAGGATTCATAGGGGTTTGGGAACTCTTACAGGATAACAGCATAATGAAACGAAGTAACAATCTCCAGATTAAAGTGCAGTAGGCATTTAAACTCCACACCCATTTTTATGACCTAGATGGAAATGGAAGTGTTTCACAGCTCACAGAGCACTCATTTTTAACTCTTAAAATGGCTTCTCTTATCCTTTATTTGATATAAAAATATTTGAATTAGCAAAACCTAGTTATATAAGAATTGGGGTCCTGTTTTTAGAATTGTATGTCAGATCTTTTTCAAATCCAAAAATTTATTGCAGCAAAACCTGTCTTTTAAAAAAGCAAAGCTGTACAAAATGTCAACATGTAAATATTTTTTTAAATGGCATTGTGTGCTATACTGTTTCATTTTAAAAAATCTTTCAAAAATACATAGCTAAATATACAAACTATGTGATAGTGTAATTTTAATGCTGGCATTTGCAATGAAAAAAAAATAAGGAAAGTTAAAAATCTGGACCTAGAACTGATAAAGTCATCAATGTACTAACAATGATAATATGATATAAATAAATTTCAGTGAACGACATATACTTTTCGGATGTGGTTTTAAGAACAAAATACTTAAATAGACATTAAACGTCATCTGCTGAGAGAGCTGGAATGTTTATCCGAGGTCGTGTAAAAAATGCCATCTTCTCTCTGCAAATAACAAAAAACATCAGTTATGATTGTAAATAAGAATTGATGTTTCAACAGTCAAAAACTGACATTTAAAAATCTATCTTTAACAATGTAGAATTTCACAATATCACTTTTATTTTAAAACCACTTTGAACTAAAAAAAGGAGACTATTGTGTAATCTTGATAATAATAGATGTGTTACAGCATAAGGTTTACAGATCACTATGTCATAATAATTACCATAATTATTAAACACATGGTATCATGGTTATCAATACATTTTATGCACATCATTTTAACCTGACCTCATTGCAAAGGAAAAAAAAATATATATTTTCTACCTGAATGACTGCACCTCTATAGGTTCTTTTTGGGTCTGTCCTCGTAATCTATGTACATCTTTAGCAGCTGCCCGCATCATCTTATCAGCCTTCCGTTCATACTTACATCCAGCTTTTACAGTCTGAAAGATGAGAATGGAACCATTTATTTAAATAGGAGTACAGTATAACAAATTCTTTCCTAATTTGACACCTCTATGTAAGATTTGTTTCCATGTTTGAAATGTAACAGGGAAGGCAAACATATTTATTTAGAAATAATGCAAAGACTAAATATGTGAAAATTGTTTAATTATTGCTGTTGCTTCTACCAGTTCTACCACTGGAAGAATTTGTGAGGGAAAGAAGGAGAAAAATAAACAAATTCGTGTATTTCTTGTGAAATGTAGTACAAAATCTCAATGGATTAATTTCGCCCAACTAAAAGGGGGGGAAAGATTGAATATAAAAATTAGGACTGGAAATGGAGGTTAATAGAATTTTATGAATTAATAATCTATCATTTAATATTTGCAAAGATAGTCACTGTTTTTAAAGAACAATAACTGATGACAGATGTATTTTAACTAGTCATATACAATATTTATGAATGAAATTTGTTTCACAGTCCTGCTGAAAACTGAATGTTCATACATATTACTGTGAGTAATATATGTATTATATCCCATGTTACAGATTAATCCAATGGATATTTGAATACACATTTAAATTGCAACAGGATATTACATATAATAAAACTTTGTTTTAATGGATTCATTGGAGCGACTCACCGTTATTCACAAATATCCACTAAAATATATTATCATGGCAATTTACATAATTTCTGTGATGCAAATGACACAAATTCATTTGCATCAATTTGTATATTTGAATAAATGAGTTTAACTGATTTAACAATATAATTTGCCTAGTTTAAGTAATTTCACTATAAAACACATGATGACAATCACCACAGAAATTTGGTGATTGTCATCATGTATGACCCACATAGTCAAGATGGATTATATCAAGAATCCAGATTATGGTACAGATAAATGTATTAGCTAGCAAAAATACTTAACTTTACAAAAATCATTTAATTTTACCTGTATCTAAATCATGTTTTGGGCAATATATCAAGGCAGCATTTATTATGCATTTGAATGTTATTAAGAAAACAAGATTCATCCCAAAGTATTGAATACAAAAGAGGAGCAGGTTTTATGTCCTTGATAGCTGTACTTTTGATGGGAGAGATTTATCATCAGAGAATAGAGATGACATTAAAATGAACCTGCGTTATTGAAGTGGTGTTTCTCCTCCTGCTTTCCTCTCCTTTATGTAAAAAAAAAGTCATACACCCCATGTCTTATTCCACTTGCCTAAAATTGTCATGTCAGTGATTTCGCCCCCAGTGGATCCCAGGTGGCTATAGAATGCAAATTGAAAATTTGTGTGAAAAGTGTGAGGGTTTTTAAAACCCTCCCCCCCAACTTAGTCACTTCACATTTGACAGGAATACCATGATTTGAGATCATTCAGCTTCCAAGGAAATATGGCAGTTGTGTGGGACATGCTGTCTTGCATAGAAGTCAGAGTGCAGACAACTTCCAAGCCTAACTAAACATATTTTAACTCCCATTAAAATAAAGCGGGCCCTTAACAACCAATCAGATGTGTTTGTATTTTTTAAAAAATCACTATTGGGTCGTATTTAAAAAATCACTATTAGAGGTCGCTGCTCTGAGTCCGCTATGGAATGAGCGGCACATAAATAATAAAATAAATAAAATAAATAAAATAAATAAAATAAATAAAATAAATAAAATAAATAAAATAAATAAAATAAATAAAATAAATAAAATAAATAAAATAAATAAAATAAATAAAATAAATAAAATAAATAAAATAAATAAAATAAATAAAATAAATAAAATAAATAAAATAAATAAAATAAATAAAATAAATAAAATAAATAAAATAAATAAAATAAATAAAATAAATAAAATAAATAAAATAAATAAAATAAATAAAATAAATAAAATAAATAAAATAAATAAAATAAATAAAATAAATAAAATAAATAAAATAAATAAAATAAATAAAATAAATAAAATAAATAAAATAAATAAAATAAATAAAATAAATAAAATAAACAAAATAAAATAAATAAAATAAATAAAATAAATAAAATAAATAAAATAAATAAAATAAAGTATTGTCATTTCAAGAACTGGAAAGTAAAAACCAATTTTTAGCCTTAAGAATACAGTACTTGCCTTTTTCTCTACCAGTCTCATTAACATCCTGAATTGCTCATTCTCATCTAGGCATCTGGGTAACTCTTTTTCTCCTTGACTTTGAGCTTGCTCTAACTGTTCCTTTAGCTGTTTGAGGACAGAAATCTCTTGTATCAACTGACTATGCCAGGTCTTTGATGCCTGCAAATCTAATTCCAGGTCGAGAGAAGTACGGATCAAACGCTCAGGTCCAAGAGTTTTAATAGAAGACTGAAAAACAACAACACACACACACATATATATAGTTTATATATACTAAACTCCAAATTGATGTCTATACCTTATCTGATCTCAAAAAGCTAAGCAGATCAGATCAGATCAGATAGTACTCAGCCAGGAAATATAGTTGAAATAGCCAGGTATAAAATAATATGATTGATAACATCCTTGAAAAGAAAGCCATTTCAAATCCCTTCCAGACTGTTGCTAAACTTTCCCGTGTATACAGTATGTCCATAAAGTTAACAAGAGGCAAACCTGATTCAAAGGAAACATTATATTTTTTATATGCACTAATTAATTTCACCACACCACTAAACAGTTTTCTTGATAAATTCTTCAAATTTACATACTCTACAATAAATTCCTAGTGGTATTAGTTATTTACAACACATTTTTTTCACAATGATAGAAACTGCAAAGTACAGAAAGCCTTCATTGACAGAAAATCATGTTTATTCAAAGAAATCATATTTTTATGTTGTGAAAATCTAAAAAGCCACCTTATTTTTATATCACATTTGTTATTACTTTCAATTTATACTGCTTTAAATAAGTAACAATTCTTATTATAATTTATAATATTGAAATTTTAGTTAAAGTACTGTTCTACTTTATGCTGACTGAATCATAAAAATTATGTTCATGAATCTTATCAGCCAAATAACTACTGTAAATGATCAGTTAATTAAAAACAAATATAAGGAAAAGCTAGAATTAAGAACTGGACACTATATAAGAATATTATTTACCCTTTTCATTCTGACACTTCGTCTCTCAACAGCATTCCGAACAAAAGGTGGTTTCTTAGATAGTGTTGAACTATCACTATCACTACGATTAAGCTGAAAAAAAAACCACAGGAAAAAAATCACTGATAGTAGGTACTGTTTTGTCTATCTTTAATAGCTTATTCCATTTGAAGAAAAATAAACTTATTTATTTATACTACAGAATTTATACAATGCCTCAATTCAATGGGCCTGTAGTTGGTTTATATTACAGAATACAATATATTCTCTTCCACTCATTCTAGTTTTATATGCCGCTGAAGTACAAAATAACTCTTAGTGGCATACATACAGAATGTCCAGCAAACCTGGAAAACAGGGAAATCGGGGAATTATCAGGGAAATCGGAGGTTCGGCAAATATCAGGGAATTCGTCAAAATAAATCAGGGGAGAAAACTACTGTATTAAAATGTTTAAAAGTCAGGGAACAATAATGTAGCACCTCCCTCCCACCCCCACCCCCCAGATCACGCTGCCTGGCAGAGTCAAGCATAACCGTGGCAACAATTTGCTTCCTCAGCTACCGATATTTCTCCACCCCTTAGCCGTTTGGTATGACATCATCTATGACCGCGCCTTAACTAGATCACAAGTTACAGGAACTGTCAGGAAAATATCAGGGAATTTCAAAATGTTTTCCCTCTGGACACCCTGTACATAAGAGAGACCTCTTGGGTGTTTTCAGCAATTGATGTACTGAAGGAACCCAACCTTTTTCAACAGAATCGGCCCATCCTTGATAAAAGGAACTTCTGGACAGTGTTTCTCATCTTTTGCTTCTCAGACCAAGGCTAAGGAGAGTTTATTTATAGTCCTACCTGATCCTGCCTCCTGGTGCTAATAAATTATAAATAAGCATTTTATCAAAAAGGCAAACCATCACAGATGTAGCTGCAAAGCACTGGCTTCATTCATGCTTGGTTGCATTATAGGCTACACTTGAAATCACAGCAATGTTTACTTTCAGATTGCCCTTATATTCTTTCTCCTTTCTTTCTATAAAAGTCACCACACTTGACTGAGCAGCAGTAAAAGTGGCAGAATATATAACTTGGGAGAAAACAATATGGTAATATTTATGCTAAGCAACTACATCTGAATGCTAGTACAGTTGGGCAATTAAGAACCTTAGAATTCTTGACACAAAGGAGCGATGGTTTATCAGCCAGGCTTACATTGTAAAATTACACACTATAGTGGTACCTCTACTTAAGAACGCCTCTACTTAAAAACTTTTCTAGATAAGAACTTCAAGATTTTTTTGCCTCTTCTTGGGAACCATTTTCTACTTAAGAACCTGAGCCCAGAAAAATTTCCCAGGAAATTTGAGAGCGGCATGAAGGCCCGGCCAGTTTCCTGCCAGTCCCCCTTTACTCCTGGCCATCTCAGACTTTTCTGGACTGCCAGAGGAGTCTTTTGGGGGTGCTTAAGGACGCTTTGACAGTCCAGAGCGAACGAAGCATTTTCCTTTCCCTGGGTGCTTGGAGAGGGAATACAGTGGTCCCTCGATCATCGCGAGGGTTCCGTTCCAGGACCCCTCGCGATGATCGATTTGTCGCGAAGTAGCGGTGCGGAAGTAAAAACACCATCTGCGCATGCGCAGATGGTGTTTTTATTTCCACCGCAGCAGCGAGGAGCCGAAGATTGGGTTTCCCCGCCGCCTCGCTGCTGCTGCTTGTCCGCGCGCGTGCCGCCCGCCCCCCCCCCCCCCGCGCTGTTGCTGGGGCCGCTTCTCAGCTGAGAAGCGGCCCTGGGGTTTCCCCGCGCGCGCGCGTGCCGCCCGCCCCCCGCGCTGTTGCTGGGGCCGCTTCTCAGCTGAGAAGCGGCCCTGGGGTTTCCCCGCGCGCGCGCGTGCCGCCCACCCCCCCGCGCTGTTGCTGGGGCCGCTTCTCAGCTGAGAAGCGGCCCTGGGGTTTCCCCGCGCGCGCGTGCCGCCCGCCCCCCCGCGCTGTTGCTGGGGCCGCTTCTCAGCTGAGAAGCGGCCCTGGGGTTTCCCCGCGCGCGCGCGTGCCGCCCGCCCCCCCCGCGCTGTTGCTGGGGCCGCTTCTCAGCTGAGAAGCGGCCCTGGGGTTTCCCCGCGCGCGCGCGTGCCGCCCGTCCCCCCGCGCTGTTGCTGGGGCCGCTTCTCAGCTGAGAAGCGGCCCTGGGGTTTCCCCGCGCGCGCGCGTGCCGCCCGCCCCCCCCGCGCTGTTGCTGGGGCCGCTTCTCAGCTGAGAAGCGGCCCTGGGGTTTCCCCGCGCGTGTGCCGCCCACCCGCCCACGCCGTTGCTCGCGCCTTACCGGGGCAAGAGGGGGGAAGACCCAGGGAAGCCTCTGCCCGGCGGGGAAACTCCACCATCTACGCATGCGTGGAAGGGCACGCATGCGCAGATGGTGGAGTTTACTTCCGGGTTGAAAACTCGCGATATAGCGTTTCGCGAAGATCGAGATCGCGAAACTCGAGGGACCACTGTAAACCATTTCACTGTGGTGATTCCGCCATGCTGCCTCCCACATACCTGGTGCGAGGTTGCCTCCTGGAGCATCTGGGTACAGAAAGACAAAAGAGGGTGCTTCGCCTCGGCCAAATCAACTCAGCTTCAGCCAAACTAAGGAGTCACCACAGTGAAGGAAAGGCGCCGGCTACAAAACGAGCGAACGAGCGGAAAGGGGAGTCCTTCAGCATGGGAAGGAAGAAGAAGCAGGTAGCAGCAGCAGCAGCTGCCTTTCGATCAAAGGAGTGGGAGGTTCCCCCCTCTCACCCGCCTCGGTTTCTCTCTCTGGTGCAGTGTATGGGAGGCAGCTTTGCACCAGCTTATGGAAGGGGTATGCTCCTTCTTCGCCACCTCAGAATCCCTCTTTTTTTAAAAAAAGCCTTAAAGTTTTGGATTTTTTTGATTACCCTCACCTCACCATCTTTTTTCGGCAGCGACTGTCCTCTTCTTGCTCCTCCTCCTCCCACCCAAATTACGAGCTTTTATTTCTTTCCTAATGGATTTGCATGCATTATTTGCTTTTACATTGATTCCTATGGGAAAAATTGCTTCTACTTAAGAACATTTCTACTTAAGAACCTGGTCACGGAATGAATTAAGTTCTTAAGTAGAGGTACCGTTGTATATATAATCCTAACAAGGAACACATTTTTCTTTGGAATTTACTGCAAAACTACAGAACTATTAAAATTATAAGCATAGCCCTAACATAGTAGCAAATGAAATTTGGCACTGAAACATACCCTAAAATAAAAGCATTTCTTTTCATACAAACATGAAATTCTTGCAAGTTCAAAAAGCCAAATGCACAGGGATGTGTATGTGAAAGAGGGGTGGATTAAAAAAAAAGACAGGTAGTCCTTGTATCAGTGCTGAAGCATTTTTTGGGGAGGATCTTCAGGGCTGCCCCATGAGGCTGGGTGGAGCTGTGGGAACATAAGGGGGGGGGGGAGTAGAGATAACTGGGGGAAATATTTTGGGTTTTGATTTGGGTGGGGAAAATCCTTGGTCTTTCAGGGTCAGGTTTTCACAGCTGTGCCAAATAAAATTAAATCCCAAATAAAATTATGCTTTGGGAAAACTCTAGGCATCAAAGATTTGATTACTTTGGGGTTATTACTTGGAACACATCGACTTACAGCAGTCGTTTAGTGACTGTTCACATTTACAATGGCACTAAAAATGTGAGTTATGACCATTTTTCATAGTTATAACCTTTATTTGCCATATTTATGGAGTATAAGATGCACCTGAGTATAAGATGCACCTTAGTTTTTGGGGAGGAAAATAGGGGAAAGAATCTGCTTACCAGATATTTATCTGGCTAGCATCCTTAGTCTGGTTAGCTTCAGCACATTATTTTATTCCCTGGTTAGGGCTTTAAAAAAACCATATTAGGAGAGAGTAACAATGAAAGAGCCAGTAAGAGTTGGGAAAATTGTTATCACCTGGTTAGGGCTTGAAAGAAACATTCTGAGCAAGTAGAGCAATGGAAAAAAAACTGCAAAGACTTAGGGCTTGGAAAACATTATTCACAGAGAGTAACAATGAAAGAGTCTGCAAGGTGAGAGCTGAGAAGATGGTTAGCACCTAGTCAGGGCTGGGAAAAAAACTTTGAAAAAAGCTACACTCAGCGTATAAGATGCACCCAGCCTCTTTTAGGGAGGAAAAAGGTGCAATCACCTTTTGCGATCTTTTGGCAAGCAAAGTCAATGGGAAAGCCAGATTCACTTAACAACCTGGTCGCTAACTTATCAACTATAGGGATTCATTTAACAACTGTGGCAAGAAAAGAAAATGGTGCAAAACCCACCTAGCAAATGTCTCATTTAACAGCATAAATTGTAGGCTCAATTAGGGTCATAAGTCGAGGACTACTGTTTATAATTTTTAAGTCGCATTTTAGTAACCCTTCTGTTACATGTTTACTGATTTTGAAAGAGATTAAAAATTGTATTAAGGGAAATTGAAATTCTATGCAACAATATCCTGGCAACTTTTCACAAATATTGAAATGGGGGAGTTTTAACATTTTTTCGTTTGAACTACTTGCTTAGTCTATCAGGAGTTGAGCTGTCAAAAGATTTTTATGATGTTCAAAGAGCATTTTTAACTAACTGAAAATCCAGTTTATTTTTCCCAAACTCGTATCAAAAATTATCAAAGGAGAATCAAAGAAAAAAATTCTTCAGAAAGTGTGTACTGTAGTGTTAAGCAAGTTAATTATTAGTTGTCTATTTGTAGAGGAGGAAGAATGAAGAAATAAATAGATGATTTCTGCTTTCCTTACCCGACACACATACTGGCTTTGTGGTCCTGGAGAAAATGTTTTGGAGCGGATGATTGTGCTGCCTCTAACAAAGGGTGTTTGTAAAGGATTAGGTGTTCTTTTATCTTTTGGACGAACTACGAGAGAAGATTGCATAAGACTGTCTGTGTTGGTTTCTTTATCCACCTGTAAATCAAAGATATATCAATGTAGTTTTCCTTCCTGATATATTTCAGCCTGACTGCTTTGCTATAAGAACAGAATTGTATGATATTTCTATTCAGTGCTTATACTACATATAAAAAATACACAGCAACACAATGAGTTCTTCAATACAGCCCATTAAGTCTGGATTAGCAATGCATCAGCAAATTGATTTATAAGGCATGAACAATTTCATCCTCAGCTCACCCCATCCTACAGCTGAGGCAGCCTTTACCTGTGTTTACCTGTTCTACTTCTAACGTGGTATTTTCCACTTTTTTCAGAACAAGCTGTATAATGTGGTCCACTTGTAGTGCCTTGTTTTGGGGTAAGATTAAAGGAAAAGATCTGCCCTGCTCCCAATAGACACCCGAGGCTGTTTTTGGCACACCCACACCCTGGCAATGATTTTTAGGGCTATATTTTCCCCCATTGCCCCAAGCAACCATCTCTTCCATTTCTCTTGCCAACCCTGAAAAAGCTGGCAAAAGCTCTCTTGTTTCCAAATTTGGAAAAATGACAGGAAAAGTGCATTTATGTCCTGGAGGAATGCCATTTTTTAGCCAGCTATGGGGGAAAGCAGCACTTCATCCATTGGGTCCATTGCTAAACAGAGAAAAGACTCACTTCCCTCCTTTTCTCTTAGTGTGCTTTGATTTCCATGTGTGATAAGTAAAGTTAAGGGGAAGAATAGAATAGAATAGAATTCTTTATTAGCCAAGTGTGATTGGACACACAAGGAATTTTGTCTTAGATGTATATGCTCTTATTGAAGATAAGGAGAATAAAATACATTCATCAAGAATAAAAAGATATAACACAATGTAAATTCAAAAGACAGCTTGTCAGAAATGAAACAAGGGGACTGCAGCAAGGGCATAATGCTTAAGGCAGCTTGTTTTGCTGCTCACTGGCTTTCAACGGATTCTGATTTCATTATATATTCTTTACCTTGATGGCTGCTGACTCAGCCTGCAACAAAGGTAACAAGTTCTCTTCAGTGGGCCACACACTCCTTCTGCCATGAAATCCCTCCTCTGCTTCAGTCTCACCATTTTCAGCTTCACTGTTACCATCCTGCTCAGTATCTTCCTTATATTGCCTGTAAAAATAAGCAATGTTCACACAAAATTACAGCATATAGGAACTTTGTCAAAACCATTACGTTGAAAGTCACTGTGGGAAGGAAAACATCACATTATGTGATAAAATTAAATAAACTGGACACATGCCATAGCAACTTGACACATACATACTTGAATTAACAGATCTAAAACTTCTCATCATGACTGGAGATCTCAGGAGATGTGCGTCACCAAATACACAAATTTGAAAATAAAAAATGAAATTTGTATTGGATAAGTATCAAAATATTGTACAGCTTTTGCATGTATTAGGAGAATATCATGTTCCAAAGATTAGTGTGTGTTTAAAGATGCCAATTTTAATACGAAATGTTAATACTTAAACTCTCTAATACAGCGATTTTCTCTAAAGAATTACTTCGATGTTTAATGCCTATATAATAGAAAAATTGTTATATAGGGGGATTTGCTTACATCCTTTATTTAATTCTGTCATTGTAAAAACAATTATGGGATCCCATGATTGCATCGTTCGACTCACCAGGTTTCATCTGTAAGTAAGGTACTATCTCCCAGTTTTTTCTCTACTGCCTCAAGTTCAACAACAGTTTGTTCTAGCAATGCAGATACAGAGTCCTGTGGAAAATAGGTTAACATCATTAACAATATCATCCTTGGTTTCTGAAAGTTTACCAAAGACTATAATTATCCAAGCTGAGAAAACAAATATAGTGGCCATGAGGCTTTGTCACCTGCAGTTTGTGCAAAAACACCTTTAATTATTAGTTTTTACCATTTTTTCAGTGCAGAGTAGCTCAGAACAAGTATCCTCTTGTTTATTTTCACAACTATGCCTTTGTAGATATTTATAGTTGAGGAGGTTGTACCAGCGCATTGACCTTTCCCCTGATTTGCAAATATCTGCCAGACTAATTTGTGCACCTCCCTAGAGTAAAAAGAAAACAAAATTATTAAAGTTTGTTGCAAAATCAAAACCAGAAGCACACACAGATGACTAATTCAGCTGGATTCAATAACTTCTTTATAAACATATTTTTTTACATATATATATTTACAGTACCACAAGTAGAATTCTTCTTCAATCAATTACAGGTAAACACAAGCAGTAGGGTTAGTTTCATTGTAGCAGCAGACAAGCATAAAGAGTACAGAGTGGGAAGAGAGTACACCCAGCCTTAAGCTTAAGTATTCAGTTTAGATTCTCTGCACAGACTAAGAAGTGCTTAGCTCCCATTGGCTGATTTAGTTGCTATGCCTATTCATTGGCTGACCTTGTTAACATTGCCTCTGCTGGTTCAGGAATATCTTAAATACATTGATGAGTCTCTTCAGGACATTGATAGAATTTGATTCACAGATGCTAGGGCAGTGTACATAATTTGCACTCCCCTTTACATTTATACTCTAAGTAGTAACACACAACAAGGTTCTGTTGCCATAACTGTTGCATGCTGTCATACACAAGAGGGTTTTCAATATAAGCATTACAGGTAGTTGTCCTGTAATCATTTGTTTAGTGACCATTCAAAGCTACAAAGGTACTGAAAAAAGTGACTTATGAAGGATCCTCACAATTACAGTTATATTGCAGCATCCCTGCGGTTATGTGATCAAGCTTTGGGAGCTTGGCAACCAGCATGTATTTAGGATGGTTGCACTGGCCGGGGGTGGGTGGGTGGGGGATGTTATTTGCAATCTTCTCAGCTGGCTTTTCACAAGCAAAATCAATGGGGGAATGGATTTGATGAATGACTTAAAAGGTGTCGTGATTTGCTTAACCAAAAAAGGTTGTAAAATTGGGCTTTACTCACTTAACAACTATATTGCTTAACAATTCTGGTCCCAATTGTGATTGTAAGTTGAGAACTGCCTTTTTTTCTGGTGCCAAGCGCCACTCACATTTAGAAGATGTGGTGCTCTGCCCTCTCATGTCCTGAGTACACCACGATGAAGAGAATGACATTATCACATAGAAATAAACACTAACCAAGCATTCTTCAAGGTGGAACTTATCTAAAGTGCAGACATCAATCCTTAGTGTCTTCTGTCGCAAAACTGAATGAGGGATTGTAACACAAAATAATTCATTGTACGTGACATTGTATGATGCATCCACGAGTCTTGTACGGAACAAACAGCTTGTGCTTTCAGATGAAGGGAGAACAGCCACACGAATGCTCCTGTTGGAAATTATCTTAAATAAGGATCACTTACTATACAAGCTCACTGTACAGGTGAATATCATTGCAACTATCAGTATAACCCATTTTTTCATAGTTCTTTAGAGAAGAAACTTATTTTTCAACTTCTCTTTGTTCCTGTAAGTTTGCGATTGAGACGGATATTAATATTAAAATCATGGTAGATTTTAGTAGATCAATTATGTAAAAAAAATGAGTTAGAAATTATGGATGGCAGAACTTGACACAGTTTAGAGTACAATATATAATCATTTCAGTGCTTCGTTGGATTACCCTTTTCTCTCTTTACACAGACAGACAAATAAAACAGTATAATTTAGTATAATATAATTTAATATAGTATAATTTATCAAAATTTTAAAAAAACTATGACAAATTATAAACAAGATCCCTCTTGCTTTCTATGTTAAAATAGACATAGAAGTTATTCCATTGCCAAAAACTATTTATTATTACAGTGCTATCTTTTAACAGAGAAAAGCATTTATAGATGGGACAGAATCAGAAAATTCCCAGATACCTCTTAGTAAACTTTGTTCATACAGATTTTTACCAGATTTAATTTGCACTTACAGTTTTTTTGCTCCTTAGAGACTACTGAGCTTCAAGATTGCTCAATTGATTCATTAATTTTAAGCAGAATTCTTATCACTTTAAAATATTCCATCAGATTTGACATTAAAAAAAAAATAAGATCAAAGAAAAGGAACAGAGTTATACCAGCAACAGCTTCCTGCCCTGTGATAACTAGTATATCTTTTTATGATACAGAAGTTCAAAAGATGTTCTAGGAATAACACAATATTTGAATTTATGGAGCTAATTATAATTCTCATTTTATAGCATTAATATGTAGTACGTGTATCTCTTATACTGCATTTTAGGGTAGTCTTCTTAAAAATACTGCATGGAGGGTAGTCATTAATTTTCAGAGACATCTTTTCATGTCAGATAGTGCATTAATCATTTCATATATTGTAGAGAGGAAAAGCTTTGTTCTGCAGAAGTACAGAGAAATATTTCAAACATTAGAAATAATTCTAATTTTTAATGTCAGCGGTAAAGCTGGACCATTTTTCACAACCATTAGCTATGTATATTTAAGAATATTTTTTTCAATGAAAATGATGTAGAAAAATATCTATTTATTCAAGCAAATGGCTTTATAGGCTCAAAAATGATAGTTGGTAAATTTAAGACTTTTTTTTCTCTAACTAGATTTTTTAAAAGTCATTAGGAAAACTGATGGAGAGCTGCAGAATTTTTTCCCCTTGTAATTACTTACACTTTCTGGTCTTGCTGTGGCAAAAGAGCAGGCACATTATTCAACTGGGCAATAAATACTACAAATTGCTTATTTTTGTCATCATACCTGTAGTGAAAATAAATGAAAGAGGCAATTGTAGATTGTAATAAAATAATCCTAATCACACAAACACAGAAACACGCATATGTACACATGTACAGATATCCCTATTCATTTTTATGAAATATTTTCAGATTTTCATACCTATCACTAATCAATCCTCTGTGCTCTTTCAAAAGAGAAAAATCATTCGGATATAATAGGATTTTCTGTCATATTGTGCCTAAGAAGTGGTTACAAGATGATTGGGCTAAGTGGTCTTTAATTTAAGCAAACATAATTAAAACTAGAGAGAACTGAAAGGAACTCAAGCATGCAGTCATATTTTTGCCAAGTATCTACACTATGGATAAATGAATGATAATGAAGCACAAGAATACAGAAAAAATGTGCCTGGAAGCCTCATAATTAAGCCTGCAATTTTATCTGTTAATATCACATTCAAACCTATACCTCTAGCTTTTTTTGTAATCTTTACCTGCAGTACACTACTCCATTATAGAAAAATACTAAAAGTACTAATTAGGATACTAGCTTAAAGCTCAGGAGAAGTTGTTCATCTTACTTCATTGAAACTTGAACTTTAGCTGTAATAGGGGCATCTGCATCATCATTTTCAAATGTCGTTGTTTCTGAGATATGCGGCCTGAAAAAGGTAACAGAGTCATTTAAGTATGAATTTTAAAATGCCAATAAATTCAACAATAATCAGGACATAAAATAAGTGTAAGTACATAAAACAATTCATTTCTGAATAGTTACTGAAATTCTTTCTTTTCAGCCTAAAAATCTGAAGAAATGATTTTGCCTGAGATCAGAAATGTGTAGGTATCATGTTAGCCTCCAAAGAGAGGGCATGCTGTTGATGGGCATCATTTCTGATAGGGCCCTCTGTTGTGTAGCCATGTTCAATAAAATTATTTACACTACCTGGAGAAGAATCTTTAACAACAACCTATGGATCAAAGTGACCTATAGGAATTATTTGACTATTCTTGAACTCAAGCTATTTAGGGTTTAATGACCAGCATCATTTGTGAAAGTTTGAACAACAAAGGAATTACTGAAATCACATGATATGACTCCAATAATATACTATAAATTGTATTTTGGATAGTTTTTCAAAAATAGGTGCACTTTTAATATCTGGCAATAATTTCATGATGATTAGATCAAATATCTTAATCTAGACAGGAGTGTAGTTGTTATACCAACTGATAAAGGCTACTACAGCTGGTCAGAGAGAACATTTGTACCACCCAAGAGACTGAGAGAAATACATCAATTGGAGTCTTCATACCATGGTGTACTTTATAAACTTTTAGGCTTCTTTTTCTTAAAAAAAAAGTCAAATCATTTAAAAAAAATCAGTTTTGCTCCCTTTTGCAACAAATAGAGGGCATTTATTTTCTCACCTACTGTAATCCAACGTATTCTTCTTCTCCAAAATTTGGCAAGTAGAAAACCCTTTAAATGTGACATTTAATATTGATATCAAATACTTAATAATTGTAAGATTTCTTAATTAAAGACTCACTTCTCTGAGTAAATGGGAAAATCAAATAAGTAGGATTGTCAGTAAGAAAATCGTGAGAAGCAAAAAAGACCACAAACTTAAAATTCAATCCATACCCTCCCTAGGAGAATGCTAAATTGGTCAAGAGAAACTACTAAGCATAACTAAAATTAAGATTAGAAAAAATAAGATAGAAGATGCATTTCAGTGAGTCCTTGGCTGATATTGCCTTGGGGTAGCTTTGATTAACCCAGTCTTTAATACTTCAGATAGCCTTCTTACAGTTTATCCTACTGAACAAACGCATATCCCAAGGGAAATTGGCTGGCTATTTAGCACAGGAAAATGTTATTAGCTGAATTATAATATTCACTCATGGGAAAATAAAAATGTTTCTATAGGAACCATTCCAGTGATATCAGAAAAGGAAATGTGGACCAGCATACTATACTATGTACACTATGTACTGAAATTGTTATGGCCTGAAAATACCCTTGACAATTTTTTTCGTAACAAATATGTAATCTACAAGATTCAACTTTCCTGATTTGGTGAAGTTCATTTATGCAAATTAAATTTGTAATCACATGGGTGAGAATTACCTTTGCACAGATGCTTCATACACCCCACTATCTCCAGCAACTGATTCATCGGACACTGCAGCTGATACGCATGCAACTTTTGGTACAGATCCTTCAATCATATTTACAGCTAGAAAAAATGCAACAATTAAAGGGTAAATTCATGACAAATTTGCACAATATTAAAGAAAACAATGGGTAGTCTCATTAGATACCTGTGTCTGGAGCAGATGATAGTCAATACTAACTGAAAAAGCAGTTGTTTCCAATATCTAGATCTAATGTGGGACCTGTTGATTGCTTCTTAAAAATAACATGCTTTTTTTTTTTAAGTTTGCACAATAGCAGCACATACTCAAAGAAATATGCATTTGGGTTGAAAAGGGATGTTACCTTCTTAACATAAGTCTCCTTAATTTGAGCCAAATATACTGAGCTTATATAGCTACTACAGTATGCAAGGTCAGAAAAATGTCTGAATCTATAAGGAAATGCTAACAGGTAGAGTGCGACGGGCCCTACTGATTCTGAAGCACCGCTTATGATATAAATATTGTACATCTTGAGAAAAAAGAATAGCAGCTTTGAAATTATGGGTGATGATATGTGATCAGAAACTCACATACCTTGGTCATGTGATTTGAATGAATAATAGATTAGGAAAATTGACTCTGGTTGGCAAATTTGAGAGATGTAAAGGATAAAGGAACGGATAAAGTGGATGAATGGGAGTAGATAGATTATTGGACTATCCTTGGAAGACTTCCAGGTTGCTGGCCATGGGTTCAAATGGTAAGTCAAGTCAGATTTGTGAGATAGTTTGTGGAAACATTTTTGAGATGGCAAATATGAGAGGTTTATCTAATACAAGTTTCTAGTTATATTATATATTATTATACTATTCCCTTTTTAAAAGTCTTATTGCTTTTATTTTCTAGATCAAGGTTTTTGATTGCATGAACTCATGTGCTGAATTGTTTTTTTTATTACAGTATTTTGATTTGTTCCTATATTTCCACTACCCAACTATTTAAATGATGCCAGAGAACAATATTTAAACTCTAAAACAGTAAACGTTTCCTATAAGTGATGTCTATGAAGAAAGGGAAGGAGAGGTAATTTAGGGTGGGTGAGTTAATTAGCTGTATCTTACAAGAACACATGAAGACATATGATCCCATACTGTAATTCAATCAGGCAGCTTTTCCACTTCTCAGAGCTGTGTGTATAAATCCCAGGGAGTGAATGTTTTTACTTATTACTGCCCTGAAATAAACTACCTATGGTGATTATTTTGTCTGCTGACTGAATAACAATCCTCAATCACTTAATCTGCTTAGTGCCTTGTAGCTTTCTCTTTAACTCCCTCAGCCATTTTCAAAGAACCAAGAAAGTTTAGGCTAATTGCCATCCAGACCTAATGGGAATAATAACCCTTTCACACTCCAAATACAAATTGTGGTATTGCTCACAGAGAAGAAGTAAGAACTTATCCTTCATGCTAAAGACAAATTATTTGTTTTAATCTTTTACAAACACCAGATTGGTAGTTTTGTGTCATGAACAGCATGCTTTAATTTGTAGGACATGTATATTTGATCATCTTATCACACTGTAGTGCTAGAAGAGTTGTAATATGGAATAAATCCAATGTCTCCTGACCTTTCATACACTTCAGTTGGTAAATTGAAAATAACTGTTATGATAAAAATATGTGATTGTTTTCATTTTCATTCATTCAGATAATTCAGGAAGTTGTCCCAAAACAGCATAAATTTAACTATTAGATTATGAGATTAGGTTGATTGTCTAAATTTCAATTGATGATTAATAACAGATTGTTTTGAAAAGACAAGGAATATCTAAAGGCATTTGATTGAAAATATATTTTGTGTATATATTGATATATACACTATATGTATGTATGTATGTATGTATGTACCTACATACGTATGTATTTCATATTTATATGTTTGTATACACACACACACACACACACACACACACAGAGGTATAGTCAACTTATTGTATATACAAATATGCCAAAGTATCCCCATCTAATAGTAATAATGTTTCCTGTGATAAATTTATTATTATAAATTTTATCTTCATTATTGTATTTAACTATCATTATTATAATATACAAAAACATTTTATATGAATTCAATGCTAAAAATCTTTGCTATATAGGTTTGTTTCTCTACTTTATAGCTGTTAGCTTTGTAAATAAAACTGGTAACTATTTTTTAAAAATAGCAAATAATATCAATAATTTGGAATGAAAATGAGGAAGGCATCCATTACTTCACCTTGGTCCAAATGCTTGACCCCAGTTCTAGAATCTTCTATTCTATACTTCTTCCCACCTACAGAGTTTAGACCAAGTTCAGCCAGTCCACTGTTTATTTCAGTATCTTCAAAGTCTGCATGATTCACAAAGGCATCTCCTACAAAGAATGGGTCTGTCACTAGTGGTGAACATGGTGGAGAAGGAGATGAAAGAGATGATCTTGGAGATAAAGATGTTGAGGATTTGGGTGTTCCAGACAAGGATCTCAAGATCTGCAAGCGGCTGGTGGAATCTGTTTTCTGCGTTTTTACTACTTCATTCTCATGGATAGTAGTGATGCATCCTGAAGGTCGAAAACCAGGGGTTCTCTCCAAAAGCAAGAGGTCCATTGTATTCTGATATTCAGAGTCTAGCTGTTCAAACTGTTCATGTAACAGATCAGTAAAGCTGGCTGAAGTTGAAGAATCCTGGCTTGAGGTGACCAGAGATCCTCTACTGGATGCAAGTGATCCATGACTACTCCCAGAAGACAATGAAAGCATGCTAGAGGACAAACTGAAAGAAAAATAATAATTAGAAATCTAAATCTGCCTGGGTATATTGATTTAAGTATCTTATTCAGAACAAGTAATTCAAATCATCTTTCATTTACAAAGCTCTCTAGATGAACTGTTTCCTAACTCTTAACCTAAACTATCTCACAAAATTGTTAGAAGGATGAAATAGCTGAACTGCTCTCCATTCAAAGTATATCCAAGAAATTTGAATTTAAATAAACAAATTTTGGAGCATAATTAATTATTTTGTCTGTTTTCAATAAGATCTTCTATCCCCTTGCTGCATTTCTTGTAATAAATTTTCAAAAGTGAATTTTTGGAGGGTTTTTGGAGGGTTACTATTTCAGCTTATTATCTTTATTTTATGAAATACCTGCAGAAGATATGATGCTGTATTATTATTAGTCTTCGGAGAGGGGCGGCATACAAATCTAATAAATAATAATAATAATAATTATTATTATTGTCTAAGCATCCTTGACACTTTTGCATTTCTACTCTATTTCAAAGGGTCATCTCTTAATAAGACCAAGTTGCCATCTGTAATGCAAATGGCATTACATCATTTTTACATTTATATTCAGAGGTCTCTTTTATTCACAAAATTCAAAAAGCGTGGGACACTTACTTTTTCAACTGCATGTGCAACATTGCTACTAATCGTGTTGTTTCCTCTAGTTCTTGAGCCAGCTGATTTCTTTTACTGCTTAACTTCAACCTGAAGAAAATATATACAAAGGCAAGATTATAATGCTTGTTGCTGTGATGTCAACCATGGTGTCAGAGAAGTATGGTAGTACCCAAACTGTCTGCAGCCTAATAACAAGTGAAAGAGAAAAAAAGAAAGAAAAACAAAGTAAATTCTCTAGTTCTCTAGTGGAAACTGGAAATGCATGTGCACGCCGGGCAGCTGCTCTTCCGGTTTCCGACTTGCATGCGTACCAGCCACTTCTGGTTTCTGGTGTGCATGCATGCACGAAGACGAGCTGACCCGTGTGCATGTGCACATTGGAAAGATGAACTTCTGGTTTCCAGTGTGCAGATGTGCACAGGCCAGCTGATCTTAGCATGTTCATGTGCACCATAAACCAGACAACAAAGTGGCTGGTGTGCATGCGCATGCCGGGAACCAGAAGACCAGCTGCCCAGCATGCGCATGCAGACCAGGAGGCTGTTCTTCTGGTTTCCAGTGCTCTCACATGCATGAAGACCAGCTGGCCAGTGTGGCGGAAATCAGAAGAGCAACAGGCAATGGTTCATGTGCCCTGAGAGATGGCTCTGCATGCCACTTCTGGCACGTGTGCCTTAGGTTTACCATCACGGCTCTAGTACAAATTCTTGCTCATGTAACAGTGAGGCCTGGAACTAGGAAAATTACGCTTCTTCCTTGTGGGGAAGAGACTAATTGAACAAAGAACAAAAAGAATCAAAATTTAACAAAGAAGTAGAAATAATGCAAAAATATTTTACGTAGTTCTTTGCAAAACAATTGATGGCAGAAGAAATAATACCGTATTATATGGCTACTCAAATCACAAACATCTTACAATACAGTGGTACCTCCATGTAAGAAAACCTCTATTTACAAACCTTTGTAGATAAGAACTGGGTGTTCATGGTTTTTTGCCTCAAGAACCATTTTCCAGTTACAAACCCGAGCCTCTGAAACTGTAACCGGAAAAGGCAGGGAGAAGCCTCTGTGGGGCCTCTCTAGGAATCTCCTGGGAGGAAACAGGGCCTCCACCCTCCCTGTGGTTTCCCCAGTCACATGCATTATTTGCTTTTACGTTGATTCCTATGGGAAAAATTGCTTCTTCTTACAAACTTTTCTACTTAAGAACCTCTTCATGGAACAAATTAAGTTCGCAAGTAGAGGTACCACTGTAATTTTCATTAAAATAATATACTGTAATAAGAAGGATCCAAAGATTACACAAATCTATTATTTAGAAGTAGTTCCTATATAAAGAGGAAATTTCATAAAACATACATGAACTTGTCTACAACAATCATTAGAAACAATATATTAGATATAAACATACAGATAAAAATTAAACTAAACATAGTTCTTAGTTTATTTTTTCTTATTCTACTAGAGAACAAACAACCCTTGGAATACATGTTATCTCTGTGCCAATCTGCCATCCAAATCCTTCTTATCGCAAATCCCAACTTTAATCAGAACCTGGGGGGATTATCTCAACTGCCCACAACTTCTATCTTAACACAAAGCTTAATGCTTGTCTCCCCCCTACCAGAGAACTGTCTGCAGTTCCATAAACAAAAATCTTTTACATGCAGAGAGGGGAAGGCTGCAGGAGAACTTTCCTTTGGTTAAAAAAAATATATGGAGATGCCTAACAGCACCTTTTCTAGTTAACAAATCTGTTAAAAAGACACAAACTTTTATGACATGCAGATCACTTTATCAGATTCATAGAAGGGCAAACTGACATTTAAATATGCCTTCCAATGCTCTTCTCTAATATGCTATTTGCTATGACATATGCTACCATATGTCAGCCATATCCCCCTGGATTCTGTTAGGACGACACATTTTGTACAAAATAATTGATGAGTATGTTTAGCATCAGGTATGAAACAAGAACACGATAATACTGAAGCATTTCAACCTCTCAGTTTCCTCTATTGCAGACCTCAAAAGAAAACTTGAACAGCAGAATTGAGAGAGAGAAAGATTATAAAACTCACAGAAGCCATATAACATATTTAAAAGAGTTCAGGTTATTTAAAAGATTTTAGCTAACTTAATGGTTTTTAAACTCATTACAATTATTACAGTTACTTTGAGGGTAGTGCTTGCTGCAAGTGAGAATACTGTATTATGAAGCAAAACTATATACACTATTGTACTGGGATAGTTGACCTCTCAGCAGTTTTTGATACCATCAACCATGGTATCCTCTGCGCTGTAGAAATGTAATTTGAGAAAGCAAGTTAGGGACATTTAAATTTCTTTCTAGTCTATATAAAGCATTCCAGTAGTAGAATGTAGCAAAAAGAATGAATATCATTCTGAGATTTAGATTCTAAATATTTTCAGATGTCTGAACATTTTAACTTCTACAGAGAGCTGTTTTTAGATCATTTGTGTGAGATGGCTGATGATCTTTCACAAGAAAATGCCTAGCCTATAAAACCATGTATAACAATTGAATTAAAAAAACAACATGTGAAAATGGCTTTTAGTGAGCATAATCTCTACAGACTCTAGCAATAGTCACCTACACATAGTCTAAAAAGAGCAATTACACTGAGAATGTCCAATTTACTACTATTGCATTTTGCTATGGAACTTTCATTATAGATGCAACAGTAAGGTATTACTACTACATCCAGGCAACCATAACAATTCCATTCAGTAGGCCACAGAACTACTGAAAAGAGGATAAATAGCATTTTTATGTTCTTGGTGACCCAGCTGTCAAATTGCAGTCATCCAGAACTTCAATTTATATGGGGATAACATTTAAAGAGTAATATCAATTTAAATACAGCTGCCTTTTTAGTATCTCTGCACTTCTGAAGCACTGTATCTGCCTGGATTTACTGACATCTACACAACAAATTTACTGAATTGTTTAGTAAGAAAAATCAAGTGTTTTTAGTGTTTTTCCAACTCGTAATTAATGAAAAGAATAATATCATGAATTCAACTCTAGTTACAGCTCAAGCATTAAGTAATTAATGCTTGTCTGGAAATCTGATACAGATTGACTCCTTTTTCATGTTTAATACTTTTCTCATTTCTCAGTTCTATATGGTTCATTTTTTTTTAGTTTAATTAGAATATTTCTTAAAATAATATTAGTTAACAAAGACAGACATTTAATGCACAGGCTCAACATATTGATTTTTTAAAAACATTTTTCACATATTGCATATTTTTCCATATCCTATTAGAAGATTTTTACAATTGTTTCTTAATTTTAAAATTTATAAATATTCTCATCTACATAAATTTTATTTGATTCTTGGTGATCCAAAATTTAAGAGTCATTTTTTTTTTGAATAATGCTATTATCTCACATACCTATGGTCCATATTTACTCAGTTTAAATTCTTCAAAACTCAGCTATCATACGCGAACGGCCATCATAAGATTGCCTTCAACAATCTATTTTTGTCACATTTGGTGAGACAAAAATATTTGTTAATGCTGTTTAAAACTAAGATTAATTTTCGGATTCAATTTGAAATACAATTTCCTTTCTTTTGGGATTTTCAAATGATCCATTGCTTAATATGTTCACCTCAAGCTATGGGTTAAGGGCTTCCTATGTCATTCATAGACTCATATC
This sequence comes from Erythrolamprus reginae, assembly GCF_031021105.1. Lineage (NCBI taxonomy): Eukaryota > Metazoa > Chordata > Lepidosauria > Squamata > Dipsadidae > Erythrolamprus > Erythrolamprus reginae. The sequence continues at coordinate 129,879,043 of NC_091951.1, forward strand.
TTGTCACAGGAATTTTATCGAAGATGGCTTTGCAGATGTTTTTGACCTGATGGAGCGCTGGATTAATAAACCACAATAATAAATTTCCATTACAAGATTATAAGGAATCCCTAACCCTATTGTAAAGTACTTCTAAGTGGCTGTTGAGTTTTAACTTTTATTAAACTTATAATGACAAAAAAATATCTTATTCATAAACCATAGGCGGGACTCTGGGGGAAGAGCCTTCTCTGTAGGGGCCCCAGACCTCTGGAATTAGCTCCCCCCAGAGATTAACACTGCCCCCACCCTCCTCGCCTTCCATAAAAGTTTAAAGACCTATCTGTGCCGCCAGTCTTGGGGCTATTAGACCCTAGCCCCTTGTCCAACGAGTGTAGTAAGTCTTGCTGTGTGAATGGGAATGAATGATTTTAAATTAGTTTTTAAAGTTTTTTAGCTATATTAATTGGATTTTTTAGATATGTATATTGTTTATTGTTTTGATATGTTGTGAGCTGCCTTGAGTCCTCGGAGAGGGGCGGTATACAAATGAATGAATGAATGAATGAATGAATGAATGAATGAATGAATGAATGAGTAATTAATCTGGGGATGCATTTTATGGGCTTGTGAATAAGGTGTGTAAACATTATTATATTTTTCACTCCATAAATCAATTAATTTAAAATTATTTATTTATTGGATTTTGTTGGACAACAGTGTCAAACTGGCAGTCGGCGGGCCACACCCACCCCAGCTCTGGGAAAGGGGAAAACATTGTGAAAGATCAAATGATGGCAATGTGATGTGGCGAGTTTGACACCCGTGGTTTACAATGACTTTTCAAACAGTCTACATTTTGTTTTCTTTCAGTTTCCAACTCTTTTTGTCTTTCTTTTCTTTCCCAGAAATTGTTTCACTGCCATCACTGAAATCCACAGATTAAAAACCCTAATTTAGGAGAGTCATTTAATAAACCATAATCTACTGATATAAACAAAGCATTCCAACATTAAATTATTCCCATACCTTTCTGTTAAAGCTTTGCTCTGCGTATCTCTTGCAGTCTGAAGATCTTCTTCTAGACGTTTTCTCTTCATCTCCAGTTTTTCTATATCAGTCTGAGTCCATTTTCTTGGGCTAATGAACCGCATTTCTTTGAGAAGTTCCTCCTTTTCATTTATCAACATTAATCTGTCTTGTTCAGAATCAAGCACACCAGGCCAGGCCTCACTGTCCAACTTAGCCAGCTGTATTTTTAAGTTTGCTATTCTGTGAAAGGGAAAAAAATTATTATTATATCATGTTTTTATCATTAAAGTATATTAAAGAGTAAAGAATACTCTTCACTGTAAACTCGCTTTTTTCTTTGACAATAATACAAAGTAAAACTTAGGATATAAAAATCACTGACTACTTTAAGCTTCTACAGCGGGCCATTTTATTCTGCAGATTGCAATTTATTATTCTTAACAGAATTGCAGACTGGATCTTTTATTGACATACAGTTGCACGTGAAGTTTTGGCTGTTGCTATGCAGAAAATCTGTATTTATATGTTTTCTAAGCAAGTGACCTTGTTCCTGTAGGATAACTTTAATTAATTTAAATTTTCTAATTAATAGAAATCTACCCACTGAAATCTTCTTTGAAGCCATTTTAACAGTTAACTGTCTCGCTAAGCTCAATACTGGGCTCTAGTGAATAATTATTAAAGGCATTAATATATAATCTCTGAATTCCTCGGTGCATTTGTAAAAAGTATGTTCTAAGAGGATTTCCCAGCTGTAATTTGGTAACTTCTGTCATTTACCAGCCTGCATGCAATAATATATCAGCTTAGTATTCACAACTCTTTCAGGATAAATAGTATTATGAAAAGCACAGGAGTATAAAATTATATGATAAATTAATCAAAGTATGAAGGAGAAAGAAAAATACAACTAAAATTATTCATTATACCTCTTCAGACCTTTTTATCTTTGCAACTCTCCTTTTCTCCATTATACCTATTTCATTCATCGCCTTTGACTTGTGAAAAAAAACACACAACATATGCTTCTGACTACAAAGTTAAGGTTTTGCATGAGTGGAAGTGGAAATATAATTGCAATTTATGTAATCAAGTGCATCTCTTCCTAGGAGTGCATGGCACTTGAGAAAGGGACTCATGCAATCCTAGGGGAAAAAAACACAGCTGCTTTAAAGGAATTGCAGATAGGTGTTAAACTGTGTGTATAGTTTGCATTTTTGATATCTGAAAGTATGGTATTATCTTGTTCCTATTTGGAACTGCTGATCTCAGATTTTCTCCAAGTCGATTTTTCCCCAGCCTGATCCTTCAGGACTTCCAATGGTGCTCATTCACCACTTTACCCTTTGTTGTCTTTTTCAGTTTCTTTTTAGTTTTCCAGACACAACTGGGAAAATTAGGAAGAATTAGATTTTCCAAAAGTAACTCAGAGACAGATGGGTTTTCGCATAATGTCTGAAATCTATGATAATGTGACATTGATTAAGATGTGGTTAGAGAAATGAGAAATGTGAATTGATATTTGTATCAAGGACACAAGGATCAAGTATGTCCTTCCTCTCTCCCACCCACCCTCCCTCCCTCCCTCCCTCCCTCCCAGCCAGCCAGCCAGCCAGCCAGCCAGCCAGCCAGCCAGCCAGTCAACCATAGCATTCTTCCTGTGGAAACTGGGAAAGACATATACAGGATCCCAGGAAGAGACAAAATTCCTTTAAAGATTTGCAGACAGATGATATATTTACATTCCTGAATGTGGAATGTAAGTATCTGAAACTCATCTTTTAGATTATTTCTGATGCCGTATACAACTTTATAACTGAAGAGTCATGCTATACTTGCTGCAAACTGATGTTTTAATTGAAATAAAACTATGATGTAATTTATTGTTGTATAGGATTGAAACAAGTGCTCTTCTATTAAAATATCTCTGTACCTACCTACCTACCTACCTACCTACCACCTTTAGTGGTGTTCCAAATATAGTTTTCTAACCAAGATATGTTACGTTTTGTTAGAAAATTAGAATAGATGACCAGAGTTACGCTGAGATAAGATAGGTGGCTAATATTTTTTTCTTTAAAAAAATTAATAAATTAATAAATGATGCCAGTTGGAGGAAGCACAAAATGAGTTGGCTACTGCAACAATAGAAAATATTTCTAACTCAAAGATTTCCTAACATTAATATATTCACTCTATGATTTTTTTCCTAGAAATGATAAACATTGTTGATGAAATTATTGGAAAAATGTGTGTTCATTTGTTCAAAACTTTTAAAAATTGGTAAATTTTGGTTAGGGCATCTTAGAAATATTGGCATAATACTTCCAGAATCTGAACCTTATTCTCAGAAAAAGGAACAAAAAAGATCCTGTTACCAGATTTTATACGTTTGGAGGAAGGGGTTGGAGAGTACTGTGGGGACTTTAGAAATTTGTTTTATAAAATGAGAGAGACAGAAAAAAACCCTTGAGTTGGAGGTTACAAAAAGACAAAGGTACAAGAATTGCTCATCATACCCTTTAATCCTTACAAAGCCAGATGTTCTGCCATTCTAAATATACCATGTCAACTTAGGCAGCTTGATTTTTTTATTTTTTAAAATTAAGAGAGTTCCAATATTTTCTTGTTGCCAAATCAGAGTTGAACTTTGTCTCAGCATTAAACAAAAGGCTACCATTATTTCACAATTCTTAAAATGAAAAGGCACTTAGTTCACAATTAATTAACCACAACTGACAAAAATGTATGAAAAGCATATACTGTAATTGCATAATAGCATTTAAAGCATATATGTAGGTAAATAAATGTGATCCATTTTTAGTAAATGACCACTTTGCTGAAGAGATTTTGTAAGAAATAGATTCTTTTATGGTAGATATCAGCTGCTTTCTGAATTGCCAAGAGCAATAAAGAAAAACCTAATTACCTTCGCTTAGCATCTTCATATTGGAGACGCACTCTTACTTTCTCAGCCAAGTGATTATTGCAGCTCACAAAAAACTGATGGGAGAAAATATTAATCATTAAGAGGTCAGAGCCAAAATTCACAAGAATTCAAAGACAAATTTCTTTCATTAACTTTGTTTTCAAGAAACATAGAAATATTACGTAAAATATATTTACATAGATAAATGCTACTAAATCTATTCCAAAGATCTATACACTGGATCTATAAAAAGTCATCAGGTTATTAAAGAACATGCTTAAAGATGAGATACATACATTTCCAGAAACATCTGTTTGGGAGCCAGCATCCAGGTACGTCCTAGGTAAAGAGCAATGGGAACTTCCCAGGGAAGTGCTATTGATCCACAAATCTGAATGGGATTTTTTATTTGCCACAAAATTAGCTTTTAGTCTGGCAAGACTCTGAAATGAAAAAAAAAGAACACCTACCATCTTATTGCCATGTTGTTTTGAAGGAGACACTTAAAAGTAAAGAAAGTAACAAAGGAATAAACACTTAAAAATTAGCTATTTGCATAAATCTGAAAGGACATTTAAAATCAAATTTATTTGTTTTTATTAAAAAGTTTTCTTTGATCAAAGCAGAAGTTAAGCTACAGATGGGTAGGTATTTCACCTATATTACTTTACAGAAAATTACCAACAGTGAGAATTGTTAATTTCAATATTAAGTTAATTTTATGTGTAGGTTAGAAATAAACATTACAGTACTTGCAGAAACTCAGAATTATAGTGTACATTGAAAAATATCATAATAATTCTGAGTTTCTGCAAGTACAGAAATATTTATTTCCAACCTACACATAAAATTAACTTTATTTCAGTGAACTGATTTCATACCTCAATAAGATCTCGTTTTTCTTGTTCTCCTGAAGTGATAGCCTTCTTTATATCTTTCATTTCATTTAAAATGGCTTGTGCTTCATCAAGTTTATATCCACCTTGGGTATCAGACATTTTCATATCAATTCTTTAAATAAAAAGAAATAGAAACCGTTACTCACTGTAAGAGAGTTAAGGAAAGGAATAAATCTATTAAAGTGGATGGACGGACAGATGGACAGATAGACAGACAAGGCAGGAACTGCTATTTAACTTACTTCTTCAGTGTTTGAAAACCATGTTCCTTAAACTGGAGCTCCTGTCTCATGTGAGCAACTTCTCTTTTGAGTTTATTAACCTATAGATAAGTGAAACAAAATGCTTTATTTTAGCCAGGATGTACTATGTTTCTTTTTAAAAAATTAAGACTCAAAGAAAATAGTATACCCGTATAGTTTTCTGCTACATCTAGCTTTTTATAATAACAACAACTGAGTTGGAAGGACCTTGGAAGTCTTCTACTCCAACCTCCTGCTTAGGCAGGAAACCTTACACTACCTTCAGACACATGCTTATCCAACATTTTCTTAAAAACCTCCAGTGTTGAAGCATTCACAACTTCTGCAGGCAAGATGTTCCACTGATTAATTGTTCTGTCAGGAAAGTTCTCCTTAGTTCTAAGTTGCTTTTCTCCTTGTTCAGCTTGCACCCATTGCTTCTTGTTCTACCCTCAGGTGCTTCGGAGAATAGGTTGACTCTTTCTTCTTTGTGGCAGTCTCAGAGATATTGGAACACTACTATCTACTTAGTATTCGAGTTTAACTTCTTACAATTCATTGATAACCATGCATTGGCGCTTTCAGTTTGAAAACATAAATAGTCCATCAGACTTTCCCATATTAAGCACCAGGACACCCTCTGCAATTTTAGCTAGTAATATATTTCTTTTTCTTTCCTAGCTGTTTCAATCATCATCCAATAACGTCATTTAATGACTACATCTCATCTACCAGGCAACATAGTTATTAAGAGAGATATCACGTGGTCGCAGTTTTACTGGCTTTTCCCTCAACTTTGCTTTTGGAAGCTGATTGTGAATATAGCAGATAGTGATTATATAATCACAGGACTCTTGTGCAAAGCATTCAAATGTTTATCATGTGATTGCAGGAATGCTGCAACAGTCCTAAGTGCAAGGACTTTTTCCATGTGCTCATAATTTGAATTATCACTAAACAGAGCACTCCTTAATCAAGGATTAACTGTAATGATTAGTTGTTCACCTATGCAAATCAAATCGATTTCAGTGGATTTAAATAAAACAAATAAACATTTCTCATTCTATAGATTATTTTCGAACAGTTATATTGAAATATAATTACTTCTTTTGTATTTGTAATAATACACAGACTAAAGAAATGCAAAGTGGCACCACACACTTTTTGGCACTGTCTTTATTCTACCTTTTGGTCAGATCCATTTTGAAGTGTTGCTTATGCAGAAAAACAAGGCGCTCTATCTTGACATATCCAGTTGAGAAGATGTGTTGTGGTAGACTGCAGTATCTACCCATTTCACTTTAATAAATATATTCACACACAGAGCTGACATTCAAAATCCAACAGACGAGAACTGTATAAAAGATCTGCTTGGTAAAAGCAATTATAGCGAAGTACTCCTTGGATGTTTTGCACAGGCCTATATGAAACTTTGTATTCAGTCAAGTTCCTTATCACCAATCTTTGATCCTGATTAGTTGTATGAACTGCTGACAAATCCGAAGTCAGAATTCCAGACAGATATAAAAAGGTACTTATTTTAACTCAAGCCAGGGAATATACATCACCATGGAATGGAATGAGGAAGTTGAACTTTCTGTGTTTTTCAATGTATGAATCCAATGACTACAAAACTTAACACCAACATGTGAATGCCACATAAATAATAGATTCAAAATAAAGTGAATCCTTATAAAACTTCACTTAAAAGAAAACAGCCTACAATAATTTGAATAAATATTTTACTATGTAAAACATTTCTTTGAGGATATTAGTAAAATGCACTCTTAAATTGCTTTCTTTTAATAAGGGTATGGGGAACCAATATCCCCAATATTGCTCAGTCAATATATTCCAGCATGGATAATATGCTGGGTTTTGTAAATCACCAATATTATAAAATTCTGGTTCCTTAGTTATGTACAAATCTACAAATGGAATCATTATATTATACAGCAACTGAATATATGGTTGTTGTTTTTCTAGAAGCATTTTAACAACTTTTAAAAGAAATTAAAAATCATTTTACCTTACCCTAGATTTTGTGGTAGCAATTTCAGCTTTAAGAATTTCTGGATCATATTTTGAGCTAGAGGATGAACCGGAGGCTACTACAGTAAGAGTGGAAAATGGGGGGAAACAGCAAAAAGTTAAGGAAATAGGAACAAATACAAAACAAAACAGGCATTTTTTTAAAAAAATATTTTTAAAACTTTTTTAAAAAAGCTTAAAAGCAATTAAACTGTCAGAAACCACATTTAAGTTGGATATCTTAAGCATTTCAAAATAGAAGAGATGGAAAGGAGTTTAACCTAAATTAAGCTGTTTCTTTTATTTTCCCCTTTTAAACAAATTATGAAGTTCCAGAGATGTTTTTTTAAGTGTATAGAGGTATTATGTTTATTAAAACTGGGTAATTAAAATTAAATCTAGACTAGCTTAAACCTTCCATATTCAAAGCTATTCTCATTAGAATAGCAGAACTGATTAGTAAAAAGAAAAACATCTGCATAGTAAAGACAAAAAAAGGAGGGGAAATATAGCAGATGGCGTGACTATACAAAATACAGTGTTACAGTTACTCTTTGTATAATGACCACAATTGGGAATGGAAACATGGTTATTATAGTTACAGTATGTAACAGAACTGAGCACACCTCCTCACATTTTGTAAATATTTAAATATATCTTTTTATGTGACAACACTGAAGAAATGACACTTGGCTACAATGTAGTGAGTCTACAGCTTGTATAACAGTGCAAATGTACTGTCCTCTCAAAATAATGCAACACACAGCCATTAATGTCTAAACTACTGGCAACAAAAGTAAGTACACCCTTAATTGATAATGTTGAAATGAGGCCCAAGTAGCTGTTTTTCCTTCCTGGTGTCATGTAACCTATTAGTGATACAAGATCTTAGGTGTGAAGGAGAAGGTGTGTTAAATTTGGTGACTCATACTGGTCACTGGAAGTTCAACTTGGCAATGAACTCTCTGTGTTGAAAAAATGAATTGCTGCTCCACATAAAGATGACCTAGGCCCGTGATGGCAAACTTATGGCATGTCATATCGGAGGGCACATGAGATATTGCCCTCTGTCCACTCCAGCATGCATGCGTGTGCTAGCCAGCTGATTTTTGTCCTTGGGGAAGGCCATTTTTCCCTCCAGAGGCTTCAGAGAAGCTTCCCTGAAGCCCCAGAGTGCCAAAAAAATGACTTTCAGTTTATCCATTGTGCTGTTTTTTCCACCCCAGAGGCTTCAGGGAAGCTTCTTGATGCCCTGGAATGCAAAAAACAACACAATGGGCAAAATTGAAGTTTGGAAAACAAACTTCCAGTATTCCCATTGTGCTGTTTTTCACACTCCAGAGGCTTCACAGAAGTTTCCCAAAACCCCGGAGTGTGAAATATAGCCCAATGGGCAAACTGAAAGTTCAGAAAACAGTCTTCTGGTTTTTCAGAAGTCTGTTTTTCCAAACTCCCAGTTTGCCATTTAGCTGTTTTTTCACAGTCCCAGGCTTCAGTGAGGCTTGTGTGCATGCACAATGATGCCAAGACCCTGAATCTGAGCTTAAGCACAGTGGCCAAGACCATACAGCAGTTTAACAGGACATGTTCCACTCAGAACAGGTCTCGTCATCATCAATCAAAAAAGTTGAGTGCCCGTGCTCAGCATCATATCTAGAAGTTGGCTTTGGGAAATAGATGTATGACTGCTGCCAGCATTGCCGCAGAAGTTGAAGGGGTGGGGATGGCATCAGCCTCTCAGTCCTCAGATCATACGCCCCACACTGCATCAAATTGGTCTTCAGGCCTATTGAACCCAGAAGGAAGCCTCTTCTGAAGATGGTGGACAAGAAAGCCCTCAACACACAAGCAGACTAAGTACATGGATTTCTGGAACTATATAATAATAATAATAATAATAATAATAATAATTATTATTATTATTATTATTATTATTATTTATTAGATTTGTATGCCACCCCTCTCCGAAGACCACATATCCTGTGGTCCGATGAAACCAGTATAAATCATTTGGTTCAGATGGTGTCAAACATGTGTGGTGGCAACCAGGTGAGAGGTACAAAGGCAAGTGTGTCTTGCCTACAGTCAAGCATGGTTTTGGCAATGTCGTGATCTGGGGATGCATGAGTGCTGCCGGCACTGGTAGCTACAGTTCGTTGAAGGAACCATGAATGCAAACATGTACTGTGATGTACTGAAGAAGAGCATGATCCCCTACCTTTGAAGACTGGGCCACAGGGCAGTATTCCAACATGATAACAACCCCAAACCCACCTTCAAAATTACCACCACCTAGCTAAAGAATCTGAAGGTAAATGTAAAGTATGTCACCAGACCTAAACCCTATTGAGAATCTGTGGGGCATCCTGAAACAGAATGTGGAGGTGTTCAAGGCCTCTAACATCTACCAATTCAATGACGTCCTCATGGAGAAGTAGAAGAGGATTCCAGTGGTAACCTGTGAATTTCTGGTGAATTCTCTGCCCAAGAAGATTAATACAGTGCTGGAAAATAATGGTGGCCACACAAAATATTGACACTTTGGGCCCCATTTAGATACTACTCACTTTTGTTGCCAGCAGTTTAGACATTAATGGCTGTATGTTGTGTTATTTTGAAAGGACAGCACATTTACAGTTTTACAAGCTGTATATACACTTCTTTACATTGTAGTCAAGTGTCATTTCTTCAGTGTTGTCACATGAAAATATATATTTAAATATTTACAAAATGTGAGGAGGCTCCTTATGATCTCACTTCAGATTTCTTTTGCTTTTCAGATCTGCAAAGGTCATAAATGTGAGTTGCAACGTTACTTTTTCATCACCATTATAATTGTGAGCGGTCACTGCTCACTGTGAGGCAGCTGCTAAGTGGGGAGTACTTGTACATGAAAAATGGAAGTGCAAAGATTTATGGAATAGAAACTGCATATGGAATGTAGTCTGCAAAGATATAAATTAACTATTGGGGAAGAAATGGTCTTAGGTTGCATGAAGGATTTTTCCGAGGTATGTTAGAAGGCAGAAGCAAAAAAAATAAGATATTGCACCATTTTTGAAAACATACAATCTAGTTATTAAATCCAAAACCTTCTTTTCAAAGGAAAAATAAATTACACATATTCATAGATTATAATTTAAGACACGTACAGCTGGTTTGGGACCCCAGTTTGTGTTCCCAGACATCATGAAGTTGCTTGTATTCCTGCTGGGCCAATTCAAGCCTCTGTTGCTTCACCTGATAAACCTCCTTCTGTGCAGTTAAGGCTTCTTGGGCCAATATAAGGTAGTCCTTCAGCATGTGTTCCTGTTCCTGCCGCCACTGCACCCGAGGATCCTCTATCTGGGTCGTTTCTTTAAACAAGAATACAACAAGCTAGAGATGAATCTAATATAAACTACTATTTGGCCTATAATAGGAATTTTATGATTTTTATTTAATACATATGGCACAAGTTCTGCTATAGCTGAAGTTTTGCTATGTGTCGAAAGGACAAACCGGTTTGTCTCTTGTTTATTCCAGATCAAGACAGTCTAACCTAATGGTTAAAATGACATCCTTTGTTATATATTTATATTGCTTAATGCAAGTATCCATGCAGAAAATGATAATAATTTTGGGCAAATGAACCAGCTTCCTATTACATGATGATCTGTATTTTATGTTAACTATGAATAATAAAGTTATACATGGATGTCATATAAGACAAGACAGCAAGGCTAATCCAGTTCCTTCACATCCCCGTGGGAGTGAACAATGACAGCAAAAGAGCAGAAATACTTCTGCAGAAGCAGCATCTCTTAACTGACAGTCAGGCTGAGGCAAAAATGTCTTAACTGACAGTCAGATGAGGCAAAAATATCTTAAACCCCGGGTTTGTATCTCGTAAAGTTTGTATGACGAGGCGTTTGTAAGACGTAATTGAAATGGTTTTCTATTTTGTTTAGTGAGAAAGTGGGCTGAATTAAATTGTCTACTTCTGAAAAGTCGATGACAGAACATTTGTCTGAAAAGTTAGAAACATACATTTCTGCTCTTTTGAAAGCTTTAAATGCTCTAAGCTAATTATATGTAAGATGCCTAGTTACCACAGAATAAATCATTAATATAATTGGGCTCTAGGATAACAAAGAAATCTAATATGCATAATTTAGGAGTTCCTTAATATTTAACAGAAAACTCTTGCACAAAGAAACCATTAAAGGATTCAAGCAAGCAAGAGGATTTTCTTTCAGACTTAACGGTCTGTTATGAAGAAAGACATCTACCATAGACCCAGGACAAAGTATTTACTTTTTCCAATGCTTGAAGGTTGGTAGGATAACTATAAGGAAGAAGAGTTTATGTCAAGTTCTGTAAATCATGCAAAGATTCAGCATTCTATAGTGCACTGCCTTTCTCATTATTTCTACATGAAGCTTAAATTTTTACTTATGGTTAACTCTAAATCACTGCCTTTCAGTTTTATTAAAATAAATAATGCTCAATGATTGCTCAAAAATCACTGATAGCTTCTCTGTGAATTCTGGAAGTGAGACCAACATCTCTAGATGGTGTCAGTTTGCTAATGGACAAATTAGCTCTTTTCATGTAGATCATGTTTTAGCTTTCCAGAACTGGGATTACCAGACTAAAAAAATATGAATCATAAAGAGATACAGAAATTTTTTTTCTTCCATCTACCATAGTGGTAAATCAAGGTTCCCAATCAGTTGTGGTAATTCTCTTCTTAACTCTGACAATATCAAACAAAATGATTCTGGCCATCAGTATTTTTGGAAGGTGGGGGAGGCGGGGGTAAAAGAGCAATGGAATTAAAAGAGAATATTTTGTTTCCATATTTTCATACTGCTGGTTTCGCATAACTTTAAAATGTTTTATAGTGACAGATTAATAGATAGTATTATGGCTTTTTCAAGTAAGACTGTTTTCAAAAAATACTTATTCTACCACATTGAAATTAGTTAAATGTGCGCTCAGCCATAATGCTTGCTATATATATAAGCCACTTATGAATTAAATATAAAATCATGTTACACTTACTGGTGTTATGGTCAATGTAATAGTTTCCAACCTGTGGATCATAGGCCTCCTCCCATCCTAATGGCAATTCATTACATATGCAATCAGCAAAGGTAAGTGGTTTGGTATACCTGAAATAAAAAATGTATTATGCTTCACATGAAACTACAAGAAATAACAAACAAAATTAATGGTAGTCTTCCCCTACTATGTATGGTCCCACTGGAACAAGGCCCTCCAGCTCTTTGCCACCTGTAGTGCTTCCCTCCAGCCTTCGCCCAAAGCCCTACACCAGGAGAAGATCCTAAAGGGGAAGACTCTTTGCAGCAACACAAGCGTTCATTGCACGTATCTGGCCCAGGGGCCCATAGTTGGAGGATCCCTGATTTAGTGCAATATAAAAAATGCAAATAATTTTTCTGTGGATAACCAAAATCCACGGACCACCAGTTGGTGACCGCTGGTCTATCCCACATTTACTAAGAAGTAGGTTGTGATGTGCTTTGTTGAATGCCCTTGCTGAAATCTAAGTATACTATGTCCATAGCATTTTGCTGGTCTACTAATTTAGTCACCCTATGAAAGAATTAAATAATATTGGTTTGGCATGGTCTGTTTTTAACAAATCTGTGTGGGTATTCATTATAACTTTATTTGTTTCTAGATGTTCACAGGTCTGTTTTTTAAATTATTTTTTCCAGTATCTCCTCAGGTATTTATGAAATATTTATTATTGTTATTGTTATATTACTACATATTCCTTAACTTTTCCTATAGGAAGCCTTCAGTGTCAATATGCACCATGTAATACAAAATAGGCACCATGTAATACAAAAAATCCTTTTTTACTGTTGTGGTTAGCTCTGGCCCAGCTCCTGCCCCAAGGAATGTGGATGTGGGGGAGACATCCACATGCTGAAGGCCTGTTTTGCCCCTGGTGGAATCTGATGATGAAGGCTCCTCTGACCAAGACGACATGAGTGACAGGGAGGAGGAGAGTGTGGCAGACAGCTCAGAAGGAGATCAATTATCTAGCTCCTCCTTGGATTCAGAGCAAGAGTTAATGATACAGCCATGCATGCGGAGAGCGATGCATAGGCAACAACAACAACTGAGAGATTATTATCAAAGAAAATGAGGCCACCTGTGGTTGGGTGGGGCTGTGGTAATTAGTGAAGCTGCTATAAATAGCAGCCTGTGGGTTTGGCCATTGTGGAGGATTATCTGATCATTGTGTTTCGTGACTGCTTTACTGACTTTGACCTTTTGTGTGCTGATTTTTCCCCGCTTTGAAACTAAACCAGAGCAAAGTGTGTTTCACTTTGTGAAAGAAGAAGGACTGTGAATTGCCTCACAGCTGCAAGCTAAGTATCACAGAACTGATAAGGGACTTGTACAAATTACCAGTTTGTTTGGAGAGGAGTGCTCTTTGCTATTCCAAAAGAGGGTTTAGTTTAAGTAAATTTTCATTATAAAGAACATTGTTTTGAATTTTCAAACGTGTGTGTGTCTGAAATTTGTACCTGTGAATTTTTGGGAGGAGTCTACCAGAGAGCCCGACAGAACATTTACATTATTGTTTACAGAACGTACCAACCTTCCTCTCTCCTAAGTATGCAGATGTTAAACCTGATCTCTAAGACAACTACACATAATAATATTAACAACAACAAAAACAGCAATAAACAACAACAGAGTTGGAAGGGACTTTGGAGGTTTTCTAGTCAAACCCTGTGCTTGGAGCATTCACAATTTCTGGAGGCAAGCCATTCCATCGCTCAATTGTTTTACCTGTCAGGAATTTTCTCCTTAGTTCTAAGTCACTTTTCTCCTTAATTAGCTTCCATCCATTGCTTCTTGTCCTATCCTCAGATGCTTTGAAGAATTAGCCTGACTCCCTCTTCTTTGTGGCAACCCCTGAGACATTGTAACACTGCTCTCATACCTCCTCCAGTCCTTATTTTCATTAAACTAGACATACTCAATTCCTGCAACCATTCTTCATATGTTTTGGACTCCAATCCCCTAATCATTTTCGTTGCTCATCTCTGCACTCTTTCTAGAGTCTCAACATCCTTTTTACACCATGGTGACCAAAACTGAATGCAGTATTCCAAGTGTGGCCTTACCAAGGCATTATAAAGTGCTATTAAAACTTCACGTGATCTTAACTCTATCCCTCTGTTAATGCAGCCTAGAAATGTGTTGGATTTTTTGTCCGCTGCTGCACATTGCTGGCTCTTATTTAAATGTTGTCCACTAGGACTCCAAGATTCCTCTCACAGTTAGTACTGTTGAGCAAGGTACCACACACACTGTACCTGTGCATTTTGTTTTTCTTGACTAAATGTAGAACCTTACTTTTTTCACCATTTAATTTCATTTTGTTTGATAGCGCCCGATGTTTAAGTTTGTCAAGATTTATTTATTTATTTATTTATTTATTTATTTATTTATTTATTTATTTATTTATTTATTTATTTATTTATTTATTTATTTATATTTGTATGCCGCCCCTCTCCGCAGATTCGGGGCGGCTCACAATAAAGTGAAAAAACAATTTACAACAAATCTAAATTTCTACTAAAAACATTTAAAAACCCCATTTTCTAAACACACATACATACACACATACCATTCATAAATTGTATATGCCCGGGCGAGATGTCTCAGTTCCCCCATGCCTGACGACACAGGTGGGTCTTAAGCATAGTTCCCTCTAAGCTGAGCAGTGAGCAATCGCTCACTTAAAAATCATCATCAACTCAGAGTTTTCCAAACCTGCCCAGAAGCCGAGAGGGAAAGAGTGAGAGGGAAGGAGAGAGAGAGGAATAGAGAGAAACAGATAGAAAAAAGAGAGGAAGGAAAAGAGAAAGAAAAAGAATGGGAGTAAGGAAGAGAGAAAGAAAATCAAAATCTAGTTTGAAACTAGCTCAACTATTTAAGTGGCATTTTGATATTGATAGAGTTGCCCTATTATCAGCTCACTGTTATAGACACACAGTACAGTATTTTATTTTGAAATTCTCTGAGGCAAAACAGGGTGGGTTTTTATTTGTTTGTTTGTTTGTTTGTTTGTTTATTTATTATTTTTGTGCCGCCCAGTCCCAAAGAGACTGCCGCTCAGACACTATACTTTTCCGCCCACCCCCCAAAAAAATTAGAGGAAACACTGGTCTTAAGGAGCTTACGAAAGGCAAGGAGAGTAGGGGCAGTTCTAATCTCCGGGGGGAGTTGGTTCCAGAGGGTCGGGGCCGCCACAGAGAAGGCTCTTCCCTTGGGGCCCGCCAACCGACATTGTAAATCTTTTATCTTTATCTTCCTTCTTCTTCAACAACATCATTTTCTCCTCTGTTCTCCTTATTAAAACTCATTTGTTCTTTTCTCATTATTCAATCTATGATTTACTACCATAGAGATAACTTAAATTCAACAGAAGGCTTATGATAAAAATACTGATGCAACAGCTCCTAAATGAGTGACCCTTGGGGACATTGTCTTACTTTCATATTTCCCAAGACTATAGGTGGTCTCTATGTTTTTTAAAATCAAAAATAGTACAACCACCACTTCTAAAAATATGTATTTTATATTTATATTATTGAGTTGTAAGGAGGCCTAATGGTGAAAACTCTTGCTTCCTACACAAAAGGTTGAGAGCTCAATCCTAGATAGAGGAAAATGTTTCTTTCCTAACGCACAAAGAAAAAAAATCTGCTGCAAATTCTGCATGGTGCCAAGAAAGGTATCTAGCCAGCTCCATCCTGCCGACTCTACTCCAAATTAAGGGTTTTCGGGGACATAAAACGGGAGTTTATTGCTAATCAGCAGAGAATTCATGGGAACAGGTTGTGATCCTAATAAAATACCAAAATTTGGCAAAAAGTATCTGTTTATTTTTTTTTAAATATTCTTTTCCAAAAAGGATATCTATAACATGATTTAAGTTATTTTATGATATTTCGCTATCATATTAACTTATTTATATGGTTATGTATTTCTTTAGAATATAATTGAGTCTTTTATTTATCTTGATTGTTATATTGTATCTGTTATATTGTATAGGCATTTTTCCTCTGAGACATCTGAGAGTTGATGTGTTTTTAAAAAATAATAATAATAAAGATAATTGCTGTTAATCAGGATTTTAAAATTAAGCTTTATTTCTCATTTACATATACTGTAATAAAACTACAGTACAAAGCTTTCTTTAGATTCTGTTTATGGTGAATTGACTTGCATCAAACAATTCTTAACAATACCACCAAGACATACTGAATTTCTGCAACACCTTTCATACACTTTTAACTGTTTTCTCAGTTTAAAAAAAAATACTCCAAATCATGTTTCATTTAACAGTTTCAGTCCTTTCCATCAAGTTACTAATTTAGTCAGCACCAATTTATTTTCCTTTAACTCCTCTTCTTCCTTCTCTTCTACAATACATCATAAATCAAACAGTATAACTTTCTTGGGGTATTTTTATTCACTTTTCACAATATTCAGCACAGATATGATAACTATTGTCACTTCCATATGTACTTGCATTGTTTTCTTCCATGTAAAATTTATATAATGAATTATATATATGCCTGGGTAGCTTTACACTGCATACCATGAATAATTTAAAACAGTATTTGAAATACTAATAAATGAAATACTAACATAAGCCATATAATTATGACTTTAATAAACAAAAAGTTTAAAAAGACTCATATTTTTGATAAATGTGATTTTTAGAAGCAAAACTACAAGAGTTTTTACTATGACAAAAACACGCAATCTATTTTATGTGTATATATTTAAAATTTGAACAAAAATATGATTTTCAACATGTGTACCACATAGGAACTCTTAGCAGGGGTATGAAATTAAAGTGATTAGGAGATTCTCAGCCCAGAAATGGCTTTTTAAACTTTGGATTAATCAACCACTGTTACTTTTTTTAAAAAATCCAGCATACTGTAGTGTACAGTTTACCTATACCACTACATTTCCCTTTGGTCTAAGAAACAGAATCGGAAAATTAGAAAAGATGTTAGGGTCATCTATTTCAATTGCTTGCTAATTCAAGTTCTATTTATAAACACAACCAAATATTTCATATTTTTCTTCAGAGTCAAATCGTTAAAACCATCTCATGCAAATAAGATATAACATTAACTCTTAGTAACTTTCTTCTAGATATTTTCCAGAGAGTATTATGGCCTTTGGAATTATCAACATCTACATCTAGAAAAAGTGACAATAAATTTCCAGGGGAAGATAAAGCTTGATATATTCAATATATCTAGCTTCTTCATAGCCAAACATTGCATCACTTGCCTCCAATTTTTATCCTAAGATAAAGCAATACTGTAAAACAGTATTGTGTGATTTAAAAAGATAACGCCATCAAAATGCTATCTTCACAGAGATCCTGATCAGGGAACAAATTTAGTAATTTCTCAAAGGACAGAGGACAGAGTACCAAAGTGACATATAGTTATTGATTCTATTAAAAAATGTTGAAAGATCCAGGAGAAATATAAGATGCATATAGTGGAATATATGTTAGCACAAATGCTCTTGACCATTTAAGAAATGAAGTACCATTACTTTAGTGTTGTCTCCAATACCCAGCTGCTAGATTAAACTGTAAATTTTCTGAAATTTATAATCATGTTTGCATCCATACTTCATAACCTAATACCACATTTTTCTGAAAATAAGACCTACCCAGAAAATAAGCTCTAGCCTGATTTTTAAGCATGCACCTAATATAAGCCCAACTCAAATGTGCTGTGGAGGTTCCGCAGCCCCAGAGTGCTCTGACTAAGGGACCGGCAGGTTTCAACTTCTGCAAAATATTGTTGGTCCCCACATGCTTGTCCACTCTTGTGCACGCAACAGGGTACAGGGTGCTCAGCTGGGCTTTTCACCCTGAAATTGTGTTTGCCTGAAAATAAGCCCTTGTGCTTATTTCCTGGCGCTAAGAGAGAATGATTGGCTCAAGGAAAGCTAACTGGCAGAATATGTTGATGCCAGTTTAATGAACAAAATGAATGAACATTTGATAGCTTCAATTATACTTTACAGGGGAGGGGGAACTATAAGGTACATAAGGTTTCATCACAGATGAAGACAAGGCTGTACTTTGGGGCAAGTAAGGATCTATTCATTATTAAATGCCTTCTTTAGAATATTTCTACCATATATAAACAAGAGTGCTATGTTGTCATTAGCTGTCAGTTATAATTCTTAATTTATGTGTGTATGCTGATGCTATAGACATGTACATACAATACTTTCTCTTTGGTGAAATTCAGATCTTACATTACAGATATGCGCAACTAGGAACTTGTTGAAATTTCCAACTCTTTCCTTCACTTGATTTACCTAACTATAGCTTGGAACAAAGTCTAACCTGAGAAATTTGTAATGAGATAAAATGATTTATAAAGCCTACATTGAAGACAAATTTAACCACTTCTGACTCCACTTGGAGTTCAAACCATTACAGCACACTCACGATCATGACTTCCAATATTTCTGGGTTCCCACAAGCAAAGTCAACAGAGAAGCTGTCAAGAAGCCGGAAAATATGGCACATGAAGTTCTTGGTTAACAACTCCCACAATCACTGCTTAATGATAGCAACCAGGATTGCTAGAATTGTTGTTGCTATGTGATACCACACCGCATCACTCATCAACAGCAATTCCAGTCCTATTTTCTATAATTAACCAACTATTTGTATGTGTAAGTAAATAAAATAACGTTTTCTTATTGTTGCTTACTAATTGTATCTGTAGCTTAGCATGTGATGTAAATTCATTTACTTGGTTTTTTTATAAACCACAAGGGCAGATAATTCAACAAATATGTTTTGGTTTGGACTGTTCTTTTTTTTTTTTAAGGCTCAGGCCCACTACAAAATTATATCTCAATAAATCATGGGAATCAGATGAAGCATCAGCTTGCTTTTCTTCTGCTACTATTATCTGATCGCTAAATCAAATTATTCTGCCTACTCCCTACAATAAAGGGGAGATGGGCAATCTTTTGGCTTAGAAGTTTTGCTACCTCAAGTTATATGAACCTGAATTTTAAAACGCTGGGTCTCACCACATGGACCACAGCCTAGTCTCAATGATCTATACACAAATAATCACTCTGATGGATTACTTCAGTCCATTCTCCATGGGGTTACTTTTGAAGATATCAAGAACCAGAATGCAATGTGGAATTCTTAAATAGGACCATTTAATGCCAATGTAATCCCTAAAGCACTGTTCTGACTACTTGTGAGCTACTGCAAATATAATTATAGTATATTACTGTAGTTTCTAAACCATAAACAGCTTATTACTCAAGTTCTTAAAAGATCATTATAAGACCTGTGCATTAAGATCAGCTGAAGAGGCCCTGCTGGTGGTCCTTGGGAAGAGGTTGTCTCTTATTTGGTGGTCCAGAGTAAGGCTTTCTTAATGCTTGGTGCTCAATTTTAAGAGGCTTCCAAGACACATTTGGCTGGTTTTTGTTCCAAAAAAAAAGGGGGGGAGAGATATGTTCATTCATCCAGAAATTTGTAGATAACAATTATTTCAGGACCAGATTATTTTTGGATATTTTTTTTTATATTTTGATTTTCTGATTATGCAAGATGAATTTTGGGAGCATGAGCTAACTATAGCTGAAGCAGTGTTTACCAATTACTAGTCTAGTGTATCCAAAGTTTTCAAAACCTTCTGCAAGTTTCTATATGATGATATATATATTACTTTGTGCACTCTACCTACTCCATACAAGTACATTTTTGTAGTGTTAAAAAAACTTGATTTTAGGTGCCATAACTGTCTACATACATCTTTATATTTCATCACAACATATTAAGAAATCACAAGGACTTGCTTCACAGGATTATTAAGGCTTATCTTTCCTGGATGGTTTTATGACTACATAGTCTTTTGCACAATATAAAAAAGTGAGTGTAGTTTCTTCATAGTTTGGCTTGAAATTCTGCTTAGGAAAAGTAGAATACAATGCTTTAATATTTTTTTCTTGAATTCAGTGTTCAATACATTGTACACTGAAATAATCCTTTCCCTATGTGATTTAGTAATGTTGGCAAATATGCAGTGGCTAGATTTACACAATAGACAAAGCCAAAACATGCAAAACAATTAGCACTGATCACAATACCTCAACTCATAGGGCTCAGCATGTTGCATGAATTTATTAAAAGTACTGCCCCCCCAAAGGTTTTTTTTTGGAAGTATTTTCAAATCAAAATTAGAATACATAGTATTCCTATGTAAATATGTTTGTATAATCTAATATAATCCTTAGGTCTATCAATTTAATTTGTGTAGATGTGCTGAAATTGATTGTTCCTTTTAGATAAATTGCAAGTATTTCTTCAATGCTGAGTGAGAATGATATAGATGTTAGTGTCCTAATGTCATGCTCATCTGTATTATCACAACCATGGTGGCACAGTGATTAAAATGCAGTATTGCCGGCTAATTCTGCAGACTGCCATCAATTTAATTCTTACCAAGTCAAGGAGGACTAAATCTTTAATAATAATAATAATTATTATTATTATCATTATCATTATTATTATGTCAGTACAACACAGCAAACAAGATCACTATGCTGGATTTTGTATTTCATCACCAGTTGAGCGCTTCCCAAGCACCTAGGACTGCGTGATATAGTGGCAAATTATGTTTGCCGATCCCAGTAAAGCGGCCTTTTGCAATTGACAGATGGAGATTTTGTCAATTCCGAAGGTTTTCAAATGTCCGCTGAGATCCTTTGGTACTGCGCCCAGCGTGCCAAGTACCACTGGGAGCACTTTCACTGGCTTATGCCAGAGTCGTTACAGCTCGATTTTTAGATCTTCATATTTCACTAATTTCTCTAGCTGCTCTCCTCAATTCTGCTGTCTCCTGGGATTGCGATGTCGATGATCCATACTTTCTTTTTCTCCACAAGCACAATGTCTGGTGTGTTATGCTTCAGAATTCGGTCAGTCGGAAGTCGGAAGTCCCACAGTAGTTTTGCTTGCTCATTTTCGATCACTTTTTCGGGCTTATGATCCCACCAGTTCTTTGCCACTGGGAAATGGTAGTTCCGGCACAGGTTCCAGTGGATCATCTGTGCCACAGCATCATGTCTATGCTTGTAGTCAGTCTGTGCGATCTTTTTGCAGCAGCTGAGTATGTGATTGATTGTTTCATCTGTTTCTTTACAGAATCTGCACTTTGGATCGTCTGTTGATTTTTCAATTCTGGCCTTGACAGCATTTATTCTAATGGCCTGTTTTTGTGCCGCCAGTATTGTTATTATTATTATTATTATTATTATTATTATTATTATTATTATTATTATTATTAATTAGATTTGTATGCCTCCCCTCTCCGAGGACTCGGAGTGACATATTTGGTAAAATGAGGTCCTAGATTGTTAAGGATAATATGCTGACTCTCTAAACTACTTCGAGAGAGCTGTAAAGCACCATGAAGCAGTATATAAATCTAAGGGCTACTGATATTTATATCATAATATTTTATTGAGAATAGATAAAAATGCTTTAATATTACATAATTTACATTTTCAAATTAAGAAAATGTAATGCCTGTATGTGTATTTTTCACACACACACAAATCTAATCTTGGCATTAGAAAAGTGAAAACATAAAGCAGGCCTATCAAACTGGTGGCCTGTGGGCTGGAAGTGTCATGCGCAGGCTATGCCCACCCCAGCTCTGCAAAGGCAAAAAACATCACGATACATCACAATATACCTTGTGACACAGTCAAGTTTGATACTCGTGACATAAAGGAATTAAAGATAGCATAGATTTTATTATGCCTGGAGACTGTATTTGTGACTGCAGGTCACAATTCTCTGGATTCATATATCGTAACAAACACTTTCTGAACTCAGACATCCAAGGCTAAAAATTTTAGCTTATTGAAAATCAATTTCTTTTTGGTAGCTTTCTGTTTCTTCTTTCATAACATCTAGCTGACAAACCAAGAAGAAACAACTTCATGTGATGATCAAGTATAGGATTATGGTAATTTGTAACTCTGCTTTGTAACTCCACAATGAATTCTGGTTTAATGGCATCATTATCTTGAACTTAATTATATAGTAACATAATCTGAGTATCACACAAAGATCAGGTATTCTTGGTGTGTGCAGTCTTCATTATCAAAGCAACACAAACAGCTTACATGAATGAACAAACCTTCATTTACATTAAGTTTTATAGCTTGAAATATCTACCTTGTTCTAGAGTAGCATATGCCAATAAATAGGTTAACTGCAACTAGATGTAGCCTTAAACTCAGTTAAGGTCAATATGTTTATATGACCATAAATTTAAACTCATTCAATGTGGCTGGAGGAGAGTCTCAATAACTATTTTTATTCCTCAATCCTTTAGAAAGAAAAATGAGTTACAATCATCTACATTGCTATCAACCTCAAAATTGGGCTTTGTCCTGCACAATATTATGCAGAAAACATAATTTAGTCAATGTTTTACTTTTAAAATAATACAATATCAAATAAAATATCCTTGCCTATCCTCATTCAGTGAAATAAATTAGGGGGGAAATGGCCATCCCATATCTCATTTTTTCACTATAGGTTATGTGAGTTTGCATGGTTACTTGCTGTTGGCCAAAGGGAAAAATTTCCTTTCTGGCATTTTTCTCTGAAACTATCATTCCTGCCATACTTAAATGCCCACTGAAGGTACTAAAGGATTAGGTTTATTGTTAGCACTAAATGTGAAATAAAACCATCACAGATTATTTGTATCAGATACTTCATTTATGATACTTCCTGGAACACAAACTGTGTCCTCCAGTCCAGGCACTGGAGCAGTTAGAGATGAAATGCTTCAGCACCCATGGTTGAACATTGCTACTTAAGTCACAGACTACGGCAAGATCAGGGGAAGTTTACCTGAAGCAATAAAGGAGATTTCTTACACTGTAGTTAACCTTCAAATATGCTTAAGAACTTATTCCTTTCCTTTCCAACTCAGTCTTGAAGCAGAGAGTCCCACCAGCACTAGTAGATGGATTTATTTCTATATGTGTTAGTAGCTATGAATTCTCTGAAGAACTGGCAAAATACTTAGTTCCCAAGCAAGGTAGAAAAGTAACTTATAATCACTCATTGAATTTTTTAACTCATATTACATACACACTGGGCTTCTCTTTTAAAATAAATAAAAGCCTTATTTGTCCATTGTAAGACTTTTGATTTAATATTTATGGGAGGGATGAACACATTCAGTATCCTGCTCCAGGATACTTATATTTCTCTCCCCATTTCTCTATAGATATGTCTTGCAGGGCCTTGCAGAAGAATGCAAGATAAGGCTAAATTGACATTCATTCAAATCCTAAAAAATCTCTGTCAGGGAATTTACTTACCTTAAATTTTTAAATTCAAATGTATTTCATGCTGGAGTACTGAAAGTACCTGTTGATGCTTTGAGAAATTTTTTTTACATATTATGTGAGAAGTCCTGGAGAATGAATGAAGAGGCAAATGAGTTTTTTTTTCAAAATTCAGAAAAGAGGGATCAGTGATCTTCAGATCATTAAAAGATTATTCTTTAAGGCCTTGGAAAAAAATTAAAACAAATCTTCCCTGCCAAACCATATTCCAATTTTTTGTTGGTTGCAGTAACATTAATATAACAAACTGCAAAGAAACTGCAGGTATTCTAATTTCAGCAAAACATTGGATAAAATATCCCATCGTTTTCTATTGGCAAAGATTTTTTTTTTTTAATTAGAAAAGTTTTAATAAGGTACTACTAGGATCATTCTTGGACATTCTACTCTTCTGAAGCAGTGGATGTGATGTGCCGGTGCCTGGAGGCTGTTGGGGTCTGGATAGGTGTCAACAGACTCAAACTCAACCCTGATAAGATGGAGTGGCTGTGGGTTTTGCCTCCCAGGGACAATTCCATCTGTCCGTCCATCACCCTGGGGGGGGAATCAGTGACCCCCTCAGAGAGGGTCCACAACTTGGGCGCCCTCCTCGATACACAGCTCACATTAGAGAAACATCTTTCAGCTGTGGCGAGGGGGGCGTTTGCCCAGGTTCGCCTGGTGCACCAGTTGCGGCCCTATTTGGACCGGGAGTCACTGCTCACAGTCACTCATGCCCTCATCACCTTGAGGCTCGACTACTGTAACGCTCTCTACATGAGGTTACCTTTGAAAAGTGTTGGGAAACTTCAGATCGTGCAGAATGCAGCTGCGAGAGCAATCATGGGCTTCCCTAGGTATGCCCATGTTACACCAACACTCCGCAGTCTGCATTGGTTGCCAATCAGTTTCTGGTCACAATTCAAAATGTTGGTTATGACCTATAAAGCCCTTCATGGCATCGGACCAGAACATCTATGGGACCGCCTTCTGCCGCATGAATCCCAGCGACCAGTTAGGTCCCACAGAGTTGGCCTTCTCCGGATCCCGTCAACTAAACAATGTCGTTTGGCAGGACCCAAGGGAAGAGCCTTCTCTGTGGTGGCACCGACCCTCTGGAACCAGCTCCCCCCAGAGATCAAAATTACCCCTACCCTCCTTGCCTTTTGTAAGCTCCTTAAAACCCACCTCTGTCGTCAGGCATGGGGGAATTGAGATATTTCTTCCCCCCAGGCCTATAAAATTTATGCATGGTAAATTTGTGTGTATGTTTGGTTTTTAATAAGGTTTTTAGTTATTTTAAATATTAGATTTGTTATATGTTGTTTTATTATTGTTGTTAGCCACCCCGAGTCTACGGAGAGGGGCGGCATACAAATCTAATAAACAATTAAATAAATATTTATTAATGATTTAGAAGAAGCTGAAAGGAAATGCAAAAATACATATTTGCAAAAGAAAACTGGACTGTATAGCTAATACTTGGAATAAGAAAAAAAATCATTTTTATAGACTGAAATGTTCTGGCTGAACTGGAAAACTAAAATGCATATCATATGAAGAACAACTAATGTAACTGTGAAAGCTTAAAGTTATACATTAGTGTGATTATATTCTGTAACAAAATGTATATATACTGTACATACAAATATGTATACATACACACAAATACACTGTGTATATTATCATTATCATCATCATCATCATTATTATTGTTTGTTGTTGTTGTTGTTATTGTTATTATACTTGCATGCTGCCCAACTCCCCGAGGACTCTGGGCGGCTCACAACAAAGATGAAAACATCATAAATATCAAATCCATCAAAAACATCTATTAAAAACCATTAAGAAACATACACACCATTCATTTCTGGCTGTATATAAGGATGTAATGGTGAGATCAATGGTGAGATCAATGGCCCCAGGCTTGTTGGAAGAACCAGGTCTTCAGTGTTTTGTGGAAGGCCAATAGGATAGGGGTAGTCCAGATCTCAGGGGGCAATGAATTCCCGAGGGTCAGGGCAGCGATAGAGAAGGCCCTCCCCTGCGGGCCCGCCAGTTGACATTGCTTAGTCAACAGAACTTGAAGGAGCCTGACTGTGGGATTTTAACCGGTTGTTGTAAGTGTATACATATATACTGTAACAAAATGTCATGTACTGCGTGCAGACTTGAAAAACTTGAGGTCTGAAAAAAATCAAGGTTTCAGTATAGAAAGGTTTGATCTATGATTAACAACTCATACATGCAAATCATTATTTTAAGCTTCAGTCATGGATTAATAGGTGTATGTGAGCCAGCTCTGAATCAGCCATAGGTAATTTTTTACATTCTATTTGACTTACTCATCGTTCTAAAACAGTAAACCATATAGTAAATGCCACCAGAATGCTTTTTGCTAATGCAACAAAATGCTTCTTTTGTTTACATACAGCATTTCTCAGCTCTGGGGAATTTCTAAACATAAATTATATTTTCAGACTATTTAAAGAACATGTGAATGCTTCTAGTTAGACAAGAGCAAAAAAAATCTGGGTCATTACACATTTGTAAAGGTGACAGATAAATTACTCCTTATAAGAAAATCGTGGCTCCTAGAACATTCTGAGGAAAGTCTTTTATAGTAAAAGCATATGAGCATTTCTATCAATTTTGTATTCAAAATGAATTTTAGCAAAATTCTGTGTATTAATGCAGTTCATTTATTTACTTATGCACTTACTTACTTTATTTACTTATGTACTGCAATGCAAAGTTAACACTTAAAAGAAAATGTACAGTACATTGACCAGAGATCTAAGACAATATTGTTTGTGATCTGTTTATAGAATTTAATCTTTTGGAATCAGTGGTATTGGCTTCTTAGTAATTGTGCAAAGGTTTGAAGCCTTAACTTCTATTAAAACATGGCCAACAATATTTTATATCCACTTATATTACTTTCTCAGGAATAGATTTGTTAGGAGTAGAGTAAGTTAGTTACAAATAGCTATATTCTTCACCTTTCATATTTCTATGCACATTATGTTCCAAACAAGATCCATTATTCAGGCATGTAGTCTGCACAATGCAAATTATTTTAATGTATCAATGGAGAACCTATTTGGTTGAGTGGTTAAGGCACTGTACTAGGAACAGGTAAAACATAAGCTCTAGTTCCTTTCTTTCCATTTTAAAAATGAAGTAACAGAAACTACTTTGAAATGTTTATCTATTTATTCATTCATTCATTCCATGTTACATATGTGTATATTGGATGTGTATCATATAGATAGCACACACACACACACAAACAAACACCAAACACATATCATCTCACTTTGTAACTCTAGGTGGCTAGAGTGTGAAAACAAGTTCAGGCAGTTGACAGGAGTGAAGACTGACTTGAAGATACTACACAAGCACCAATGGAAGATGTATGGTAACTATGATTTTCCATTCAAAATAAATTTTAGGGCAGTTACCTGTAAATATGTGATTTAGATTTGCTTATTTGCTCCATTTCAATTACTGTGTATACTTTTATATATTTGTTTCAGTATACTTTTGTGTATTTGTTTCAGCACTACTTTCAATAATTGAAAGAAATGCTGTCTTAAATGCTGGCAGATATACACTCACATTTGCACACCTTCCACCTAACAGTATCAAGACATTACCAGAGTGCAGCACAAAGTAGAAAGAAACTTCAGTCAGTATATGCTATGGAGCTAAGAATTGGATGTAATGCTCACCTCATCACTTGGGAGAGGGGAACATATGGTTTTTTTTGATATGTGTAAAGAAGCTGTAGCACCCTAATGGTAAGCAACAAAACTAATGCAAAGAAGCTATGTAACTTCTAGCATTTGTAATATTATTTTTTTGAATGATTATATTACTGACATGTCCAAAAAACAAGTAAAAAATATAGATGCAAGCTGTCTGTTCCCCGAAAGAGGAAGCACTTGACTATAAAGTCTTAGGTAACTATAAAGGTGGATATTGTTCATATATTATCTAAGTGTATAAACTATATGTTGACTATCTGTACTTTATCTCTTTTTGGATAAGCAGAATGCAAGTGAGATTTCAGTTCCATTTTGTATTATTCTACCATTCATACCTATGGAATAATATGTGAATCTATTTTCTTCCTGATTAACTTGAAAAGAACTCTAGAGAAATTTGAAACTGCTTTAAAATATTTCTCAATGAATCTGTCACTGTTTAACCCTAAAGCGTTCACAGCTCTTTATCCCAGAGAAAATCTACAATGAAACACACAGAATATCATTATTTTATAATAGCGTAAGTGATAAATCCTGAATAAACTTTTCTTGCACAGACATGTCATTAAAATAACTGGTTGTGAAATATTCTCAAATTCCTTACAGTAAATGCAATTTTCCTGCAATAGATAGAGAGAAGAGATTATATACAGGGTGCGTTCCCAAAAGTAATGCAATTGAATTTCCTGCACTGCTCCTATTGGTCGGATTGGGACCGAAGCTCTTGGAGTAGGTGAGGGGGACGCTAAGCTTTGCCATGAAACTGGTCTCAGTGCTCTCCAAGCTGTGGAAGTGGCAGGACATCAGTTATTATAAACCTCTGTGCGCCCACCATGTCACGAAAAAAATGGAAACGACGATCGAGCAACGTTACATGTTTCCAACCATCTTTGCTATATTGAGACAAAACAGCACTTATTATGACTTGCAGCCATATGAAAATTTTGGCTGAAGGGAAACCATTTCTCACATTGAAGGCATTATCAATGCATTCAGCTTTCTCACTACAAAGCAGTAGCTATCAAAATTCAAAAGCCCAGAAGGCCATAATACACAGTGAGCCAAGAGCATAAATTATGACTAAGGTATTATCTTACAATTTATTATCTTACAATAGAATTGTGATCACAAGATTTACAGTTCATCCAATTATACAGACCATTTCTCTGCATCTAGTTTGCATATAATATATGTGACATGTACCTAATATGTAAATCCTAAACAGAAGAATTGTTTTTCAAGTGCAGAATGCTTAAAAGCTGTTTTTTCCTGATAAGTGTAACCTATCAGGGCAAACAGCTTTAGGATGTCATATTGTCATCAACATTTCCTATCTGCCAAGATTATAGCACAATAAGCAGGCTAAATTCAACTTTAATGTTTCTGTAATCTTTGATCATGAAGGAAAATGTGTTTATTTATACCAAAACGATAGTTCAAATTTATCTCTGCATGACCATATCTTTTTTGTATTAACCAAAACAAAAAACACAAAAAAACAAACCCACAAGCCTCAACAATAGGAGATTGGATTTGCTACACCATTCATAACCATTTAAAATTTTCATTATTTCAATGTAAATTTGTTATAAAATTAAGCTGGTGTATCTTCAAAATTCTTAAGGCAAATTAGTTACATTCTTGTTTTTTCCACTCTCCCACCAAAGAAAGGCTTTACCATGTCAGCTCCCATAGGTATCATTTCTTAATCTAGATGTCTCCAATGTGTCACCTTGAATTCCAATATCTTTATGGATAGTGGTATTCAGCAGACAACTTGCACTTCGGTCTCTCTGCATTTTAAAAAAATTACCCTCAAAGTTAGCTATCATGCTTCAAGAGCAAGCACTGAACCGTTGTTAAACATATATCTGTGGTGTGTGGTTAGAAATATTTCTACCTATCAAAGCATTTGCATAAGAAGAAAACACTTGTATGAATCTGGCAATGATCTACAAAAGTGTAAAATGCCTCTTGTGGACGTTGGGGTGGCAAGTAACATTCTGATAAATTGATATACAATTTGTACAAATAAAACATTGGATAAGTAATGATAAAAAGTAATGATAGAAGACAATAGAACTGTAGGAGAGGGACAGTAGGCACAATGGTGCACTTATGCACGCCCCTTACAGACCTCTTAGAAAGGGGGAGGGGTCAATTGTAGATAGTCTAAGGTTAAAGGTTTTGGGGTTAGGAGTAGAAACCACAGAGTCAGGTAGTGCATTCCAGGTGTTGATTACTCTATTGCTGAAGTCGTATTTTTTGCAGTCTAGTTTGGAGCGGTTGACATTTAGTTTAAATCTATTTTGTGCTTGTGTATTGTTGTGGTTGAAGGTGAAGTAGGACATTTTGATATATGATTTTATGAACTATAGTTAAGTCAGAATGCAGACGAGGGAGTTGTAAGTTGTCTAATTGAAGAATTTCAAGTCTGGTGGAGTAAGGTATTATTTTGTTGTGAGAAGAGGAATGAAGGACTCTTCTTGTGAAATATTTCTGGATTCTCTCTCTCTCAGATATGCAATGTATGTTCCATTCAGGTGAGCTGTATTCTAGGATTGTCCTGACAAATGTTTTGTAAGCTCTTGTAAGCAGTTCAGTATTACCAGAGAAGAAGCTACGAAGGATTAGGTTAACAACTCTTAAAGCCTTTTTTGGCAATATTGTTGCAGTGGGCTCTAGGACTTAGGGTCATTGGTTATGAGTACTCCAAGGTCTTTGACAGAGTGAGGGTCATCAATAAGTTCAATTCAATTCAATTCAAGTTCAATTCCTCTAGTTTATATTTAGTATTCTGATTCTTTAGACCAATGTGTAAGACGGAGCATTTAATGGTGGAGATTTGAAGTTGCCAGGTTTTAGACCATTCAGCTACGTGGTCAAGTCTTTTTGAAGGGTTGCAGTGTTGTTGGTATTAAATAATTTAATATCATCGACAAAGAGAACACAATTGTTAGTGATGCGATCACAAAGATAGTTTGTGTATAACATGAAAAGTGTTGGTCCTAAAACACTGCCTTGAGGGACACCACTGTTGACAAGAGCAGGAAGAGAAGTGGCACTTCCTATTTTGACCACTTGTTGTCTGTTAGATAGTTAAACAATGAAATTTATTCTAAGAAAATTTGGTTAAATAGCTGCTTCCTCAAAAGTAGGAAGGGAGAAAAACGTCTTTCTCCATGGAAACATCTTGATAGAAAGCTTATGTATCTATATTACATGTTAAAACAATAAATTATATATATATGTGTGTTCTATTTCACCGGTATTTTCTAAAGAAAGAGTGTACTCAACCTCAACACCTTTTATCTTGAACTAAACCCTCGAACACTTATTTTCCTCCTTCCTCTTAGCTGAAGTGAAATCCCAAGAATGTAGCCATGGGCTCTTGTTTACATTCTCACTCCCCATGTATCTTGGAAACTAGATCAGCCTGTCACATTCCACTGAACCAATACTATATAAAACAAGAGTCCTTTTAGAATATGGCACCTGATTATCAAGCCTCCATCCCAAGCACTGATGTTACAAAATGCTTGTAGGATTAGCACTGATTGATAATATATTAAGGGAAGGAGAGGTACAACAATTCTATCATACAAAGGAGGATTTTTGTATCATATTTTTATGGACTAGCGCTTACTTTACCAAAATTGTACCCCATAAATAAATATGTTAATTTCAAGAATTATATAGTTTATTGTTGAGGTGGACTAGAATTCCTGCCACGGGCAATTTGCAAATATATTTTAATGAGATGCAGTGGTCTCAAGATAACATTATTTCAGCTTGATCACTGAACAAAACAGCACAATAAATACATTATATTGTAAATGGAACAGGCATTTACATATGAAATGGGGGTTTTAGCTTAAGCTTCTCCAGCTTATATTCTTCTATGTTTAAGATTTTTCTTAAAAGGTGGGGCAAAAGAACATTAAATAAGAGCTTTTGCCCCACTCTATAACATAATGGGTTTTTGTTTGAATGTGTAAAGGTAATAAATATTATAACATAAATGTTGTTTTCTGTTTCTCTACATAGGAAATAAATTAATTCAGATAAATCTACTTCCTTAGGTGTCAAAGAGGAGGAACAAATCTACTGTAAGAATCCTCTGTCTGAGTCAGAAATTAGAAAACTCCAATCCCATTCTACTTTAGTTGCAATTTTTATAGTTTTGCTGCCTGAAAGAAGTTTCAGTAATGCTTCCCTGACTCCCTGAATAGCAGCTAACTTAAGTGTTACCAAAATCTAATTCAATACTGACAGCAGATTGGCTGGGTGTGGTGGGGGCTTGGGGGAATATGAAAAGATTAAACAGTGCTGTTTACATAATGCATTTGAAATTTGCAGTAGATCTATTTTCTGACAATAATTAAATGTCTTCATTCTTGTAAATTAGGCTGTTGAAAAAGAACATTTAGAAGAATTGATTTTTATATATATAAATCACAAATGCATATCTGTGTGTGTTTTCAAAGGCATTTTATTCTATAATTTCTAAAGTATGCTTTGAGTTCATCCTGGTAGTACAGTACTTGGGTAGAAGATTAGTAAGGAATTTCAGGGCTGTTAACTAAAGTAGGAATTAAAAGCAAATCCCCCAAAGACAGTGGCAAACTATTTCTATCATCCTGCCAAGAAAACTGCATGGAACAGGAGTTGAACTCAATTCAAAAGCATCTTTCCTCTCCCTCCTCTCTTCTTTTGTTTTGCACAGGCTCTGAATGGTGGATGCCAGGCTTCTAGAAAAAAACAAAGTCAAGGCACTAAACTTAAAGTCATCCCAGCTCTCTTTATTCCTTGGCATAACACCACTAGCAGGTTTGAACAATATAAAAAAAGACACCAGCAATATTAGAGATACATTTGCACTTCGTAACTAAACCCTGACAACCTTGAATGGAACTAAAAATACACTAATAGTGAAGCATCTAGTCTTACTTCCATTCAGGCACAATCTGATCTAAAATCCCCAGAGATTTTGCTTTCACAGAGAGGGAAGCCTCTAGTCATTATGGTAGCAGCAACAGCCATGAAGAGTCTTTTATCTGGCATTCACTGATGATATATTTATCAGTCTATCTAACTTGTTAGCCAGTCAACATTCAGAAATCCTATATAATATAATGTGGATTTTCTGCCCCAGTTCTCAATGGAGTCATAAGCTACTTGTCTGATTCTATATCTTTACAGAATGGAAACACAGAGAGGTCCTCTTTACAATCAACCCTGTCTATGCATACAAGCATGAGGCTTGTATGCATAGATACAGCAGTATCTCACTAGGTATTGGGTATAATTCTATTTAACTAGTGATTAATCATATGGCAAAATTATCAAAAAAATGATTGAATGACTGCTATTTTTTAAGTTTTTAGATTGAACAATTAAACAAAAACAGATAATGTTTTAAATATATTTAAAGATAATTTTTCTTCTCAATACTACTTTTATTATTTACATCGTAGTTTCCATGATCTATAGAATAGTTTACTCTTCTAGTTTATTATTAATAGATAGTTTACTATTCTATAGATCATTATTTTAAAACATATTGCTTATTGTTTTAAACTACTGAAATCTATATAAAATCCATAGCTACCTACCTATCTACCTTGAAGCATCATGCCTACTTTATAGTACAATTTAGAAGCCCAAGTCAGTAAAATACCTGATTTGCTGTATAGTAGCACATCTAGAAGCAGCAACATACATGAATTAAATAGCAATTTTGAAAAACACACCCCATCTATACCTATAAGAGATTTTGCATGCTTCTTTTTAAGAATGGGTAAATTATTATTTATACCAGTAGCATTAGTAATTGCATGCACCATCAACCAAAAATACTATTGCATGGATTATAACACTTTCTGGCAGAGTGAAATATTTTTTATGCATAGTAATGTATGATAAACTCTGAAATAACTCTGTAGGATTCTTTGAATTGGGACGATGTGAACCAGAAAAAACACTTATTATTGATTGTTAAAGTCTTTAGTGCAACTCAAAAACCAGTAGATTAAGTGATGTCATTTTTAAGGGCTTAGCTGCCAACATACTTTAGTTATACCTAGTATAAGAGTTCTGATGTTTATTCTTCAAAAGCAAACATCCTGGTGGACTAGTGCTTAACCAAAAATGCATGTATGGGCCAATCAACATATTTTAAAAAGTACACACTATTCTGGTTGTATCAGTATTCTCCAAACCAGCCTGGGAATATAACCTTTTGAGGACATGACACCCCATTTGAAGCTAAGAGGACACTCCAACTTACTATGAAGTCTTTCGTCTCAATCACAAAAGTATCCCTCATAATGTTTTGACTAGACCCATCAGGGCAAGTGTAGCTTGTTGTAGCAAAATGTGCATGATACAAATACCAAATGTTGTTGCAAATTACAGCATCCTTCTTGAAATGCAAGATGCCAACAATGGAGGGGGGAGGGAGACAGAATAGTCAATTAGACCAGAATCAGATCAAGCTTAAGTTCTTCATTAACATTACTTTTTAATAGAGGTGGCAGACTAATTGTTACCATATCTACATTAGCATTGTTATTATTAGGTTATATTTTTTAATATTTTTCAATGCCTTGAAGTTGCTTACATTATTTATTTATTGAAAATGACAATAGATTACATTAATGTAACCCTCCAAAAAAACTTCTAAACTTTTTATGGAATATTTTGAACATTTAACAAACATGCCACATTGAATTATCTCTGAAAAAACAATTTATACAAAGAGAGATGTTTCTAAATATTTGACTCAAGAAATAGAAATTGCCTTAAATCTAAAATTGATAAGAAAAAATTGCCTGGAGAGCTATTGTACTAAAGTTAATTGAAAGTTAATTCTCGATTTATGAAGGAGGGGGGCAGTAACAACCTCTGAAACTGCCTGAAAGTTGATAGAATGTGGTAAAAATGTTCCTTTTCCAGCAGCAAAGGGCTCTGCCAATAGAGATGCACATCCATTGCTGAAGATCGGGTAAAATCCATCTCTGCAGACAAGAGATATTAAATTAC
The DNA here is from genome assembly GCF_031021105.1 of Erythrolamprus reginae. Classification (NCBI taxonomy): domain Eukaryota; kingdom Metazoa; phylum Chordata; class Lepidosauria; order Squamata; family Dipsadidae; genus Erythrolamprus; species Erythrolamprus reginae. Next base: position 129,913,445 of record NC_091951.1, read on the forward strand.
AGCATCACTCCAAACTGGTGTCTCAGAAATAGTTCTAAGAGAACTGGATTCCTTTCAATCAGGCACAACAACTTGGAGTAGCCATAGATTATACCAGGTTGTATGTCCTCCCTTGTCACTGGATTTTTTTTAAATGAAATTAAGAATAACCCTACTAGCATATTTTGTGGGGAAAATAATTCCATCTACAGTTCCTGTTCCTATTGTGACCAATGAAAATTACAAGGATGTTGAAAATAATATACTGTAGGCTATTTTATTCCCCCATCTCTGTTTATCACTGTTCTGTTCCAAATTAAAGAAGTTATTGGTACAGATGCAGAAGACAAAATTAACATTCTAGTGAATAAACAGTAGGATCACCAACAGTGAACACAATGTTATTTTTCTAGCACTTAAGGGTCAAAGAACAATAGCATACCTGTTGCCAAATAGCAAGTCAAACATTTTTTGCATTCCATACAGTTACTTGTAGTCATAAATAACTAATATTTAACCATGAAGAATGTCACTTTGACCTCACAACCAATGGTTTAGTCTATTCTATTAAGCAGAGTTCAGGAACACCCACTGATGATGGGCTTCTCTATAAGAAGTTCTTTATTTTGCTTCCATTCCATCAATCTTGACACATTTTTAATGTAAAATTAACCATTTTATTAATATCTGAATGAATTTGAATACCAAATAGAGAATTGCAAAAAACATTAAGACTTTACTCTAAAGTCAGACATGAATGAACAAAGAGGCAATATAGCTATGAAGAAAAACTTTGATAATTTGCATCAGAAAACATAGTCTCTAAATTCAACATTGTCTTTTGGAAATTTTGATTGTGATGGCAGAGAAGATATATGGGTTTATATTATAATATGGCCTTCTATTAGAAAATCATTACATTCCTTTTGATTGGTTAGCAGTAATGTATGTTAATGTTAATTATGTGTTATATGTTAATTATATGAGGTAGCAGGCAATATATTAGCAGCCCATTACAATTAATTTATACAAATATACTACAGATTTAAGCATATTTAGGGGAACCTATGCTTTCTGGTTAGGTTTAATTAATTTTAACTATTATCTTTTGATAAAACAAGTTATAAATTATTCCACATAACATTCCTTTATTATCTTTATTAATCAGTTATTTAAGATCCCTTTGATTCATTGCAAACAACTTTATCTCTTTATTTTAATTTGCCACTACAAGATGTGGTTGTTAGCTGCCTTAAAAAAATAGTTGGATTACTTCATGGAAATCATGGGGGTCAGTGACTATTAGATATTGAATGGCAGCACGACAACGCCTACTGAGAGACTAGTTGGCTTCTTTGTGGAATTGTTTTGCTACTGAGGGAACAGGCCATTTGACTAGAGGGGCTCCGCAAACTTCCAGCCAGTGGGCCAGTATATGCGCATGCCCATTTTAGCAAAGGGGGCGAAAAGTGCCGATACATCATGTGCTGCTGCCATTATGTGAGTTTGACACCCCTAGATTAGACCCATGGTTCTCAACTTCCTAATGCTGTGACCTCTTGATATAGTTCCTCATTTGTGGTGACCCCCAACCATAAGTCTAGTGCCAATTCTCCCAACAGAGCTTTAAGCTGATTTGCAGGAAGGTCAGAAGGACACCCCCACTGTAAATGCCTGATTGGTCAGATTGTAAAAATGTGTTCCAACATGCCAGAATAGAAGCTTTAGTTCCTAACACCATGGGAAATGTGTCTTTTACCATGGTCTTAGGTGACCCCTGTGAAATGGTCATTTGACCCCCCCCCCAAAGGGTTCCCGATCCCCAGGTTGAGAACCACTGCCTAGACAAAGGGTTTAATTCGACAAGATATGTCTTATGTTCTTAATACCTTAGTGCACATATCACTGCTGGTTTATATGTTATGAATAATTATAGAGCTATACTGAATGTTTCATTTACAAGCTCCAGGGAAGAAATGGAAGACTGAACAGGGCTGTGCAAAAGAAAAAAATATGTACTGATGATTGTGGTGGAATGAAGTAGACCAGGCCAGTCCTTCATAATTTCTCTCCAGACAAGGGAAATACTTGAAATCACCCAAATGCTTCAGGCTCCTCATGAGGAGACTACAAGGCAGTTGTCTCTCATGGATTTAGAGCACCTGGAGATGAGGGAATAGACATCTCCTTCACACTGTACTTGGCCCTGTGAAATGACACTTCATTTTCTAATCACTTATGGAAATTTCTTATAAACTGCTGTTTGGCTATTGAACCACAACAGCTATTAGGAACTTTATAGCTTTTATCACACTGGGTGAGTTTCCTTCAATCCATAAATACAATTTATGTATATGGAACAGCAGTCTGATTAAAACTTATAAACAGACAACGATTGTATGCCGCCCCGAGTCTGCGGAGAGGGGCGGCATACAAATGCAACAAATAATAATAATAAAAAGATTGCAGATAAACTTGAAATAATATTTTGGAATTAATTATAAGAACCCTCCCTATGGAAAAATGATTTTGTTTTTAATTTTTTTAACTAATAAAACTTTAAAAATTGGACTCTAGATGGAATTAATTACAATTATAATGAATGAATTACAATTACAATGAACATACAAAATAAACAGGTTAATGCCTTAATAATTGAAAGGTATATACAAATAACAAATCAAGAACGTGAAATCAGGTTTTACGTTACTGTTTGAAAGTACAGTACCACAGATCATGACTGTTTGAAAGAAGGAATATAAGGTTGGTTTATTTGATCAAGGTTAAAATAGATGTGCCATCTTGGTAACTCTTAATAGTTTTTTGCTGACATCAGGAATGAAATGACAAGGGGTTTAGATTTGTTTATAGATTTGGATTTTGGGAAGAAGATAATTTATTGTATTTTAGGAGGAGTGATAAATTACTAGAATTATTTATACCTGTTGGAAGTCATGTTTATACACACACACACACACACACACACACATATATTACTATAGTCTTATTAATTTTTTCTTTTTCTTTCTATTTTTCTTTTTTGCATCTGCTTCTTATTCTGTATTAATTTTATTATAATTGTAATTTTTAATAAAATTATTATAAAAAAATAATGTATCACTTAATACAATACAAAGAATTGTTGAAAAACTTTATCAAATCCTGCTGAGCATAACTACGTTGATCCAATGTAACTGAAGTTCTGACTGGTATTGTTGTCTCCAATTGATGCATTATTGCTTCTGTATGTCTCAGCAGTGATTATTGTTGCTAATTATATTTCTGGTTGAATAGAAATAGAAGTATTATTTGGATGCATCTCAGGAAGTAGCAGTGGGTGACTTTACTCTTGCTGCAAGTATTTTTTGAATACCTATTTACATCTACTAGAAGAAAGAGTCCAGCATTTCAGAACGTTCTGTCATTAATATGCTGCTAAACCTCTAGTGTTTTATTTTATCCAAGTCAGATGTAGGAGACCTCTGTAGGTCATACTTTTTATTAGTTAGCATTGAACAGCCAAAGAAAAAAGTGCTGTGGTCAACTGGATTTTCTTGTTCTAAACATAGACCAGTCTATATAGAAATTAATCTGCATGCTAACTTCTTCCTGTCAATCAGTTCCCTATTATTTACTTACTTACTTACTTACTTACTTACTTACTTACTTACTTACTTACTTACTCACTCGATTTTTATGCCGCCCTTCTCCTTAGAATCAGGGCAGCTTACAACATGTTAGCAATAGCACTTTTAACAGAGCCAGCATATTGCCCCCACAATCCAGGTCCTCATTTTACCCACTTTGGAAGGATGGAAGGCTGAGTCAACCATGAGCCGATGATGAGATTTGAACCGCTGACCTTCAGATCTACAGTCAGCTTCAGTGGCCTGCAATATAGCACTCTGCCTGCTGTGCCACCCCTGCTCTTATCCTTAGATGAGGTGGGGGAAGCAGCTGTGTCTCTGAGAATATTATAAACTTTTGTAGATGGTTCATACAAGTCCCAGAGGTGGTCTCCTCCTGGTTCGGACCAGTTCTATAAAACAGATAGTAACTTGACCAGCAGAGATCCAGGCCTGCCACACCCCCAAGCCGGTTCACTTGGTGGCATCATAGATGCCACAATCTTGTTTTAATACTTTGCATGTGCAGAGGGTCATATCTGGCAAATGACGCACGTGCATGTACCAGTGAAATGCGCATGCACAAAATATGCACTTCCGTTGCGATGCAAACTGGTGGGGAAGGTAAGTAGAACCCATCTATGACAGGTACTGCTCTTTTCAATTTCAATTATTGGGAAATGTTAGAATGTACTTTGGAAAAAGGACTCATAATTAAATTGTAATAGCTAAATAAATGATATTGTACAATAGAAAATAGCTTTAGAATCTCTTTCCAATTTGCAGAACCAGGAAATAGTAGCCACTTTCAAACTTTTAATATTTATTCCATATTAAACCAAGTCCTTCTTCTAAAAATGATATGCCCCCTCCTTTTTTTACAATAAAAATATTAAAACTTAAATAGCATCAGGTGAGAATCAACTTTGCACCTGGGAACAAAATATTGTGAAGCCAGTTTTTCCAGCATTATTCTGCCTTAAGGCCTTATGTGGGTGTTAAATGCAAAAATGTTTTATTTGGCTGATGATAGCTACCATTAATTGGTACTTCTATTCAAATCCAAGATTGTTTCTAATGTTGGATATCTTTTTAAAAAAATCACTAGGAAGGAAGGAAGGAAGGAAGGAAGGAAGGAAGGAAGGAAGGAAGGAAGGAATGATTTTCCTAGCTATCTGTGTATGTAAGACCAATCTGCCTTTCCTTTTCTTTGCAATGAGTGATATTTATATTACACAAGATCTATGGCTTACAAAAATATGACACAGATTCTAATATTTTATTTTGATGTTGCATATGAAGAACATTTTACCCCTAAGGGTTGTTTTATTTTCTGACTATATAACACTTTCTGAGGAACTGCTTCAGAGGCCCAGAGAACACTGAGTTTATAATCACTGCAACTTCAAAGTTTAATCTTTTTAGGGTTTTCTGGGGAGGGGACATTTCTTGATCATTAAGCCACCAAACATATTCTATAAATGTTAGCTAATTTACCAATTACAACATAATTTTTAACCTAAACAATCTATCCTGATATACAAGTAATCTTCACTAACAGACTGCTTATTCAATGACTCTTTAAGAGCAAAATGTAAACAATTATTGAAGTTGTAATGTCCCCACAGTTATGTGACCATGATTCAAGATCTTTGCAACTGGTGCACATTTATAATGTTCACAGAGTCCTGCAGTCATGTGATTGTCATTAGCAAACTTTGCAGCGAGCTTCTGACAAACAGTCAATGGAAAACTGGCAGGAAGTGACAAGTCAGTAATATGACATCCTAGTTAATGACCCATGGTGATTCACTTAGCAATCGCAAAACTGCTATCGTAAGATGGGCACTGTTACATGAGTTTTTCACTTTATGACTGTACCACTGAGCTACCAAGTTGCCAATGCCAATTGCAGTTGGTAAGTAAAGATTTCCTGCACATAATTTCACCAAACAATGAAAAACAGTTTGTTACACTCTTTAAAGTGACTTCCAGATAATTAGCATGATGTTCAATGTTTAAAAATTGTAGAACTCCAAAATTAAGTTAGAATACACTTAAAGAATTATTAAGATGTTTAGGTAAGCATCAAGTCTTTACAGTGGTACATCTTTAAAGCTATGCTTAGATAGCAGCATCTTAAAATAGTGACGGCGAACCTTTTTTCTATCAGGGGCCAAAAGTGTGTGTGCATGTGATATCGCACATGTGTGAGTGTCTACCCCCATAATTCAATAGTTCGGGATGGCAAAAATGGCCTCCCCTGCCCCCCCCCCCGAGGGTGTGGAGGCCTGAATCAGCCCATTTCCCAACCTCTGGTGGGCACGGTAGGACCATTTTTTGCCCTCCCCAGGCTCCAGAAGTTTCTCTGGAACCTGGGAACGGCAAAAATGCCCTTCCCCATCCCCTGGAAACTCTTTGAAAGCTGAAAATTTCCTCCCAGAGCCTCCGGGTGAACCAAAAGTCAGCTGGCCAGTACAGACATGCACATTGGAACTGAGCTAGGGTAACAGCTTGTGTGCCAGCAGATATGGCTCCGTGTGCCACCTGTGGCACCTGTGTCATAGGTTCGCCAACACTGTCTTACAACAATAATATCAGCTGGGCACTGATGTCTGGGGGGGAAGGACAAAAACATGTACTTTAAGATCTGTAGTGATCCAAAACATTTGATAGCTTTAGAGTTCAATGCAATAAAATCAGATACTTGAATGGACATTTTTCTGTGTCATCATACTTTATAAATAACAACTGGCTTTATGAAACAGAACATAAACACATGGACTTACACTAATGTATGTTATCACAATGAAAAAACAACAACAACAAAATGATTTTGATCACCTCAGTATGACTTCATCAAAAGGCTGAAGAGTTTAAAAAACTATTATATCTGGAACCAGCTCCCCCCAGAGATTAGAACTGCCCCCACCCTCCTCGCCTTTCGTAAACTCCTTAAAACCCACCTTTGCCGTCAGGCATGGGGGAATTGAAACATCTCCCCAGGCCTATACAGCTATGTATGGTATGCTTGTGTGTATGTTTGCTTTTAATAATGGGGCTTTTTAGTGTTTCTTTTAAATTATTAGATTTGTTATATATTGTTTATTATTGTTGTGAGCCGCCCCGAGTCTACGGAGAGGGGCGGCATACAAATCTAATAAATAGATAAATAAATAAATAAATCAATAAATAAATAAATCTCAAAATTGATGTTTTTTCATAAAATACTTGCAAGTCATTTAATTCCTCCCAAATTTATAATTTCTAAAGTTTACATTTTTGCTGCAACAATTGACATAGTATATCTCCACAATAAAAAAGGAACAAATATGCATAGGTTGAGAAACAAACCACTGAAGGAATACACATATTAAAATCATTCTCACTCTGATAAAAGTCCCAAGAAATACTTTGGATTTTCAAACAATAACCATATTGAATTCCAGCAATGTATTGGTTGGGTCAGTGAGAACTATAATACAATAATAAAATGTGGACAGACAGGTTTACATTCTTTCGTAAAGGAAATACATGTGCATGATGTACCCTGAACGGAGGAATGTTTGTTGTACTAAACTTTAAGGAATAACATGTTTCACTGCTGTGAAATGAACTAACTCAAGAAGCCTGGGATGCATTATAATTCATACAATTTGGTGAATGGGCAGTTTATAGGAAGCATTCCCTTCTCCAATTTGCAGAGTTTTGGACAAAGTAAGCATGTTACTTGGAAACCGGTTCAAAGACAGCTTTGCATCTGCCAACTTTTTGTAGCAGGAGAGTGGGAAAATTTTCCATCTTACAAGCCTATGCAAACTGTTACCCACTCCACTTATATTTCAATACTATTTGCTCCTATCATTGCCCTAATCAAAAATTAGGGACAAGAAAACATACATGAATATGATGCCTGATTCTTTGCTGTCCCAATAATATGTATTGGTGGCTATAAGACTGGGAAAGGACATTTGTGAAAACAGATTAATGCTTATTAATAAAGATAAAGTTTTCCTTTAATCCTGCCCACTGATAATATACCTGCATCCTATTTTATTTATTTATTAAATTTATATGCCACCCATCTCACAGTTTTAGAAGACTCTGAATGGCTTTACCTGTTCTTTTAAAAATATCCTTATATCAGTTGACATTTTAAAATGTGTTGTCTTTTTAAAGTTAACTTTTACTGTTATTTGTACATTAATTTTATGGGTGGTGTCATACACAAATACTGTACATAAATAAACTAGATCAACAATAAAAAATAGAAAATAAAAGGAAATAAAAATAAGGAAGACAACGCATTATAAAACACTAAGATTTGGAAATATAGGATAAAACAATCATTCAAAATCAAGTTTTAAAAGAATAGGTGATTATGTATCATTTTGTACAAGTATTACCTGGCTGTACCTCATGATAGAATGAATACAAAATTATAAGGTGTATCATTCAAAGATTTTATTAAGTACTATTGAAGATGCCTGTTTGGGAGAAGAGGATGCAGTTATTACAACACTAGATGTTATTTCCATAATTATTTTTATTGGATATGTCTAACATATCCAATAAATAGATGGGGAAGAAATGGAGGTAGTGACAGATTTTATTTTTCTAGCCTGAAAAATCACTGCATCACAGAGACATAACTCTTTCAACAAATGTGCATATAACCAAGACTATGGTTTTCCCAGTGGCAATGTATGGCTGTGAAAGTTGGGCTTTAAGGAAGGGTGAGCGCAAAGAACTGAGGTCTTTGAACTATGGTGCAGGAGAAGACTGGCGATCAAACCAGTCAGTCCAAGAGGAGATCAACCCTGACTGCTCTTTAGAAGGCCATATCCTGAAGATGAAACTCAAATATTTTGGCCACCTATTGAGAAGGAAGGACTCACTGGAGAAAAGCCTAATGAAGAGGACGGGAAGACCTGGAGGAATGTTGTTCACAGGGTTGAGATGGGTCAGACACAACTTTGCAACTAGCAACAACAAAAACACAGTATATTAATGTATTTGCCTCTTCAAAAAATCATGTCTCCTTAGCCCATTATGCCACACATTCTTTAAGCTGGTTTCTCATGCTTTCTGCTGATTTCAGATCATGATGCCTACTTGCAGAGTGAGTTTGATATCAACTTGATTGAAAATAAAGCTAAGGATTATAAAATGGCTTGAAGTATTGCATTATTTCAATATATGCTCTACCTTTAAATTCATCTTTATGTCTATTTAGTCTGCGCTTTGCAATTCTTTGGGTTAATTATTTTTAAAACTATTATAAAACAGCCTGTAAAAACCAATTATTCTACTGGTCAACATATGGTGGAAAATCCAATTTACTCACTTGCCAGCCCCCTCAACCTGTGGGAGCTTATGATAGCTAAAACTATCTACACTTTTTTGGGTACATATCTTGTTGCATTATGTATTGTGCAATGAAATAATCCTCGTTCTTGTAGAATCAAATAATAATTAGCAAACTGAAACCAAAGGGGAGCTGAATTCTGAAACCATAAATATTACATGTTATAATTAACACTCACAAACACACATACACTCATATTCATGGTTTCAGAATTCAGTTCCCCTTTGGTTTCTGTATATATATGTTAAGTTCAAGTCCCAAGTGAGGGTATGGCTAGCTGATAAGGCCAGAACAAGGCCGAAATAGATCTATCCTAGTCTCCCTTAATTTTTAAATTCAGCAAAAACATGTGACACACACGTATATATGTATGTATGTATGTATGTATGTATGTATGTATGTATATTAAGGAATAATGATGTCATTTATATATTAAGGCCTGTAATCAATTTCAAAGAAAGCATACTTTTACTGAAGCACTTTTTTGCCTGTTCCAGCCACTTAATTTATAAAAAGAAATTATACACTGGGTGTGATTTTTATGTTACCAAACTGCAGCCATATGTACATCATTTAAAACTAAAATTAAAATAAAAATCTAGCTGTTAAATGATGCTTCCATGGTATGCAATTGAATTTGGCTAAATAAAATGAACATTTCGAAAGAAAGAGATCCATGGGGAAAAAATTTAGTGAGAATCACAAACAACAAACAGAATAGTGCTGATTTGCAAATGAAAACCCAGAGTGTAAAGAAAAAATCTCAGAGATGTAGGGCATCTCTCCTCAGCTTTTGTTCCTTTTCTTGACTACTCTCATTATTCTTTTTGGCAGAATTGGAGCTTATGCAGCTGCAGACCTTCCCAATCTGTTGCCCTTTCTTGATTGGTAACGAAGCAAAGGCAGCCAACTGCACTCATGTGAATCTTTTCCCTCAGAGGCGCACTAACCAAGGATGGCAACTTCTCCAGCCTTCTGTGAAGGCCAGATTAAATTATAGCTAACCACCAACAAAACAATGTTCACCTCAGTCACTAAACAGTCTCCCACATGCACTCAAGCCTATAAGATGGTTGGAAACATATTTGTCCATAAAAAAGACACAGCCTGAAACATATGCAAAACTTTTGACAATCTTGAAATGTGAAAAAGTAATTTTTAATACAAATATAGGAAGAACATGTTTCAGTTTATATTGCATGTATGCCTGGCACATTTTTTTAAAATATGAATTTTAAATACTATTAAAAATGTGACATTGAATAAAACTTCATACTTTTACTGGATACTTAGTAATCCAGTCATATTTCCCTAACAGTAATTCCTCCTCAAAATTATTCTTGATCATTACTCAAACTGATCTAAAGGTTTAGTAGAGTGTTTGGAGTTTCAGGAACCTTGCTAATAAGTGCAAATTTTGATGCATTTTCCATCCTTGTCTCCTTCCTTCACCCCAAAAAACCTTGGCCATCTTTTAAGTTACCATTTTAAAAAGTACAATAATGTAAGGAAATGTTTTAGACATGTTTTAGAAATCCTTACAAGTTTTAGTTCTTCATCTACTAATTTCAAGGTAAGGGTTTGACTTATTTTTTTTCTCACAAATATATCCATGATATCTCAAAGGAATCTGATTGGTAAATAATATGAATACTGGGATTGTTGTATTTGATACCAAACAATAATCTTCTAAAAATATCTGCTAAACCAATGTTTTATTGTAAAAAATCAGGAATCTTTTAAAAATGCTTCCAAATAAATGGTTCTATTACTGATAGAACAATGTGTCACAAATAATGTATATATTGAGCCTAGTTGGATGATACTACAGCCACAGGCTTGGTTTATTATTAAACACACCTGTGTGTATCAATTGGAAACATCACTTTGTGCTTACTATTTTTGACTGCCAACTAGTCTCTAAGCAGACAAAGTTCCCACAGTTTGCTTCTCAGGGCAGTCTCTGATTACTGTACCAGAAAATAACCTGTAACCTGTATGGTAAACATAAAAAGAGAGCCACAAGACAGTGTCTTGCTTCTAACTTTTCATCCTCAAACTTAAGATAGGTGTACCAAAGATCTATAGCCTCTACTTTCCATCCTAATGCTCTCCAGATATTTTGAAGTACAAGCCAGACTGGTCAGAAATAATGGGAACTGGAATCCAAAACATCTGGAGAATATTAAGTTAGAAGAGAGGCTGAATGCGCTACAAAATTCTCACTTTTTAAATAAAACCTGGATTTTGATTGTTACAATTCGATTCCCTGTTCCCCATTGAAGGATACTGTTGTTAGGATCACAAAAAGCCTAGCAGAAATTATCACATATATTTGAAGATATACTGAAACAGTCAGATAAGTACAACACAGCTAGAAAAAATCATTTCAATAGCTAATAAAGCCTATAAAGCCCTTCATGGGATCGGACCAGAATGCCACACGAATCCCAGCGACCGATTAGGTCCCACAGAGTTGGCCTTCTCCGGGTCCCGTCGACTAAACAATGTCATCTGGTGGGTCCCAGGGAAGAGCCTTCTCTGTGGCGGCCCTGACTCTCTGGAACCAGCTCCCCCCGGAGATTAGAATTGCCCCCACCCTCCTTGCCTTCCGTAAACTTCTGAAAACTCACCTCTGCCGTCAGGCATGGGGGAATTGAGGCATTCCCCCCTCCCCCGGGCCTATACAATTTATGTATGGTATGTTTGTGTGTATGTCTGGTTTAATAATGGGGTTTTTAAAATGTTTTTTAAATTTATTAGATTTGTTGTGAATTGTTCTATTGTATGTTGTGAGCCACCCCGAGTCTACGGAGAAGGGCGGCATACAAATCTAATAAATGAATGAATGAATGAATGAATGAATGAATGAATAAATGCCAAAAAAAAAAAAGAATCCTGATACCTGTAATTTTGTGAAAATGGTACGTTGTTCCATCTACAGACAATATACTTTTTCCAGGTTCAGTGCTTAAAGAAAGCTAGATCTTTTATGTACATACAAACTTGCTCTTACATGTCAGTTATGGAATTATTCTGATGTTGGAAACAATATGATCCTTGGACAATGGAAGCAGCCTTGGGAATGCAATGTAGCTATGGTGTGGGGCCACAGTTTGTGTATTTCTAGTCTATGGCTTAACTTTCTCAAAAAAGTTTAAGTGTTTCACATTTTAGAATAAGCATATGAATCTTAAACAGGAAAATACTATCTGAAATATGAAATACTGAAATATCTCCCAACTGGATATTCCAAGCTAGATAGTTCATTGATCTGATGTTAAAAAACTATGTCCATATATAATAGAATCATAAAAGAAAGCAGCAAGTTATTGTTTTTACGCAAAGTTTACTTACTTGTATTTTACACACATTTAGCATTTGGGGATTATTAAGTCATCATAATATGTGATGTCATATATGGGATGATTTCATAACCCTGAAATCACATATTTTTAGTAATCTGGACTTCTTCCCAAAAGGTATGTAAAGGAAACAAATGTTAGCAAAGGCATGGCTCTCTGCTCACAACACAATTTTCTGTGTTAAATATATAGCACACTCAATATATCAGATAACAATTTGGCTCTATTATACTTGTGCAATTCAATGCAATGTGTAAGCACAGAAATGTAGTGCTTAGGACTCGAGTTAAACCCTTCAATGAACTCACTGAATGACTTTGGTCAACCATGTTTTCTCAAACCCACCTTTTCCATTAGATTATGATAGTGGTTTTTTTTTTTTTTAAAAAAAAAAGTTGATTTAACAGATTTTTAGACTTTAATATGCCCTTTGAATACTCTTATTTCTCACAAAACGTACCCCAGATATTTTCTGGAATTACTGTAACCTACATTTCTAATACTTCATCTGTGAAACACACACAAAGGGACATCCCTCCTCTCTCATAACTTTTTGCTTTCATACCTATAATACTGCAAGTCAGAAACATGGAGCTACTAAATTACCTAAATTCTGATCTTATCATCTAGGAGTTATCAATTGTCAATCTCTGGGTATGGTTGAAATATGTTCTGCAATCCAAGGATATATTCAAATTTTTATTCATTATTGAAAAAATTTCCAAAAAAATATCATCATGAAAGATACCACAGAACATAGTAATAATAATATCAAAATCAGAGATGCCACAAACTTTAAGTAACCTCAAGATTTCTGCCTAGACCAGGAATGTGCAGAGTTGAACACATGTAATGTAACACAATACATTACAGAGAGAGTATTATTGAACTGGAAGTTTAGAGTTCAATACTTTAAAAAAAAAACATTATTATTTAAGTGTAGTCATATCAGTATTATGCTATAGCTTGGGTGCCTTGCTTTTAACTTAACAGAAGTTTGAACAGGAAGTAGTTTTACTAGTACATACTTTTTCATTGCTAATAACTTTCATCTGGTTAACACAAGAACATAGGGGAGGCTGTTCTAAAGAACCCTGTTTTTTAAAAAATAAACAGGTTATATCAGTAAACGGCAAAGAAAACATTAGCAATTAATATTATCCCTGAGCCACCATCTCACACCTTGAATTTCCATATTGTTGCAAAGAAGCCTGAAATCTAGAGGTTTGTCCATTATCTTTCACTTAACCTTTATGTAAGGTGTGAAAAAATAATTATTAAACCTGTCTCCCCATTTATACAAAATCCAAGATGTGGTAAGTAATATCAGAGAAAGAATAAAATTCATTCTATTTTATCATATATTTTGTGGGGAAGGAAGCAACAAATGTTGCAAAAATACTCAATCTACACTTGAGTATCAATATTCACTCAATATACACATTCTTCTATTTTTGAAGATCAACTTTTCTGTTATAATTGCCCTGGATCAAATGCCAATATTTTAGCTAAAGATGCTTTTGTGTTAAATATAATCTAACACAAAAGCATCTTATTATTTTGAATAAAATATTTTAATAAAATATATCCCACACCAAGGCTTTAGTTTAATGAAAAATGTATAATGATTAAAAATACAGTTGGTAACTTTTTAAGAAGACAGCAAAGAATCTAGGGAATACTCAGGGATGCATGGAGCAACAATTTTACCCACATTGAAAGTATATCATTAATAAGACAAGAAGGGCAAATGCTTACCCCACTCACCCTAGCAAGAAGCACAGAAAAAAAGTAATGGTATAAGGAAAACTTACATCTTTTAATCTGCATAGTAAGCAGTAAAATTCAAGGTAGTGCAATACTTCTACAGATATAATGCTGCTCTGCTTTTAATAGCAGTGTCTAAAGAAGAATAACCTATTGTAGTTGTTTCAGTTATAGTAAATACCAAATATATTTATTTAAGATGTACAAATGTAGCTATTTTTAAAAAACAGCTTTTTCAAAAAATATACTGAGTTGCCTCAAGTATAACTGGGGAGTCAAACAAGTTTTATGCACCTGTTTAATTCCACCACCAGTTTTCTAAGACACACCTTTAGTTCAGCAGGTGCAATTCTGTGTTCTGACAAGTCTGAAAAATGGAGGAGGAAGCTAGTCCTGACTAGCACCATTCCAGTTAGCCTTTGATTTGCATAAGTATCTGGGAGCCAATTCAAATTTTAGGATTCACCTTATGAAATGAAGAAAGGATTCAATGATTTTAAGGATACTGCCTGAACAGCTACCAATATATCACCGAAGTAGGGCTCCAGGAAATAAGATAGATTACATAATGGATCACTTGAATTTCATACCTTTGCTGAATTCTAAGCATGTGATGTAATCATAACAAGGAAAAAGACGCATGCAAGGAAGTTGACAGTGGAATTCATTCACAGATCTCCCTGGGCCCTGAGCAAATAGTGTACTATAAAGTGGGATTAGAATACTGGTTTTATATTGAACTTTTATACTGAAACACTCCCCACCACCACCTTAGGTATTTCCCACCAGATCAAAAACGTAATGAATCATTTAAAAAAGTAACAAAAGAAGCTGTGTGGCTAGCTGATGGCAGCTTCCATGTTCAAATTACACAGGCTTTCCACCTGAACTTTGACATGATGCCCTTTGTCTGTGTAAGCATTCCACCAATGCCATTTAAATGTATCAACCATGTGGGTCAGCATATTTAAGATATCTCTGTGTGGTTTCAGGAAGAAACCGCACAGAGATATTGGCAATGTATAGCTCAGATCTCTGTTTAGACATGAAACTCTGCTAAAGGGAATGGAATGAACAGTCTGACTCTACCCTACTTTTGGAATTGAAAAAAGTAAGAAAAGGGGTGAGGAAAGCCTGAAGTGCAGAGGACATTTAAACATAAAAAGCCCCCTCCCTCCAACTTGGGTTTGGAATGACAGTGATGGATCATATGCAGAATACACAACAATTAAAATACACACCAACAAGACCACAAATGAAAGATCTGTTCCTTGTCCTAAATACACTTGAATAGGATGGAGTATCTGGAAGTTTCCAAATTATTAAACAGTCTGGCTTTTGGCTTATTTGAGTAATGTCCATGTTCTCCAGACCCTCCCTTGTCCAGTTGATGTATTACTAAAGCCAAGAATGAAGCATCTGCATAAACTCAGAAGGTACTTTCTTTTACCAATACTGCTAGGTATGTTCCTAATCAAAACAGCTTCTTGCGCGGAGCCATCCCAGAGGCAGGTAATCTTTGGCTTACAACAGTTCACTTAGTGACCGTTCCAACTTCGAACAGCACTGAAAAAAAGTAACTTGTGACCGTTTTCAAACTTACATCTGTTACAGCATCCCTATGGTCCTGCAATCAAAATTCAGACGCTTGGCAGGTGGTTCATACTTATGACCATTGTATTCCAAGGTCATGTGATTACCCTCTTGCAAACTTTTTTTGGGGGGAGATTCACTTAACAACCAGTTTACTAACATCAAGGGCAATGATTCACTTAACAACTGTGGCCGGAAAAGTCCTAAAGTGGGGCAAAACTCACTTAAGAAATGTCTCATTTAACAATCAAAATTTTGGGCTCCATTGTGGTCGTAAGTCTACAGCTACCTATACTCATACCGGCCCCAATCTTCAGAGATCGCTCTCAAACCGCCCTGAACTGCCAAGGAACAATGGAGCGACCTAACGACCAAAGGACAAATACACACACACGCGTTCCCAAATGGACGCATACTTTCCGCGGCCAAGTTCTCCCCCTCCCTCTTATCCCCGCCAGCGCACCGCCCGCTCCAGGCACCTGTCGCCCTTTAGAGCGGCAGGCTCCACCCCGGGCCCGCCTGGCTCGGCCTCCTCCGGGCGCCGTCCTCCTTCCTCACCTGTCCCGCGGGTCGACCCAGCTGGTGGTTTTGGTCGCGTGGTCGATGTAATAGACTTTGCCGTCGTAGTCGCGAGCTTCCTCCCAGCCTTCGGGCAAAGGCAGCTCCTGCCGGGGCATCTTTCCCGGCGGCAGGCGCAAGCAGCGGAGAGAGACGGACCGAGGCCGGAGGCGGCGTCCACCCCATGCAAAAGAGAGAGTTCAGCAACCCCCCGCCCAGCCCAGCGGCTGGCACGGCGGGCTGGGACGAGGGGTCGCGGCGAGCAGGGAAACGGGAGCGAAGGAGCCGGCCGGGAGGGAGCCTCGCATCCTTAGCCGGCGCGGGGAACGAGGAGAAAAGAGCGGCGCGGGTGGGGGGAGAGAAGAGCTTTCCCCAAGGTTGCAAGCAACACGCGACAGCCGGACTGGCCGCTGGCCGCCCGTCCCTCCTCCTCCTTCGATAAGCGAACCGGCGTCGGCTTTTTTTCTCCTTCCCCTCTCCCGCCCTTCTCACTTCACGGGAGGCGCCCCCCCGAAAAGGGGCGGGGCTTTGCTGCAGCTTGGCCTGGTCCCTAGAGAGGTCGAGCCCACTTCTTTTTCCCGGGCTTTTGCTTCCAGGGGAAAGTAGGGCCGCCAACTAGCCAAGGCTCCGGTGCCGAGCGCTCCTCGCCAGAGTGTCTTGCACCGCCGCTCCGCCCGCGGCTCTGGCTCCTCCTCCTCTTCTCCTCCCCTCGCCGCTGTCTCCTAGGTTGCTTCCTTCACTCCTCCCCTGTGCCGGTGCTACTGTAATACAGGTAATAGTAGAGCCGCCTCAACTTTTTTTCTCCCTTAAAAAAAAAAAAAAAATCTAGCGGCGGCTATTTACCACAAACAACACTGTGTCGGAGACGAGCGCCTCCTTCCGTTTGAGGCGGAGAGGGGGGTAAGGCTAAAGAGAAGCGAACCTGATAGCGGGCGGTGGGTGGGTGGATTCCCACGTGCGATCGACTCTCGTCAGCAAATTGGTCAAAGGCTTTTTCGGTGGAGTCCAGGTTCAGGTGCAGGTAATTGATTGTCAAGACTGCGAGGCTTGGGATCGTTAAGCCGTGAGAGAGAAGCGGCTGGAGATAAAATCTGGAGATAGAAGATGCAATGCGGAGGTGGGTGGGGGGCTCCCTTTCCTGAAGAACAATATTTACATAATAATAACAATAACAACAACAACAACAATAACAGTAGTAGTAGTAGTAGTAGTAGTAGTAGTAGTAGTAGTAGTAGTAGTAGTAGTAATATAAAATAATAATTTTCACAAAAAACAGTAATACACAGCAAACAAGATTGATATGCTGGATTTTGTATCACAATATCACAAGTTGAACACTTCCCAAGAGCAATGTTCCCTCTAATATTTTTTCCGTGTGGGCAGAAAAGTATAGTGTCTGAGCGGCAGTCCCTTTGGGACTGGGCAACATAGAAGTATGTATGTATGTATATATGTAGAAAGACAGACAGACAGACAGACAGACAGACAGAAAGAAAGAAAGAAAGAAAGAAAGAAAGAGAAAAAAATCCCTTCTTTTTTATTAAAAGAAATTAATAATAAAACAAAAGCAAAATCTATTACTATTATTACCATCTTTTCATCTTTTTCCATCTCTGTCTCCTCTCCCCTTGTGTATGTGTATGTATGTGAACTCTTGAACCATTTCCAATAACAGGTGAGGGCTATTGGAAATGGTTCAAGAGTTCACACAAACACACACACACACACGGCTGGGTTTTTTATCTGTTATTTGGGTGCTTTTTACCATATACTTTAAATCAAGAGTCATTTCTCTCTTTCTCTCTCCCCCTCTTGCTCTCTCTCTCTTTTTCTCACTTTCTCTCTCCCTCTCTTTCTATCTCGCTCTGTCTGTTGCTCTCTCTCTCTTTCACTCACTCACTCTTTCTTGTTTTCTTTCTCTCTCTATTGCTTTCTTTCTCTCTCACTCTTTCTATCTCTCTTGCTTTCTTTCTCTCTCTTGTTCTCTCTTGCTATCTCTCTCTCTCTCACTTACGTTCTCTCCGTCTCTCTCACTTACATTCTCTCTCCCTCTCTCTTTCCTTCTTGCTCTGTCTGTTGCTCTCTCTCTCTCAGCAAGGGGGCTGTGAGAGCGCTGTCTCCGAGTGCTTCGGGAACGCCTGCCCTGCCTCTACTGGAGCCCCCTTGCTGAAAGCTTGGGATGAAAGCGCTTCCAGCGAAGGGGCTGCGAGAAGGGCAGGGTGGGCATTACTGAAGCGCGTGGAGAAAACCCTCTCGCAGCCTCCTGGCTGGGAGCGTGGATGAGGAAGAGGAGAAGCCGCCGCCACCACCACCGCTGTGGGAGAAGTCGCGCCACAAGGCGGGAGATAGAGAAAGCCGGAGGGGGGGGCGGATTGGGTGGGTGGGGGGCAGCGGCGAGAGGCCGGGGGTGTGAGGGGGCCGGAGGCACACCCACGGGCCAGCTCCTTGCGCGCCCTTGGAAAAGGGTGCATGGGGGGTATTTTGGGATGCCGCGTGTAAGCGCGCGCAGCTTTCGGGGAACAGTGCCCAAGAGTCTAGGGCTGTGTGATATTATTATTGTTGTTGTTGTTGTAGTAGTAGTAGTTGTTGTTTTGTTGTTATTGTTGTTAGTATTATCATCATTATTATCATTATCATCATTATCATTATCAAAATAAATAATTATATTTCAATAATAGTTATTTAGAAAATATTGCCAATGATTTGTATTAGGTGAAAGCAATCATGTGCCAAACTGATAGAGCAAAGGGTTGAGAATTCAAAATCAGTAGAATGAATAAGTTACAGGAAAGCTTTCCCTCCCACAAATAAGAGGGTTTGTGGCCCCCTCCCATTGCACCAAAATAGCAGTTCCTTAGCTCTTTCTCATAGAAACATAGAAGACTGACGGCAGAAAAAGACCTCATGGTCCATCTAGTCTGCCCTTATACTATTTCCTGTATTTTAGCTTTCAATGGATATATGTTTATCCCAGGCATGTTTAAATTCAGTTACTGTGGATTTACCAACCACGTCTGCTGGAAGTTTGTTCCAAGGATCTACTACTCTTTCAGTAAAATAATACTTTCTCATGTTGCTTTTGATCTTTCCCCCAACTAACTTCAGATTGTGTCCCCTTGTTCTTGTGTTCACTTTCCTATTAAAAACACTTCCCTCCTGAACCTTATTTAACCCTTTAACATATTTAAATGTTTCGATCATGTCCCCCCTTTTCCTTCTGTCCTCCAGACTATACAGATTGAGTTCATTAAGTCTTTCCTGATATGTTTTATGCTTAAGACCTTCCACCATTCTTGTAGCCCATCTTTGGACCCGTTCAATTTTGTCAATATCTTTTTGTGGGTGAGGTCTCCAGAACTGAACACAGTATTCCAAATGTGGTCTCACCAGTGCTCTATATAAGGGGATCACAATCTCCCTCTTCCTGCTTGTTATACCTCTAGCTATGCAGCCAAGCATCCTACTTGCTTTTCCTACTGCTCGACCACACTGCTCACCCATTTTGAGACTGTCAGAAATCACTACCCCTAAATCCTTCTCTTCTGAAGTTTTTGCTAACACAGAACTGCCAATGCAATACTCAGATTGAGGATTCCTTTTCCCCAAGTGCATTATTTTACATTTGGAAACATTAAACTGCAGTTTCCATTGCTTTGACCATTTATCTAGTAAAGCTAAATCATTTACCATATTACAGACCTCTCCAGGAATATCAACCCTATTGCACACTTTGGAGTCATCGGCAAATAGGCAAACTTCCTATGTAAGGAAGAATATGTAGATAAGAAAACTTCAAATATCTATCTTAGGGAAAAAATTGGAAGAAAAGGAGAAAAGAAAAACACCGGTAAATGGGGAGAGTGTATCTCTAAGCCACGTGGAACTCTTATTTCAATCATATTGAGGGCAGTCTCTGGATCACTTGATACCAGAAAGCACTATGACTTGTATAAATGAATAAAAACTACAAAACCCAGTAGCTGATGGTGACTTCATGGAAAGATCCATGTCATCTTCGTTTACAATAATGTAAAGATGGCTTTCCATCATCTTCCTCCAAGAGGTTTTTCAATTTCCTTGACTAAACCTGGTGGTTTTCCATCAAAGTGTTTAAACTTTATCCAACCCTCCTAAACTTCTGGAGATCAGCTGAATAAGTTAGGTGCTGCCATCTAGCTATACTTAAACTCAATGCACAGCCAAATTGGCACCAAGTGTCCAACTTGTTTCAAACTCCCCCCCCCCCCAAAAAAGTTGATAATCATTTAACAAGAAGATTAAAGCTGGCAAGTCAAAATGGTTTGATATATGTCAATATAGTATTTATAGGATGCCAGAATACCATTTTAAAATATAAACTACGTGCTTTCCTAAAAAACAGTGGGATTTACTTCTGAGAAAACATGTATCAGATTCTAATGGGTAACAATCTACGTTTGTAACCTATAACCAAAAAATTGGACGTAGACATCACATAATTCTAAAATGATAAAGAACATAGAAATAGTATCTTGAAAGACAAGGCAAGATTTTGGACCATATTTTGACTCCTACAGTATATGCCAAATGGTGTTCTCCAAACATTGCTGAAGTACATTTTCGTAATATTGTATTTCTTCCTCTTGGTTACATTGACTGAAGCTGCTAAGATTAATACATTTATAGTGTATTCTGCAAAACACACACAGGCTTTCTTATCTGCAACAAATGATCAATGAGCTTATCCAACAATAATGACATTAATCCAATCAAATGAGAAATTAGCTGCCTGTTTTTGTGCTGCTGCTCTGTTCCTCTCTGTACTGTGTGTGGCAAAAATTTTAAAAATCAGACTTTTTTGCCATGTGCCGACTGTTTTGCTGCTTTGAGGCCAGATATCCCCAATGCCTTAGTCAAGGAAGAATGGATCTCGTAGCAGACCTTGTAGGACCATATAAGCTGGCGATAGGAGCTGGCTTCTCCCGATTATCTTCCTCTTTGTGTTGCTTTTTTTGCCATCATCTGGGCTTTCAGCAGATTATTCTGGACATCCCCACACAATGCACAACCTATCCATAGAAGCTATGAGGAAAGACTAGTTTAGTTGCAGCACAGAGAATTACAACTGGAAAATCTCGGTGGCAAACAAGGACACATTTTTAAATACATTTTAAAAATAAAAACTTGCTGTGAACTTGGACTTTGAGCTTAAATGAACAGATCCATTTTTGTCTATACAAGCCAATCAGATAACCCAGGTTATAATCATGATTTAATCCAAATGAGGTTTCAGTGACAAGCATTCAGTGATGTTCTAATGGCAGAGCCCTTGTCCTAGGAGTGGGTTCTAACTTACCTTGCCACCAGTTCACTTCCACCAATGCCACGTGGGCGCATGCACATTGTGTGGGCGCTTTGCATGCATGCATGTGCAGTGTCAAAAACCAAGCTTCTGTGCAGGCACAGAAGCCAAAAACAAGATGGCATTACTATAAGTGCTGCCATTAAAGACACTTAAGGGGTGTGGTCAACCGGTGATCACTCCTGGTTTGGAAAGCACAGCAAATTCCCGTTACCGGTTCTAAAGAACCGGTCCGAACAGGGAGCAACCCACTTCTGTCTTGACTACTGTAGAGAAATAATGGACATTTAAGGAATAGATAATACAGTACTTCTTTTCCCAAAGAAAATAATTATACCACCAACTGAACATACCACCAACTGACCATTCCCAGAAAAAGAGCAGCTGTTATATGAGTTGCCAGAGATGGGAAAGCCTTTGTGAATTCATACATAAGAGATAACTATATACAGTGTTTCCTCAATTTTCGCGGGTTCAAACTTCACGAAAAGTCTATACCACGGTTTTTCAAAAATATTAATTAAAAAATACTTCATGGTTTTCCCCCCCCATACCACATTTTTCCCCGCCCGATGACGTGATATGTCATCGCCAAACTTTCATCCACCTTTAATAAATATTTTTTAAAATAAACTTTAATAAATAAATATGGTGAGTAAATGGTTGCTAAGGGAATGAGAAATTGCAATTTAGGGGTTTAAAGTGTTAAGGGAAGGCTTGTGATACTGTTCATAGCCAAAAATAGTGCATTTACTTCCGCATCTCTACTTCGCGGAAATTCAACTTTTGCGGGCATTCTTGGAACGCATCCCCTGCGGAAATTGAGGGAACACTGTACTTTATATTTATTTGGGTTTTTTTTTAATCTTCAGACTGGACATTTACAATGTGGAGCTTCACTGGAACAAAAATCGGGGACTGAACATGCTTTAAAACAGGTTTTACATTGCCTAAGATCATCTATGACTGCAGAGTATGATACAGAGTAAATACAAAAAGAACTTCAAAAAGTAAGACCCTGCAGCACATACTCCAGATACCATGGCAACTGCACAATTCCAGCACTAATCATAATGGTGCATCAAATTATCCCTCCCACATATGTGGAAGGAGAAGGCCAGAAAAGGTCATTAAATATGGTTAGGATGAGGAATGGCATTTCCCCTATAGTCACAATGGTTGTTATATTGGGCTTATACAACATGCTAAGAAATGATTCATATCAATAGAGGCAGCCTTCTATCTGACATTAATTAATAGGAATGAAATTGCCCCCTCTGCCCAGTCATACAGGATAGGCAGAAACTAATAAGGTAGTCCCTCAAACAGTCTGGCCCTACATCATAAAGGGCTTCATAAATTGTAAACAGAACCTTGAGTTTCACCTGGAAGCTTTCACCAGTTCATGAAGCAGAGAACATAAGAACATAAGAAGAGCCATGCTGAATCAGGCCAAAGCCCATCGAGTCCAGCATTCTGTGTCACACAATGGCTCACCAATTGTTATGGGGATCTTGAGCAGAAAGAGGAGGCAAGACCCTCCCTTTCCCCTTATCCCCAACAAATTGTATTCAAGGGAATCCTGCCTGCCTCAACCAACATGGGCATCCGTTTCAATAACCACCGATACACTTGGCATCCATGAATCTGTGTAATCCTGCCTTGAAGCTATCAAGGCTGACAGCTGTCACGACCTCTTCTGGAAGTGAATTCCATAGACCAACGACCATCTGGGTGAAGAAATATTTCCTTTGATTTGTCCTCACTTTCTTACCTATGAGCTTTAGGGAGTGTCCCCTTGTCCTAGTATTGGGTGATAGAGAAAATAATTTTTCTCTCTCCACCTTTTCTATCCCATGCATGATTTTATACACTTTGATCAAGTCACCCCTTAAACGCCGTCTTTCAAGGCTGAAGAGACCAAGGCAACCTGGCTTCATAAGGGAGATGCTCCATTCCCTTGATCATACTTGTTGCCCTTTTTTGCACCTTTTCCAGTTCCATTATATCCCTCTTGACGTGCAGTGACCAGAACTGTACACTGTACTCCAAGTGTGGTTTCACCATCGATTTGTACAGAGGCAATACAACACTTACTGACTTATTTTCTATTCCCTTCCTAATCATGCCAAGCATGGAATTTGCTTTTTTTTACTTCTGCTGCTCACTGGGTTGACATCTTCATTGAGCTGTCCACCAAAACCCCAAGATCCCTTTCTTGGGTTGTCTCAGAAAGTTTGGTGCCCATCAGTTGGTAGGTATAATTGAGGTTCTTTGCCCCGATGTGCATAACTTTGCACTTGTTTAGGTTAAAATGCATTTGCCACTTTGTTGCCCACTCACTCAATTTCGAGAGATCCTTCTGGAGCTCCCGACAATCCGTTTAACTTTTCACTACCCGAAACAATTTAGTGTCATCAGCAAACTTTGCTACCTCACTATTTACTTCTACATCCACATCATTAATGAATACATTAGTATTTATTCACAGAGGCATGTTTCAACATCATTGCTGCTACCTCATGCTGCTACATTCTCAAGACTGATGTTAAGTGGAACATGCTGCATATTGCAATAGTCCATGCCAATCATAGCTAAGTCCATGCAATAGGCAAAGTCAGTAATGAAAGTTGTGTTGTGTAGATCAGTGCTTGGGTTCATCTTCCCAGAGAACATCAAGGGTTAAAATCATCCCCCTAGATTGTGTCCCCCATATTTAAAACTATAAATGGTTATTTCAGTGAACAAAGGTTTTTTTAAAAGAGATCCAAATGTCTATTCTATAATTATTTCTACATATTCCTCCTAATAGTTGATTTCTTTTTTAATATTCAAAAATAAAGAATGCTATGCTAAAATTAAAAATATTTCAATTTCCTGCTATCATTTTAATACTAATGTTACATTCCTAAAATTCATTCATAAAGGATTTCTGGAATAAATCTCCTAAATAAATGCATGATGTAGGGCCAGTCTGTCTGAGGGCCTTTCACCGCATAATTCTAAAATTAATTAACAAGAAGTATTAAATTAATTACTTAATGTATCAGATTCAGCCGCTATTGGTCATTTTGATGCTTTCAAATACATTTGTGTTATGAAGTAATCAACATGTGATTCATAGTTATAAAGAATCAAGAGAATAATAAATAAAGAGAAGAGGGATGATTCATAGGTATAGTGTTTTTTTTTGTGTAAAAGGGAGTGTTATTTACTTCCCAAATAGGGAACTTGCAGTGAATTCCTAGAAACTTTATACTGTAATTCTGTCTGTAATCATTGAACGGATGGCAGAAAACTGACATATGTCATTGAATTGGAACTGCCATTTTTCATTTCTATAGTTTCCAAATATTAATTAAAAAATAGCTGATTTTATGTAGGTTAGTACATAATATTTACCCCCATCCCAATAATCTCATGCTTAAAGAGGATCCCTTATTAACTATGTTCAAAACTAATTCACTGTGTCACCATTAGTCTTTGTTTTTTTAAAACCCTAATCCAGTGATGGTGAACCTATGGCATGCATGCCCACAGATGGCACGTGGAGCCATATCTGTGGGCAAGCAAAGCATTGTCCTATGTAAGCTCCAGCGCGTGTACGTGCTCTGACCAGCTGGTTGTCTGCCTTATTTTCAGCCGTTTTCACTCTCCCCAGGCTTCAGGAAACCTCTTGAATCCCAGGTATGGTGAAAAATGGCCCAATGGGTCTACTGGAAGTCTGGAGTCTTCTGTGAGGCCATAGTGATTAAGGCTAGAAACTATGAGTTCCAGTTCTGCCTTAGGCACCAAGCTCATTAGATGACTTTGGGACAGTTCCTCTGTCAGCCTTTAGAGGCATGCAATGGCAAACTAGTTCATCTAAGCCAGCACTGTTAAACTCGCAGCCAATGAGCCGGGTTTGTCACACGCTGGCCACGCCGATGCCCTGTTTAGTAAAGGAGGAAAAAAAGTCATGATTTGTCACATGGCGCCACCATGATGGTGTGAGTTTGACACCCCTGATCTAAGCCTTGCCAGATCCAGGTAGTTGCCAGCATCAAAATTTACCCCAAAGGTACACACTCACACACCTTGATCCAGTCCATAAATAATAGGAGATATTTAATCCAAACTTCAATTTTTAATTTATCACAGGGCTCTTTTAAGACTTGGGCAATGACAATCTAGAGAATCCAGCAAAGGAAGATCTTTGTTTTTTAGGAACATGGAAGATTTTGTCAGGCTCTACCCTAATCAAGATACATTAAAGTTATCTCCATTTCTATTTTGGTTTCATTCTGCCTTTTAAAACAAAACCTTTTGAGCAGCAAGTCAGCTGGTCTCAGGATTATCCTATTGGTTTTTTTTTCAACAACTGTCATACACTCTTTTTAAGCTATCTTTCTAAGAATACCAGTTGCATGTTTACATATTGCTGTTCACTTGGTTTTATTTTATGTATGTATCTTGAGCTTATATTTGTCATAACGGAGGGGTTGCTTGCAGTGGATCAGTAGATGAGCAAATTAGTTATTATGTTTTATTAAGTGGGGGGGAAAGAGAGAAAACACACATAAACACACATATCAATGAAGGTAGAAGGCCGGAGTTTTTACTGTCTACTTTGTTATTTGAAATTGCCCTGGAAGTTTTGGCCAACAATATTTGAAAAGATAAACAGATAATAAGGATCAAAATTCAAGGATAGGAATGCAAGATGATATGTTGTGCTGACAATGCAGTACTAATAATTATGCAACCAGAAAGGTCTATACAACAGTTGATTAAAGTAGTCAAATATTTTGTGTGCATTTCTCCATACAAAAATCAACAGAAATAAAACAAAGATAGTAACAAGACATTTAACTCCTAAAGAAGAATATTTTATAGGGAAAAAGTTTATTTGTAGAATAACAAAAGATCTAATTAAATATTTAAGACTTTACCTGAAAGGGTGCAATAAAGATATACTGTATTTCAAAACAATTATAATGAATTATGGAAAGAAATAAAACAAGACCTTGAAAAGCTTTAAACCTTCCTGTCCAGGACTTATCACAACAATAAAAATGAATGAATTATCCACTGTAAATCTTGTATTTCAAATGGTACCAATTCAGATTTCAGGAAGCAAGTTATTACATACCTATGACCCAGGAGCTGCAGTCTCTGTAATAGAGTTGAATGAGACCACAAAAATCTGGCTACTGGACTGACCCTTTGCTGTACCTGTCAGTGAATTTCATAATTTCCTCACATCAGAAGATGTAGGTGTGTCCTAATACTCTTCAAATCATAACAACGTTGTAGCTTTTTCTTATGTGTTTTCCCTTCTTGCTTTCTCAGTTGACACATCAGTTGGGGCACTGGTACACAGACTTCATATGTACAGTATATTACTGGATCCGCAGGCCAGATGGTTTCATACTCTTTATGAAGACCAGCACAATCAAAGCTAATCTAACTTCAGGGGGACTGATGTTCCAAAGGGCAAGTGCCATGGCAGAAAAGGTTCTACTCCTGGATCCTGTGAGATCTTCTTGGATTGGACCTGCAACATGATCTTCCTGCTAAACCTGATGGGGCTGATATGATTGGGATGCAGTGCCTCAAATATTTATTAGTAACATGCTCCAAAATGTGTTGGCACTGGGCTAGAAACCCACTAACTTATCATCTGTAAAGAAGATCGGGGAAAACTGCACTTTCAGACTACAAAAAGTCTGTTAACATATAGCTCACATCAGAATAGAATATTATTGGCCAAATGTGATTGGACAGACAAGGAATTTGTCTTTGGTCTATATACACTCAATATACATGAAAGAAAAGAAACATTAATCAAGAATCATGATTGCGTGTTATTTTTACCATTATTATGATTATATATTGTAAGTTACTTTTGTAAATACATTATGTATGTAGCTTTTTTAAAATAATGAAATTTATTTAATTTTTTTTTTAAAGAATCATGATTATCATAGGGTACAAATAAGCAATTTGGAAACAATATAAATTGTAAGGATACAAGCAACAAGTCATACAGTCATAAGTGGGAAGAGGTGGGTGATAGGAAAGATAAGACTTATAATAATAGTAACACAGCTTTAGTGAATAGTTTGACAGTGGTGAGGGAAGTATTTGTTTAGCAGAGTGATAGCATTCGGGGGGAAATGTTCTTGTGTCTCCTCTTGATGTGCAGTGCTCTATAGCATCATTTTGAGGGCAGTAGTTAAAACAATTTATGTCCATGATGCGAGGGGTCAGTAAATATTTTAATGGCCATCATGCAAGTCTCATGCTCTCTTCCAAAGAGAAAAAATTTAGGGGGGGGGGCTGCTATCTCCTGAGCTCCTGGCAGCAGTGTTGTGCAACATTAGCAACAAATTGTTGTACAGATGACCAATTGACAGAATGCCATGATAAAACTAATGCAATCGGAGGGACAGAATTTTCCTCAACTTGCAACAGCACCACAATCCCCAGTGCACCTGTATTCCACTGCGACCTTGCTGAGAAATGAACGAGGATCCATTCTGAGAACCCTTCTCTGCCCATTATGTAGTTGTGGGCTGTGCCTGCTGTTATCTGAGTATTCGCCAAACAGCATCTCTCTTCCTCGTTTCCAAGGTCTTAGTCACATGCCATCATCTAAGGAAATTGTGTGTTGTAGTCACTCTCATCTTAGAATGGCAAAATTACAGTTCTCCGTACTGAAGGAGCGGGTCCAGCAGTCACATGGGTTGCTCATGTCCAATCCGGTGGAACTGAGCCTAGTGTTAAAAAAGCTTGCCGGATCCGCCCCTTCCCCAGAATTCGCTCAGTTCGCATATCCTGCGGTTGTATTGTGATAGCTCGTTCAACATTCTAACACCTTCCCTTCGATCTTTCCCTTCAAAAGTAGTAAGATTTATTTGTTCTTATTTATTTACTTGCACTAATAGCGCCAGCCGTTTGTGGCTCGGCTTTTTTTCTTGGGAGAAGTTGCGGTTTCGTTTTCCCCCGGCTGTCTTGCCGTGTACGATCCCCGCTGCCGCTTGTGGATTCTTTTAATCCTTTGGCCTGGAGGTCTTGGTGCAAGTATTGATTCATTGCTAAATTATTGTATTATTGATAAAGGGCTTAAGAAATACCTCCTGCGGAGTGAGACGCTTGTTCTAGTCTCCTGGACTTAGTCGATCGCTTTCCCTTTAAGAAATTCCATTACGGAGCGATTTTTCGGCGCGAAGGCCTTCGCGCCCTTTTTAAAATTAGGTCTCTCGTGTTGGCCTCCTGCCAGCCGCGTAGGCCTCAGTCCACCGCGTGGATCCCGGAGTGGGCTTTGGGACGCTCAGGCTTAATTCTCCACCGGCTAAGCCTCCAACCAGAGTGCCTTGGTTACTTTAATTAAAGTTTAGGGAGGCTGGCCACGCTGTATTTGGGGGCACGAACTCTGGGTTTGCCCAGATTGTCCTCAAGTCTCAGCAGCTCCGAGGCCTCGGAGCAGGATCCATTCCTCTTGGGAAGCCTTTGAAATTCTTCTCCCTAATTATTCAGTTATTTGGCTCAGCCTGGTCTTCTGCTAATTGTCAGACTATGGCTACCTTTCCCAAGAGAGGCACAACTAAAGGTCCCAGAGAGGCCAGGCCTACAGGCGATGAGATTACCAGTATCCCCCAGGCCTCGACCTCCTCTTCTTCAGGGGCCCGCCCCTCGACCAAGGTCACCAGGGCTGAGAAGAGAAGGGACCTAGCCCTACAAAGAATCCATGATAAATCAGCAAAGCGTTTGGAAGTACAGGCCCAAGTACTCAGTAGTCAAGACCCCCCAGAGGCTTCTAGTCTGCCTCCTTCTGGGGTCCCTGTGTTATCTCTGGATGAGCCAAACCTAGACAGACCCCAACCTAACCTATGGGGAATAGGTCCAGAGGAACCAGATATTATTGAAGATTCCCCCCAGCCAGGATCCTCCCAGGCCTTCAGGGATTCTTCTGCCATTCCTGCTGATATTTCTAGTTTACCTCCTGAATTCCAATCTATTTTTTCTGTGTTGTCCAAGGCCATTGATGCTAAACTCTCTACCATCAATGAGCTTCCCTTACCTCCTCCTCCTCCTCGTCCCTCCCGCCCCTTGGGTTCTTCCCCAGCGGTTAGAGCTCCTATTCAGGATGATTCAGATTCCTCTCAGGACGAATATGAGGATATGGAGGAGGATGAGGATCCCTTTCAAGGCCTCTCAGATGATGAGGAATCCCAAATAAAGGTGCCTTCTCCAATTACTATTTTTCCTTCTCAATTGTTCAAATCTCTCCTCCTCAAAGCTAGAATTTCTACGGGATTGGCGGCCCAGGAGAAACAGGCCTCCACATCCACTGACCCCCCGGAGGAGAACTTACCTTACTTCACAGAGGAACAGGAGGATAACGAGGTAATTCCTATGCCTAAATTGTTTAAAGATGCCTTACTTAAGCAGTGGGATTTCCCAGCCTCTGGGCTTAATCCCTCAACCAAGGATAGAAAATTGTACAAACTTTCTTCTTCCTATGAGGAGCTCCTATCTTTTCCAAAACCGGATGAACCGGTCAAGATCCTTCACTCGGCGGCTGCTGTGCCAGGCGAAGCAGAGGAAGTCCTCCGCCCAGAGGACAAGCGGATTGAACAAATGCTCAAAAGAGGATTCACCGCAGATTCCTGGGCCATTAAAAGTTCTGCAGCGGCTTCCTTTTTCTCCAGAGCCATGCTTCTCTGGCTTCGCCAACTTCAACAGCATATTCCTCCCGATGACTTGAGAGGTCAACAAGACTTCAACAAGGTCTTTGCAGCTGCTCAGTACGTGGCTGATGCCACTTTACAATCTACTAGATTTTCTGCTAAGTCTATTGCAGCTTCTACAACGGCAAGAAGACTCCTATGGATTCGCCCTTGGCAAGCGGGAGTACGCCAGAAGTGGCAGTTATCCCTGGGACCCTTAAAGCGCGACCTTCTTTTCGGTGATCTTCTGGATCCACTCCTCACGGAAACCACGGACAAGAAGAAAGTTTTGGGTCCAACCACCAAAAAGGCTACCAAAACGCAGTCCTTTCGTCGCCCAGGGCGTCAGCAAGACCAAGCGGCTTCCTATCAGAGATCTCCAGGTCAGTATTCCCCCCGTTTTCGTTCCCAAGGTAGGAACTCCAGGGGCAGAGGGTTTCGCTTCCAAAGGGGAGCGTCCTCTAACAGGGCTTCAAAGAAACCTAGATGGTAATTTTTCCTCAATTCCCATAGGTGGTCGCCTGGCCCATTTCGCCTCTAATTGGCGCCTCACCTCCAAGGACCCCTGGGTCATTGACACTGTTCAAACAGGCCTTCTTTTAGAATTTATCTCTCCCCCCCCGAAACGTTTCATTTCCTGCCCTTCTCCCAGGTCCTCCTCAGATTGTAACCGTATGGAGGAGGCCATTTCCCACTTATTGTCCATCAGAGCCATCCAACCGGTTCCTCCCGGTCAGAAGGGCCTAGGTTTTTACTCCATCCTATTTATGGTTCCAAAATCCTCCGGAGGTTGGAGAGCTATTTTGGATTTAAAGAAGCTGAACCTATTCATCAAATATAGGAAGTTTAAGATGCACTCCTTATCATCTATTTTGGCCGCCATCCACACGGGAGATTTCATGGTCTCTTTAGACCTTACTGAGGCTTACCTCCACATTCCTATAGCCAAATGCCACAGAAAATTTTTGCGTTTCTCCTTTCAAGGCAGGCATTTCCAGTATAGGGCGATGCCATTTGGCCTTTCCTCGGCCCCTCGGGTTTTTACAAAGCTCTTGGGGTCCCTGGCGGCCTATATCCGGGCGTCTCCCATTCACATTTTATGTTATCTTGATGATATTTTGATTCATGGGAACTCCCTAGAGAAAGTGAAAACAGACCTTTCTGTCACCATGTCAGTCCTTCAGGACCATGGATTTTCCATCAACTTGATAAAAGTCATCTCCAACCTTCCACATCCATTTTACACCTGGGATCCATTATTAATTCAGAATCCTCCCAGGTCTTTCTCTCTCCCGAGAGAAAATTCAGTATAGGGGAGTTAATTTCTTGCATTCTATCTAAACCTTCAGTATCCATAGTATCCCTGTCTTCCCTTTTGGGGAAGATGGTGTCATGCATAGGCATCATTCCCTGGGCTCGCCTTCATGCTAGGGAACTACAGTGGCTCCTATTACCCTTTCAGAGATCGGGGCACAGCAACTCAAATCGTCGCATTGTCATCCCTCCAATGGTTCGCAGATCCTTCAAGTGGTGGAAGTCTCCGGCCATGGACAAAGGATCCCCGTTCAGGTGCCCGGATCAATTTGTCATCACCACAGATGCCAGTCTATCGGGATGGGGCGCCCACGCCCAGGGGATGATAGCCCAGGGCACGTGGTCCCCGGAGGAAGCTTCCAAGCCAATCAATTGGCTAGAGTTAAGAGCCGTTTCCCTGGCTCTGAAGCATTTCTCTCCTCGCATTCCCAACCGGCACGTTCTCATTCTCACCGACAACATTGCCACAAAAAGCCATATCTGCAGACAGGGGGGCACGAGATCAAAAGCCCTCATGAGGGAGGCCCTCAAGTTAGGCCTTTGGGCGGAAAAACATCTTCGGTCGCTCCTAGCCGACCACATCTCGGGGAGCCTCAACGTCCAGGCGGATTGGCTATCTCGAGCAACGATAGACCCAGGAGAGTGGAACCTCCATCAGGACCTGTTCCATCAAATCAGCCTCAGATTCGGCCTACCAGTCCTGGATCTCTTCGCGACCAATGCGAACGCCCAACTCCCTCGCTTCTTTTCCAGATTTCCATCCCCGGGAGCGGAAGCAATCAATGCCCTCCAGAGTCCATGGCCTCCAGGCCTACTCTACGCATTCCCTCCTATTCCAATTCTCCCGGATGTGATTCACAAGGTCCTCACCGAGAGGGCCCGAGTAATCTTAATCGCCCCTCATTGGCCCCGCCGGCCCTGGTTCGCGGATCTCCAACAGTTGTCCGTCCAGGACCCTTGGCGACTCCCCGTTTCGGGGGATATGCTGAGGCAGGGGGCCTCATTCCATCCAGACCCGGAGTGGTTCCACCTCACCACCTGGCTGTTATCAGGAGAGACTTAGAACTGCGTGGTCTCGACCCCGATACAGTGGAGGTCATTTTAAAAGCCAGAAGGGGTTCGACCAATCGAATCTACGACCACACGTGGTCCAAGTTTCACCAGTGGTGTCTACAGGAAGGCCTTTCTCCCCTGTGCATTCCCATACACAGAATCATTTCCTTCCTTATGCAAGGTTTCCATAAAGGACTTTCCACCAGCACCCTCCGGCGTCATCTGGCGGCAATTTCCTCTGTCCTAGGGGGCCCCCGCAGACAGCCTCTTCGATCCTTCCCAGAGGTTCAGGAATTCCTCAAGGGCATAGCCAACCTTAGACCTTCCAAGGTCCACAGGTATCCATCCTGGGATTTGCCACGGGTTCTCCACTCCCTCACGCAGGCACCATACGAACCCCTAAAATTGGCATCCCTCAGATACCTATCCTTTAAAGTAGCATTTCTGGTGGCTATTACCTCTGCCCGACGCATTTCGGAGCTGGCTGCCCTCTCAATCAGACAGGACCTTTGTCAATTCCATCAGGACAATGTAGTCTTGCGACTGGACCCCACCTTCTTACCCAAGGTCAGTTCCATGTTCCACAGAACTCAGGATATTGTCCTACCTTCCTTCTGCCTCCAACGAGACCATCCCTTGGCAATTAGATGGCACACCCTGGATCTCATTAGAGCGCTGAGAATCTATATCCAACGCACAGGACCCTTTCGGAGGTCAGAAGCACTTTTTATAGCCTATCACCCCAGAGTCATGGGTGCCAAAGTGTCTTCAACAGTGATAGGCCGTTGGATCAGAGGGACTATATCTAAGGCCTATGAGTCGGCCTCCCTCTCAGTTCCAAGGAACATCACAGCGCATTCCACCAGGAGCGCAGCCACTTCGGCCGCTTGGGCTACTCAAGCCCCGTTGGAGGAGTTCTGCAAAGCAGCCACTTGGGCCTCGCCAAATTCCTTCATCAGGCACTACAAGATTGATTCATACGCTTCAGCGGACGCTGCCTTCGGCAGAAGGGTACTCCAATCCGTTATCTCTCACGATAGCAATCTAATCCCACCCTAGGGACCATCTATTGGGTATGTCCCATGTGACTGCTGGACCCGCTCCTTCAGTACGGAGAATAGGCGTTGATTGCTTACCTGAACGCCTCTTCTCGTACGGTGAGCGGGTACAGCAGTCACTTCCCGCCCTTGTATGTGTCTTCTTTACTTTCCTATAACCTTCTTCCTCTAACAATGAGAGTTGAACACTACAGAGCTTCACAGCTGAGCCTAGTCTATGGATTCGCGAATTCTGGGGAAGGGGCGGATCCGGCAAGCTTTTTTAACACTAGGCTCAGTTCCACCGGATTGGACATGAGCAACCCATGTGACTGCTGTACCCGCTCACCGTACGAGAAGAGGCGTTCAGGTAAGCAATCAACGCCTATTCCCAAACCCCTTTTTGAGAAACCTATAGAGACCTACAGGTGGTCTGGAATCAGCACTGACTGGGGAGACCAAAAAAATCTTCAAGTCTTCTCAAAATTACAGTTTTGCCCTTCACTGTATGAGACATATTATACACATATCTGCCCATCAGCTATTGTCCATGAAATGCCTTTCAGATATTCCAATTCTGCATTCTAAAAGAAATTAGCAACGGAATTAGGGTTTATATTGCATTGACCTCAGGGCTTCTTTATTTGTTTGCTTGAGTATCTGACTTCTTACATCATTCAACTATAAACCAGAGAACCCATAGTTTATGGTTTAACCACATTATAGTTAGCCTACCATAACAAATGAAACAATGATTCAGTGACTGTACCGAATACTGAACTGAATCAGCACAGACAACAGGCCTTTGTTTTTATTTTGGGAGCTATTACACAAGTAATTACAAATATATTCTAATTTTTTTAAAAAAATTGGAATCTTAAAAGGATAATATATCACTGTGTAAATTAATCCAGTGTCCTTGTTGATTTAAGAGAGTGTAGCATCTCCAGCTAGCTTATGTTTCCTCATACTAAGGCACGTCTGTCACAAGTTCTACTGGAGTTAGTGAGCCTGAACCGAGTATAATGTGTTTGTCTCTGTTATGTCATGAGAAGCTGGGAAGTTTTCACTCCAGTCCGACAAGGAAGTGGAGCAGGGAAATTCTGATTGGCTCATTCCCAAAAGGGCTCCCTATTTAAAACGCCGCCAAAAGCAGGCAGGGACTGATGTTTGCTCACTATAACCAATAAAGAGCTTAAGTCCCACTGCC
Organism: Erythrolamprus reginae; assembly: GCF_031021105.1. Classification (NCBI taxonomy): domain Eukaryota; kingdom Metazoa; phylum Chordata; class Lepidosauria; order Squamata; family Dipsadidae; genus Erythrolamprus; species Erythrolamprus reginae. The sequence continues at coordinate 129,948,370 of NC_091951.1, forward strand.
AGTCTCCTGCTTCTTCAGTATCTGAACTCAACAGTCTCCTTAGAAACTGTATAATTTTTGAAGCGCTGCTGATAAGAATGTGTAACACTTTGTTAGCTGTTCATTTGTTCAAGGGAATGAAAGGATTCACAGCATATTTCTATTACAATTGATTCCTATTTTGCTGCCTCTTTGAGTCTTTTAGAATTTTCTGCTTTTAAATGGCATGCTCTAGGGCTGTGATGGCAAACCTATGGTACGTATGCCACAATGGCATGCAAAGCCATGTCAGTGAGCACGTAAGCTCAGGTCTGGTGTGCATGTGTGCGCTAGCCTGAAAATGGCCTTCCCCACCCCTCCGGAGCTCCTCCAGAGGCTGGAAATATTAAGTTTGCCAACTTCTGGTTGAAACCGGAAGTTCCTTTTTTTTTTTTTTTTGCTCCCTAATGCTTCAGAGCCTTTCTAAAATCCTGGGGAGGGCAAAAACAGCCTTCTCCAACCTCCCCCCGAGCCCCCCCCCGAGCCCAGAAATGGGCCATTTCCCAGCTTGAAGAACCTATTTATTTATTCAACTTCTATGCTGCCCAATCCCATAGGACTCATGTAAATGGACCATTTCTGGCCTCCGAAGAGCCTCCAGGGGTGGGGGGAGGTCATTTTTGCCCTCCTTAGGCACCTAATAATGCTCTGCCCCTGGAACTTCTGGTTCAACCAGAACTTTGCAAAGTGGGAGGGCTCCGGGAGGGCAGGCTGTTTTCGCTCTTCCCAGGCTTCTAGAAAGGCTCTGAAAAACAACTGCCATTATGTGCTGGGAGCGGAAGGATTATGCACGCATGTGCAGGGTGTGTGTGTGAAATTATGGGTGTGAGCACCCATTCAAGCGAGCCAGAAAAAGTTTGCCATTACTGCTCTAGGGTTTATTACAGAATACAAGGCAGATTATTTTACATTATTTTACATTCTAGAATGAAGTAATTTTTGCATATTAAATGATATAACATGTCAACAAATGGAGCACCGCAGCCTATATAGGCAGATTTCAGCAATGCATTGGGGAGAATGGAGTAGAAAAAAAGAGATAGAAAAGACATTCATTTGTGAGAAAAGAGAATTTTACAGGAGACGAAGTGCTTATTTCTGTTTGTGAAATACAGAAGGATCTGCCATGTGTGTTGTAGCTTTGTTCTTGTAAAGAGGAGATGAGATTTTAATCCCTAACCCTAAACTGAACTACTTAACATATTTAGCTGGGCTCTCCCTTGAGTGAATGTTCCTCTGCAAAAGGATAAAGATTTTTCCCAGGCATAAAAAGAATCAGAAAGACTTTTTTTGCATATTTCTGAGCTGCAGGAAATCCAAATGATTGCTAAAGGTTAGCAAAGTACATCTGTGTTGTTTGTATTACTGTTATTTATTTTATTTTTTGGTACTATTTATGTTTTAATGGTAAGTCACGTAGGGACATAAAAGTGCGATGACAGCTATATAAATCTATTTTCTCCCCCGCCCCTTCATTCAATCCTGCCCAATTCTCAGAGACTGCCTAGATAAATCCTTGCAGTTTTCTTGGCAAGGTTTTTCAGATGTGATTTGCCCTCCTTTCTAGGGCGGAGAGTCAATTACTGACCCAAGGTCAACCAGCTGGCTTTATGCCCAAGGAAGCACTGGAATTAACAGTCTCCTGGTTTCTAGCCCAATGTTCATATAAGCTTTACCACTGTATGGTAAATATAATATAATGCTCTATGGAAGTATGAAATTATTAGACTTTGTATCTTTCTTATCCTTCTTTTTAGCCTTTAATGAAAATGGTAACAAAGAGTTTTGGTTGAATGTTTAATCTGCTATTTGCTACACACATTTACTTGAAGAGCAAATCTTTTAAAGAAATAATTATGTTCATGATATGCATAATAGTAACAATAATAACATAATAATAATAACAATAACAATAACAACAACAACAACAACAAGGAAAATGTAGTTGATATCAGGATCTTAAAATTGAACTACAACGACTCTGGCATAAATCAGTACAGGTGGTCCCAGTAGTAATCGGCACATCGGGTGCTGTGCCAAAAGACCTCAGCCGGCATTTGAAAACAATAAACATTGACAAAGTCACGATCAGTCAGTTGAAAAAGGCCACTGTACTTGCACCTGTACGCATCATACAAAAATACATCACACAGTCCTAGACACTTGGAAAGTGTTTGACTTGTGGTATGGTGATTTTCCTCATTTGTCCTGGTTAGTTTATTTGTAAGTCATTTAGCAGATTTTAGATTTGGCTGATTCCCTTTTGGCCTGGACGGTTAAAACCAAACTCAGACTTAAGCACACATCACCTTTTTCTGTCTCCTCAGGAAAAAAAACCCTGCATCTGTGTCGTTATGAACAAGGGACCAACATGAAAATCAGGCAAATTGTTGAACTTGCTTAGCAAATTAGACTACAGCAGTGATGGCAAACCTTTTTTCCCTCTAGTGCCGAAAGAGCGTGGGCGCACACTATAGCACAAGTGTCCACACCCATAATTCAATGCCTGGAGAGGGTGAAAACAGTTTTCCCCACTCCCCGGAGGTCCTCTGGAGGCTGGAAACGGCTTATTTCCCAACGTCTGGTGGGCCCAGTAGGCTCATGTTTCACCACCCCGAAGCTCCAAAGGTTTCCCTGTAGCCAGGGGAGGATAAAAACGCCCTCCGCCATCTCTCCAGAGGCTCTCTGGAAGCCAAAAATGCCTTCTCAGAGCCTCCAGGCAAGCCCAAAATCAGCTGGCTAGTACACACATGCACATTAGGGTTGAGCTAGGGCAGCGGCTCACATGCCACCAGATATGGCTCCGTTCGCCATCACTGGACTACAGGATGGTGTTGGCAGTGCAATAATGTCCTCATCTTTTCCATTCTTATGCATGCTTGATTGTCCTTTTTGACTCCCATCTAGTTTAAAGTAAGGCCACAAAGTAGCAAGATTCATGCAACATAGCAAACTAAAATGTGCTTGACTAGCGTATATGTAGATAAACAGATAGTATAAACCAGGCCGTTGGCTTTTGTTGGTTAACCAAAACTTTGGTTCTCTGTGGGTTACCATTTATGTCACCATTTATGTCACCATTTATGTTGTCTTCTAACTTTGTCAACACTAATTTTTACCCCTGCTGTGTCATTCTAGATTTTGTGCTGTTTAGCAGCAAACAAATAAGAAGGGTAAAATAGTATTTGTCATAGAGGAACTCAAACAAAATAACTCCCCCTCCCCTTTTTGAAAAAAGTTGCTTACTGATGAATATTGCATACCTGCTAATTACTGTGCAAATACAATCTTGTAAGTGTACTCTCCCTCTGGAATGTGTGTCAGCAGGCACCTGCTCTGAGGGCATGAGTCATATGGAATTTAAGTGGTACAGGGCAGGACTGGTGTTTAAAAGTAACTCAGTAGTCTGTTTGTTCTACATCATATTTGTAATCTTTAGAACTTTGTACACCTGCAGTAGATTCCTGTCACTTTACAATTAGGTCTCTCACAGAAAAAATTCCTCACTATCACAAGTCTGTTGTTTGCTAAGCTGAGACTTTTAACTTTGGTTTGTTGAAGAGGTCATGGTGGCTTGTTTTAAATGGAATGCTATACCACAATGGGCTTGTTTTAAATGGAATGCTATACCAAAATGGGCAGGTTTACATATCACAATAAGCCAAAAGCAATCAATCCATCTTATGGTAGAATATTAGATGGAAAGCATCATCTGAGATCATGTTTAGTATGAAATCTTGAAGATCGAGAAATAAAAATAATGGATTCAAACATCAGCATCTAAGCAGCTGTCTTCCTCACATTGAGTGAAACAAAGACACATTTCCAAAATGTGCTTCTTGGAACTGCCTAAAATATACCGTGTTTCTCCAAAAATAAGTCCCTGTTTTATATTTTTTTTAACCCTAAAATAAGTGCTTGGCCTTATTGCCATGCACTCAAAAGCCCGATGGGCTTTATATCAGGGAATGTCTTATTTTGGGGGAAACAGGGTACTAAAAAATTAGAACACTCTGATATATTGTGACATAGCAGTTACAGTTTTAAAATCCCAGGGATGTTTCTCTCTTTCTCTCCATATTGTACACACTTGTGTGATGTGCTACTGCATTCCTTCTCAACCTGCACATACCTCCATAATGTTGCAGCACTCCTTCCCCAACCAACAATGCAGCATACCCCCCCCCACACACACATAGTATTCAATCACTCACCAGCTTGTTTACAAGATACCCAGGTCTTGCAACTTCCACCTTCTTCCCAAGTGACTTTGCTGGCAAGAGGTTGCAAGTCATAGTCATATAAGAACCTCACTTAAGAACTCACAGTTCTAGCTTAATGATGGAAACTGGGACTGCTGGGATTGCTGTTGCTAAGCATTGCAATCATTTGACATTGCACACTTTTTGACCACTTGCTTAGTGACAGAAATACTGGTCCCAATTACTGTCATAACTCAAGGACTGCCTACAATAAATGAATGGTCTTCTATACTTACTGCTGGCTTAACTGCAATTATCAAATATATGCGGCAGTGGTTTAATATGGAAAAAGACAATGAGGTAATCTCATTCCAGCATTCATATCTGGAGACAAATTTATCTGTTTTATCATTTTTATTAGCAGTAGGGTTTAATGATTATTATTATTATTATTATTATTATTATTATTATTATTACTTAGATTTGTATGCCGCCCCTCTCCGAAGACTCGGGGCGGCTCACAACATGTAAAAAACAAATCATAAGCAATCAGACAGATTTAAAATATTTAAATATTTAAAAAACCCCATATGCTAACAGTCACACACACAGACATACCATGCATAAATTAAACGTGCCCGGGGGAGATGTTTCAGTTCCCCCATGCCTGACGGCAAAGGTGGGTTTTAAGGAGTTTACGGAAGGCAGGAAGAGTAGGGGCAGTTCTAATCTCCGGGTGGAGTTGGTTCCAGAGGGCCGGGGCCGCCACAGAGAAGGCTCTTCCCCTGGGGCCCGCCAACCGACATTGTTTAGTTGACGGGACCCGGAGAAGGCCCACTCTGTGGGACCTAATCGGTCGCTGGGATTCGTGCGGCAGGAGGCGGTCTCGGAGATATTCTGGTCCGATGCCATGAAGGGCTTTAAAGGTCATAACCAACACTTTGAATTGTGACCGGAAATTGATCGGCAACCAATGCAGACTGCGGAGTGATGGTGAAACATGGGCATACCTAGGTAGGCCCATGACTGCTCTCGCAGCTGCATTTTGCACGATCTGAAGTTTCCGAACACTTTTCAAAGGTAGCCCCATGTAGAGAGCATTACAGTAGTCGAATCTCGAGGTGATGAGGGCATGAGTGACTGTGAGCAATGAGTCCCGGTCCAGATAGGGCCGCAACTGGTGCACCAGGCGAACCTGGGCAAACGCCCCCCTCGCCACAGCTGAAAGATGTTGTTCTAATGTGAGCTGTGGATCGAGGAGGACGCCCAAGTTGCGGACCCTCTCTGAGGGGGTCAATAATTCCCCCCCCAGGGTGATGGACGGACAGATGGGATTGTCCTTGGGAGGCAGAACCCACAGCCACTCCGTCTTATCCGGGTTGAGCTTGAGTCTGTTGACACCCATCCAGGCCCCAACAGCCTCCAGGCACCGGCACATCACTTCCACCGCTTCGTTGACTGGGCATGGGGTGGAGATGTAAAGCTGGGTATCATCCGCATATTGATGATACCTCACCCCATGTCCTTGGATGATCTCGCCCAGCGGTTTCATGTAGATGTTGAATAGCAGGGGGGAGAGGACCGACCCCTGAGGCACCCCACAAGGGAGAAACCTAGGAGTCGACCTCTGGCCCCCCACTAACACCGACTGCGACCGGCCAGAGAGGTAGGAGGAGAACCACTGAAGGACAGTGCCTCCCACTCCCAACCCCTCCAGCCGGTGCAGAAGGATACCATGGTCGATGGTATCGAAAGCCGCTGAGAGGTCAAGGAGCACCAGGACAGAGGATAAACCCCTGTCCCGGGCCCGCCAGAGATCATCCATCAACGCGACCAAAGCGGTTTCCGTGCTGTAACCGGCCCTGAAACCCGACTGCTGGGGACCTAGATAATCGGCTTCTTCCAAGGACCGCTGGAGCTGGAGTGCCACCACCTTCTCGACAACCTTCCCCATAAAGGGAAGGTTGGAGACTGGACGATAGTTGTTAAGTACGGCTGGGTCCAGAGAGGGCTTCTTGAGGAGGGGGCGCACAAGCGCTTCTTTATAGAGTGATGGAAAAACTCCCCTCCCCAAGGAAGCGTTGGTAATCTCCTGGGCCCAGCTCCGTGTCACCTCCCTGCTGGCCGAAACCAACCAGGAGGGACACGGATCCAGTAAACAGGTGGCGGAACTCACAGCTCCGATGGCCTTGTCCACTTCATCAGGTGTCACCAGATCAAACTCTTCCCAGACAGGTGGACAAGTACGTGCCCCAGTCACCTCGACTGACTCGTTGTCAGTCGACTCTGTTACACAATTGGAGTCGAGATCGGCCCGGATCCGAGCGACTTTATCAGCGAAAAACGTGTTAAAATCCTCGGCACTACTCTGTAAGGGCTCCCCAACTCCCCCCTGGTTGAGAAGGGAGCGGGTCACCCTAAACAGAGCGGCCGGGCGGGATTCCGCTGATGCAATCAAGGCGGCATGGTACGCGCATCTTGCCGCCTTGAGCGCCACTTTGTAAGTCTTAATAAAAGCTCTTACAAGTGTTCGATCGGATTCAGACCTACTCTTCCTCCATCGCTTCTCTAGACGTCTCTTTTGGCGTTTCAACTCCCGGAGCTCCTCGTTGAACCATGGGGCTCTACGGGGTCTAGCGCCATGGAGAGGTCGCAAAGGCGCAATCCGGTCAAGAGCCCCCGCTGCAGCCCTGTTCCAGGCCTCCGCGAGAGACTCCGCCGAACTGTGGACGAGTGCCTCTGGAATAACCCCAAGCGCCGTCTGAAAGCCCTCTGGGTCCATCAGGCGCCTGGGGCGGAACATCTTCATTGGTTCCGCCTCCCTGCGGGGGAGGATTGGAGCCAGGAAGTCAAGCCGTAGTAGAAAATGGTCTGACCATGACAAAGGCAACACTTCTAAGCCCCTTAGTCTCAGACCATTACTCAATTGCTCGGAGAGGAATACCATGTCAGGTGCGTGCCCTCCCTCGTGAGTCGGACCCTGAACTACTTGAGTCAGGTCCACGGCTGTCATGGTGGCCATGAACTCCTGTGCCAACCCAGAGGTTTCGCCGAGTGACGGCAGATTGAAGTCCCCCAAGACAATAAGTCTGGGGAACTCTACCGCCAACCCGGCTACCTCCTCGAGTAGCACAGGCAGGGCTTTTGACACGCAGCTGGGAGGCAGGTACGTGAGAAATAAGCCCACCTGAACTCCTAAGTCCAACTTCATCAAAAGAGACTCGCAACCCGCTATTTCCGGAGCAATGAGTCTACGCAGGCAAAGGCTCTCCCTGGCTACAATAGCCACTCCTCCCCCCCTCCCCTGGGGTCGCGGTTGATGCCATATCTGAAACCCGGCTGGGCAAATTTCAGAGAGAGGAACACCTCCCTCCGGGCCCAGCCAGGTTTCAGTAATACATGCCAGGTCGGCCTCCTCATCCAGGATCAAATCCCGGATGAGGAGAGCTTTATTAACCACCGACCTGGCATTCAACAGCAGCAACCTGAGCCCAGGGCCAGAGTTACACTCATCACCAGTACCCAAGATTGGGCTCACAGAGCCAGAACAGGGGACCGTTATTAAGCAACGGTCCCTCATTCCCCTGGAACGGCTAACTCTGTGGCCCCCGCCATATCTGCCTCTCCCCAGCAACACAGGGATATTCCGACCCCCTGCCACCCCAGAGATCGGTGCCCCAGATAGAGCTATGACTGGAGGAGTCTAGGTTCAAGTGCACCCTCAGCTATAAAAGCACACTGGGTGACTTTGGACTTTGAGTTGGACTCTCAGTCCAATCTGCATTGTGCAGGATCTTTGTGGGAAAAACGGAATAAGGTATCTTCTAGATATGTTGCCTTGAGTTCCTAGAAGGAAGTAGGAAACAAACCCAATAACAAGTGTCTTCTATTTTTCACTTTGTCACCCCTTGTTCTGTGTTCCATACTTAGAAAACAAAGAGATACTGTAATTGTACAAAATTCTGCAATGTTACACCTTCATCAAAAAGCAACTACATATGTCAAGTGCTTTGTTTCAGCTAGACATTAAATGACTGTTAAGTGGAGGAAAATTGTCCTAGCCTACTCCCAGATTCCTTTTCAATTAAATTGTGGTTTGTGGAAATCATTCCATCAAGTTCTTCATAATATGAAGAGCATCATTATTCTATAAAGCTGCAGTTTTAAAGATGCGAAAGCAGTGAAAAACAAAATGATATATGTAATATAAAATGACCAGTTTCACACTTTAATTTCAGTCTTCATGCTGAATGATATTTCATTTGAAGATAGAAAAAGTACATATGACGAAATGTAGTTATACATAAAGGAGCTCTATTTTCTTTTGTGTTATGCTAAAGGATCTGCATTCCTGAAGTTACCATTAAAATACTCTGGCATAATTTATATTACCCTGATGGCTAAGCAATAATCGCCATCAGAAACAAGATTTCTGAGTGATTGTCTTTCTAAAGCTTTAGTGAGGGAGGAGAAGTAAAGGAATGTATTCTTTATCAACCAGTTGCATTCTCTTATATGGGGTAGAACTGGGAAAATCACTGCCCCCCCCCGAAACACTTATTTTATCTGTACTCAGCTTCGCTATCTTGTTTGGTTCCCTGCGTTCAATTGCTCTCTTGCGCAGTCACCACACCTCTGCCCTGTCTCACCTTCACAGTCTCATTCTAAATACTGGTGGTGGAAGTTGTAGACAAAGCTTGACAGATGAACTCTCCACTTCTTTTGCCATTTTCTCCCCTATCTCTGACAATCTAGCTCATCCTGTCCTTCAGTTCTGCTGCCACAATGGCAATCAACTCCTAGCCACTTTACAAAAAGAATTAAATCCAGAAAGATTTACATTATTATAGGTACCTTCCTCTCTTTCCTTCTCCCCCTCTCCCTCCTCTCTCTCTCCCATCCCCCCTCTCTTTCTCTCTCTTCATATATCATCTATCTCATTTGTGTAGCCTTTCATATCACATGAAAGTGACTCCTTATACATAAATCAACTATAAAATGAGAAGAGAAGCTGTAAATTTGCATAGGAATCTCATTATCTTTGGGAAATTATTGCCTCCTGCAGCAATGGAAAGGGTGTGATATCTCAAAATGCTTTTGATACTGCTTTATCTCCCCAAATAAAGTTTTTCCAAGAACCTGAAGACAGATTAAAGCAGAGATACCGAACCTGTGGCACGGGTGCCACAGGTGGCACATGGAGCCATATCTGCTGCCACACAAGCCATTGCCCTAGCTCAGCTCCAACATGCATATGCATGCCGGCCAGTTGATTTTTGACTCACACAGAGGTTATGGAAGGGCATTTTTGGCTTACAGAGGGCCTCTGGGGGAATGGGGAAAGGCATTTTTGCCCTCTCCAGGCTCCAGGAAAGCCTTGTGAGGGTGAAAAAGGGCCTATTAGAAATTGGGAAATGAGCCTACCAGGCCCACCAGAAGTTGGGCAATGGGCCATTTCTGGCCTTCAGAGGGCCTCCAGGGAGAGGGGGAAGCTATTTATGGGTGTGGGCATTCACACTTTTGGCACCCATGGGAAAAAAATATTCGCCATCACTCTATTAAGGCATTAACTTTGGCATCCAGAAGGTTTTGCAGCCTAAAGGTGACTGGGAGACCAACCCAATGGTTCATAAACCTCCCATTCTCTACCACAAGTCCTGCCATTTTTTTTTTAAACTTCATTTCTAGATGCTGCTAGGCTTTTTAGCTCTTACCTCCAAGGCAGAGAGGGAAGCAGTCTTCACAGAAGCCAGGCAACTGGTCATTTCTGCAGACCGGAGGGGACAAACATTTAACATCCTAAAGCAATACCCTCTCTTAACAGCTTCATCATCAGCATAGTGGATGAAGTCTCCTCCATTGCAAGTAAGATATTATTTTGAAGCCAAAGCAGGTTAAAAATTAAAGTAGCTTCATCCATGATACTCTGCAGATGAGACGGAGATAGTTTCATGAGTATTTTTATGGTTCAGTGAAGCTGTTCTATTTGACAATTACAGGGATATTAGCAGTAATGGGCTACCAATTTTTTTTACTACCACACCGTGGGCGTGGCTTATGCATTTTGTTTCAACATCTTTCAGTGCAAATTGGGTGCTCTGGGGTGGAGCTCCAAATTTTGCTGCTGGAACTGCGATCCTGACCGTTCCTGTAGGAGCCCATCACTGAACATAAGGATCAGTCAAAATTGTCTGTGAAAGTTTATTGGTACATAAAGTCAAGGTCAACTCCTGCTGATTAGATGGATATTCCATGTTATTTTCTTGGTGCTATATATGGAAGTGATTTGCAAATATTTTCTTCTAGTAGATGTTTTCAACTTCCCACACCATCCTATATCTCTGGTCTCCTATTCCAATAGTAACCAAATGACCCTCCTGCTTAGCTCTTTAAGAGATCACTTTAGATCAGCTATATAACACTGATAGAAACAAAGTGAAATAAGGATACTCTTGATATTTTTAAAATGGAACATTACTAATTAGATGGGATTCGTAATGGATGGAGCTGAATTCTGTGTATACTCATATAAGGCTGTGGAATGATTAAAATTTATCTATCTATCTATCTATCTATCTATCATCCATCCATCCATCTATCTATCTATTATCTATCTATCCATCCATCCATCCATCCATCCATCCATCCATCCATCTATCTATCTATCTATCTATCTATCTATCTATCTATCTATCTATCATCTATCCTATCATCTATCCATGCATCTACCATCCATCCATCCATCCATCCATCTATCTATCTAGTATGGATATGTAATATACATAGATATAACATTGTTTATAAACATAAGATGAGTACTGATAAGAGGAAACACTTGGACAGGGATGGCAAGCAACGCCCATTACTGACCTCTTAGGAATCAGGAGAGGTCAACAGTGGACAGTCTAAGGGTAAAGTTTTGGGGGTTTGGTGACAAAACCACAGTGTCAGATAGTGAATTCCAGGCATTAACCACTCCGTTGCTAAAGTCATATTTTCTACAGTCACGTTTAGGGCAGTTCACTTTGAGTTTGCATCTATTGAGTTGTATCCTTTATGAAGCTGAAGTAGTTGTTGACAGGTAGGACATTGTAGCAGTTAATTTTATGAGTTATTTATTTATTTATTTATTATTTAGATTTGTATGCCGCCCCTCTCCGCGGACTCGGGGCGGCTCACAACAAGGCATAAACAAATCGTAACAAATCCAAATAAATTTAAATATTTAAAAAAGTTTAAAAAGAACCCCAATATACTAACAAGCACACACACAAACATACCATACATAAATTGTACATGCCCGGGGGAGATGTTTCAGTTCCCCCATGCCTGACGGCAAAGGTGGGTTTTAAGAACTTTACGGAAGGCAGGGAGAGTAGGGGCAGTTCTAATCTCTGGGGGGAGTTGGTTCCACAGAGTCGGGGCCGCCACAGAGAAGGCTCTTCCCCTGGGGCCCGCCAACTGACATTGTTTAGTTGACGGGACCCGGAGAAGGCCCACTCTAATCGGTCACTGGGATTCCTGCGGCAGGAGGCAGGAGGCAGTCTCGAAGGTATTCTGGTCCAATGCCATGAAGGGCTTTAAAGGTCATAACCAACACTTTGAATTGTGACCGGAAATTGATCGGCAACCAATGCAGACTGCGGAGTGATGGCGAAACATGGGCATACCTAGGTAAGCCCATGACTGCTCTTGCAGCTGCATTCTGCACTATCTGAAGTTTCCGAACACTTTTCAAAGGTAGCCCCATGTAGAGAGCGTTACAGTAAGTTTCAAGTTTAATCAGATTTGTATGCCGCCCCTCTCCGCAGTAGTCGAACCTCGAGGTGATGAGGGCATGAGTGACTGTGAGCAATGAGTCCCGGTCCAGATAGGGCCGCAACTGGTGCACCAGGCGAACCTGGGCAAATGCCCCCCTCGCCACAGCTGAAAGATGGTTCTCTAATGTGAGCTGTGGATCAAGGAGGACGCCCAAGTTGCGGACCCTCTCCGAGGGGTTCAATGATTCTCCCCCAGGGTAATGGACGGACAGATGGAATTGTCCTTGGGAGGCAGGACCCACAGCCACTCCGTCTTATCCGGGTTGAGTTTGAGTCTGTTGACACCCATCCAGGCCCCAACAGCCTCCAGACACCGGCACATCACTTCCGCTGCTTCGTTGACTGGACATGGGGTGGAGATGTAAAGCTGGGTATCATCAGCATACTGATGATACCTCACCCCATGCCCTTGGATGATCTCACCCAGCGGTTTCATGTAGATATTAAATAGCAGGGGGGAGAGGACCGACCCCTGAGGCACCCCACAAGGGAGAGACCTCGGAGTCGACCTCTGACCCCCCACTAACACCGACTGCGACCGGCCGGAGAGGTAGGAGGAGAAACACTGAAGAACAGTGCCCCCCACTCCCAACCCCCCCAGCCGGTGCAGAAGGATACCATGGTCGATGGTATCGAAAGCCGCTGAGAGGTCAAGGAGCACCAGGACAGAGGATAAACCCCTGTCCCGGGCCCGCCAGAGATCATCCATCAACGCGACCAAAGCAGTTTCCGTGCTGTAACCGGGTCTGAAACCCGACTGCTGGGGACCTAGATAATCAGCTTCTTCCAAGGACCGTTGGAGCTGGAGCGCCACCACCTTCTCAACAACCTTCCCCATAAAGGGAAGGTTGGAAACTGGGCAATAGTTATTAAGTACGGCTGGGTCCAGGGAGGGCTTCTTGAGGAGGGGGCGCACGAGCGCCTCTTTATAGAGAGTTGGAAAAACTCCCCTCCCCAAGGAAGCGTTGGTAATCTCCTGGACCCAGCTCCGTGTCACCTCCCTGCTGGCCGAGACCAACCAGGAGGGACACGGATCCAGTAAACAGGTGGCGGAACTCACAGATCCAATGGCCTTGTCCACTTCATCAGGTGTCACCAGATCAAACTCTTCCCAGACAGGTGGACAAGTATGTGCCCCAGTCACCTCGACTGACTCGTCAGTCGACTCTGTTTCCCAATTGGAGTCGAGATCGGCCCGGATCTGAGCGATTTTATCAGTGAAAAACGTGTTAAAATCCTCGGCACTGCTCTGCAAGGGCTCCCCAACTCCCCCGATTAAGAAGGGAGCGGGTCACCCTAAACAGAGCGGCTGGGCGGGATTCCGCTGATGCAATCAAGGCGGCATGGTACGCGCATCTTGCCGCCTTGAGCGCCACTTTGTAAGTCTTAATAAAAGCTCTTACAAGTGTTCGATCAGATTCAGACCTACTCTTCCTCTATCGCTTCTCTAGACGTCTCTTCTGGCGTTTCAACTCCCGGAGCTCCTCGTTGAACCATGGAGCTCTACGGGGTCTAGCGCCACGGAGAGGTCGCAAAGGCGCAATCTGGTCAAGAGCCTCCGCTGCGGCCTTGTTCCAGGCTTCCGCAAGAGACTCTGCCGAACGAGTTATGCTTAGGTCATGCCCAAGGCGACGTAGTTCTAAGCTTTCTAACCCCAGGATTTCAAGACTGGTTGTGTAAGGTATTCTGTTGTGAGTAGATGATTGGAAAGTTCTTCTAGTAAAGTATCTCTGGAAATTTTCTAATGTATTTATGTCCAATATGCGATGTGGGTTCCAGACAGATGAGCTGTATTCAAGGATTGGTCTGGCAAATGTTTTGTATTTATTTATTTATTATTTATTTATTTATTACATTTGTATGCTGCCCCTCTCCATAGACTTGGGGCAGCTACTGGTTAGTAGTTCAATTCATCAAAATAATTTGATGAATTGAAGCCAAAACTGTGCAAGTGCCCTGAATTAGAGTGTCAGTTAAAATACTAAATGGTTATCTGAATGGATTTCTCTAAAGCATAAATCAAACAGATCACATTTTGTTCAAGTTCCGATATAATATCAGAGCAGTTGTTTGCAGCGTAGAAGTAAAACTTTCTAATCTAATCACTGTATTATTCGATGGGACTACATGGGAAAGTTCATGAGTCTGATACTTATTGGCATCTTATGGCGTGCAATTTTATTCTCTTTTTTGTTTTTTTAAATATGGTATTTTTTAATTGAAATGCCATATTAAAGCTTCTTCAACCATTCGGAATTTAGCAAAAAAACAAAAACAAAAAACACCCATGATTAGAACTGAAAGAATTTTGTTGAAACTGGTTGAGGGGAGATGTTGACACTTCTCTGTACATGTCAATTGCTTTAGTAATTTGTGTGTTTGTGTGTGTATGTATTTGTGTGTGTGTATGATTCATATTCCAGTTTTGCTTACAGATGAATAAAAGTAGATTGTTTTAAATAAACTCCTTTTTCAAACTAGCTCTAAGATGAGTCACATTCAGTGGTGGGCTACTAGCCGGAATGCTAAATTGTGCTCACCGAGGCGGCTCGTGTTTGCGGGGCCAGCACGATTTTGCTTCTGCACCTGTGGAGGTAGCAAAATTGTGCACAGAGCTGCAGGTGCGGCTGTGTTTCAGTGACTGTTTTTTGCTTCCACGCATGCCAAAACACAGGAGCACCTGTGGCTCTGTGCGCAATTTTGCTACCTCCACAGGTGCAGAAGCAAAATCGCATTGGCCCCGCAAGCACTTATGAGCCACGGCGGCGAGCACCATTTAGCGTTCCACCTAGTAGCCTACCATTGGTCACATTCTGTTATATGGCTGGCCATATAAATTTAAATAATAAATAAAATTATTCTGACCATTAACTTTAGCCAAAATGCTTCTTAAAAATGAAAATAGTTTGAATCATGTTTTGTTTAATTACATATGCAATGCAAGATTATAAAATCTTGTAAATTTCCACAGTCAGATGGTTTGTTTTCTTACTGTAACAAGAACTATCTTACTTTGGGTTTTATTAGCTTAGATACCATTCTATCAATCATTTGGAACTGGTAGTATTTATTTTAATCCCTTTGTTGGAATGTGCAACTGTATTTTACTGAAATGATCTTTGATTTGCCTTTATTTATATTGTTTGCAGGTTCATTCTATTTTCTAAGAAAGTTTTGACAGTTGGGTTTCTTTTCTTACATTTTAGGACACTTTCTCAGTAATTTTCATTAGGAGAATATGGCTTTTGCACCCATGTACAGCAGTGATGATTTATCAATATCTCATATCCTCTATTTGTGTATGTATACTGTAAGCCATGTATGTAAGCCTAGGAGAATGACTTAAATTTTACTAAATACACAATGTTGAATTTAAAAAATATCCCGAATAAAAAGCACTTTTGTAAAAGTGCTGATTTCCTCCAGTTTAGGTCTTCTACTGCACATATACATATCTTCTCCACAATTCTACATAGTTTTCAGACAATTTAATTAATATGTGGAAATGCCTTGGGGACTGGTGTCTGTCTGGAAGCCGAAGGAGAAAGCTCAGGAACCATGGAAACCAAGCAATCTTAGAGGAGGAATTCTTTATCATTTCTGGATTATTACCTCTTCCTACAGATTTTTAAATTGGAGCAAAGATAAAGGTGTCTTCAAGTCAAGCTTGACTCCTGGTGTCCCCATCAGTGCAGTTTTCTTGGCAACATTATTGAAGTAATTTGCTATTGTTTTCTTCCAAACTGATTTGGTATTCTGATTTGGCTTTTTAGATTGACCAACAGAGAAAAGATTAAGTAAAATATTTTCCTTCTATAAATAATTTATTATAGCTAAGGAGCCCTTAATGGTCGCTGAGTTGTTTGTTTGTTTACAGGCATTTCCTTACCTGAACTAACAGAGGTGGGTTCCTCCCAATTCGGACTGGTTCTATGAAACTGGTAATAACTTGGTGGCTTGGGTCACTTGAACCGGCAGTGACCCAGGCGTATCATGCCTCTGAACTGGCTCTCATGGTGGCACCAGGGGTGGGCAGCAGGCAGGATGGGGAGGAACACAGTTCCACTGACGGAAATGAAGATGCGTGTGCAGCTCCAGCTGATCAGCGGCTGTCACTTTCTGGATTACTGGTCTTGGCTAAGCTCTCCTTTTTCCCCCTGCTGCTACTGCTGCGTCTGTGCTCCTTGCTTTTTTCTTCTTTCCTCCTTCCTGGCCTCAGACGAACTTCCCTCTCTCCTGCCCGGCTCCCCTCCAGCCTCACGCAGCCACCTCCCACCTGAGGTGCAAGTAGAAGGTGTGGGTAGAAGCGGCACTGGCTGCATTTATGCTTCTGGCAGCACCCATTCGCCACCTAGCCTGAGGCCGGGGGGTAAGGGAGACCCAGGAAGGAAACGCAAAGCAAATTGTCACCCCAGGAGGAACACTGGTAAGGTTTTAAGTTGAGGACTTAACAGTTCACTTGAACGATGATGACCGTTCAAGCCACTCCCCACCTGGTCACATGACCATTAAGCCACACCCACAAAATAAGCCACACCCACAGTGTGGCAGTAAAAAAATTGGCTGCCCATTACTGGGTGACACCTATGGTGTTTTTTGTTTTTTGCTTCTGCACATGTGCAGCAGCTGGATTTTTAGCACTGCAGATGTGCACCCAGCCCGTCAGGAAGGGAACCAGCAGTGAGGTAAGCCAGAATCCACTCCTGATGAGTAGGTAACATCTTCAGCTTGTTTGCAAGCAAGGAGCCAAGCTCAGAAACAACCAAGAATTCCATAGTTCAACTTTAAGCTAACTATATTGAGTTCTATTGATACTAGTGCAGTGGTTATCTACCTTTCTAATGCCACGACCCTTTAATATAGTTCCTCATGTTGTGGTGACCCCAAACCATAAGCATAGCATCAATTCTCCCAATAGAGCTTTAAGCTGGTTGGCAAGAAGGTCAGAGGGACACCCCCATTGTAAACACCTGATTGATCGGATTGTAAAAATATGTTCCAAGGCGCCAGTATAGAAGCTTTAATTCCTAACACCATGGGAAATTGTCTTTTCCCATGGTCTTAGGCGACCCCTGTGAAATGATTGTTTGACGCCCAAAGGGGTCCCGACCCCCAGGTTGAGAACCACTGTGCTAGTGGCTAATAAAGAAATTGCAATTAAATGGCTAAAACAAATATTTCATTCCATCTAAGTACCAATTACAGACACATATTTTAAAATAATTTAATTTGCTATATAATGCATTCACCATCAGTTAATTGCAAAAGGCATCTCTACTCAGAACTGTTTAGTTTGATGCTATTAGATACCTCTAACACAGGGGTGGGTTACTGCCAAGACGGGGGGTGGGGGAACGTAGTGGGGTAGCAAAAATGGAGCTTCACCCCAGAGCACCCAATTTGCACTGAAAGATGTTGAAAGAAAATGCATAAGCCAGTGTTTTTCAACCAGTGTGCCGTGGCACACTAGTGTGCCGTGATATATGGTCAAGTGTGCCATGGGGAAATTAAACATGGGTACTCAAACTATGGCCCGTGTGCTGGATACAGCCCATGGAGGCCATTTATCTGGCTCGCCGCCAGCCGCCTCCATCCAAACATAAACATTCCCCTCACAATCCCTCCAGCTATCAGCGACAGGAAGAGTGGAGGCACTGACCAATCACCATCTAGGATTCATCCCGACCACTAGCGATGAACCAATAGCAGGCTGCCTCTCATCCACACCCAGGAAGGTCCCCGCTCGGGCTGCTGCATACTTGTCACTGTGTGGCCGCAGCGAGTAGTTAAAGCTGCTACTCCTCCCCATGGACTCAACAGACTCAAACTCAACCCGGATAAGACGGAGTGGCTGTGGGTTTTGCCTCCCAAGGACAATTCTATCTGTCCTTCCATTACCCTGGGGGGGGAATTATTGACCCCCTCAGAGAGGGTCCGCAACTTGGGCATCCTCCTCGATCCACAGCTCACATTAGAGAACCATCTTTCAGCTGTGGCGAGGGGGGCGTTTGCCGAGGTTCGCCTGGTGCACCAGTTGCGGCCCTATCTGGACCGGGACTCACTGCTCACAGTCACTCATGCCCTCATCACCTCGAGGTTCGACTACTGTAATGCTCTCTACATGGGGCTACCTTTGAAAAGTATTCGGAAACTTCAGATCATGCAGAATGCAGCTGCGAGAGCAGTCATGGGCTTACCTAGGTATGCCCATGTTTCACCAACACTCCGCAGTCTGCATTGGTTGCCGATCAACTTCCAGTCACAATTCAAAGTGTTGGTTATGACCTTTAAAGCCCTTCATGGCACTGGACCAGAATATCTCCGAGACCGCCTGCTGCCGCACGAATCCCAGCGACCGATTAGGTGTGGGCCTTCTCCGGGTCCCGTCAACTAAACAATGTCGGTTGGCGGGCCCCAGGGGAAGAGCCTTCTCTGTGGCGGCCCCGGCCCTCTGGAACCAACTCCCCCCGGAGATTAGAACTGCCCTCCTTGCCTTTCGTAAGCTCCTTAAGACCCACCTTTGTCGTCAGGCATGGGGGAACTGAAACATCTCCCCCGGGCATATACAATTTATGAATGGTATGTTTGTATGTATGTGTGTTTAGAAAATGGGGTCTTTTAAATATTTTTAAACAGTAATTTGGATTTGTTTTATAAATTGTTTTCACTTTGTTGTGAGCCGCCCCAAGTCTTGGTCAGGACTGGAGGTAAATGTTACCACCACTAGATGAAGCCTGAGCCTCAGCTGGTTATGTCTATCCTGATGGTGTATATAATATGTACCGTGTTAAGAGTGTCATTTTGGTTGGTGGTGTGCCCCAAGATTTTGTAAATGTAAAAAATGTGCTGTGGCTCAAAAAAGGTTGAAAATCACTGGCATAAGCCACACCCATGGTGTGGTAGTAAAATTTTTGGTAGCCCTTCACTGCTCTAACATCATCAAACATCAACATCTACAGTATCTATCCCAGGTCCTTGGAAATGACTTGATAGTCAGATAAAATTTAGGACTTCTGGCTGTGACGTCACCTCAGTGCGGTGCAGTGCGTTGTTGTTGAACCAGATAAGAGAAAATATGGAAATAAAAGAAGTTAAAATTAAAAAAGAAGAGTATAAGACACAAGTGTTCGCTGATGACATGGTGTTCATTATTACCTTATATTTCAGGACTCAAATTATTGCAGGAGATGGAGGAGTTTGGCGAAGTTGCTGTTTAAAGATAAACAAGGATAAAACAAAAATAATAACAAAAAATATCAGACAACATCATAAGGAACTGGAGAAACCATTGGGAATTCAGGTAGTCAAAAAGTCAAAATATCTATGCATTTGGATGACAGCAAAATACTCTTCAATAACACCAAGCTGTTGGAAATGTAAACATGACCAGGTGACATGCTACCACATGTGGTGGACGTGCCCAGAGACAAAAAATATTGGAGAAAGATTCAAAGGTGGATAGAAGAAATTATGGAACAAAAAATAGAACTAAAACTGGAATTATTTCTGTTAGTGATCATAAAAGGAAAGACAAATAAAAATAATCTATATCTTATACTGCATATAACAACAGCAGTTAGAATTATTTATTCCCAACATTGAAAATCAGAAACCGCCCCTTCAAGCACAATAGTAATCAAAAAGATATTAGAATGTGCTGAAATGAATAAATTAACAATGGAAATACATGTCAGAGAGAAACAGAATTTTATAAAATTTTGAACAAATGGTATTATTGGCTGGAACATAAAAGTAAAATTAATGGGTAATTATATGACAATAAAGATCAAAACAGGTAAGGATATTTGTATTTATGTATATAGATACAAAAAAACTCCAATGTGATAGGTGGATATAGTTAATTAGATGTTAGATATTAAGACAAAATTATATGTAAGACTTAGGAAATATATGATTAAATATAAGTTAAAATGATATGAAAACATAGTAGATACTTTGATTCAGTACTCTGTAAAATGGTATATGGTGTGTGGTGTTATGTTTGTAACATGTTATGTTATTTTTGAATGTGTGGTTTGTATTTAATATTGTTTTTAAAACTCTTTAATAAAGCTTTTTTTTTTTTTTTTTAAAGCCAAATCTAGTCTGACTGTGCAACAAGCCATAATAATAATGATAACTCCGGCCACTCACCCTCCCCTCCCAGTTATTCTTCATGTGGACTGAGTAGAATGTAAGGGCGATGGTGGGATGGAGACTCACTCCATATTCCAGAGTGCGAGGGAAGCCCCCCAGTACTTGTCTCTCATCTCGCCGGTGTTTTCTGGTGCTCACCTCCGTTGCTCAGGGAGATGCATGACTTTCTCTTGGCCCTGAGATGCTGGTCTGGCCTGGCTGGGGCCAATGCTCATAATGGGCTCCAGGAGGTGGAGGGGATGCTGTCTCCCCCATTGGGAAGCACACTAAATTTAAGTGTGCTATGCAGCAAGGTGACACTGTTGCTCTTGCCATCTTCATGGCCAGCTCGCTGTTCTCACAGTTTCTTCTTACGCAGCACCCTTATACTCTTAACTTTCTGACTTTGAGGTGAACATCTTCACTACTAAGCCACCATGGCTCTCCTTTAAAAAAATTACCATGAATTGGCCAAAATTAAACTGAGTTAGAAGTGATAACTATTTCACACCTGCCATTACACAATTCACAAATTTCATGAAGGGAAGAATCTTTGAAGCATCTTGGATGACTAGCAAATTCATTGTAGCATTAAATAATAATAACAATAATTTCTTAGAACAGCTAACATATTGTAACAATGCCTTTAAAACCATAAAAAAAACCCATCTGCCTGGAGATCTGCCTATCTCTGGTCTTTGGGAAGGACTTGATAGGGAAATAAAAAACACCAAATCCAATCCTAACATCTGGCTTGATATTGTGACCACCACCAACAACAACAACTTAATGAACTTTTTCAATATTTGTAATTTTGTAATTTATTAATCTAATTTTACCAAACTCTCTTTTTCTTTCTCTCTCTCTCACACACACACCCTCACACAAACATGCACACAAATACATACAGGAACTGCCTATATCTTTAGGCACTCTATTAATAATTTTTAGGTCCTTGGTTATACCTGAACTATTAAGTTTTCACCAGTGTTTGATTGTGAATCTATATGCAGTTTGTTGTTGTTCTTATCATTATCATTAGAGACTCCAAGAGTTTTGATGGATTGTAATGCATATTACAACTGTTAGCTCTTATGGTTAATTTTAAAACCAATAATTTAGTTCTGTAAGGATCTATAAGTTGCTTCTTAAACTTTGCAGGTAATAAACGGACTATTCAATATAACAAATACAGTATCTATAATTTGAGATCAAAATATACATTTTGAGGAATTTTTAAAATCATTTATGTATGAATGAATCAACTAGTAGCATATTTCACAAATGACCAGTTAGTCTATTTTAAGGAAAGTCATTCTGCTATATTTGTAAATATATTCGATATTGTGATTAATTTTCTTTGCTGAACTCTTTGAGAAAGTAGGGTATAGATTCTTCTTTTTTTATATAAGACTAGATTTTTAAAAAAGGTGCAACATTTTGTATAGATTGAGCCTCTATTAAAATAGCTTTGTCTCATTGTTATACTCAACTCTATAATTTATAAAGATATGAATATTTATTTGACATCACATGAATCAAAAATGATCCCTATTAGCTAGATTCAGAGGTTGTTGCTCTTATGCGCTGAAGTTTTTGACAAGACTGCCACCCTGTGGTTTCATGGTTAAATACTGACATTTCTTTTTTTAACACTAGCTATAGTATAGAGTTAATTAGAAATGCAAGAGAACTAATGGCACTTTTTGTAAAAAAACCAACAACTTAAACTTACTATAATATATGTATTAGCATGTCTAAATTAACAATCTAGTAATAATTATAAACTTAAAAAATATTTCAATAGCAAATTGAAAAGCTTCTCTCTCTCTCTCTCTCTCTCTCTCTCTCTCTGTGTGTGTGTGTACTTTATTTAGTCTTGATTCAGGTGACTTAATAAGTCCCTGCAGATTTCTGGGTCATATTTTTCAAAATAGTTTTGCCTTCCTAGGTTGAAGGAGAGTGACTGGTTAAAGTCACTTATCAAATGACCTTGCTTTCATTTGGAATGGGATTCATTAATTGCAGGGACTCCATTTGGACAAATCTTAAGAGGAATGACAATCTTTTGTTTTGGTAACTTCTGTTTCCAAACCTTTCTGTAATGCTTGTGTAATAATATATTAGCACAAAACAAACCTGTAGTAAATATAGACGGGCATACTGTACTCTGTTGTCAAATACCTGGTGGTAAGAACATCAGTAATTTTCTAACATTCCAGAATCACAAAATACATTATCAGATGCTATTTTTTAATACGTTAGACTACCTCTCCACCTGCCCACCAAGACATAGACACACACAAAACATTGGCTTTCTATGGACATTTATATATTTGGGTTTTGTTTCATTCTTTTAACGAAGTGCTTTTATTAGACATCTGCCTTTAATGCCCCATTTTTCCTGCTCATTTTAGATTAATGGCTTGACGGAAGCAATGGTTACATTTTCATTTTATTATCAAGTGAATGAGAATAAACGTGACTTGAAGGACTCCATTTTGGTATTAATGTTAATGGCATTTAGGATAGCTCTATGCTTTGCTATTTTGTATTTTGATAACATCTTAAATAAATTGATTAACCAGGATTTATAATGTGTTGCTTGCAATGGGGAAAAAATAAAATACTATACAATGGAGGCTCTATATCAGTTCCCTCCTTAAGTCAACAATATTATGTATAACACAAAAAACTTTCCAGTAAAACTTACTAAACTACTCCATTCTAAAGCATGAAATAGTGTATAATAGGCAGACTGCAAAAGTAGTAATTGAACCTTCATGAAATCCCCCCCCCCATTATTTAATGTTTTCCCTACTTGTTGAGATGGGATGGGCGTGGCTTGCATGTGACAGATCGGGGTCAGTATGACTCCCATGATTTAAAGCAAGACAACTGAGAAGAACCGTTGTACATACCTGAACGGTCTTCTCGATGCACTGGAAGGAGAGTCCAACATGGGGTAATTCACCAATCTTATTGGTAGAGACTGAGTTAATTTAAATATTTAAATATGAGGTAGTCACCGCCCCTCAGCAGCCCCCAATACCTCAGTTTTAAAAACGAAACCAGTTTAAGGATAACCTGTTTATTGAACAATAACCATATAACCTCATAACTGTGTAACTTGAATCCCCAAACTCCAGCGACCTGGCGAAACAACCATGCCGGGTGGGTTTGGACTCTCCTTCCAGTGCATCGAGAAGACTGTTCAGGTATGTACAACGGTTCTTCTCCACTGCATCTGGAAGGAGAGTCCAACATGGGATATGCCAAAGATTACTGCCCATGGGAGGGAAAAGGCTGAGCTACGGTCGCAGGAGTTGAACACACTTGCTGCAAAACCCGTCTCCCAAACGAAGCTTCCGCCGAAGCCGCTGGGTCCAGTTTGTAATGGCGTATAAAGGTGGTAGGAGACGCCCACGTAGCCGCCCTGCAAATGTCCTCTATGGACGCCTGAGTCCTCCAAGCCACTGAAGTGGCTGCACTTCTAGTGGAATGCGCTGTTACCCCGGTTGGTGGTACTTGAGACCGGGCTTTGTAAGCCTCCTCAATACAGTCTTTCAGCCAGCGACTGATGGATCTAGCTGACACTGCCAGACCCATTGATCGCTGACCAAAGGACACAAACAGTCGCTCAGATTTCCTGAAATGTCCAGTCCGTCTGATGTAGATTTTCAAGGCCCTCCGAACATCTACCTTGTGCCATCTCAGCTCGAGAGGGTGCTGTCCATGTGTGCAAAAGTCCGGCAACACTAACTCTTGAGCCCTATGAAACCCAGAGTTGACCTTGGGGATAAATGTAGGGTCTAACCTCAAAACTACCCGATCAGGGTGGAATACACATAAATCTGCACGCGTAGACAGGGCCGACAGCTCCGACACTCTGCGTGCCGACGTAATTGCCACTAAAAAGGCAGTCTTTAAGGAGAGCAATCGTACTGGAATAGTTCTCATCGGCTCGAAAGGAGGGGCTGTCAACGCCTTGAGTACCAGGGAAAGGTCCCACGTCGGGAATCTGTGTACTGGAGGCGCATGAGTGTTAATCGCGCCCTTAATAAAATCCCTAATCCAAGGATCTTGTGCGAGGGAGCGAGCATGGGGTACCCGGATGATGGTTGCCAGAGCAGCTAAATGCCTTTTCAAGGTATTCGGGGCTAACCCTTTCTCTATACCTGACTGTAGGAATCGTAAGATTGACACAACCGAAGCCTCCCCCGGATTAAGGTGGTGATCCAAACAAAACTTACAGAAGGCCGCCCAAGTGGCCTGGTAGAGTCTTACCATTGAAGGGCGACGTGCTGCCTGAATGGTGGATATAACCTCGTCTGGCAAGGCTTGCTGTCTCAGACCCGCCCTTTCAAGTGCCAGGCGGTCAGTTTGAACCACTGAGGGTCCGGATGGCAAACTGACCCCTGAAGCAACACTACCTCGGAGTCCGGAATCCTCCACGGGGGAGACACCGACAGGGTTACTAGGTCTGCAAACCAAGGCCGTCTCGGCCAATATGGAGCCACTAAGATCATTTCCACCCCCTCCCGAATTGTCTTGTCTAATATTCTTTGAATAAGACACGTGGGGGGAAAGGCATACAGTAACCCCTGGGGCCATGGTGACCATAGGGCGTTGACCCCTTCCGCCCCTGGCGTCGGAAACCGGGAGAAAAACCTCTGTAATTGGGTGTTTGCTGGGGTGGCGAACAGGTCCACCAATGGAAGACCAAATCGTAGCACTATCTGTTTGAAGAGTGCAGGGTCCAGCTGCCACTCCGAAGGATCCAGAGTGGACCTGCTCAGCCAGTCCGCCTGCACATTGCTTGTCCCGGCAATATGCTCCGCCGTCAGAGAGGCCAGATGAGATTCGGCCCAATCGAAGAGGTCCGTCGCTTGAGCCATGAGGCGATGAAACCTGGTACCTCCTTGATGGTTGAGGTGGGCTTTTGTGGCCACGTTGTCCGTCAGAACCAGGACATGCCTGTCCTGAACCCAGGGAGCGAAGGCCTGAAGGGCTAAGAACACCGCTCTGAGTTCGAGAACGTTGATATTGACCTGGGTTAAGTCCTCCTGAGACCACAGGCCCTGAGCTATACGAGGCCCCATATGAGCGCCCCAGCCCGACAAGCTCGCGTCTGTTGTGATGATCACACGCTCGTGGCTGCGAAGAGGAGAACCCTGGATCAAAGCTGGGGACAACCACCATGCCAGCGACTGCTTGACTGAAGCTGGGAGTCGCACCTTTCGATGGGAGTGACTCACCTTGTCCCTCTGGGCCGGAAGAAGAAACCATTGGAGGCCCCTCATATGATGGCGAGCCCAAGGCACAATCCCTATGGCTGAGACCATAGTCCCTAGTACCTTGGACAATGTCGCCAACGGTATTTGCCTTTGTCGACGAAGGCTGGTTACCAATCTCCGTATATTGAGGACCCTCTCTGGTGTTAGCGAGACCGTGTCCTCTGCGGTGTCTATGATGGAGCCGAGGTGTTGGATTGATGTGGTGGGATGAAGATGGCTCTTCTCCACGTTGACCGTGTACCCGTGCCTTTCCAGAGTTTCCCGTGTGAGCGCCAGATGGTGTTGCGCTTGGGCCATAGACTTGGACATAACGATTATGTCGTCCAAGTATGCCATAACTCTTATGGACTGGGCCCTTAGATGTGCTGTCAGAATGTCCATCAGCTTCGTAAAAGTACGGGGAGCCGAAGATAGGCCGAACGGCATGGCACGGTACTGGTAGTGGACCCCGTTGAGACAAAACCTGAGGTACCGACGATGAGCTGGCCAAACCGGAACATGCAGGTAAGCCTCTTTGAGGTCGATAGAAGTGAGAAAATCGTTGTGCCGAACAGAGGCCAAAATCGACTGCAGGGAGTGCATGCGAAATCTGCGATACCGAATGAAGGTATTCAGGAGCTTTAGGTTTAATATCATCCTGAACCCCCCCGAAGACTTCGGCACCAGGAACACAACGGAATAAAATCCCGTGCCCTTGGCATGTTCGGGCACCTTCTCTATTGCTTGTATGTTGAGAAGGTGCGTTATCTCCAGTTGAAGATGACGCCTCTTGAGTGGGTCTCGCGTTAGCGGACAGGTGACAAACCGGTTTGGCGGGGGCTGCAAGAACTCCAGGCGCAGTCCTCTTGATATTGTGGCCCTTGCCCATTTGTCGGTGGAGGTAATCCTCCAGGAGGCACTGAAGCGTTGAAGTTTGCCTCCTATGGGCTGTAAGGGAGCCAAGTCATTTTGTGCGCCTGAAGCCACGTTGGTTCCCTCTAAAAGGACGCCTTGACTGCTGGTATCCTCTGGGCCTATCCTGAAAGGCCGCTCGGTCCCCTCTAAAGGTGGGTTGGCCATACTGATTTTGGGGGTATGACCTATTAGTCTGACTAGCCGAGGAAGAGGAATCCCAACGAAAGGGCTGACGGCGAGCGTAAGGATTGGGTCTACGCTCCTGGCGCCGGTATGCTCTGGGGAGGGTCTTACGTTTGTCCTTATCCTCAATGAGGACAGGGTCCAAGGCCTCCCCAAAGAGCTTCTCCCCTTGGTATGGAGAAGATGCCAGGTTCCACTTGGACTTTAGGTCCGCTGGCCAGCTCCTCAGCCAAAGGAGGCGTCTGGATGCAAGTGACGCCGCCATCCCTCTGGCCGAAAACTTTGCGGCATGGAGAGTTGCATCCGCTGAAAACTGCGCAGCTGCCAATAATTTACTGAGGTCCTGAGGACCTTCGTCAGGAGATAGGCGGGCTTGCACCTCCTGCAACCACATTATGGAGGCCCTATTGAAAAATGAAGCTGAGGTCGCCGCCCTAAATGCCCAGCTTGCCATTTGATGGGATTTTCTTAGTAAAATTTCCGCCTTTCTATCCTCTGGTTTCAAGCTGTCGCCCGTTTCAGATGGTACCAAGGCCTTAGATATCAAAGTCATTACCGGCTGGTCTATGGGCGGGAATTCTAGCAGCTTTTCCATGTCATCATCTAAAGTATAAAACTTCCTTTCGATGACCGAAGGGCCTTGAGCTGCTGCAGGCTGCTGCCATGGGCGCTTGATGCTTTGCCTGAATATGTCCGAGGATGGCACATGATCAGTCTCAGGTTGGGGCTCCTTGAACAATACTGCCGAAGGCTTAGGGTCATCTGAGGCCTCAGTAGCCTTGGTTGGACCCGGTAAATCTGCCACCTGCTTAGCTTTATGCAGCAGAATCTTGAAAAGGGGAGCCTTAAAGAGCCCAGCTGTCACCGGAGGATCAGGAGTTGTCTCATCATCCGAAAAGTCGTATTCTCTTTCGGCCTCCTCTAGGGGTGACGGCTCCTCCATCCAGGACCCCATACCCGAGGGGGGCGGTGCAGCCCATAGGTTCCTGGGCTGTGCTGGCTGGGGGTGTTGGATATTCTGTTGCACCCCAGCTGCCATCCCTTGTGAGTAAACATCAGAAATGAGTCCCTGTAAGGCAGGGGACATCTGCTGCCAGGTATCTGGTTGCACACGCAGCCCAGCCGCAGTGGGCGTAAAGGTGGCAGAAGGGGCACTCTTCAATGAGTGGCTGGCAGACCCTGGCCTTGGTAGCTGAAGGCCAGATGGAGGAGCAGCCTGAGGCATAAATGGGTGCTGCCTCTCTGGAGACCAATCTCTCTCTGATAATGTCTCTGAGGGTCTCAAAACAGATAAGGCTGGTGGATCCCTGGCCTGCAATAAGGGAGAGACGGTTCTTGGAGCTAAGAGGGCTGCCTCCAGTTTCTGCTCCAACGCTTTAATGCGCCTCTCTGCCTCCTTGATTGAAGAAGAGGCTGTGGCCTTAGATTTTTCTTTGGACTTCCCCTTGCCTTTATCCTGAGGCAATACAATGGGGGAAGATGCTTTCTCTAAGGTTTTATCCTCCATTACTCACGGTTAACAGTTGTTCTATTATTAACAGAAGCTGCAGCACGCTGACAGATAGAACTGTCACTGAGCAAATGCACTCAAAATGGCGTTTTGGCACTTCAGAGCCTACGCCTGAGTTTGACAGGTTGGTCGCGCCCATTGATTGGGCGGAGAGCAACCTTATACCCGCCTAAACAGGGCGGGCGCGGGCATCCGTTGACTCAAAATGGCGTTCCCGCTCTTTTTTTTTTTTTTTTTTTTTTTTTTTGCCGCCCTCGCCAACACAGGGAGCTTCCAGCAATTTATGCCCCCCCCCACACAATTCACTTTTTTGAGCCAGCCGATCCAAGCGGCTTCCCCGGCTCTGCAAACGGCTTTTCGGCTTCGGCGGCAAAGGCGGCGGCGGCGGCAATCAAAAGCCGCCGAACAGCTGAGAGGCGCTGGCCCGGCGCCAATTCAAGCCGCCTTCATTCTCCGCGGCAATCCTGCAGTTCTACATCGAAATTCTGCAGTCCAAGCTTCCCAGTGAGGGGGGCGGACTCCCTCACCTTCAGCTGACAGCCGGGTATGACCACTGAGGTCGGGGACCCTAGGCTGAGGTGCTCCTCGTTAGGCATGGTACCCACGGAGGGAAGGGAAGCTCGAGGAGATTAACGGTGGGGGTGATTCTGCCCGCGGAGGGCAGAGACCCCTTAAGTTCCCTTTCAAGAGTCACTGCACCTGCAATTGGAAAGGGGAGAAAAAAAACAGAAATTAAATAATTAATTATTATTATTATTATTATTATTATTATTATTATTATTATTATTATTATTAATGCTTCCTCAGAGAAGCAAACTCAACAGTCTCTACACTAAGACTGAGTTTTTAAAACTGAGGTATTGGGGGCTGCTGAGGGGCGGTGACTACCTCATATTTAAATATTTAAATTAACTCAGTCTCTACCAATAAGATTGGTGAATTACCCCATGTTGGACTCTCCTTCCAGATGCAGTGGAGAAATACTAGTTCTCTTTTATGTGGTTAGTGTGCTACTTCTTTGTGAAATGAAATGTTTACAACTTTTTCTGAGTTGTACTTGGAAGAACTTTGCAACCAGCTGTCTACCTTATTTTTACCTATACAACATACAAGATATTGGTGGCATCTGAACGAAATATCAGCATGAAGTGTGATCCTGCTGAGAGCAATTCATAAGCAATTTTGAGGCAGAGAAGTGAATACATCCATCCTGCTCCAGTGTGTATTTCATTGACTTATAGTACTCTGCTCCAGTCTGATGGAAACATTGCTGTTCTTCAGGAAGCAAGTATTATTACGAGGTTGGTAATACTTAACTTAAATATTTGACTTAAGATCACAATTGAGCCGAACATTTATGTTGTTAAGTGAGATATTTGTTATCTCCCATTTTCCATTTCTTGCCACAGTTCATTAGGTGGATCACTGCATTTGTTAAATTAGTAAGCCAGCTGTTACGTGAATTTGGCTTCCCCACTGGCTTTGTTGTTAGAAGGTCGCAAAAGATGACCTTGGGATATTGCAACCACCATAAATATAAGTCAGTTTCCAAATGTCTGAATTTTGATCACATGGTTATGGGGATGCTGCAAGGGTCATAAGTATGAAAAATGGTCATAACTCACTTTTTCAACGTAACTTTGGTCATTGTAACTTTGAATGATCACTAAATGAACTGTTGTATCAAATAGTACCTTTATTTGTTTGGTTCATACTGGTATACCAGTGGCAAGCACAGAAGTCTCCAATCCATCACTGCTCTCAGAAATGAACTTCAGGTAGACAGTCCTCAATTTACAACTACAAGGGTTTTAAATTTTCATTGCTAATTGATGCGGCCGTAATGCACAATTAGAAATTGCAAATTTCTGCTTATATAGCTGCCATTTCATTTAAAAACAACTGTAGATGGCAAACAACAGTTATACTTAGGGGTGGGCTACTGCCCGGACCGGGGGGGGGGGGATGCAGTGGGGTAGAGAAAATGGAGCTCCACCCCAGAACACCCAATTTGTACTGAAAGATGTTGAAACAAAATGCATAAGCCACGGCCACAGTGTGGTAGTAAAAATTTTGGTAGCCCTTCACTGGTTTCCCATTACCAAAATCAGTGGTGAAATGGCGGGAAGTTACAAGTTCCAGGCAGGCGGGCAGGTAAGTGACTGCTGCAAGGTGGGGAAAGGAGAGGCTATACGTGGTGTGGAGGGATTGAGGATGAGAGGTGGGGGTGTTCAGCAGTGTGTGTGAAAGGCATCCTGTAAGTCAGGGAGGGTGTCTGGCACATAGAGGTCTTTGTGGTTTGATGTGAATGTGCAGGAGTACACAGCAATGAGACATACTCGGGAAGAGTGCAGCAGTGCACGACTGCGAAAGAGATACTGTGTGGGTTGGGAGTGTTCACACTGATGCAAGGCAGTGCACCGGAGGCACCACACAGGATTGGTTAGGGAATGTGCAAGAGTTGCCACATAGTTGGGAAGGATTCATGTGGGGTGCATTAGAAATGCCGCCTGGCTTAGGGCTCATGTAGTGGGGGTACACAAGAAGTGCTATGTGGGTCAAGGCAGAGGTATGGGAATGCAAGGCGGTGTGCAAGAGGTGCCACGTGGATTGGAGAATGTGTGAGGGGGTATATGGCACAGGTTAGGGAGTGTACATGAAGATGTGTGAGTGGCCGGCAAGGTGTAAGCACGGAGCAGCTGGGAAAGTGTGTGTAGGTGGAAGAGACTTACCCCAATGACCTTTGACCTTCACTGCCAGCCAGCGAAGTCAGAAGGGAAGATTGCAAATAGCAATCATTTTCAAGGTGCTTAGCAGCTGTAAGCATATGGATTGACCAGTGTCCAGATCAAGACCATATGACTATGGCTGGGTCTGCTGTAACTCTTGGGTCAAAACAACCATTCATTCAGCACCATTGTAACTTTGAACAGTCACTGAATCAATGGTTGTAAGTCTAGCTGTAAGCAGAAATGTCATTGTAATTATTCTCAGTTTTTACATACTTTTACTTATCTCTAACATTTGGGCTACCAGTGAATAAGTGCTTGACAGATGGCTTGACCCTCTGTGCTTGCAGTGACCCTGCCTTTAAAGGAAATGCAGTCAAGATAATGGAATGGTTGTTTAGTATTTGGGTAGGTGCATTCTGAAATCCCACATTCATCTTAGCATAATAGAACTGCAATTTGGAGCCAATATAAAGGGCTCTCTAAGCAGGAACATTTTCAGTTTGCTTGCCTGCTTCTTTATATGGAGTAATTCATCAGCATTCGTCTATGAGATAAAGAGTTTACTGTCTTTGTTTCTATGATATGGAGAAAAGAAATGTGTTAATTAAAACCCCGTTTTCAGAATTAGTTTTTAAATCACGAATAATACTTGAATTTAATTCTGCATTAGTCAGACACCATCTTAATTGTTGCATCAGTTCTAGGAACCACACAATTCAGAGGGGTTGTCCAGGTCAGAGAAGGAAATGGGGATGATCACTCAGTATAGAGATGTGAAAGGAACTGGGAATGTTTAGCTGTTAGAAGACTCCAGGTGTGATACAGAACTCTTCAAGAACCTGAAAAGATGCCATGCAGAAGAAAATCAAGACCTGTTGTCTATAATTTCAGGATGTCAGAAATGGAATAACTGTTTTATGTTACAGAAAGACAGATTCCGTATTGTATATCGCCATTCTGTGGAACATAGTAGTTCTATAGTCAAAGCAATTACTTAGAAGTGAGTTGGTTTTCTTTCATAGAATGCATCAGATAGCGATCAGAGAGTATTGTGCTGGGGATGCTTTAATTTGAATTGTTGCACTGACTTAAAGGGTTGAATTTAATGACCTTAATGTGTGTGTGTTTTGGGTGCACACACATATGGCACATGATAAATCTCTGTTGTACAATGTTGTTCTAATGTTCTTATTCTTAATTGCCAGTGGCCTTTTAAAATCATTTTGCCATACATGTGGAAAATCATTTGAATTAAATGAAACAATTATTTTGAATTAAAATAACTTACGCTCCCAATTTTCCCTATAGCTGCCATACATTGTTCTCTATTGCTTCTATGCAACATTCAGCATTTTAATGTAATTCTCACTGCATTACAGATGTTTCCCCTATTATGCTTCTTGTTTGCTTCTAAAACAGAAGACATTAAATTTACAGGGGTTTTAGAGACTTTATTTATGTATAAACAATTTAAACACTTTGCCATAAATTATCTTTGCCTGTCTCTATTCTTTGCTTAGCAGCAAATTAAAATTAATATAAAAACTCAATGAACAATTCATACATGTATAATACAAAAAAGTTTTGTACCAAAGTTCTTATTAGACTCGTTTTTTATTTTTTATTTTTTTTCCTTTTTCTTAGTGACCATAATGTGATTGTCTCAGTTTCTTGACCAAACAAACACACTAATATTTTTTTCTTTTTAAAATCTGAAACAGTGATTGTGCCTTCTGGCTGATGTATGTACAGGGTGATCTGAATTGGTGCCCATTTGCAACAGTGTTAACACAATGCCCACAGCTCTACCAGAACTGACCAACAAACTACTGAATCTAAACAGACTACACCCTGCAACTGTGTTACTGTCCACAATGGAATCTTCAAAGACAAACAGAGTATGAAATTTATCAGTAGTGATTTATAGCCACAATTTCAAATTGAACTTTACACTCTGCCCTCTTTGAATAAGTTAACCTTAGGCCAGACAAAAGCAGGGTCAGAGTGCTAGTTCGGATTTATATTCCTTAATATATTCCTGTTCCTATTTCCAGTGCTCTGTTGCTCCTGTTCTCCTTTCTTCCAGTTGCTACACACAAATCACCCCAGAAGTCATGTATTAAATGCACCTGTATTTTGCTTTTAAATGAAAAACCTCGAGAATGTTTTATCAAACAAGCAGCCTGAAGAGTAATCCTCATCAGCTGACTTAGTGGATGGTGGGTGGCCCTCTTGGATTTCTTGGACATTTGCTCACATGTGAATGGAGTGAGGTAATATAAGATGAGGCCTTCTTTTTTCAATCTTTTTTTTTTGTTTTGTTGTGAAATTATTATTATTTTTTTCTTTAGACCCACAACAAGTGGGTAATATTTATGGGGTACTTTTGAACTTAAGTGACTTAAAAGTGTTCAGTCTGGCTTTAGTCCACTTCAGGATGTAGTTCTTAATCCCTTGAACAGCAGCATTTGACTCAAAAAATGTGAGCTCTCTTGCCACTCCTTATCCCAAAGCAGCTCAGCCGAGTGCCCCCGGTGGTCTTCATCTCCTTAGGAGAGGAGATAAAAGTTGTAACTACTGATTCATCCAGGCAAGGATGACAGCAGATTAATTGGTTACCTCTTTCCCATTTCATTCTGTCTTAAGAACTGGATGTTGCTGCTACTGTCTGCCAGCTCTGGATACTGCTCTACTGGGAGCACATAGTATCCTTCATACCCTTGGACTCGCCCTGTGCTCAAAAGCTGCTGCTTTTCTCCTTCAGTCCACAAGCGGCTCCCCTCTTTGCCATCCCGTGCCTTCTGTTGCTCTTTGGCCCAGGCTGACCCCAAAGCCCGTTGCCGAGC
This sequence comes from Erythrolamprus reginae, assembly GCF_031021105.1. NCBI lineage: Eukaryota > Metazoa > Chordata > Lepidosauria > Squamata > Dipsadidae > Erythrolamprus > Erythrolamprus reginae. The sequence goes on from NC_091951.1 coordinate 129,982,008, forward strand.
TTGGTCCAGAACTCTAGCCTTTTCTTCATCCAGAGTGTCTGGGGTCAGACCGTAACGTATGTTAATCAATAAGGTGGAATGCTGGAATTCAACATTGGTAAACCTTCGAGTCCTTCCATTGATTAAGAGGGTTGGCTGGGACACTGTAACATTGACTCCACTATCCAATACTTTGCGTCCACTTGTCATGGCCAGGGTGACAAGATCACCATCAGAGGAGCCAATTTTGACGAAATAATGGGTGTCTTTCCCCTCAATGCTATAGTGCATTTTGTCCAAGTAGTAAGCGTTATTAAGCACTGAAGCAATTTTTCGGCTGTCTTCCGTTGCAGTGCTGGAAATGCCAGTGGTTACTTTGCCTTCCTTCACAGCAAACATGATCCCCTTACCTATAATCGGAGTAGTGGTTGCAAACCAGTGACCTGCTTTCTCTCTACGACTGGCATGTAATTTTTTTGATATGACTTGTCCCTCAAGGGCCATGAAGGCTTGGTTGTGCCTCTCTGTTGTTTGCTGTACGCCGGTAATTAACTAAAAAAAAAAAAGATGGAAAAGACATTAATGATAAATACAGACATGATGATTCTGCAGCACTGTTGTTGCCCCTTACTGTTCTAATATAAAGATACAAACATTGTCTGCTATTAAGAGGTGAAATGCTATAGGAGCATTTTATTGGGGGAGTTGATCTGACCTAGGCATCACAAAATCCCAAAACAGACTCCTTGTCCCAACCCTCCCCCCCCTTTTATTTGGCTAATGTGAAGTCTTAGCATTCACATCCAGCAAAGTACCGACAGTCTTTCAAGAGTAAGTTGCAAACACAGACTTTCTCAGTCTTTGGATAGTTGCCAGGCTGATAGCTTATTGACGCAGTGCTGAACAAGGAAATACTTGGCAAGGAGTCTCTGCGAGGCACAACTCAGATAAGGCAATCTTCACAAGAATAATGAACTAATTGCCTCCTATTTATTTCCTATGGAAGTGACCATTCAGTGTTTTCTTGTCCTTTTATTCTGGAGTTGACCTCTGTTCCCCTTTCCTGATAGATCTGTGCATGTGCACCTCGGGAACCAGCTCTAGCTGTTCCCACTCCAAAGGTAGCGGATAACTGTTGGACGGCCCTGGCCCCATCTCTGCCTCTGACACAGAGCACTCATCAGAGCCTTCCCCAGACTTCAGACTGGCCCATGTCCCTCCCCAACCTCCTCATTGTCTGAGTCTGCTGCCAGCTCTACTGGCCACTGGCAGGCTATAACAGGGGTAGCTCCTTAATCATAGCTTAGGTAATATTTCAAATGTAAATATGAAACAATAATATGCTGGAATTTTAAACAAAAGTCACAATAAAAATCTGTCCAGCTGATTCAATCCAATCCATTAGTGTTTTACTAATTTTACTCTTATCAGCTTATCAGCTGTGCTTTTCATCATTAACTTTACTAAACAATAGGGGCAGGCAAAGCATTCAAATATCCCTTTCACAAAAAGCACTGGCACAACCAGTGCATTCTTCTAATTCTCCTGATGTTAAGGAATGTATATAAGAGAGCAATAGCTCTTAGACTTATATTTATTCATTTATTTTATTTTATTAATTGGATTTGTGGTTTACAGCCCTCTGTAAGCATTTTACAGAGTTAGCATGTTGCCCCCAAAAATCTGGGTCCTCATTTTATCCACCTTGGAAGAATGGAAGGCGGAGTCAACCTGGTGAGATGCGAACTGCCAAACTGCAGGCAGTAGGCAGCCAGCAGAAGTAGTGTTGCAGTCTAACCACTGAGCCAACACGGCTCCTGGTGCTATCATATCTTAAACTGTGATTAAATTCTACAACATTTTAAAAAAGTATGTGAAAATTGCAAAGCATGTCTAGATTGCAACCCCAAAATGTAACACTAAAGTAAATTATGTAACTGCAGAAAGTCACTGCTTACCTGACCATGTTCACATGCCTGCGATTCCGATAATTCATAAGCAGGTGGTACGAAGTACATTTTTGCTCTTGGGAAACCAGGTATAATGTTGCTAAGTTGAAAGCCAAACATCACTAGCCAGCTTTTCACATCTAAGAATTAAAATAAGCACATTTAGGAAAGGTGAAGATAGCTGGTACACAGTACTAGAATAGTATCTGGGCTTACTTATTAAAAGCAGGATGAGATCTGAAACATTTTTCTTGACAATTTGGATAATATAAATGTTCCAAAAGTCAAATGATAGATACTGCATCGTTGCTATAAAGAAGCAAGGACATTCGTAGAAAAAGCTTTTCTACGTTTCCGCAATTAAAATGCTTAGAATGCTTTTTACTAGAAAATTATCATAAAGGAAAGAAAAAGTATGCTATAGCTAGCACCCCCACCATGAAATATCTATGTATCTATGGTGCACTACAGGTAGTCCTTGACTTACGATCACAATTGAGCACAAAATTTCTGTTGCTAAGTGAAAGTTTGTTAACTGAATTTTGTTCCATTTTATGACTGTTATTGCCATAGTTATGTGAATTACTGCAGTTATTAAATTAGGAACATGGTTGTTAAATGAATCTGGTTTCCCCATTGTCTTTGCTTGTCAGAAGTTCACAAAAGATTGGGGCTAAGGTTATGACCTTATATTGCACCCATCATAAATATGAGTCGGTTGCCAAGTTTCTGAATTTTGATCATATGATTTTGGTGATACTATAACCGTAGTGTGAAAAATGGTCGTAGGTCACCTTTTTCAGTGCCATTGTAACTTCAAACGGTCACTAAATTAACTGTTGTTAAATCAAGGACTACCTGAATTACCTTCCAATTTTTTTTAAAAAAAAATAGCTATTCAAATAGGAGATAAAAGGAAGGAGAGCAAGTTTCAGGATTCTTGTTCTGATTTGCAAAAGGTAAGGAACAATTTCCTTTCTTGGTAAAAGGGTGTCAGGTATCACTAGGGCTGGGTGTGGAAGACCATGGCAAAAGGAGAAGAAAAAGCAATAAGGCAAGTTTAATAATTTAGGATCCAGAAAACAGTAATTTTATGGATAGCTGTTTGTTAGAAAAACATGTTGATCAACTAACTATCCAAGTTTGATTTTCTCTGGCTGTTTGGACCTTCAGTTTCCATAACTTTCAGCCAGGATGGTCAAAATGGATGTTAAGTATAGTTTCTTCTTCTTTGGGAAAGCATCAGTTAAAAACTTCTGTTGGATAGATGTTTTAATCTTTTTCATTCCAGCCATTTTTACACAATATTTCTATTGTGGCTGCCTCCTTAGATACTGGTAGAATGTGATTCAAAGGCTTCTGGGATGGATGGGTGACATCCATCCATAGATAGATAGACGGATGGATGGATGGATGGATGGATGGATGAATGGGTGACATCCATCCGTCTATCTATCTATCTATCTATCTATCTATCTATCTATCTATCTATCTATCTATCTATCTATCCTTTCTTAGAGGATTATATCCTAGACATAATGGATGATATTAAAGATTTCCCTGACTCTAATAATTTATGTCTTAACTTTCTTGCAGCCTTTGCCTTGTAAGGCAGAAAATTAACCTCTAGGCTACAGTATCCAATCCCTTCAGCTCTGTACCAGGGAAGGGTTACATGTTTTTTGTGTCATGTACCACATTCTGTTCAGAAAAAGTTTTTATTGACTAGCTGTTGATTTCTTTTCTTTGGAGGCACTCGTAAATAACTTAGCACTAAGTGGCAAATTAATACCAACAGAGTAGAATATTTATGCGACATGTGGAAGGAAACATTATTTTACATCTTAAGAAAGCCTTCCCCATTTTGGCATGACAGCTGGCATTGGGAAATTAGTGTCCATATGTATTCATATTAAAGTAAAAGAGTATTATCTATTTATAAATAATTAAAATGGAAACGGTTTCAATAAATTATTCACTCTTGCAAAATTTCGGATGGAAATATGTTAGATCTCAGATATGAGCTTGTAAAGCAAAATTAGGCTATTTTAAACTTGTTTAACTATGTTTAGTGGACTTAGGTTAATTGAGTATATCTAGTTTAATGAAAAGAAGGACTAAAGGTGATATGATAGCAATGTTCCAATATCTAAGGGGATTCAACAAGGGGACAACCTATTTTCCAAGGCTCCTGTAGACAAAATGCTATGGATGAAAATTAATCAAGGAGAAAATCAACCTAGACCTTAGGAGAAATTTTCTGACAGTTAATCAATGAAACAATTTGCTTCCAGAATTTGTGGGTGCTGCAACACTGGAGATTTTAAAGAAGATATTGGACAACCATTTGTGGTATAGGGGTTCCTGCTTGACCAGTGGGTTGGAGTAGAAGACCTCTAAGGTTCCTCCCAACTCTGTTGACCAATTTTTGGATAGGGAAATACCTATACCTAAAAGGATTTCTAGTCTCTGGACTACGCAATAGCTATACTGGCCTTGAGTGAATTTTAATGGAGATCAAAGGCACCCTTTTCCTTACCAATACTAATTCTTATTGGCTTGATTTGATCCCTGTTCTGCCTTAGGATGTGAATAAATTTCATTCCTGTTACAGTCACTCTATTATTAGAAGCCTGGTTGGTTTCTCTTTCAAGGATTTGGAACCTTAATAACATAGTAACATAAAAACTCTTTTTTTACCCTTGATACGACATACATGTTTATAGGACTTCTGTAATCATACAATATTTATCCGTTAAGGTAATTTGAAGACCACTGAAATGGGGACAGTGTTCCTCTTGTTGGATACATCATCTCCATCCAACCAAATTATTTTCTTCAGAGTGCAGAATAAAGGAGGCTTCAATCAGTATTCTACTTTATTCTGCTTCTATGTACATAAAAGGGGCTATGGCTGAAATGAGCAAAGGCCTTTTCCTTTGAGATTCTCCATACTTATTGCGCAGTATTGTTTCCCGAAGCCCTGGAAATTTTTGTGCCTTTTAATAGAAATCTAGATAATACAGATGGTTGATATTAAGTCCTTTGCCCTTTCCCTCCCTCTTGCCCATTGTTCATCTTTCTGTCCCTGCTATGCCTGCCTTTTGTCCTGTTTTGTCAGTCACTGGTTTTGATGTTTACTGATGTTCAATAAATAAATATCAAGCTATACTTTCTCTGGCTGAACTGAATAGTATGCTTGCTTGCTGTGACCTGGCTTTAGAGATTTGATTTTGATTTCAGTTTATGATTAAAAACTAAACTGGAAATTACCCACAGTTATTTTAGAATAGTCTCTCTATATTATTTTCGAATAGTATGTGTGTGTGTATGTTTGTGTGTGTGTATGCACACCCACACCCACATGCATACAGTGATGGGCTACCAAAATTTTTACTACAACACTGTGGGCGTGGCTTATGCATTTTGTTTCAACATCTTTCAGTGCAAATTGGGTGGAGCTCCATTTTCGCTACCCCACTGCATCCCCCTCTGTCCGGACAGTAGCCCACTTCTGATTATCTACTATATAAAGTGTATGTACACACATGCACACAGAGCTCTTCTAAAATTATACACATTCAACCTCATTTACTGTGACAGAAAAAACATACCCAGAGCCCAGAAGGGGGGGGGAAAAAAAATCAAAATTTTGCTACCGGTACTGTGTTCCTAACCGTACCCGTAGGAGCCCATCACTGCATAAATACATACTTATCTCCAAATAAGAGAGCTATGTTATGCAAACATCATTTTATTTTACTTTTATTATTGAATTCAAATCTTTGAGTTACCCAGAGAAAAAGAATTACTTTGCTTCTGCACCTTCTATTAAACTTAAGTCGCTGCCCTGAGTCCACTTGGAGAAGGGCGGTCTATAAATCTAATTAAATAAATAAACACTGTATCAGCTCTGACCACTTTCCCTGCTCTCTTCTTTCTCAATTGGGGAAAGAAAATCAACTCTTACTCAGAACACTACAACTTATCATTAATACAAACCACTGGCTGACAAACATTGAATTATATTCTTAGCGTATGAGTCATCTCAAAGCATTGCGAAATCCCGCTGAATTAAATGGCTGTATATAACAGAAGAAGCAATGGGGATGTGTGTGCAAATTGTTGCAAAGTATGTTTATAAAATCTCCTCACATTTTACATCAGTAAGGTTAATTCACATTCAGAAAGTGTGATTCTTCTGCTCAATCCAAAACAGTTATTAATACATGGATTTATTTAATGCATATCTAATCCTTGTGTATTTCTTTTAAAAAATACATATAATCATGTGCGCTTAAGTCTGGTTGATCTTAAACCCACAGGACTGGATGCATGATTATATTACCATTGTTCAAAACCATAGGAGTTGGCTCATTAACCAGTGCAATCTTCTTCCTATCCTGCTCAAAATGAAGAATTTTGAGTTTGTACTTGACATTACATGAGTTTCCTAAGAGCAAAATAGCATTCTTACACTTTTTTTTACAATGTTCCTTAGATTTCCAGACTTAATTATTTCTCACCTGTCACATAGTTCTTTAAATCCAGTTCATTGCTGAGAGGATTGTTGCTCTTGAACATATACAAGTTGAATGGGCCAGGTTCCTTACCAACATTTTTCCACATTGTATAATCAGGAGAGGTCCAACGTCCAGCCAAAACATCATAATCTCTTTGAGTAAAGTGGACCAGTTTTGTTAAGGGATCATATAGCCCTCCATGAAATCCAATGACTATTTGGAAGTCAGGATTAGAATCGTGATAGATCTCCCCATAGGCTGTGTATTGCAGTTGTTTGATCATTAGACCGTTGATACTGAAAACTGCCAGTGGTGTACCCGTATTATCCGAGGCAACATAATATTCTTCTCCACTGCTGCTTTCCATTGCAAAAAGATGACCTTGCAGATCATAGTACAGAGAGGTAATTTCTGAATTTGAGTGGTTATACACATGTGTTATCCTAGTTGGGTTGTGAAGATCAGCATAAAAATATTGAAGGTGATGTCCCAGGTTAGTTTTGTAAGAAGCTCGTCTTCCTAATCCATCATAACGGTATTGAACACTCCATCCATTTGCTTTATTATAAGCTCTTGTTAAGAGGCCCTTGGAATTGTACTCAAATGTGTCAGAACCTCTTTGACACAAAAAACCATCATCATCAATCTTATACTGCATATCACCTAGTCGCGTAATTCTATCTCTTAGATCATAGCGCAGTGGCATCAATCGGATACTGTTCCCAGGATTCAAGAGATGCAAGTTGCCATTTAGATCATAACTGTAACGCCAGTTTGGTCTGTCATTGACTGCCACACTCTGGAGCTGCCCATCTCCATCATAATCATACGTATATTTAGTTGTATTGGCATAAGGCCCCAGCTTTAATTCTCTCTTAGTAACCCTTCCCATACTGTCATATTGCACTGTCATCCAGTACATGAGTGACCGGAACATTTCATACTGAACTTCTTTAATCCGTCCGTGTGTATCAAAATGTTTGCTCAGTGTCATTACAGCCGTAGTGATTATTTGATTTATATCATAATAGATTACCCCAAATTTGCCAAAGTGCTCTACTTTGCCTGAGATTTCATCATAACGATAGAGGTCAACTGGAAGAGGGATCTCACTTATTATAGGCTTGATGCTAGCTATTCGAAAACTATTATCATGATAGGTATAATCAAACCTAGCATTGACCATACCTTCTTCAGAGAATCTGTAAATCTGTTTGTCAACCAGAGGGCCAATTTTACGATAGCGGATAGTGCAAGAAAAGCCCCCGCTCTGTAGGTTAACCATCTTCAGAACTCCAGTAGTTTCGTCATATCCAAAATTCACTGCTGTGCAGTCATATGCAATCTCCGACAACTTGGACAACTTCCCGTATTTGTAGAAAACTTGCCGACCAGTTCCTAAAAAAGATGTTTTCAAAATCCTTCCATCATCGCTGTAATCAAAAATCACTGAAGCATTACTTTCAGGTGGGTTATAAATATTTCGAATATAGCCGATTGAGGTGTGAGTGCTCATGCTGTGTCGAGCTATACTTGGCATAGTGACAGCATGCAGCCGATCTGAAGAGTCATATTCAAAGATGTACTGCCGCTGGCTTTGAAGAAGTAGCACCATAGACTATTGAAAAAAACAAAGTCATATTTTATGTTTGGGTTTTTTTTATCAAAAATATATCAGATTGGTATCACAATACAACACAAACCATTAAGGATTCCTTCTTATACATGACAGTTACAACTACTGATGCTATAAACATTTTAATGCATATAGCTACTAATTTATTTGGCAGGACAGAAAAAAACAAAAAATTGACACACAACTGCAAAATAAATACGAGTGCATTCTGTTCTATTTATGCCATTAGGCTTGTAAAAAAAACATTAAACTCCATATTTACTTCATTTCCACAGGTTATCATTTAGAAGCACTATACTATGTTGTAGGCTTCTATGATATTACACTAAAGAATGCCACAATATTAAGCACACCTGTAAGAGTGCTTTGAATTAACTATGTATTTTTTTTTAACAAGAAAGAGACTTTTTGCAATTTCTGGCAAAGGCACACATAGAACCTGAACAGTTTGATCATGCAATGTGTTATCTCAATAAAATTTAATTAGTAAAGCTCATACGTAACAGTTATTGCCTGTTGGCACAATAAATCTGATTGGGGCAAACTATTCTTAAAATTGGATTTCTTGCAGTTCTTATAAGAAAGCTGGTTCTTATAAGAGTTGACATCACTTCATTTTCAAACAGACTCAAATAATTTGTATTCAAAGGTTTTCAATTAGAGTTTTTCAGCTTATGTAATTATTTAATGATGTCTGCCTGCATATCTACGAGGGTTGCCCAGAAAACAATGCACCACTTTTTTTCCCCTCAGCCTACAGCAGTGTTTCCCAACCTTTTTTGAGCCGCGGCACATTATTCATATTTTCAAAATCCTGGGGAACATTGAAAGGGGGGGCGGGGGGCGGGCGGGCTAAAGAAAAGTTTGGACAAAAAACCCCTCTCTCTTCCTCCCTTTCGCTCTATTTCTCCCTCTTTTTCTCTTTTCCTTCCTTCCCTTCTTTCTCTCTCTTCATCCCTCTTTCTTTCTTTCTTCCTCTCTTTCTCTCTCCCTCCTTCCCTTCCTCTATGTCTTTCTCTCTTCCTTGCTCTCTCTCTCTCTCTCTGTCTCTCTTGCTATCTCTTTCTTGCTTTTTTCTCTCTTTCTTGCTCTCTCTCTCTCTTTCACTGTCTCTTGCTATATGTCTCTTTCTTTATCTTTGCCTCTCTTGCTATCTCTCTTTCTTTCTCTCTTTCTCTCTTTCTCTCTCTCTCTGTCTCTCTTGCTATGTCTCTCTTTCTTTCTCTTTCTCTCTCTCTCTGCCTCTCTTGCTAAGTCTCTCTCTCTTGCTATGTCTCTCTTTCTTTTTCTCTCTCTCTGCCTCTCATGCTATGTCTCTCTTTCTCTCTCTCTTTCTCTGCCTCTCTTGCTGTCTCTCTTTCTCACTCTGTCTCTTTCTCTGCCTCTCTTGCTATGTCTCTCTTTCTCTCTCTCTCTCTGCCTCTCTTATATGTCTCTATTTCTTTCTTTTTCTCTCTCTCTCAGCTGACTGCAAGCAGGAGCCCTGACGGCGGCAGCTGGACGTGCTGCTGGACGCCGTGTATGCCAGGCCCGCAGCGCCAGCATGTACGGTGTCCAGCAGCACGTCCAACCGCCACCGTCAGGGCTCCCGCTTGCAGTCAGCTGAGAGAGAGAGAGCTCCCTCTCGCTGCCGCCATCTCCCCGTGACTGCCTGCGGCCACTGCAGCCACCCCCCCCACCGCCCCCACCGCCAGTGCCCTCCCGCCCGGCCCCAAAGGACACTTGCCGCCGACGCCAGGGAAGCTCCAGCTGGGCGGGGCGCTGCCAGTGCCTCCAACCTGGGGCTCCCACTCGCAGCTGCCCCCCGGCTACTGCCTAATGCCGCGGTTTCTGGCGCTCTCCTGCTGGGCCCCAAAGAAGGAAGGCGGAAAAAGGCACGAAGAATAAAGCTCTCCTTCTTCCTGCCTTCCTTCTTTGGGGCCCAGCAGGAGAGCGCCGAAAACCGCGGCATTGAGCAGGAGCCGGGGGATAGCTGCGAGCGGGAGCTCCAGGTCGGCACCGGCACCGCCCCGCCCAGCTGGAGCTTCCCTAGGAGCTTCGCGGCACATCTGACAGTGTCTCGCGGCACACTAGTGTGCCGCGGCACACCGGTTGCGAAACGCTGGCCTACAGTAATGGTACGAATGTGAAACTTCAGATGTACATTATTTGCATTGTCAGGAGTGCATGTGTAAATTTTGCATTTCTTCAGACAGACAACGTAGCTGCAGCAGTGTTTCAAAATGGCAACTGTAAGAGATGTACGTTACAAGCAGCGTGTCGCCACTGAATTTCTCACTGCAGAGAAAGAAACTGTTGGGAGCATTCACAAATGTTTGTGTACAGTTTATGGAGAATCTGCAGTCAACAAAATTACAGTTGGTCGTTGGGCACAGAGAGGGAGGCCATTAGAAGATGGTTTGGCAGAACTCCAAGATTTGCAGACCAGAACAAAGAGTGGTACTGACAGGGCATACACGCCCTTGTGTCTCGCTGGAGGAAGACCATAGAACGGGATGGAGATTATGTGGAAAAATAGAGAGTGTAAAAGAAGCATCATTCTTTCTTGTGTGTAAGTTTCACTGTGTTCAATAAATAATTGTTGAAGGAAAAAAATGTGGTGCATTCCTTTCTGGGCGACCCTCATATCTAAAATAATCTACAATCAAACAATTCTAAGTTATTGTTTTATTTCCACCAATGAATGTGTTGCTGAGTTCTCCAGAACAGGCAAAAAATAGGAGCCGAAGGAGAAACAAGTAAGTTTTAAAAAACAGGACAGGCACAAGGTCTGTTATTTAAATTTAGTCCTAAGATTAAAGAGATAATGCATTAATCAGTACTTGTATGTGCTAGCATCAGCTTATATAGTATCTAACATTCAGGAATGAATACGCTCAGGAGCAGATTCCCATTCCTGCCACTACCAGTGCACTGTGCCTGCAGCTTTGGTTATCTTGCATGTGTATACGCACATCCCAGTGTGTTTTTGCCTCTGCACATGTACATAAGCAAAAAATCACCGAAATCTCTCAAGTGCACACTTCCCCCCATGGGATTTTGCTTCCTGCGCATGTGCAGAAGCAAAAACAGGCTGGCACACACACGCACGCACACAAGATAATTGAACCTGCGCACACAGCGCAACAATCTTTCAGTCTTTGGAGTCTTCGGAGAGGGGCGGCATACAAATCAAATCAAATCAATACATACATACATACATACATACATACATACATACATACATACATACATAAATACATAAATAAATTTGCTACCGGTGCACCATCCTTTAACGTACCGGTAGCAACCCACTACAGTAGTACCTCTAGATACGAGCTGCTCCACATGCGAGTATTCTAAGTTACGAGCTGCAACGCGAGCGAAATTTCTGTTCGACATCCAAGCTCAAATTCGGGATATGAGCCGAGCTTCCACTAGGTGGCGCAAGAATCTCCTTGCTTCCAGTTATCTCGGCGCGAAAAACAAAGTCTAAAGGCATTCGTTCGAGATGCGAGCTGATCGACTTACGAGCTCGGGTCTGGAACGAATTAAACTCCTATGTCAAGGTACCACTGTACTGAATACGCTGCTTCAATTCTTAAAATACAAAGGCACCTCAGTTATGATTTTTGAATTGTTTGATGTACAGATATGTGTGCCAGAATCAGTAAATCCCAAACTTCAGTTAATGCAGGACTGTAGGCCGTAGCAACAATTACCTACTTTTTCTAAGTATGTATAACTCCACACTTTTCCATCAGCGAACATGCGTGTAATTATCCTGCCTTGTTTGTCAATTTCGGTTCTTTCACTCATGGCACCACGCTGAAGCCCAGCCAACCGTCCATTTGAAAAATAAGAGACATTCACAGCAGCAAGTCCACTGCTGGGCAGCCAGAGGAAAGGGCGTCCAAGCTGATCATAAATAATACGCAGTGTAAACTTCCGGTGATCATCGTATATTTTCTCTGTACGAATGTTCCGATCATAATCAATCGATAGCAGATTTCTTCCATGGACCTAATTAAAGCAAAATTATTAACATTAATTTACTGCTATACTGTGACATAGGTTTGCCATCACAGAAATATACTGTACAATGCAACAAAACAAGCAATTAATACTGAAGAATTTGTATTTCATGTAAATATGCAAATACAGTTTTTAATATAAAGGTAAGAACTAGTAGATACATTTATTAATATAAATGTGCGTATCTATTTGAAGTTAAATCTTTAATCAGTACAATAAAGTAAAAACACTGAGTAAAATCAGACCACAGAAATATGAGAACATAACACTGCCCCCACCCTCCTTGCCTTTCGTAAACAACTTAAAACCCACCTCTGCTGCCAGGCATGGGGGAATTGAGATCCTCTTTCCCCCTAGGCCTTTACAATTCTATGCATGGTATGTATGTATGTATGTTTGGTTTTTATATTAATGGATTTTTAATCATTTCTAATACCAAATTACTATTGTACACTGTTTTATTGTCGCTGTTAGCCACCCCGAGTCTCCGGAGAGGAGCGGCATACAAATCCAATAAATAAATAAATCAGGGAATTTATAAGTCTTTGAATTCTAGTTATGAATATTGTGGAACCACTGCTAAAAAAAACCCTTTTTGCAGAATTCATAATCTATGTGAAATGTCTTAACTGCCGATTATAAACTAAGGTGGGTGAATCCTTGAAAAAGACAACTTAAAAATTTCATCCTAGTGAGGTTGCTAATTTTTTGAAAACATGCATTATGGTACACATATTAATAAATGATAGTTTAAATTTCCAAACCAATAAGACTTTTTTTTCTGACCCAAGCCGGAAAAAATTCAAAGATCTAAATAGGATTGAATTCTCAACAATGAATTTTCAGAAGAATTAGCTCCAACTATAGAAGAAACTAGTGAGTAAAGGCAATTAGCTGACAATATGCAAAAGAAAAGGACTTCATAATCACTTCCATTAATGGTTAGGGATTTTTCAGAATGCATTTTCTAGCTTGCTCTTAAATAACCAGTTATTTAAAACCAGAGATAATGGAAGTGAATTCTTATTTGGAATTTCTGACAACTAAATATTTAGGTGCTGAAGAAAGATGATTCAGTAGAACTTATCTCTTTATAGAGAAGGTGAGAGCTAAAATTAGATGTTTCACAAGTGAAACTCAAGAGAACAATGTTATATCCAATTTGAAGTGTCATGTGTCATATTGATAAGGAACAGATGTATATTTTCTAGTGAATTAATAGTCTGGGGAATAATTTCCTCACCAATTTTATCTGTGACGATTCTGTAAATATTACAAGCTTGGCTTCCTCCATGGATGCTACCAAGTTATTAAATGTTTTTTTTTAAAAAAAAGAATAAGTCCACAATTTTCTATTTTAATGAGTAGTTCCATTTCCTATGGAAAGAAACTCCATTCAAACATGACTTTGCTTTCATATTTGAATTAATTTGAATACTTTTATCCATGACCAAAGAGATCTATTTTTAAAAGATTATTTTTGCTGCCTGACTTGTTTAATGAAGTACAGCTGTTGAAACCACTGTTACATGAAGTCTTTGGCATTTTAAAAGAAATCATTTAAATGGTGAACATCCTGATTCTCAACATTATTTAGAGAATGTTGGGGAACATGGCACTGAATTTACATTTATATTGTAGCTATTGTTAACCATATTAATCCCAAATCTATAGTTTCTATATCCAGGGGACTCCATATAATGCATACCTGATCTGAATTTTCCTCCTTACACTTAAAATCACAACTACATCTGAAATAAATGATTTCACAGTATGATAAGAAAATTAAATATTAATCAAAAACTTTTATATAATTTGAATATAACAATTTATAAAACATATCTGTATAAAGAAGAGCAACAAAGATGAATAGGGAACTGGAGGAACTTGGTATGTCTAGTTTAATGAAAATAAGGACTAGGGGAGACATGATAGCTAGGGGATCTTTGCACCAATTGCGACCCTACTTGGATCAGAAGGCTCTTCTCATGGTCACTCATGTCCTTATCACCTCATGGTTAGATTATTGCAATACGCTCTACATGGGGCTACCCTTGAAGACCATTCAGAGACTACAGTAGGTTCACAATGAAGCCACAGGAAATGTTGTGGGTGCACCTAGGTACCGAGTCTACGGAGAGGGGTGGCATACAAATTTAATAAATAATAATAATAAAATAATAATAATAATAATACACCAATTCTTCGCAGACTGCACTGCTCCAGATTGGTCTCCTGCACAATTCAATGTGTTGGCCATTACCTTTAAAGCCCTAAATGGCTTAGGGCAAGACTATCTTCGAGTCCGTCTTCTACCACATAGCTCTCAGTGACCAGTAAGAGTCCACAGAGTTGGCCTTCTCCAGGTCCCGTCAGCTAAACAGTGTTGGTTGGCGGGTCCATGGGGGAGGGCCTTTCTGTAGCAGCTCCGACTCTCTGGAATCAGCTATCTTCTGAGATCTGGACTACCCCCACCCTACTGGCTTTCTGGAAAGTTGTAAAATCTGGTTTTTCTGGCAGGCCTGGGGCTGTTGATCTGATGGTGCACCATCGAGATCCAGCCATAAATGGTATGTATGACTTTTTTTAAACTATTGGATTTAAATTGTTTTTAAATTGTTTTTAGAGGTGTTAATATTATTTTTATGTTTTAATCCTGATTGTGAGCCGTCTAGACTCCCTAGGGAGATGGGTGGCATACAAATTGAATAAATGAATGAATGAATGAATGAATGAATGAATGAATGAATGAATGAATGAATGAATGATAGCAGTGTTCAAATATCTCAGGGAGCCACCAAAGAGGGAGTGAAGCTATCTTCCAATGCATCTGAGGTATGATAAGAAGCAATGGGTGGAAAATAATCAAGGAGAGAAGCAACCTAGAACTAAGGAGAAATTTCCTGACAGCTAGAACAATTAATCAGTGGAACAACTGACTTCAGAAGTTGTGTATGCTCCAACACTGGAAATTTTAAAGAAAATGTTAGATAACCATTTATCTGAAGTGGTGTAGGGATTCCTGCCTAAGCAGGGGTTCTATTCTATATGCCCTCAGTAATAATATCCGCCCCCCCCAGAAGAGATCAAAGTGGCTCCCACCCTCATGACATTCATGAAGCTACTGAAGAGTTGGCTATTCTCCCAGGTCTTGGGCACGGTAAAGAATGAAACCCCATTCAATGTTTTTTCCCTGGTGTCTTGTCTTTGGCTACTCAGGATTTCTCTCTTTTATTTTACTCCTTCTATTTTTTAAATTGTAAGCCATCCAGAGTCATTAGGAGTCTGGCAGCTTCTAAACTGTGCAAGCAAGCAAACAAATAAGCTTCTACTTCCTGTACTGCGTTTTATTAATTGTCTTGCACCTAACCTCTATCTAGAGTGCCAGTTTTACTCACTACTGCCTGTTAATTGGTAGAAATCTTCCTTGAATCTTATTGTGAACACTTTAATTGCCGAAAATGTGTTTATCCTGCTCACCTGGGATGGCCCTTATTTTTTAACCTCTTTCCCACAAACTTAACATAGGATATTGTAAGATTACTGCAAGTCTTCCCAATCCTTTTTTTGGCAGATCAACTATTACAAAACAAATTAAATCTACACAAATCCTTGTTAACCTCCTACCTAAATTTTCCAATACATTAAAAAAACTATAAAACATTAAAAAAAATGGACATGTTCACCAGGATGCCATGTCTACTCCGCTGGTGACTATTAGGAAATTCTCATCTTTACATGGTTAGAATCAGCACACAAATACTGTATATCAAACAAATAAAACAAAACCCAAAGTATTCCCCAAGTGCACCAAAAGCTAAACAGCCAATTTTGCATAGTGGTTAATACATCAGGCTAGAAACTGAGTGGCCTTTAAACCTTAGGCTTCTACAGATGATCTTAGGTCAGTCATTCTCTCAGTCCTATGAAAGAGGCACTTTCCAAATCTTACCAAGAAAGGCAGGAGTCAAGAGTGACTTAAAGGTAGGCACACAGAGAGCATGCATCAACTACAGCTCATATTTGTCATATTTGTATTGGATTAATTAATTAATTTTTTCTATGCCAAATGGATGTAAGGCTTCTTTTCCCCTTGTACAGAGGTACCTCTACCTACAAACACCTCTACTTACAAACTTTTCTAGATAAGAACCAGGTGTTCAAGATTTTTTTGCCTCTTCTCAAAAACCATTTTCTACTTACAAACCTGAGCCTCCGAAACTGTAAGTGGAAAAGGCAGGAAGAAACCTCTGTGGGGCCTCTCTAAGAATCTCCTGAGAGGAAAGAGGGCCGGAAAAGGTGAGGAGAAGCCTCCGTGGGGCCACTCTAGGAATCTCCTGGGAAGAAACAGGGCCTCCACCCTTCCTATGGTTTCCCCAATTGCACGCTTTATTTGCTTTCACATTGATTCCTATGGGAAAAATAATAAATGTAACAGGAAAAGGCAGGGAGAAGCCTCTGTGAGGCCTCTCTAAGAATCTCCTGGGAGGAAACAGGGCCGGAAAAGACAGGAAGAAGCTTCCATGGGGCTTCTCTAGGAACCTCCTGGGAGGAAACAGGGCCGGAAAAGACAGGGAGAAGCTTCCATGGGGCCTCTCTAGGAACCTCCTGGGAAGAAACAGGGCCTCCACCCTCCCTGTGGTTTCCCCAGTCACACACATTATTTGCTTTTATATTGATTCCTATGGGAAAAATTGCTTCTTCTTACAAACTTTTCTACTTAAGAACCTGGTCAAGGAATGAATTAAGTTCGTAAGTAGAGGTACCACTGTACATGAACGAAGGTGTCATTTTTCAGGCATAAGTTTAAAACAACTGTATATAAAAATCTGGTCAGCATGTGGCAGCACCTGAACAATCATATCTGATCTGGGAAGCTATAGAATTAGCCTTGTTTAGAGCTTAGAGGTGACATCTCAAGGGAATGTAAGGGTTGCAGGTTAGACTAGAAAGCATAAATAAAATATTAGGGGAATACAATGGAATTATTTACAAAAATGAACAAAGGAATATATTCCTAAGGCCATTACGAATTGAGCTCATCTCAAAGAAACCAAATTTAAAACAGATAGTGACTAGTATTCTTAAAAAGTCAGAACACAGAATCATACTAATCTTGAATTTAGCATGCATTGCAGTTAGTGTTCTAATATAGAAGAGATATAGCTGCATTTACTTGTGACAAACTGAGAAATCCAGGTCAATCCTGTATTATCCAACTTCCCACGGCATCTATTTGTGAATGAGACATTAATAGAAATCTTTATATTAGATATCTTTTGACACCTGTGACTAAAGTGTTCTTCACTTTCTGGGAACGTTTTCTTCAGCTTATATTTTATAGTAGGTTTGGTTGAAAGCTCCTGAACACTGTTTCTCATATCAAAATTTAAACAGTATATCAAAATATACAGAAATATATTTATTTTATTCATTTATTGGATTTGTATGCTTTATTTTTAGGAATTGAAAATGATTCTGAATCAGTTTCACAGTAAAGACCAGCCTAGTTCTCATCCTGAGACATTTTGAACAAATTCAGTTACAGAATGAATCAATTACATCTATCAGGATTTGTAAAGAATTAATTTTTAATTATCTTTCATTTTCTTCATTCTCATTTTTACTACTTAGAAAAATTAAGCTAAATGTCTCTAAAGTAAATTATATTTGAAAAGAAATGTTCTTATCCCAGATGTCAGTGTTCCCACAAGGAATTGTCTTGAAAGTTCTTGCATTTGGTGTGTAATCTAATAACTAAAGAATAAAAATAATTTTCAGAGCAGCTGTTCCCTTGATGTACTTTTGCAAAAGGAATTGAAAATTAGCCTATTTATATTGGCATTATTGATAAAAAGTCTCACTTCATATTAGTGTGGGATTGTGAAGAATCATATTACATTTATGGAGTATATGATATTTTCTTAGTCAGATCTCTTGTGATAGTTCTCTTGTGAATCTATTGGCTGTATACTGTGAGTCATTGCTTTCTTTAAATGTTTAATGAAAGTTAACTTGTATCACCATTGATATCTTTAACTCTTCGCAATGACACATCTACAGCTAACCTTGTACCTGTTCTATCATTTTTCATGTGAATGTTGACAGAAATAGCATTTGATATAAACTAAGTTCTGGTTTATTTATCCACAAGGCAGATTCACTCTCTTGTCTGATTAATTTATGCAATTATGCAAGGAGGAATATTTTAAAAAGTGTGCAATAGAAGTTTTTACTATTATTTCCAGTTGCACTTTTCTCTCAGGGGCATCCTACAGTCAAACTGCAGGAGCAGAAATAAAGAGAAGAGAAATGCTTTATCTTATCAAAGAAAAACAATCCTACTTTGATACTGAATGTTTTAGTCCTCATGCTTCTTGAAACAAGTGTAATGTGGTCATTTCTTATTTAATTACATGGAAATCCATTCTCTCTGGGAGTACACATCACACTATTATAAATACCATCACTTAAATTGATCTAATAAGCCTCTTCCTTTCTCTTTTGGGGAAGGTTATTATCTATAAGCTAATCTTTCTTTATTTGTGCAAGGCACAATAGGCAGGTCCTAAGAATGGTTTACAGAGGTTTTTATTAAACATTATTTATATACACAAAAGAGAGACAACTTCATAGAAGCTTGCAGAAAACAAAGAGTACCCAGTATTCATTTGGGGATAATTTATTTTGCTAATAGATATTAATTCTTGTCTACATAATAACATTATAGCATAGCTCTATTCAGCAGGCTTAATTATAGTTTTTATAATGAATGAGAAGCAGAACTTTATATGATTTAGCAAATCAGGCAAAATTATTCTACATAAATACTGAAGAGGAATCCTCAGCGATGACACTACGAACTGTTTCACATGTAGCATTACGTTATGGATTGGTTACCCAAAGTTTGCTGAATAAATAATTGGTTAAGTTCAATATTATATTAAAATCAAGAAGCTGAACATTAAAAAAATGGTGGTTATCTATCTTGTAGTCCTGCATTTTAACCAAAGCACACCAGAAACCACTAATTCCTTACTGTTTCTCTCTTTTTGCTAGTGGATTTTCACAGCTCACAAATACTGCAGAAAAATGAAAATTAGTTCATCAAACTAAGTGCCATGTAGTATAGCCTTCTTAGAGTGAAGCCTGCTATCCTTGAAAATTGACCTTCAATTGTAGTAAACAAACAGTGTGAATCATTCATTCTAATTTTTTGTAGCAGCCTTTCAAACAAAGGGTTTGGAATTCAGTTCTAAAAGATTTGGAAATCAATTCTACATGTCAATTGTGTTCTGCAAAGAAGTACTTTTTTTTTTAAAAAAAATCATCCTTGTCTTAATTTTATTATCTCACAAATAAAGACACCAGGAACCCAATTCACGAAATCACAGGTGTCAAACTTCGGGTGTCACATTGCCATCCCCGTGATCAGGGCCGCCGATAGACCGGAACTACTGGGAGTGGTGTAACGGGCCCGGCGAAATTGAACAATTAGGGGGGCCTGCAGTCGCATGACTCCCCTCGTCTCAGTGGGAAGGGGCTGGCTGGGTGGAAAAGCATTGAGCCATTCCCTCCCGACATTCCCTTCCCTCACTCACTCGCCTTTATTTTGCTGCCTTTTCATTCTACTATTCCCACGACCAACTCCGCGGGTGCCCGCCCCCTTCGCCCACACTTCCCTCCTGGTGCCTCTTGGGAGTTGTAGTCTTTTCAAGGAGGCGGGCTCAGCCACTCTGCCTAGTAAAAATCACAATTTCTTTCGTTGCTTTTTCTTTCTTTCTCTATTTCTCTCTGGCTCTTTCATTCTTTTTTCTTTATCTTGCTTTCTGTCTTTCTCTTGCTTGCTTTCTCTCCTTCCTTCCCTCTTTCCATTTCTTTCATTCCCCCTCTCTTTTTATTTCTCTTTCATTCTCTTTCTTTCCTCTTTCTTTCGTTTCTTTTTCTTTCTTTATCTCTTTCTCTCTTGCTCTTTCATTCTTTTTTCTTTCTCTTGCTTTCTTTCTTCCTCTTTCTTCCTCTCTTTCCTTCCCTCCTTCCATTTCTTTCATTCCCGCTCTCTCTTTTTATTTCTCTTTCATTCTCTTTCTTTCTTTCTCTTTCTTTCTCTTTCTTGCTCTTTCTCTCTTTTACCTTCCCTTCCTCTATTTCTTCTTTTCTTTCTCCTTCCTACCTTCTTCCATCCCTCCCTTCCTTCAGTCCTTCCTCTCTTACTCTCCCCTTTCATAAGTTTCCTTCCATCCTCTGTTCCTGTCCCTTCCCCCTTTCTTTCTTTCTTTCTTTCTTTCTTTCCTTCCCTCCCTCCATTTCTTGCTTTCCTTCTCCTTCCTCCCTTCTTTCCTCCCTCACTCCCTTCTTTCACTCCTTCCTCTCTTACTCTCCCCTTTCACACCTTTCCTTGCTTCCTTTGCACCCTTCCTCTGTTCCTGTCCCTTCCCTCTTTCCTTCCTTCCTTCCCACCCTCCGTCCATTCATTCACCCATTCCTCTCTTGATCGGCCCTTTTACCATTCCTTCCTTCCTTCCTTCCTTCCTTTCTTCCTTCCACCCTCCTTCCTTCCTTCATAGCTCGCCCTCGCCTTTCTTCCCTTCCTTCCAGATGGGAGTGCCCCCTCAAGACACTCGCCCGACTGCTGGTACCCTGCTTTTTCTCTCCCCTCGTCCTTTCCAGCTCCTTGCCGGTGGCTGCCGGGTGTGGGATCCCCCTCCCCCCTCCCCTCACTAGAAAGCACATGGTTTTGTCAACAAGAAGGGAGAAGTGCCAAGGAGCCGTAAATAAGCCTCGCTCTGCCTGACCGATGCCAGGAGGATCTTTCTTCCCCTTGTCACTCCCGCTTCTTTCTTTCTCCTGGACGAGTCCATACAATCAGCTTAACCCAGTTCCTGAAATAGCCTATGGCAGTGCTTCCCAACCTTGACAACTTGAAGATATCTGGACTTCAACTCCCAGAATTCCCCAGCCAGCATTCGCTGGCTGGGGAATTCTGGGAGTTGAAGTCCAGATATCTTCAAGTTGCCAAGGTTGGGAAACACTGGCCTATGGGAACGCCTCGCTTGGCGTGAAGCGGGAAATGATCCCCGGGGGATGGAGTGGCTTGGCGACTTAAAATAGTTTTAAAATGGCTGGGGGGCCCAGACACTTAGGCTGTATGGGGCCCCAAAATTCCTGATGGTGGCCCTGCACGTGATGGATGGAGCTGGGGTGGGCGTGACCTGCTTGTGATGCATCTGGCCTGCAGGCCACCAGGTTCACACTCTTGCACTAAACTAACCTTTTTTATGCTGTTGTATTTGAACGAAAGATTGTGATGTGAACCCTGAAGCCGAGAAGCTGAATGCTTAATTTTTTTCTCCTCCTAATAGCAGGGAAAGAAGATCCAGTTTGCCATTTTCTTTTAGTCACATCTCTGCTACTGTTTCCTTCCGATATTCAAGACAGTTTGACAGAAAAGGATTACCTTTGTTCTTCCCCACTGAAGCCCACATAAGGCAAATTCTGTCACTTACTGTCCTTTTTCTCAAACACCACCCATGTGTATGAACTGCTTTTCCCTGGTACATGTCTTTGCAGCTGTCACTTTTAACACCTGATTAAGCAGCAGAAAGCATAGCAAAATGCCCATCTTTGACAATACTAGACTCTCAGGCATAATACTGTAAATCTATTTGCTCTTGTTTGTGACTTAGTATATAAATAATATTATATCAGTAGAAGGTTAGATATAGGATTTTGTTTACTCCACATATTTTTAATTTATTTATTTATTTTATTTTTATTTATTTATTATTTAGATTTGTATGCCGCCCCTCTCCGCAGACTCGGGGTGGCTTTTAGTATTGGATTTTATTGTATATTGTTCATGATTGTTGTTAGCTGCCCCGAGTTTTCGGAGAGGGGCGGCATATAAATCCAATAAAACTTGAAACTTGAAACATATTTAATGCTGTATTATTTCCCCTTGGAATAGAATAGAATAGAACAGAATAGAGTAGAATAGAATTCTGTATGCATCTAGATTAGATTCTTACCCTTTGCCCCCCAAAATAAGACACCCCCTAATAATAAGCCAAATCAGGCTTTTGAGCACATGGCAATAGGGTCAAGCACTTATTTCAGGGTTCAAAAAATATAAGACAGGGTCTTATTTGGGGGGAAACACAGTATATTTTAGGCAGTTCCAAGAAGCACATTTTGGAAATGTGTCTTAGTTTTCACTCCATGTGAAGAATATAGCTGCTTTACCACTTACTTCATCTGTCTGGTGCCAAGGCTGACTTTTGTTTTGGGTATAGAATATGGACAAAATAGCAAGAGATTTACTAATACAGGTGGTCCTTGACTTACGGCCATAATAGAAATCCAAACCTATGTTGCTAAATGAAATATTCGTTAAGTTAATGTTGCCCCATTTTATGACCTTTCTTGCCCCATTTGTTTGGTGAATCACTGTAGTGGTTAAGTTAGTGATATGGTTGTTAAGTGAATCTGGCTTTCCCATTGGCTTTGCTTGTCAGAAGGTCGCAAAAGGGGATCGCATGACCATGGGGAATGCTGCCACAGTTATAAGTGTGAAAAATAGTCATAATTCACTTTTTTCAGTGTCATTGTGACTTTGAATTAACAAACTGTTGTAAATTGAGAATTACCTGTATTTGATCAATAGAAATTAGAAGCTTAATTTGCTGTTTTATTACAAAAACAAAAATTTGGGAGGATCTTTTTATTGATTATTTTTCTTCTGTGCATGTGCAGAAGCCGAGTTTCTGGCACTACACACATGCCACCATCTTATTTTTGGCTTTTTGGCAGGGGTGGTGGTGGTGGGAATTTTTGGTACTGCGGAAGCGGGAGGAAGCAAACTGGTGGCGGGCGTACCCACACATGAGATGTGCATGTGAGAAACTAGAATGGAATTACAACTCTCATCTTTTCATGCACTTGGATCTCATTGCATTTCCCTTCATTTCGTCCACTTTTTGATATAAACAAATCTGAATTAACAGAAATTAGATGCAAATACATTCAGTGCTTTCCCTCTTGTTTTCAAATTGTACTTTTAGTCCACTCAACCTGTTAAAATCTTACAGTGATTTTCACTTAAAAGAGCTAAATGGATGTGTGATTACTCTTATATGAACTAACACAAAACAATTAAATGCTGAAGTGTTGAAAGATAAAGTTGATTTTGCATGTGCATAGGGGGGGGAAAGAAAAAAAAAGAAACAAGGGAAAGAAAAGAAAGAGAAAAATTGGAAACCTTAAGCCTGGAAGAAATCAGCTGTAAGACAAATACATTTAACTTTGCTAATTACCGCAAGTGACTCTATTAAGATTTTACTACTATGTGCCAGGACATTTATTTAAGGCTTTCACTTGTTACTTGAGAATAGCTGATTTCATGCATGAAAAAAAACCCAGCATAAAGTGGCTTCTATTAATAATTAGCTTCTCAAGTGCAGCATTTTATACCAATCAGTCATATGCTTGAAATGAAGACATTTATGATTGAATCCCAAATGTCATCATAGTTTTACTTCTACTTTTACAAACTATAAGAATAAGGTGACCAGATTTTAACACTGGTAAAGTGGGACACTATTGATGGTGGGGAGGGGGGAATGGCAGTGTCTCTTGATTAAAAATTGGGTCTAAATTGTAAAAGCCTCTGTAAAAGCCTTCAGAGGCATGAAAAAGTGATGGGTGGTACAGAAATTTGATAAGTACGGTAGGTCAAATCTACATGAACTTTGCATTTGAGAGTAAAATGTTAGATTTTTTTAAAAACAATTGTACAGAGCGAGAGCATGGATAGAAGCATTCAGAAGAAACCAGAATTTAGGACTTGATACTGGGAAGTTTAAAAACTGCAGCCATGAAACCAAGGATGAATCTCACCAATGTAGTAATACCTTGTCTTTAATAAGATGTGGAGTTGATTTGGCAATTCAATTCAAACTGGGGATTTTTGCTTTATATTGCAAACATTACAAACATTTATATTTTTTAAAAAGCTAAGACAACCAATCTTACTTTATTTCTGTTGCACACTAACTCTCTTAAGGTAAACCTGCAAGTCTGCCTGGATTGCAAAAATCCACATGACCATTGCAAAGGGCTTAACTTTCCAGCAGTCACTCAGATTTTTTGCAACCCAGATCTTGTCATTTAATTTTGGCAGAATACACAGGACTGAATCTTTAGTTGACTAAACCCGTAATTTCAAACTAAATTTTGCTGTCTCACTTCCTTCCTCCCTCTCTCTTTTTCTTTCTTTTTCTCCCTCCTTCCCTCCCTCTCACCCTCTCTTTTTCTATATTTCTTTCTCTCGCCCTCCTTTTCTTTCTCTCTCTTCCTTCCTCCCCTCTCTTTCTCTCTCTTGCTTTCTCTCTCTCTACCTCCCTCTTTTTTCTTTCTTTCTTTCTTTCTTTCTTTCTTTCTTCTTTCTCTCTCTTCCTTCCTCTTTCTCTCTCTCTCTCTTTCTCTCTTCCTTCCTTTCTCTCTCTTTTTCTCTCTCTGTGGAGCTGGTCGGAGTGCAACAGCCATCTGAGTGCTTGAATGGGCACTCCATACATGGCCTCCTGCATGTGCCCCTCTCCCACGCATGAATGGCAGAGACACAAAGACCAGTTGGCTGGTGGGAGGCATAAATGCATAGGGCAAAATTCACTTAACAAACATCTCACTTAGCAACACAAATTATGGGGTCAATTGTGGTCAAAAGTTGAGGATTATGATTTTTATCCTGTTTTCTTTATATTGTATGTTACCCAGAGCTAGTTTGGAGTCAGCCAACACAAAAACAAACTATAATGTCACTTTTACTACCACCAACCTTCTTGTGCTTCAGTAAACATAAAACAAACTTTTGGACTATACCTTGAAATGTATCTTAAGAATGAAGTATACAAATATTGCTTAGAAAACACAACTTAGGAAAAATAAAAAGGTTGCTTATATATTTTTTTAATTATCAAGGCTGGGCATCACTTAGTAGAATTTGAAAAAGCAACATAGATGATGCTTTGTATTCTACACTGATAAGTAGCGGAGAGATCTGTTGCCACATGTTATTCTTACTCTACCTCTGATTATTGGATCTCTTTGGAGAGGACAAATACATAGAGAATATAGATATAAATATATATCTGCATGAAAGACATTCTTCATTTGTTATTTACATCATTACTGAAATAGTTTAGCAATCCAATTTTACTCCTGATTTTATTTTCATTGTTCCAAGTCTAATGCACAATCGATTTTCAAAGTCATACCTTCACTTTAGGCCCTGGCTACTCTATTATCATATACAGTACCACAATCAAATCATTTTCTTTGTCCAATTCTTTTTCTTTTGGAATTTAAATCAAGCAAAGGCAAGACAGAGGTTTGCAATCATGATACTATATAACATTGTACCAATTTAGATCCTGTGAATTTATACAGATTGTTGAACCAGTATCTGGATTATTGAACCAATATGGATCACCAGTCAAGTGACACAGTGTTTCTTTGACTTCTTCTTTCATACCCTGACCACTAAGCAAGAGCTCCCATACTGAAAACTGTAATTATCTACCGGTAGTAAGGAAAGAAAGAGAAAAAAATTGGAAAACTTAAGCCTGGAAGAAATCAGCTGTAAGACAAATACATTTAACTTTGCTAATTACTGCAAGTGACTCTACACTGTTACACTGTTTTATTTTTATTAATACTGTATCATTTCACAATTGTGAAAGTGCTTTGGAAATCAGTATATCTGAAAAACATGCCAGAAATGCTTTACACACAATTGTATAAGACATTGGTATCAACCAATGGAACAACCTACCAGCGGACGTTGTGAACTCCAACACTGGACATTTTTAAGAGAAGATTGAACTGCCACTTGACTGGTGTACTATAGGGTTCCTGCTTGGGCAGGGGGTTGAACTCGATGGCCTTCATGGTCCCTTTCAACTCTAACAATAAATAAACTATTTCTTCAGAAAGCATATCCTTCCCATGCTGGGAGATGAAGAAGTTCCACAACAGCATTTAAAGAATGATTTATGTCATTTATTTTTGCTACTTATAATAACCATTCCCATGACTCAAAGGTAAGCCACTGCCCATTTTAGCATTAGCATTTAGATTTATATATTGCTTCACAGTGCTTTACAGCCCTATCTAAATGATTGTCGTCATATTGTCGTCAACAAACTGGGTCCTCATTTTACCGATCTTGGAAAGATGGAAGGCTGAGTCAACTTTGAGCCTACCGAGATTCAATCTGCCAAAGTGCTGGCAGCTGGTGATCCATAGAAGTAGCTTGTAGTACTGCACTCTAACCACTGTGCCACTGAGGCTTTTTTATTTCAGCAAGTTTTTTTTTTCCAGCCAGGTTCAATTGTACTACTAAAGTCCACTAGGACGAATGGGAAAGGAAGGGATATTTTACAAGCTAATGTTTCAGAGACGTCATCTGGTTTTCTGAACGAATAATACTGAACGAAGAAATCAGCTGTAAGACAAATACATTTAACTTTGCTAATTAGTGCAAGTGACTCTACACTGTTACACTGTTTTATTTTTATTAATACTGTATCATTTCACAATTGTGAAATGCGTTCAGATTTTGAAAAAGCTGAAACCTGTACTTGAAAATAATAATTTGAGAAACAAATTGGTTATAGGACTTACCCTGAGCTTTCTTCCGAACACAGTAACTTTTCCTTTAATTTGTTCCTTTCTGAGGCGCCATTCTATTGAATTTAATCCGTTTTCCATTGGCAGTGAAATATTGCATCGTCCTATTGCTGGGGTCACAGTCCCAGCTAGAACATGTGGTTCACTGTGGAAGCTAATGCTCATCCCATTTGCATACATCACTCGCAGGGTGCCATTACTGCAGAGCTGATAGCTGTTTCTCACTTGATCTGGATCAGTCATTGGGAAGAAGAGAAATATTCCACAAGTCATACAAAGAAATGTTTCACCTAAGTAGCAATTTTTTTCATGATCTTTCTGCAGCTATCAAATGACACATTCCTAAAATAACTATTTGTGTTTAGGTAAGGCAGATATTTACAATATTATTGATTTATGTAGAGAGAAATACTATGAAATATTTGAAACCTGAAGGCATATTTCAGGTTATTAGAATTATATTTTCTGTTTTCTCCTTAACTGTAAGTCAAATATCAATTGATTATTATAATTATTATTTTGCAAACCTTAGCAGTGTTTCTGAATACATGTATAATTTGAGAGAAAGTTGGCGGCAAGTGATTTAATTGAACTATTGGGTTAGCAAGAAATGTATTCAACCTGAAAATATCAAAAGAGGTGCTGTAGCTTTTTTTTTAGAGAAAAGACAGATTCATCTCTATTCTTTCTATACTGCCATCAGTGCTCCCTTAACAGATATATAGCTCAGTTATAGATTAGGTTTCAGTACTTAAGGCATGATGCTCACACAGAATGAGCTGCCAGAGTCAATCTTTTGTATGAATGTCACTTTTCATTCTGCCTTAAAGAAACATTACTAGCCAGCCTGACATCTGGCTTTTTATTGACTGGCAGAAGTTGCAAAAATAAAACTTGATATTTATGATTGTTATATTCTTGACTGGCTGATCTAGTTTTCAGAATAGTAAAAAGGAATCTCTCCCGCAAGACAGTAGACAGCAGAGTGAGCAGCTGCCACCGAAGAACCACTATCATTTGGTAATAAAGAAAATATCTATCTAATTAATCATCTGCTGGAGAGAAATAAAAAATCATAACCCTGGAAAATAATCCCTGGTTGGTGAAGAGGTTATTACCCCAGGGCAATATTTATTTTTAATGACACTATTTTAAATTTTAAAACAATCGTCCACAAATTTCTTTTCCTTTTAGTTTTGTTAACACTATCACACTGGTTAGACAGCATTGAATAATTTTTTTAAGGTTTCCGTTATCTTCTTTGCAGAACTCTGCCAGTGATTACGTTTAAACTTCTCTTCTTAAGTTGAGAAATTTAATTACCTCCAAACAGAACAACTAAGATGCTTCTCTTGACAAATGTCTCTTGAGCAAACATTGCCAGAAAAATGGGCCTATGCAACAGTTAATACAGAGAAGAAACAGAATACAGGTGATGTTTTGTTGTTGTTATTATATATCTGTCTGTACCAACCATGCCTTGGGAATTTTTAAGAATACAGATTCCAGAAAACAGAATAGCTTACCCTACACAATTATAATGAAGGGGGAAAAAACACAATGGAGAATAAAAGACACCTTTAGAAGGAGTTTTCTGACCACAAAGATACTCTAATGTTCTTTTCGGTTGTTGAGCTTTTTCTGATCTTTGTAAAAGCACATATACTAACACTTTTGACATATAGTTTATTGAATACAGCATCAAATTTTGCATGCAGAGTTTGCAGACAGAAGACTTTACTAGCAGTAGCAAATTGGATGAAATCAGCTCCCTATAATTATAGCTTGCTCTGAAGAAAGCAAATAAGCAAATAGGATCCTTTGATGCATATTGTAATAGCATCAGCTATCCTTAATTTGTTAACTTCATATAATGAATTTAAATTCTCATCATTTTGGCTCAACAGGGCTAATAAGAGGATTTTATTTAAAACAACCACCACCTTTATTCTACCTCAATTGGCATCACGTGCTCAAATTACATGGTTTTCAGTCCCCCTAACTATATTAATAATAATTAAAAGGCTAACTTAAATAATAAATAATGCAAATCACATGCAGCTTTGGATGTAAATGGTTTTGTATTCATACCTCTTCAGGACTGTTGAGCAACTATCACAGGAAATAACAACTTTTTAACAATTTTAAGGAATTAGTTCAAAACAAATCAATAAGGGAATAACAGAGATTGTAACTGAAGATGCAAACCAGACAAGTAACCTTGCAAAGGGATAATAAAACCTTTAAATATGTACATAACAAATGTAGTTCAGAATTCAGAGCACCTGGGTACATAGGATTTTCTTGTTGAAAATCTTTTCACAGAGAAGAACTGCTTAAAGTTTTTCACAAAGCCATATGAAGGATAAATCTTCAAAGGAGTGATATTTAATATTCATGCACTGGGATGGAGACCTTTGCCCAGTTTGTATAATAAATATCTGATGTTTTTGCTATGCATTGTAACTCAACCTGATTTAGCGAGAATTTATACAATAACCATGGTATGAGACAGATAGAGAAATATGTATGTAAGAAAGCTATTTTTTGAAAATGTGAGTTGTTTCTTAAAGAAGGGGAATCCCATTCTTTCCTATTCCAGAAAATGTACTTTGATATCTAGTGTTTTAATACATACAGATGTTGATGAAAAAAGGATTCTGGAAAGTTGTTAGTACTATATACAAAACAGTTGGGTTTGCAATATATAAACAAGCTAACAATGAATGTTTCTTTGTATTGCAGTACTATAGCTTTAAGAGGTAGTGTTGCAAATTGCCATAAGCGGGAGCCAGAAAGCTTGATTCTCTCTCTCTCTGCTCTTTCTGCTGATTCACTGAGATTGATATAGTAAGCTCTAATTTGATATAATTGTAAGCTGTAATGTATGTCTGATATGTAAGAAAAAGACAGGCTAGTAATATTATTATTGCATTGAGAGATATTGACTGATTTGAATGTGAATGACCAGACTGTTTAATTTGATTGTGCTATTTCTAAAGTAAACACTTTTTTATAAACTTTACTATATCTGTTTATAGTTGCTTATATCTCCAGGATATCTGCTGGAATCCCACGTTTTCTTCTGTTCATGTCCTTGATAACTCAAGGGTTATTCTGCACACTCCTTAACAAAAGTAAAATATGGAATAATTCAATACTGTATAAAGGCCCCATTATGAACCACTTCTTGGGGTTCTGAGAGGTGTTTTGTCCTTGTGACTCTTGTTGAGATGCTCTATTGATTTATGTTTTTTGTTTAGGTTTTTAGGTTAGATTTTTTTCAGGATAGTGTGTAGGTTCTCATAAACTTTTTTATATTGTGAAAGCCCCAACAAACTTCCATTTGTGATGTGATATAAATGTGTAAATAACTAAGTAAATATCTTTCTGCAAAATCATAATAGTTATCTTGATGATCTACGTGAATGACCTTTGCGATTACATCGCAAGCAACAGTGTCCTCTTTGCCGATGATGTAAAAATCTTCAACACCACCGATAACACAACTGTTATCCAAAAAGTCCTGAACTCTTTTTCTGAGTGGTCTAACACATTGCAACTCCAAATCTCAACTAGTAAATGCTCTGTCCTACACATTGAGAAAAAGAATCTGAACTCCAAATACGAACTGAATAATCAAATTATCACAGATAACCCCCCCTCGGTTAAAGACCTCAGTATACTAATAACAAAAGATTTAAGTGCCAAAGCCCACTGTAACAACATAGCCAAAAAGGCTTCAAGAGTTGTAAACCTAATCCTACATAGCTTCCGCTCTGGCAATTTCTCACTACTTACCAGAGCTTACAAAACTTTCGCCAGACCCATCCTCGAATACAGCTCATCTGTTTGGAACCCCTAACGCATCTCAGACATTAACAACCTTGAAAATGTCCAAAGATACTTCACCAGAAGAGCCCTTCACTCCTCCACTCGAAACAGAATACCCTACGAGACTAGACTTTCAATCCTGGGCCTAGAAAGCTTAGAACTAAGACACCTTTGGCGACTACTTCAGCTTCAACCACAACAACACAAGAGCACACAACACATTTAAACTTAATATTAACCGCTCCAAATTTGACTGTAAAAAATATGACTTCAGTAACCGAGCTGTCGAAGCGTGGAACTCATTACCGGACTCCATAGTGTCATCCCCAAACCCCCAACACTTTACCCTTAGATTATCCACGGTTGACCTATCCAGATTCCTTAGAGGTCAGTAAGGGGTGAGTACTATTCTTCTATTCTTTCATTGATATGTTTTATTCCTATATCTTCTATTCTATTCTTTCTTAGATATATTTTACTATGAGTATCTCCTCTATAACCTTCATTATGTATTTTACTATGTGTACTGTATACCCACTAAAACCTTCATTGTGTATTGGACAAGTCAATCAATCAATAAATAAAATAAAAGTTTTCAGTAGCGAGAATAAAGTCATCAAAATAATTTCTACCACAATAAAATAGGAAGCACATTGGCTTATATAACAGGTAGGTTTCTTATGATTTAATATCCATTAAATAAATTGATTGAAAAGGGATTGAGGAACCTCACTCAATCACTGTACAATTGACTAACTTCAATTCAGAACAACACAAGGTGCACAGCATACACAACCAAGAACTTTACCTGTAAATTGAGTGCACTGAGTGTACAGTTGATATGATTTGTTTGCATTGATGCAGAGACACAAAGCTTGAAACAAGTGAAATATTTTTAGCAACCAATAAGAAATATCAGTAGTTATCTTCAGTTGTCACTAACTTTAGACAACCTTTTTTATATGGAAAAATTGTGATGATTGGTTTAGAAAATGTGTATACTGTAGACATCCATCTTAAATAAATATAGTTCAATTGTAAAAAAGGGACATTGAACATACTCTCTGTTTCAAAGAGAATTCAACAAATTTTATACTGGAAGTAATAAATCTCTATTTTGTATCATGTTACAAGTAGAACTTGAATATGAATAGGCCATGGAGAAAAGCAAGATGGTACATAGCAGGCAAGTAACTCCTGAAAACATGAATCTTTTGATAGCTGTTAAGATTGGACTGGAGATTATGTTTTTCTAGAATCATAGACAGAAATGTAACCTGACATTGGGCAAGAAGCTTATTTGATTACAAAAGTACTAGAGTTTTCTGCATTTGGAAGGTTAAAGGACAAATGTTGTCACAGATCTTTAATTATGAGTAAGAAAGCAATGTATAATGTGTGGCAATTGTATAAAAGCATAATTTTCCCATGCAATGTTTTCTCAAATTTTGGCAACTTGTAATTGCCCCAAAGTAATTAAGGTTAATATAATTTTGATTTCATGTTAAGACTCCCTAATTCTTCTGCCCTAAATAATTTTTTGTTTGGATACATAAAATTATATGAGTAGGATTTTTGGAAGAAGAAAAAGGACAATTCTATCAAAATATGTTTTGTCTGATAACCAAATGGAGATTTAATTATTTTTCTCATGCCAAGAATCTTTCAAAATCTGTAATAAATTTCAGACGCACTCTGTACATTTAGTCTCCCTTAGTCTTCAGAGAATTTTATGTTAAATGCTGAAAAGGTGTTTGCTGTTGAAAGGAAGATAATCTATATGAGATTTGTTTTAGACGGGAAAGCAGTCAAGTGAAGCCAAGCATAAAGGTGCAACACAAAAGGAGTCTGTCATTTGTCATATAGTAGTGATATGTTGATTTGTCAAACAAGAGACGTCAGTGGAAATGTGGAACTTTGCAAAGTAATTTAGCATTTGAAATGAACAGAATATATTTCCCGTTTAGTTATACTGAACAACAGTGTGTAACCCAGTTCTTTTAGGATATCATCAGGATATTGATACATTTTAATGAAAAAATTGACTATTTCTTCAACTATCAGCTTGGAATAATTTTAGCAGACCTAACAAATACCAGTTAAGTAAATTACTAAGATTAAAGGTGAATAGAGGATGAAACTCACTATTTCCTTCCAAGAAATAAATCCACTGAGACACTGGGGGGAAAAAGATTTTGTATTTCAAAGATTATAGACTAGTATTTAGATGGAGATGGTAATAGAGTACCGTACATTGATATTTATTCATGCACTGGGATGGAGAAGTTTGAATAACTTTCAGTTTGTGAAACTATAACTGGACAATATGAAAAATAATGTTGGTTTTGTTGGAATTGCTAAAAATAAAACAATTAAAATGGTTTTGCCATGGAAGCTACAGGTTAATTCTGCTACTGTTACCGCTACAATTAAATATCATAGATGGGATTGTAAGCTATTTCTCTGCTATTAAGAGCAGAGGTCTTCAAAGATCACTTCCAGAGAAAGAAGAACAATTCCTGTTAATTTGATTTATCGATTTTTGAAAATGAGTATAGAAAACAACCTTATACCTATCTTCAAAATGGACAAAGTAACTACAAAAAACTGTCCCTTAATTCTACATCTGCAAAACCTACTGCAGATTAAGAAGAAAAAAAAGCAAAATTGGTTGTACTGTATTTACAAGTCGCTTGAAAAAATGTATGAGACAGACAGTTCTTCCTAGGAAAGAAATGATGTGAAATAGAACCATATGTTTTTTTGTTTGCTCCCTTTACTTGTATTTGGCTTTTTCTGCCAAAGGAGAAGAATTACATTTCTACAGAAACTGAGCACATATTGCCATCCTCTCCTGAAAAAGATGGCAGGAAGGAAAGGAAGTCTTTTGAATCAAGAAATTATAATGATCTTTGGATTAATATTAAATTAAAGTTGGTACTATCAACTTTTTAAGCATACCAAAGGCCATGTAAACATTTGAACCACTGGTTGTTGGTTATATTTATCTTCTGACATTATTGTTAGTCACACAAACTGTATAAAGTTTTTGGGAAGTGTATTTTGTACCTTGAACAACTGTGTAGGAAGCCTCCACAGATGAGAGATTGGTAATTACTGTGACATCATCATCACGGTTGGAGTTTTCAATATCTATAGTAATAGATTTTTCCATTTCACGATGAAGGCTGGTTACTACACCAGTAGGGCGAGTTACATTGGTAAGGCGTCCTTCATGGTCATAACTGAAAAAAGAGAAATCTTATTTAACTGGCTGAATCTGACAATGCACTGTCTGGTCTTAAAAGAAATGCTAAACAGATTCTGAAACAAATCTATTAACCAAAGACAAATAATTGGAGTAATTTGTAGAATCAAATAATTACAGATTTTTAGGGAACATACCTTTAAGTTCACATACCAAAGAAAATACAATGTATGATCAAAAAGATGATTTACTGGAAATGGTATACCTTTGGGAATGTCTTTTTCCCCACATAATCATCCCTGGAAAATTATTATTGAACCTTTCTGATGTATTTACAGAATGTAATAACATCTCCCATACTTCTATTATTTCTTCTTTTTAATCTCAAAATAAATACAGCAATCTTCCCCATACCAGATATTCATTCCTTTCTTCTTTTAAACATAGGCTTACAGTGTTTGAGACAGTATATCCATCTTGCAAATAGGTTCAATTATTTCACAAGCAATTCAACTAGGCAGACAGATCCAAAACCATGCTGACAAAACAGATAATCCACAGCTGCCTTTAGAATGCCCAGTTTTTGCTGTCAATACCTTATAAATGATGGAAGGAGAAGGGCCTCGATCATTGATCCATCCAATGGCTCTAAAGGCTATAACATTAGAACGCTAAATAATAGTCACACTAAATAAAATGCTGCAATGTTATAGTGCCTGGTCATGTTTCTCACAAGGATTTAGTGTTATATATGAAATATATGGAATCAATAAAGTGACTTGAGACATAAGCTCAAATAAGAATAATTATTTGAAATGAATTATTTGAAATGAAGAAGTAAATAATAGTGCAAATGACCAGTTGTGTTCAAGAAAAATAAATCCTTCCATTCCCCATCATCTAATCAGAGCTGAAGAAACCTCTTGGATGGGAAGTGAAACATCTTGAAAGAAAAACCAGAAAGTCCAGTTGCCTTTTGAAAAAGCTTTGGGATATTGAGATTTTTGTATCTCAGATCAAGAAGTTCTACTATATTTGCTATACCAGTAATTCCACACTTGGCAAGAGAAAGTAATCTTTTTGATATTTCTTTTTAATTTATAAATTTAGGGGTAGTATGTGTGTGTGTGTGTGTGTGTGTGTGTGTGTATGTATGTAGCTTTGAAAAGAAAGAAGAAAAAGAAGGGAAACAGTGAAATATTAATGACGTACAGTGATACCTCATCTTACAAACGCCTTGTCATACAAACTTTTCGAGATACAAACCAGGGGTTTAAGATTATTTTGCCTCTTCTTACAAACTATTTTCACCTTACAAACCCACCGCCACTGCTGGGATGCCCCGCCTCCAGATTTCCGTTGCCAGTGAAGCACCCGTTTTTGTGCTGCTGGGATTCCCCCGAGGCTCCCCTCCATGGGAAACCCCACCTCCGGACTTCCGTGTTTTTGTGATGCTGCAGGGGAATCCCAGCAGTGCAAAAATGGGTGCTTCACTGGCAACAGAAGTCTGGAGGTGGGGTTTCCTAGCAAGGGGAGCCTCAGTGAAATCATAGCATTGCAAAAACACAGAGGTCCGGAGATGGGGTTTCAAGGACTTCGGTGTTTTTGCGATGCTGCGATTTCACTGATGCTCCCTTCGCTGGGAAACCCTACCTGCAGACTTCCGTTGCCAGCGAAGCGCTTGTTTTTGCGATGCTGGGATTCCCCTGCAGCATCACAAAAACACAGAAGTCCGGAGGTGGGGTTTCCCATGGAGGAGAGCCTCAGGACAATCCCAGCAGTGCAAAAACGGGTGCTTTGGCTGGCAAAAGGAGTGAATTTTGGGCTTCCACACATTAATCGCTTTTCCATTGATTCCCATGGGAAACATTGTTTCGTCTTACAAACTTTTCACCTTAAGAACCTCATCCCGGAACCAATTAAGTTTGTAAGACAAGGTATCACTGTACTAATAATAGATAGTGGCAAAGTATGCCGCTGTGAAGGCCATTGAGATATGTATGATAGATATGTAGAGATAGAGAATTGTCAGAAAAAAAGAGGAAGCAACAGATTGACTATCATATGGGAGGATCAAATGTCCTGTAAAAAAATTCTTGCCATCCGCTGGGAAAAGAATGCCTTGACTAGTTTGCAACAGAAGCTTGAAAATATGACTTAATTATCCAGTGGATTGAGGCAGGAGGCAGCTGTAAAACATTTATTGCACATAGTAAGCATGATGGAGCAGGACATTTCCTGGGATCTGATGAGTGCATGGGAGAATCAGCAGCCACGAAACATCAGAGAGCTATTAAAATGCCACGATTAAGGTATATTACTAAAGGAGAGAATCTTATGGGATAGTCACAGTCAGTATATTATGTTTATTTCTAAAATATGTGACGATTATGGCTTCGGGTGTTTTTAATGCCTATTGTGCTTGTCTATGTTTTATTCAGAGACTTGCTATGTTTAGTAAAGATTCATGAGTTATGTCTACACTAATGGGATCAGCCAATAGTCATTTCAGAATGAAAAATTGCACAGGACTTGGCAGAATTTCTGCACCAGGCCCAGTGGCATATTAGTTTGCTTCTGTTCCAAAGCAAAAACAGATAAGGAAGACTGTACACTATTCTTTCCTTCATAAATTTTTCTCAAGTACATTTTGTTTTCAACATTTCCAAAAAAATCTCCAACTCCATTCATTCCTCTCATTGGCACCTTATTTTGTAGGTTAACGAATGGTGTCTTTTGAAAGTAATACACGCACACACGAAACCATTTACCATTATTCTACATGAATCTGCTATTTAACTATTATTTTAATCATAAACCTTGGCTAGACATTAAAAAAACAATTTATTTCCCTTTATTGATGTTTTATTGTTGTGTGCTGCCCAGAGGCACAATTGGGGAAATGGGTGGTTAGATATTTTTTTCAATAAATCAATCAACCAATCAATCAATAAAATAACCTGACAGCT
This sequence comes from Erythrolamprus reginae, assembly GCF_031021105.1. Taxonomy (NCBI): domain Eukaryota; kingdom Metazoa; phylum Chordata; class Lepidosauria; order Squamata; family Dipsadidae; genus Erythrolamprus; species Erythrolamprus reginae. The sequence goes on from NC_091951.1 coordinate 130,018,805, forward strand.
CATCTGTATGCCTAAACTAATGAAATTAAAAAACAAGCCAACACCAAACAACTAAAAGAAAACTTTAATCTATCCATTCTTTTTTCTTCTCCTTTACTGTTCAAAGCATTACTTCATGCTATATTGGATGAAGAATGTTACAAATGTTTTGTAATTAGTCTTGCAAACCAGGACTAATGGGATGTGGTCATTCATTTACTACTCTTAAAAGTGATATTGCAACTTTTATCAGTAAGATTTAAGAAAGGTCTGCACCTGTTTACTATCATTTTACAAAGTGACCTGCAGATGGCACTGCTGAACTTCTTCAGTGACAAATTTTGTCAAAGTAACAAAAAATAACTAGAGCCTTGGAAAATACTATTTTTCAATCCAAAAACCAAACATATGACTATTTTACTTTCAAATTACATTTGTTTGGAATGAGAATCATACATTTTAAAAAATCAAGAATTCATTAATAGTCAAAATGAAAGAAACACTTCATTTGGTTCATCAAGAAGCAGAACTTGAGCTCATATTGTAAGTCTGCCTATTTGAACCACTTGTACCAGGAAATACAAATATCATAGCAACCTTTTTTATTTCATGTCATCATGACGCTATGCAAATTACATATCTGGTCCATGACTGAGAAGGATATCTATCATCTTTAGCTGTACTAATATTTAAACAGTGTTTCCTTCTTTAACCTAATATCATTGCATTTAAGAGCCACCACAATATCTTCCATTTTACTTCATATTGTGATTAATAAAGCAGGTGTCCGACCTCCAGCGGTAACATCATGCTGGTGCAAGTAGGCGGCCAACAGGGCTCTGTTCAGCTTGCACAATTTTTTGTGTTTCTGTGGTCTTTGGGGGCAAAGTTAGCTCTTGGAGAAAAGAGACTTTGGAGCACTGAGAGACAAAGGCAATCACCCTCAGAACACGGAAGAAATCATCCTGCTACGAAGGTGTGACAGTCCAGTTGCAAAAGAGGAAGCAAAGAATGAGAAAACAGCAAGATGTAACGGTGGCAAAGAAAAATAAAAATGAAAGGTCCTCTGTATCAATGCAGAAAAGTTGAACTGAAAAAGGCAAGTGGAAAAATGAGATTCTCAAATGCACTTGCAAGGAGGGTCCAATGTGGGTAATTCTCCAGTCTGATTGGAAGGGACTGAGTTTAATTTAAATATAAGGCGGGTACTGCCCACTAGCCCTCCAGTCTTAAAAACTCAGTCGCAGTAAAGGGATTCTGAGTTTCTCACTCCTAAATGATTTAATGTTTAGATTGGTATTTGTAAGTAAGGTATAATCTAACAATTGCTTTTTCCTGTTTTTTATTTCAGGAACGAAGCCCCCATCGTGCCAGGACCCCCTCCATGCGGCATAGGGTTGATACCTCCCGAGGGTATAACCCTCCTAGCTGCCGCTCCTCCCCTGTCAGGCCCCACACTCAGGAACAAAGTAATAAGGGCCAGAGAGAGAGCCACTGACCTCCGCGGTCACACCCGGACAACAGGAGGTGGTTGATGTCGAGGGGGTCCACCCCTCTCGGCGAACATACCGGGACGACGGTCCGAAGATATCCGGTCAGGATACGGAGCCGGCATCAGGCGCCGTGCTGGGAAGCTATCAATCTTCTAGACAGGACCGGCAGGACAGCCTGAATGGGCTGGGCGCCATGGTGAGGTGGGAAGCCTCGATAGTGCAGAGTGCTGGCCCAAGGGTTGCCGGGGCAATGGGGCAACGGGCCCGGCCATTTTGAAACGCCCTGGAAAGGGCGGGAAGGAGCCAATGTTACTCTGGTAATCCCACCTGTTTCCCTTGGCAACGCCGTTGGCCATTTTAAAAGCCCCAGAAAAGCAAGAAGAAGCCGACCTGCACTCAGCGACCCCACGTAGTTCCCATGGCAATGGAATGACGGCCACCTTAAAAGTTGCAGAGGCGTGACGTGGGGCAGGATAGTCCCCCGATCACCATGTCACAGCCAAAGCCCCAAATCTGCCTTGGAGACACGCAGGCACAGTAAGGGCTTACAGACCTTTCGCCCCTTCTCTTGGCGCATCGAGCAAGAGAAAGACCGAGTGTCTGACAGAGCCTCACCTGTAAGCGTGAGTGTCTTAAAAAGGGGAAGATAGTATAATGGCAGACCCATCAGCTCATACTGGGGAAGAGTCTACCTCAGCCACTAGACCCAGTACCCTAAAGGAGAAGACCCAGATGGACAAAACAAGGTCCAAATCTTCTCAAAGCTCCTCTCTCAAGGATGCTGAAAAAAGAATAAGGGCCCTTGAGAAGCAACTAGAGGCAACTCAGAAGCAGCTAGGACCTACAGTGGCCCAATCATTGCCCAATCTTGCCTTGGGGCCTACACCACTGCCAGCCTCCCCCATAATTAGCACAGGGGTAGCAGGCTTGGCAACAGAAAGGGACAGGTCCCCTGAATGCCCCCTACAGTCAGCACCTTCTCCAATACCTGAGAACTATAACCCTATCAGACAGGCATCCGTGTGGCCTAGTCTTCTTCCACCTTCGCAAGCCACCCTGTTTCCTCAGTATGGGAAGATGTAGTCAGCAACCTTTACACCAACTGCGGCTGGCCTGAAAACTTCTCAGGACACATGGCAGAATATGCCTCCGGCACTGCAAGACCTAATCGCCAACGCATATTCTCAAGGGCTGGCAATGGAGGTACAACAATACGCCCCAGCGGTGCCTGCCCCCACGAGACTCAGAGACCTTTGGACGGCACCAGCCACTCATTCTTTAACAGGGTCAATGGAGGAGGATATGTCTACTAGGGATAATCCTAGCGATGTGGACGATGACTTGTCAGGGGATGAGCAGCCGCCGGAACAACCGGTATTTACAGGACTTTTTAAGACGTCCCTGTTCAGGGTCTTGCTCAATAAGGATAAACTGACTATTGACCAAGCTGGGGAGGGGAAGCAATCAGAAGCCTCTGCAACAGCTCCCCCAGTCGGACGACTGTTCATGATGCCCAGGAAGGAGACGGAACACATTCCATCATCCCAGCTATTCCTGGAAAATATAAAACGTCCATGGGAAAACCTGGCGGCCGCTCAGGGTCCATCAAATTTAGACTGTAAATTCTATACATTCGACCAGGAGATGGAGACCCTAGTGGGCTTCCCGACCATAGATAAGCCGGTGGCAAGCCTAGTTTCTAATGCCCTGGTCCATTCCAAATCACTGGAGGGTCTAAAGGCAGAGGATAAGAAGGCGGAGAATGTGGTGCGTAAAACACACCAAATGGCAGCCTGGGCCCTACGTGCTGCCTCCGCAGGCTCCTTTTTCAATAGGGTCACCATCTTATGGATTCAAGAAATACAATCCAGAGTGAATCCAGAGGATGGACGTCTTCGTCAAGACCTAAACAAACTTCTGGCGGCTACAGAATTTTCAGCAGATGCCACGGTGAACGCAGCAAAATTCGTCTCTAGAGCTATGCCGTCTTCAATATCATCCCGCAGGCTAATTTGGCTTCACAGCTGGCAGGCGGATGTAAAATCAAAATGGCATCTGGCGTCTTCACCATTTAAAGGGGAAAAATTGTTCGGGGACATCCTGGAGGAGGTCCTGATCGAAGATAAAGACAAGAAAAAAGTGCTACCGAAGACCAACAAAAGGCAAGACAGGCGCTTTACCCCTTTCCCGAGATGTCAGCCCTTTCGATTGGAGCCCTCCTCGAGGTTCGAGGCCATATTTCCAGGGCTCCTTCAATCAGGGAAATTACCAGTCAGACAGACCATACTTCTCAGATCGTAACAAGTCTTACCAAAGGCGTTGCCCCTTCAGAGGTGCCAACGCCAGAGGATTTAGAAAAAACAAATGACTCATTGACCAGCTACCCCCTAGGTGGCAGACTGCAGAACTTTGCAAGCTCCTGGGAAACCACATCCTAAGATATTTGGGCAACTGCCACGGTATCCCAGGGCCTGCGGATCAAATTTTTTCATACTCCACCAAACCATTTCCTCCCATGCCCATTCATAACAGACCCTCAGAAGAGAACACTGTTATACCAAGAAGTCTCCCATCTACTGGAGATAGAGGCTATAGAGGAAGTCCCTCCATGCCAGCGAGGCAAAGGCTTCTACTCGGTCATATTTGTAGTTCCGAAATCATCCGGAAGATGCCATTTAATTTTGAACCTACGGCAATTGAACCTCTATGTCAAATACAGGAGGTTCAAATTGCATTCGCTCCGATCCATCCTCTCCTCCATACGACCTAAGGATTATCTAACATCCATAGACCTGAAAGAGGCCTATCTCCACGTGTCCATCTATCCGCCCCACAGACAATTCCTGATACAATACAGGCAATGCCCTTCGAACTATCCTCAGCTCCGAGGACATTCACAAAACTGTTGGATGTTCTCATGGCCAGCCTCAGACATCAGTCGGTGCGCTTTATGACATACCTAGACGATATCATTGTAGTGTCAAAGTCACTGGACCAGGCAAGTCGAGATTTGCAACTAACCATAAGGACTCTTCTGAACCATGGATTCACAATCAACTGGGACAAGAGCCATCTGAGTCTGACGATACGCCTAGCGCATCTAGGCATGATCATAGACACAAACTCAGGCATGGCATTCTTGTCTCAGGAACGACAGACCAATATCCGAACTCTACTAAGAACACTAAGAAATCAACAGCAACCTCAGCTGTCCTTCCTATCAAAACTTCTGAGTACCCTGATATCCTGTATAGACATTCTACCATGGGCTCGACACCATCTATGCCCACTACAATGGTTCTTACTACCCTTTCAGAAGGGGAAATCCAGCCACACACACAGGAGAGTAACCTTCAGTGCCAGGCTAAGGAAATCTCTACAATGGTGGGCATCTCCAGCAATCCGACGGGGTTCGTCATTCCTGGGACAGGCCCCAGTGACAGTAACGACAGATGCCAGTTTAACTGAGTGGGGAGCCCACCTTTCCTCACAGATGGCCCAAGTACTATGGGACCCTCAGGACCTACAAGACGTAAACATCAATTATTTAGAACTCAAAGCAGTCTCACTGGCCCTCCACAGCTTCGCTCACCTGATACAAGGTCAACACGTCTTAATACTTACAGACAATCTCAACTCGCTCCCACATCAACCGCCAAGGGGGAACGAGGTCCCAAAGGCTGATGAGGGAGTCAGAGTTGCTGTTTCGGTGGGCAGAAGCTAATCTAGCTTCCCTATCAGCAGAACATATATTGGGAATAGAGAACGTCTGTGCAGACTGGTTGAGTCGCAAGACTTTAGACCCAGCAGAATGGCGCCTGGACCCCAAGATATTCCAGGAAATAACCTTTTGGTTCAGAAGCCTGGTGATAGAAGTGGATCCACAGAAGGCTTCTCTTCTCATAGTTTTAACATTCCTTCAAGCAGGCTTGGATAAAGGTCTCGCCCCCAACACACTGCGTAGACATGTAGCCGCACTGTCCACCATAATAGTGAAGGACCACTACCGCCCCCTTACACGCCACCCATGGATTAAAGACTTTTTAAGAGGGGCCTCTAACATCAGACCACCGACGGTTCATAGATATCCGTCTTGGGATTTGACTTTAGTTTTACGAGCCTTGACAGGGCCCCCTTTCGAGCTGATACGTTCAATTCCTCTACGTTTCCTGTCAATTTAAACTGCATTTCTGGTTGCAATCACCTTGGCCAGATGAGTTTCAGAAATATCGGCATTGTCGGTCAGACCAGACCTGTGTCAGTTTCACCCGGATAGGGTCGTATTAAGACTGGACCCAGCTTTTGTCCCAAAGTAAATTCCTGGTTTCACAGAGCACAGGAAATAATCTTACCGGACTTTTGCACACATGGAACTCACCTCTCAGAACTGAGGTGGCACAAACTAGACGTATGATGAGCTTTAAAAATCTAAGTTCACAGAACACAGCCCTTCAGAACTTCGGAAGCATTGTTTGTGTCTTTCTCGACGCGAGCCATGGGTTTCAAAGTTTCACCACAGACCATCAGCCATTGGCTGCAAGACTGCATAGCAGAAGCATATAGGGTAGAGGGTCAGCAAATTCCACAAGGAATAACAGGACACTCTACTCGTAGTGCTGCCACATCGGCAGCTTGGACGACCCAGGTGTCTCTGGAAGACATTTGCAGGGCAGCCATGTGGGCCGCCCCATCTACATTCATTAAACACTATCGAATCGACTCATTTGCTTCATCGGAAGCGGCCTTTGGGAGGTGTGTGCTACAAAGGGTGTGCTCATCTCTAGCGCGCCTGGTCCAGCTTTCTCCCTCCCACTAATTAAGGCTTGGGTATATCCCACATTGGACTCTCCTTGTAAGTGCATTGGAGAAGGACCATTGAACTTACCTGAACGGTCTTCTCGATGGACTGCAAGGAGAGTCCAAACCCACCCGGCTCTGGGACCAAGGCCACTGTTTCGTTCGTGCTTTTATAGCCATAAAGTTTATTTTGGTTTTCTAATTGTTCAATAAAAATTGTTTCATGATTTACTGCTCCTTCGTTTTGTGTTAGACTGGAGGGCTAGGGGGCGGTACCCGCCTAATATTTAAATTAAACTCAGTCCCTTCCAATCAGACTGGAGAATTACCCACATTGGACTCTCCTTGCAGTGCATCGAGAAGAGCATTCAGGTAAGTTCAACGGTCCTTCTAAATAAATGGAAAATTCAGCAAATTCATAGTGGGGAAGGAGAAGGCAAAGTAAATATGACGATTGGAGAAGAGGACTGTGTGAGAAGGGACTGAGAAAATGTTTTGATGGTGAAAGAGAGGAGAAAAAGAAGAAGATAAAGAGTGGGGATCTAGGAGAGGAGATTTGGAGAAAGACAGTAGAAGGATGTGAGAGAGAAAGACGGAGAAAGGAAGAGATTGAAAGAAGGTTGCTGATGACATCTTTGGAAGGAAATACATTTGAAGCTTATGAAGAAAATAGAACTAGAAGAAGAAATTAAATATGTGAAGGAGAAGGTTGGATATTTAATTTAAAAATTTCAACTATTATTGTAGGAAAGAGAAACTTTATATTTTTATAGCAGATGAAATTATGATCATAATTGTATAAGGTTTACTATGATTTGATGATGAATATTGATTGTTTATAGGATTAAGAGATCAATTATTTTGAATATAGATTGCCAGTCTTGCCAGAAGAGGTACAAACAATGCTTAACAATGAAATAACACTAAGGGAGTGAAAGAGACTATCAACAACTAATCAAACAATAAAATGCCAGGGCCGGATGGGCTACCAGTGGAGATGTAATGGATGAAAAAATGTTAGAATTATACAATGAAGTATTAGAACATACCAAAATGCCAAAATCATGGGTTGAAGCATATATAACTCTGATACTTAAGGAAGATTTGCATAATTGCTCAATCAAAAATTATAGACCAATTTCACTTTTGAATTGGGACTATAAATATTTATGACAATTGTGGCAGAAAGATTAAAAACAATATTAAATCAAATGATTCATTCAGATCGAACAGTTTTCTTCCAAAATGTCAAATCTGAAATAACACAAAAATGATTATGATTGCCTTTAATATTTGTGGATGCGCAAAAGTCATTTAACAATCTGACCTGGAAATTCTTTATGATGCAATTAAAAAGCAAGACCTTTGGCAACAAATTTACCAAAATGTTTGAAGCAATATATTCACTACAATTGGCCAAAATAATAATTAATGGTGATCTGACTGAGACAATAAGTATAATGAAAGACAAGAATGTCTGTTATGCCCCCTCTTGTTTATACTATCACTAGAGGTGTTGTTGAATTGGATAAAAGGAAATAAAAGGTTTCAAAATTAAAAAAGAAGAATATAAGACACAAGTGATCATGATCTTCATTATTGAAAAGCCTCATATTTCCAGGACCCAAATTATTGCAGGTGATAGAAGAGTTGGGCGAAGTTGCCGGTTTAGAGACAAACAAGGGCAAAGCAAAAATAATAACAAAAAATCTCACACAACAACAAGATAAAGAATTAAAGAAACTATTGGGAACTCAGTTAGCAAAAAAAGTCAAATATCTAGGGATTTGGATGGTAGCAATAAAAGATAATAATTATACTAAATTGATACAAAATACAAAGTTTTGGAAAATTGGACTAAACTACAAATTTCTTTAATTGGCAGAATGGCCACTATAAAAATGAATGTATTGCCAAAAAATCTTTATTTATTTCAAACTGGTCCAATCAAATTAGGGAAGGTTTTTTACACAGATTTAAATAAAACAATTCTGAAATTTATTTGGAATAGGATGAAGGCGAGGATAGAAATACAACTGTTCTAAGATAAAAGGAAAAAATAAGGTATCTTACGTGAAGATGCATGAGAAAACTCAAAAAAGAAATTGGAGAGAAGAACTAGGTAAGATCTGCCGGCAGGGGATGCTTGCCCTATAAGTCCACAGTCCCGCCACCAGACCCTGTGGCCCCACCAGGCTGGACCGCCAGCCCCTGCGCCCCACCATCAGCCCCCGCGGCCCCACCAGCCCCTTCCACCAGCCCCTGCAGCCCCGCCAGGCCCCACTGCCAGCCCCCATGGCCCCGCCACGCCCTCGTTGGCTTGATGACCATTTCCAGTATCTGGATGGATGCTAAGGGCTTTGAAGCTCCCGAATTACTTTTTGACTTTCATGTTCATTTCCTTCTAAACCCAACCCCATTTATCCACCGGGGGAGGGAGGGGCCACGAGGAGAGGGATGGTGTAGTGTATATTCCCTTGCAGCCTGAGGAATGTTCAGATTCAGAGGAGGAGGATGATTTAAAGATCGTCAATTTACCTGATTTAGAGAAAGATGGCAATGTTAGTGATGACCACGGAGCTAATGACAGACATGAGATGGATCCCCGTTTTAGACGTTATCAGAGACACTTAGAAGAAAGTGGGAGGAGATATTAGAGAGTAAGGAATTAATTAATCAATTACCTCACATCTGGGTGTGAATGGAAGAAGAAGCTGATTCTGTTCAATCTTGTCATCCTAAAATGGGCGCGTCAAGGACACGCTCCGGAGCGTAAGCTAAACAATGTGTGATTTATTACCTGCTGTTATGACTCCTGGCTAGCACTGATTAGCCCATAAATTTTAGAATGACTTGTGGAATGTTTTTATCTTACTACCAAGATAATTTACTTAACTACTAAAGATAGAGAAAAGAAAGCACTGCGTGCAAAACTGGTGTATGAATGAGAGAAAAAGGAGAAATAAAGAAGATGTTGTGTTTTTACAAAGAGATGCATTGAGCAATCATTTATTCCAATTATTATCTGAATTAGCCTGAAACCAGAAAAGTTTAAATCATCATTTTTTAAAAGAAAAGTAAAAAAATAATGATTTATTAAAAATCTTGGCTTATTTAAATTATATAATTCTTGGTTTGTCTCAAATATAATTGTAAGATGATCTAATGATAAACTAAGAATCTGAAGCTGCTAATCTTATTGTGGCTGTACCCAGGGGTAGGCTGCTGCCTGGATGGGGGGGAACGCAGTGGGGTAGCGAAAATGGAGCTCCACCCCAGAGTACCCAATTTGAACTGAAAGATGTTGAAAGAAAATTCAGGGCGTCCTGCATAAGCCACACCCACAGTGTGGTAGTAAAAAATTTGGTAGCCCTTCACTGGCTGTACCCAAGGAGAGGTGGGAAGAAGAAATTGATGATCTTCTCCCCTGCCCTTAAATTCAGTAATTCAGCATTAGATTCAGAATGGAACATTGTGAGCAATCAAGGGTACAAATGCTCATGTGAAACAGCAAGCTTTTTGTGACTAGATCTGAGGCATTGCCTTGATTTTCCATTAAGGTTATTAAGGTCAATTTCCTAAAATGTAAATATTCATCTATAGCAAATGTCTTCTTAAAAATATATTTCACTTTGGACAGTGGGGCTGAACTTTAGCGATAGAGTTAAATAAGTAATGTAACTTAATTCTTTTAACTAGTTATTTCAACTTTAAGTGCAAACTTTATGTGAAAAATTAAAAAAACTAGCTTAGATGAGTATGTTAATATTTTATCCATTTCTATCTATGAAATGTTCTTTTTGAAAATTAATGTTTTTATTCATCAATATTTACAGAATGTAAATTTTAAAAAACTTGTTTTTCTTTCATAGGTTATTATTATTATTTTTTTAAAAGCACAACACTTTAATCTCTTGCAATTATATAGAAAAGCTTTTTCTTTCTAACCTAATTCCTAAAGCAAATGCAATGTTTGGACTCTGGAAATAGTATGTCATATTTTTAAATATATATTTTAGGATGTGATTTCCTCACTATTTTCAGTAACAAGCAACTGGTAAATTATATCAATACTTTATCTGCCTGTATAGAACATGATCCAACTATCCTGACATTTGAAGGTTAAGATTTGTTACCTGAATTCCAAAAGTAACTGTAATATTGATATCCCTGTGGGGAGGAAGATTACTGGGGTGTAGCCACAGTCTGTTAGGCAGTATAAATAGGGAAAATAAATATCATCTGTCCTGAAAGACAAGGTTAACAAAGTTTTGTCCTACTAGTACTGGACACCAATAAATTCTTCTGGCATTTCAAAATTAAATCCACTCTTTCCAAGATCTATCTACATAATTATTTCCAAGATGTTTTTCTCTGGGTTCAATAACAAAGACTATGTGGCATCTTTAAAAAAAGTTATTCCACTTTTATTATTTTTTATAAATAATTCAAGGCAGTACACATACGCAATACTTTTTCTTCATTCTAATTTTGCTGCAGTAACAGCTCTGAGAGATAACTTGGATTGAAAAAGACTGATTGCCCCAAGCTCACTGAGATGGCTTTCATGCCTAAGGCAGGACTATAATTCATAGTCTCCTGGTTTATAGCCTGGTGTCCTAACTATTACATCAAACTGTTCTATATGTATTATTTTTTATAAGACATATATTACTGCATTCTTAATATAGATTTAAAAAGCTGTAAATGGACTATAATGGTATTATTTTTCCCCACAACAATAACTAAACCAGAGCACTGGTTAATTCATTCAATATTCTTTTACCATTGTTTTATCCATTATTTGGCTCCCTCTTTGACTTTGTCGAGTTTTAGTTTTGCATGAAACACTTCAACATAAATGAAAACCTATAGTCATACAGTAAAAGTAAACAAGATCATGCATGCAAAAGTGAGCGCTCAGGCTCTCTTTGGAGACCACTCAACATGCTTAGACCTACCTTATTTGAGCCATCCTGCATGGGAAAACAAAACTTACTACCTTATTCCTTATGAAGTCAGATGATTACTCAGATAGACAATGAATATGCACTATAGGTTATTCTAAAAACAGCCTTACTCATAAAAGGTTGTCCATCCTGTTTCATCACTTTTTGTTGCCAGGAGTCCACTGCTTCCATGATAGGTCATTAATCCAAGTTCCAAGGTCTGGGTTGACACTGCTTTAAGACCACCATTGGTGCTGACAGCAAGAGTCACAATTTGATTGTCAGGCATTAAAAAATGGCGTGCAGCTCCATTTGTATCCCGCCTAATTTTCAAAGAGTTACCGTTGTTATCAACCAACTCAGTCACATCATTATCAGCACTATAGGTGAAGTTATATAGATATTCTCCCGTGACAAGACTGAGAGTATACTGATGGATGCCATCAATGTTGAAAATGTACAGCTCCTGCTCTCTTGGTGAAGCGATTTCATATTGGTTGAAAGAGTTGAGGACTGGCTTATTTTTACTGACAGCTCTGATGCGTATGTTTCCAAGATCTGCTATGTAAATTGTACCATCTGGTGCCACAGCTAAGGAGGAAGGAGTGTTTAAGATGGCATCAGTTGCATAAGCATCATCCCCAGCATAGCAATTACAGTTGACGTCATTTTTGCAGTCACAGTCTGAAGCTGCCCCAGCCAGAAGGCAAATCTCGCCATTCGTGGTGACCTGACGCAGGCGGTTAATTTTTTTCTCATCTGTCTCACTGATGTAAAGAATACCAGCATGTGAGATGGCAATGGCACTGGCTGATTCCAAAGCAGAATGAATGGCCAGTTTACTAAGAGAGTAGTCTATCCCAGGAACCTGACAGTGCATTGGACGACCAGCAATGATGCTAACCTGATGGTTCTCAGTAATTCGCAAGATGACATTATTCTCCAAAACATACAGTGAGTTATCCATTGGATTGACAGCCAAATCAGTTGGCCATTCCAGTCGCACCTGTAGAATAAGCAACACATTACTATTGCTTTAAAAAATTCAGATAAACAAAGGTTTGTGTGGAGCAGCAAATAATTGGCCAGTTTTAACAGAGTTAGTCAAGGATCAAAGCTGTATGGAATTGCCTTAGATAATATTCTTTTCAGTATTCATTAAACCTTCATGCAGCCAGCTCTCTGGATGCTTATATAAAGGATTAATTGCCCCCTTTCCAGATAAAGGATAGCCAAAGCTAATTAAACCACATTATTGTATCACAGTTCCCTTTTCCCCCTGTTGTAGATATATAGAAGATTCTGAAAAGAAGGCTTGCCTTTTTTTTTGTGTTGCTAATTATGTTAAATATTATATGTTGCATAATCAGCAATAACTTTTTCTCCCAGCAGGTTGAAACTTCTGGTGTATCTTGGAGATAGCTACAATACATTTATCCATCTGTTTTATTATCAGAAGCAAATAACATTCTACCTGGGTGACATCCATGCTGGAATCACAGCTCAGTGGCCGAACAGCAGTTAGGTCATTAGAGCCCAGCAGAGTTGATATGATACCATTCTGATCAACCTTCCTGATCATTGTTGCGTCAACAAAATACATAAGGCCATATTTATCCACTGCAATACCTGCCAACATGAAACAAAAGCAAAAATAAGATTAGATTATACTGTATATATCACCGTCTATCATCTATCGTCATATATCAACCATTCCCCTAATAAATTGTCCTTTTGATGTTTTGTGCTTTCAAATTTAGTTTGGGCAATTAAAATAGTATTTTTCATTAAAGTCCATTATACATTTTTTTTAACTTCTATAAATTCATTCTCATTCTATCCCCAATGCAATGTGACTTGTTTTTTCCCCTTGTATTTTACAAAAGGTTATTCATTCTATTTTTTTCCATAGTACAGATTACATTTAAATAACACATAATTGGGAAATCTAGGAATAAAGCTTTCATGCAAAGTTCAGAATATCTCACTTACTCACCATGGCATTTGTTACCATGCCACCCTAAAGTTCTTCAGTTTTCTGGCCATTGTTCCCTGTTTCCCCCAGATTTTATCTGTTTCAATTACTGATGTCATACACAGTTGCTACTCTGCAATAAAAAGCCCGTGATGGCGAACCTATGGCATGTGTGCCACAGGTGGTATGCAGAGACATATCTGAGGGCAAACACGGCTTTGCCCTGCGTCAGCTCCACCTGCATGTGTGCACTGGTCACCCGATTTTTGGCCTTCCAGAGGGCAGAAGGAGGCTGTTTTCACCCTCCCCAGGCTTCAGAAAAGCCTCCAGAGTCTGTGGATGGTGAAAACAGACCCAAGGAGCCTACCAGAAGTTCAGAAACAAACTTCCAGTAGACCTGTTGGACCATTTCCCACCCTCGGCAGCCTTCAGGAAATGGCACAATGGGCCTATCGTAAGTCTGAAGGCTTCAGTGAGGGCTGCATGCATCCTTGCAGGGGGGCAGGGGGAGTGTATGTGCGCATGCACAAGGGGAGGACATTGCATTTTGGGTGTGGGCACATGTGTGTGTGTGTGCTATCACGCACATACACGCCTTTTTGGCACCCAAGCAAAAAAAGGTTCGCCATCACTGTTGTAAGCAAACATTTAATAATGTTGCCTAGTATCTGAGACTTTTTATCTTCCATGGTGTTCACCAAGCTCCCTGTGCCATCAAACTTTATCTTTTTTTTTTCTTTTAAAAAATAATTATGGGTACATGAAAAGATTACATGCTGCAAAGAAAAACACACATTTCCAGCATTACTTTTATTTCTAAGAATGCCTCTGGCCTCTGTATAAGCCCTGTAGGTATTCCTAAAAAATAAACATGGTAGGTGTATACAGCTGAGCGTTTTGTTTGCAAATATGCTTACCTGCCAGAGATTGGGGGGAAGATAAAGAGGAAGTGACAGAGAATATGAGAAGCAACTTTTACAAACTTTGGTAAATGATATCCAAGATATGTTTTTGAAATTACCAATATGCTCAATGATCCAAAACGTGCTTGGCCTACAACATCCAAGGATGTGTTTGCAACTAGGAACAACATTTATTTTGAAACTTTTATTTGAAATTTTCCTTGGCAATTAAGGAAAGCTCACCATAACTTCATTTTCAATATGTCAAACTCATTCACTTTGGATGCTAGACTTTATAAGTGGCCATTAGGTAGCAATGCATTTTATTCAGTATTTCTTTACAGTTCTTCTAGTGTTTTCATTACTTCCAAAGGACTGCAATCCTAGGGCCAATAAACAATTGGTAATTGTTTTATTTCTGGTTTATCCAACCCAAACCAGGCATTTGCTACACAACAGCAGGCACTGCCTGTGATGCCCCTTACCTCGAGGGCTCATTAATGTTGCATCTACTGCTTTCCCTCCATCACCACATCTGGCCTCATCAAAAGGCAGGCACTGCTCTCCTGTCCCTGCGACCACTTCTGAATTAGCAGCCAGTTCTTTCACACCAGTAAGGCTTTTGACTTTGTAAATACGACGACTGTTGGTATCCGAAACATAAAGAGAGCCCGAAACAGGATCCACGGCTAAGTAGTACTTGTGGGCAACACTGTTACTTAAAGAGAAAAAGAGAGAGAGAAAAAATGATAGCTTCAGAAGATTTGGTGTACAGAGAGACATATATACGAATCCTTCTGTCTAAAAGCAACCCCATATACATAGAAAATGTGCCTTTCACATAACCCAGTTAAACAAGCTTGATATGCTGTGCCAAAGCATCATCTGCTAGTCTCTCCTTGTACTGGTTTCATAGCATACCATGAGGTCCGGCAACCCCAATGCATGCTTCCTTTCAGTTTGGCTAGAATGAGTAGAGTTTAGGTTTAGATGAGAAAACCTCTGCCCTAAACTGACACAAAGAGTCTGAATAAATGACTTCATTCACAGCTTCTCCAATTGCAGGGCTGTGATTGTGCAAATCTGAGGGACAATAATGCCACTCGTTACCTATCACTTTGAATTCCTTGGATGATGGGCAGATGGAAAAAATGGTAAATAAATAAAGCTGGTGGGGGCTTTATTTTACTTAAGTGAGTGTTGGTGGCATGTTTTATATCAAATTATTTCTGTAGTCCTGTTTATACCAATATGAGACTGAGTACACAGATATCTGACTAATATGAACACAGTGAAATTTACTTCTGAGGTAATTTTGGAGTGTAAATGTTAGATTCAGTTCTTAACAGCTTAGCTCACTAAGAGGTACCTGTCAATTACAAGACAAATCCACCCTGGCTTTTAATCAATCTTTCTTTGAGCATTACATCATTCTACTTCTCCCCCCCCAAAAAAAAAAAATCTCCAAAACTGGAATAGACTGATTTACATCTCAGTAACAAGGGCACTGGAAATATATATGATTCTCATGAATTTCCATTTATGGATTTCCTTTCTTTCCATCCACGAGAATCCATTTATTATTCAGAGCCATAAACGTTTTGTTTTGGAACAATGCTTTAAGAAGTAATGTAACGACAAACACAAAATACATGAGACCCGAATTTTAAATTGCTTTTGACAGGAGGCTGTTATTCTTTAAAAACATTTTTTTACAGCATCTGTGCTGGCTTGTAAAATCTTTATCCCATCTTCTACCTTGCCAGATATTAAAAGATAGTCTAACCTGCTCTGATGCTCTATAAAAAATTGGTAGACTCATACTTTTTAATTGCACACACCCTTTCCTCCTAATATAAAGAGCTTTTCAAGAAAGAATTTATATAGTCTGGTGGGTAGCCTGGGATGATTAGAAGTATATCATGTAGATTTAATATTCTAAATAGTAACAAATGTCATAAGATTAGTAACTTTCAAGGTTAAAGCCAAAGTAGGGCAAAACAGTTTTTGTTATTAAAATAAAATCAACATTTCTAAACAGATTCCCTCTTCGAAGGTTTTTTCTTCACAGCCTAAGCCTTGAAGTGCTTCACATTTCCCTTTGAGAAAAGGAGTAACATTCATTTAAAGTGTGTGGAAATGGCTTTGCTATTATTACTGATTGCTCAAAAAACAATTTTCTCACAATATAAAAATGCATAGTGAAATAATTTCTGCTGTGTTTTATCTTAGTTACTGCTTGTTTGAAATAAGGCAGCTGGAAATTATGGGTTAGGAAAATTGCTAAAATCAGCCACATATTCATATTTGGCTAACAATATGAAGTGGTAGTTCAGCCAAAGCAGATTTTGATGTCTCCAGAGATATAGTGCAGATACCCCTTGACCTATACTCATTTAAAGTTACAATAACACTGAACAAATAATTGCTCCTTGGAGTTCTGGCCATCTTGGGACAGATTCAATTCATGTGATACAATTTGGGTGTTTGGCAGCTAGTTAATACTTATGACCAGTTGCAATGCCCTATGATCACATGATCACCATTTGCAATTTTTGCTGTCCTTCAGGAGGAGACCAAGTCACTGGGGTAAATTTCTGCCACCTGCATGCTATTTCTTAGTTCCTTTGTATTCAATCTGTGCCAACTACTCACAGGCACCCCATCTGCACAATTCCTGATCTGTGCCATGCCTCTTGCACATCTTCTCACAACACCAACCTGTATCAGACTTCTTCACTTCTTACACACTAGCTAGTACTCCTTTTTCAACTCATTTCATCCTTATATATATATGTGTGTGTGTGTGTGTCACATGTTTTTTTAATGAATTTGAAAATTAAGGGAGACTAGGATAGATCTATTTCAGCCTTATTTTGGCCTCATCAACTAGCCATACCCTCACTGAGACTTTAACCTGCAACCTTTGCCTTGCAAGGCAGAGAAAATATATACAGTGCTCCCCCGATTATCGCGAGGGTTCCGTTCCAGGACCCCTCGCGATGATCGGTTTTTCGCAAAGTAGCGGTGCGGAAGTAAAAACACCATCTGCGCATGCGCAGATGATGTTTTTACTTCCGCCGCAGCAGCGAGGAGCCGAAGATTGGGGTTTCCCCGCCACCCACGCAAACTCCTCGCTGCTGCCGCGCCCGCCGCTTGTCCGCCCGCCGCTTGTCCGCCGCCTGCCTGCCTGCCCGCGCGCCCGCCCTTCGCCCGCCCACGCCGTTCGCTCGCGCCGCTTCCCAGCTGAGTCCTGAAGCGAACTTCCGCGTTTGGCTTCAGGACTCAGCTGGGAAGCGGCGCTGGGGTTTCCCCGCCGCCCACGCAAACTCCTCGCTGCTGCCGCGCCCGCTGCTTGTCCGCCCGCCGCTTGTCCGCCGCCTGCCTGCCCGCGCGCCCACCCTTCGCCCGCCCACGCCGTTCGCTCGCGCCGCTTCCCAGCTGAGTCCTGAAGCGAACTTCCGCGTTTGGCTTCAGGACTCAGCTGGGAAGCGGCGCTGGGGTTTCCCCGCCACCCACGCAAACTCCTCGCTGCTGCCGCGCCCGCCGCTTGTCCGCCCGCCGCTTGTCCGCCGCCTGCCTGCCCTTCGCCCGCCCTTCGCCCGCCCACGCCGTTCGCTCGCGCCGCTTCCCAGCTGAGTCCTGAAGCGAACTTCCGTGTTTGGCTTCAGGACTCAGCTGGGAAGCGGCACTGGGGTTTCCCCGCCGCCCACGCAAACTCCTCGCTGATGCCCGCCGCTCGCCCTCCCGCCAGCAAGAGGGGGAAGACCCAGGGAAGTCGCCCAGCAGCTGATCTGCCCGGCGCCATCTATGCATGCGTGGCCATAGAAAAAAGGGCGCGCATGCGCAGATGGTGTTTTTACTTCCGGGTTGAAAAATAGCGATATAGCGTTTCGCAATGTTCGAGATCGCGAAACTCGGGGGACCACTGTATATACAAACTTAATTGGTTTCTGGAAGAGGTTTTTCAAGTGAAAAGTTTCTAAGACAAAACAATGTTTCCCATAGGAATCAATGGAAAAGCGATTAATGCGTGCAAGGCCAAAATTTTGCCAGCCAAAGCACCTGTTTTTGCGCTGCTGGGATTCCCCTGAGGCTCCCCTCCATGGGAAACCCCACTTTTGTGTTTTTGCGATGCTGCAGGAGAATCCCAGTAGGGGAATCCCAGCATCGCAAAAACGAGCGCTTCGCTGGCAACAGAAGTCCGGAGGTGGGGTTTCCCAGCGAAGGGAGCATCAGTGAAATCGCAGCATCACATAAACACTGAAGTCCTCAAAACCCCACCTCCAGACCTCTGTGTTTTTGCGATGCTGCAATTTCACTGAGATTCCCCTCACTGAGAAACCCCACCTCTGGACTTCCGTTGCCAGCGGAGCGCCCATTTTTGGGCTGATGGGATTCCCCTGATGGGATTCCCCTGCAGCATCACAAAAACATGGAATTCCGGAGGTGGGGTTTCCCATGGAGGGGACCCTAATGGGAATCCCAGCAGCGCAAAAACGGGTGCTTCACTGACAACGGAAGTCCGGAGGCGGGGCATCCCAGCGGCGGCGGTGGATTTGTAAGGTGAAAATAGTTTGTAAGAAGAGGCAAAAAAATCTTAAACCCCGGGTTTGTATATATATATATATATCACATGGTTGTGTTGCTGAATTTTTAAAATTAAGGGAGACTAGGATGGCACCATATCAGCCTTCCTAGTCTCCCTTAATTTTAAAAATTCAGCAAAAAAAACCTTGTGATACATACAAAAATATAGTTTGTTGGCTATGAATAAATTAACTGCCTTGAAATGGCTCTGGGTTGGGCAAAAAGGCAAAAAGGAACTGTGACGTTCCTTCAATATACCAGGGTGATCCGGCATAAAAAACAAACAAACACACACACACACACGCACACCTGTCTATCTATCTATCTATCTATCTATCTATCTATCTATCTATCTATCTATCTATCTATCTATCTATCTATCTATCCATCCCTCCCCCCTCCCCCCCCAATTTGGATATATGAAATGACTAAAAGTAAAGGGAACATTAGGACAGGGATGGTAGGCACACTGGTGCACTTATGTACACTCCTTATAGGCCTCTTAAGAATGGGGTGATGTCTGCAGTAGACAATCTAAGATTAAAATTTTGGGGGTTTGGGGAGGAAGCCACAGAGTTGGGTAGTATATTCCAGGTATTGACCATTCTATTGCTAAAGTCACATTTTCTGCAATCGAATTGGAGAAGTTCACTTTGAGTCTATCTATTGTATGCTCGTGTACTGATATGGTTGAAACTGAAGTAGTCATTGATAGGAAGGACATTATAGTTGATAATTTTATGAACTATGCTTAGGTCTTTTTGATGATGTTGTTACAATGGCCTTTGTCACTTAGATAATTAAATATTAGTTGTCCAAGATATTTGGAGTGAGAGTCATTCACAAGTTCGTGTCCACTCAGCTTGTAATTTGTGTTCTGAATCTTTTTACCATTGTGTAAAACAGAGCATTTGTTGGTTGAGATTTGGAGTTGCCAATTATTTGACCATTATGACAGAGAGTCAAAGTCTTTTTGAATGGTAGCAGTATTGTCCATGGTGTTAAATAGTTTTACATCATCAGTAAAAAGGACACAGTTGCTTATAATATGATACCAAAGTTCATTTATGTAGAGTGTATATGTACCCCATTGCATCCTTGTATCCTCTCATGCACCCTCCCTGATCCTCACCATGCTTCTGGTGCATACTTTTGCACCTACTCACACTCTCCCTGACCATCTCCTGTATCACTATGTATCCCATTGCCTTCTCCCAGTAGCAGCCATTGACTTGTCTGTTGGTCTCAGACTTTCAATTTGCTCAGGTCTTCCTCATGGAATTTGTTTGTGGGAAACTGGCAGAATGTTAGTTCATCTAGCAAATATGGGATTCAGTTAACAATGGCAACCAGCAATGTAGAGATTGCCCTTATTAAGGGGTGGAGTTTTGTCTTATGATTGCTTAGCAATGGAAATCCTAGTTCTAATTGCTGTAATAAGTTGAGGACTACCTGTACTTGAGAAGGTATCTTAGCACATGGACAATCTCTGCTCATTCCTGTCATGATAATGTGTTTTTGTATCGTTTTTGAATGTTGCATGCATTGCAAGGCCTGTAGGTCAATATGTAACTACCACAGCCAGTTGCATGCTTACACTCCTACTTGCTCTTCAAACAGTTCATTGAATGGGTCTTGACTACAGCCTTCAAGATAGAAGCTTTAGTCCAGCATCACAAGTAGATTTTTCACCATTAATAGTTTCTACTTTATAATTACTTCAGGGTAGGTAATTTGAAGTTATGATCTGAAGAACTTTGGCTTAGATTTTATCTCAGTCACAGTGTCAAAGAACAGCCCTAGCTACTTTTTGGGATGGTGGTCAGTGGAGGATATAGTGATCTTACAACGGTTCATAAAGCACAGGGAATCTATTCACTGAGTAAAATTTATACAATATAGACAAGTTGACATAAAATGCTTTGGTTTTCTTTTCATGTGTTCCTTATGACTCATAATATTGTGGTCAACTTCAGTATTGGTACTGCAATCAAGTTTTAGCTATCATCCACCATCCCCAAGGTTCAAGGAGGTATAGCATTGTGGTCTTCTTGGAGTTCTCTGGGTTTGGTTGTTTTCTTATTTATTTATTTATTTATTTATCTATTTGTCTATTCATTCATCCATCCATTCATTCATTCAATTTTTATGCCGCCCTTCTCCTTAGACTCAGGGCGGCTTACAACATGTTAGCAATAGCACTTTTTAAACAGAACCAGCATATTGTCCCCACAATCCGGGTCCTCAGTGCTAGCTGATGATGTTACCTAGTTTGGGTAATGAAACCTCTGCAAGAAAACAACCAAGCTCAGAGAGCACCAAGGATCCCATATTTCAACCCTGATCTACAAATATTCTTCTTTATAGGCACAGTATTACTACAGAGAAGGCTTTCATAATATTTTAATCTTCCAGAAGGCATTATACAGTATGGACTAATTAGTCTCTAAAGTTTTCTGAAAGCATGATTGCCTTGTTCCTGTTCTCTTGTAAAATTAGCATTCTGTAATCTGCAGCTATCCTGTAAACTCGTACATTTCTTCCAAGCACACAATAGTTTAGTCTCATGGCAAATCTTTTCTTTTTTGCCTTCATAACAAATCAATCCTAAAATACTATTTATGGAAGCCTGCAGTGTTAATTCTCTATATGGCAATAACAAGTCCCTCAGATCTGACACAAAGCTAAGCTATTGTTTTGCTGAAATCTTTCTGCCTTATTTCATAGGGTCATTGAGTGTCTTGAGATATTAGAGGCTTTTTCTAATAAATCTATTTTGACAGGTGTTCAAGGTGCGGAGCAAGTGAACCACCAGCAAATTTAGAAATGTCAGCTTCAGCTATTCAAATAGACAACTGGACTAAATGGAGATACTCCTGCACAAACATCCCTGGGCTAACAGGCAGATGGAATGAGTATTTTAAATAAGATCTCTGCTGTTGCCAGCCCTAGGTGACACAGGGCAAACGTCTTTAAAAGCCAAGAGAGCTTTTAAAAGACAGCAGAACAAAGACAGAAAATTAAGTTATTTCTTGTTAAGTAGATTTCTTGAGGGAGCAGAATGAGATAAATAAAGCCAGCTCCACAATAAAAGATGTTCTGGCCAATTACATTAGGCATCGTTGCAAACTGGGATTTGATGATACTCAGATTGGATAATACCCTTGTGAATGAAGTTGTAAAAATGCAAAAAACAAACACATCTTTTCTGATTTTGTCATTAAAAGAGAGGTCCTGAGGTATGAGAAAAAGATGACACCCACAATAATACAATCAAAGCTCTGGCCATTTTCAATGTGCATTGGGCTTTGTTTGCATGTAATACCGATAAAAATGGCCAAATCTCTAATTGCACTGCCTTGACTTTTTAAACAATGTGAGTACCTTAAAATGACTACAATAAAATAAGATTTCTAGTATCATGTAAAACTGAGTTTATTAGCAACACAGGTGAATTGGACTGGGAAACAACTGCCTTGCATACAAGCACAAACTTCATTTAACATAGAAACAGCAGCTGAATTTCACAAATACTGTACTAATTTGTGTTAGAGTAAGGACAGTGCATTTGAGTTTAGCAATTACATCAAGAGACTTATAATATTTAATTTTAATTTAATTTATTACATTTGTATGCCGCCTCTCTCCAGAATGAAACTTTATTTACAGTATGATCTATGAGATTTTAATGTTTTTGTAATGCTTTAATTATTCAAATGATAAAACCTTTTTGAAAAATATATCTTTTCAGAATGGGCAGCTCTTGGAATTGCAAAAAATACTAGCAAGTAAATACCTGATTGTCTTTATGGTTTTTTATGTACTTCTAGGACAATGTCCAAAGGTGCAGGGTGAATGAGCAAAACCATGCATCCAAAAAGTGAACAGCAAAAGGACTGAAACCTTTTGCAGAGGAATTTAAACTCACTTCAAAATAACTAATGAGTTTGGTGATTGGATATAATCTGTTCAAAGTATCCTAATAATATTGAACTAAAGGGTGAGATGGAATGGGAGAACAAATCTGGAAAAAAAAATCCTTTAATGAATTGGAAATGAGTTTTTGACCCATTTCTAGTCCATTAGTGGTTTTCTAAATCCTTTTCAGCATTTACAAGAGCCACTGCTCAAGTTTTCCTCAACCATTTAAGTGAATTAGACACTACACAGAGAGAATGGTCATATTGAAGTTGACTTGGAGTTCATTATATTCTCATTCCATTAGATAATTCTTTGGTTGCTTTTTTTACTGCATTTGTATAACTGCTAGTGGTTAACATATTTCTAACATAAAATTAGCACATTAATATATGATGCATTAAAAACAGACCGTTACACAAAAAAGCACAACACAAAAAGCAAACAAAATGGCAGCAAGCAAGCTATAGCAAATGATAACAGGATTGCAAACTTGGCTTACCTATGTTTAAATTCTTTATTTCTTTACAGAAAGAAAACAGAAAAGAAACAAGGGGGGAGGGTGGGGGAGAAAGAGAGAACAGTTAGCTGAAGAAGAGACCATGTAGCAAACATTGCATATTGTCTTAGTCTACAAGATGGAAAAAATAAACCTATTCCCTTGATTTATTCAGACATGAAGCCATATAGCAAATGTTGCTGTCCCTGTATCTGCTGGGACAGACCCTTAAGAGTTATAAGTCCCTTCATGAAATTTTTCATACTCTTCTTAATTTACAATGCAGTAGATGAAATAGGGTGCAGTACTCTAAATGTGATTAGTCTAATACTGAATACAGGATTATTACTAAACACTGGGTTGTTACTACAACCTAAGATTGCTCCATTTTTTTCTGGAAGCTGCACTGATTGTCATTTCTTATTCAGTTTGAGATACACATAATTTTTATATCTATAATTCCCAAATCAGTTTCTCCCATCTTGACCATATTTATTTCAAATTTATTTATTTGTCAAACATGTACAAGATAGTAGGTGTTCGTATAAACATAAACATTAGTATAGTAGGTACAGGTAAATTAGGCAATAGGACAGGGACACTAACCTAATTTTGACATACCGTATATACTCGAGTATAAGCCGACCCGAGTATAAGCCGAGGCACCAGTTTTTGCCACAAAAACTGGGAAAACGTATTGACCCGAGTATAAGCCGAGGTTAGAAAATGCAGTGGCTACTGGTAACTTATAGAAATGGAAAATTACATTAATTGAGACATCAGTAGATTAAATGTTTTAGAATATTTATTTTAAAGAAAACCAGTAAATTAGCTCTGTAAATTTAAAAGAGGGTAAACAAACGCAATCTGGTAATAACAATAAATTAAAAAATAAAAAAGTAGCTCAATCAGCAACCAAGCTAAAACCTATTTCTAAACCTAACCCAGGGGTCTTTAAACTTGACGGTTTTAAGACTAGTGGACTTCAACTCCCAGAATTCCTGCACCAGCCATGCTACTTCAGGAGTAGGAGTTGAAGTCCACAAGCCTTAATCTTTCCAGGTTTGAAGACTCTTGCATTTTTAACCCTAACCCATGGGTCTTTAAACTTGAGTTTTCAGAAGCCTGGAGAGAGTTCATGCCGTTCCCCCCCCCCTTAGCTTGCTGTCTGGCTCGTTGGCAGGATCTCCCACCCCTGATCCTCCCTCCTCCTCGCCTCAGGGAAGCAGATTTGCTAAAGAGATCCACTTGGTACAGCAGCAGGGAAAGGAGGAGGAGGAGAGCCAGAATAGCCCACAGGGGAGGGGGAGGAGGAAAGGAAAGAGCTGTCCTCCTCCTCCTTCCCCTGCTGCCATACCAAGTGGATCTCTTTAACAAATCTGCTTCTCTCTCCGGTTGGAGGCTTCTAAAGCCTGGAGAGAGTTCATGCCGTCCCCGTCCCCTTTAGCTTGCTGGCTCTCTCCTCCTCCGTCTCCCTTTATTGCCCCATGTGTTGTGCAGGGAAGCAGATTTGCTAAAGAGATCCACTTGGGATGGCAGCAGGGAAAGGAGGAGGAGGAGAACCAGAATAGCCCACAGGGGGGGGGAGGAGGAAAGGAAAGAGCTGTCCTCCTCCTCCTTTCCCTGCTGGCGTACCAAGTGGATCTCTGTAACAAATCTGCCTCTCTCTCAGGCTGGAGGCTTCTAAAGCCTGGAGAGAGTTCATGCCGTCCCCGTCCCCTTTAGCTTGCTGGCTCTCTCCTCCTCCGTCTCCCTTTATTGCCCTATGTGTTGTGCAGGGAAGCAGATTTGCTAAAGAGATCCACTTGGGATGGCAGCAGGGAAAGGAGGAGGAGGAGAACCAGAATAGCCCACGGGGGGGGGGAGGAAAGGAAAGAGCTGTCCTCCTCCTCCTTCCCCTACTGGCGTACCAAGTGGATCTCTGTAACAAATCTGCCTCTCTCTCCGGCTGGAGGCTTCTAAAGCCTGGAGAGAGTTCATGCCGTCCCCGTCCCCCACCTTTAGCTTGCTGGCGGGGCACCCTCTTGTGGTGATTCGGCGCCCTCTTGTGGTGACCCGAGTATAAGCCGAGGTCGGGTTTTTCAGCCCATTTTTGGGACTGAAAAACTCGGCTTATACTCGAGTATATATAGTAGTTTGGGGTTCCTTTTAAATCTTCATTCTACCTTCCATATTGCAGCCTACAATTTCTAGCTTCATTTTATTTGCAATTTTGTTGCCCTAATCCAGGACAAAGTCTACCACAAGGTGGGTCAGGGAAGTGTCTATCCATGCTAATGCAGACATGTTAATGAACAATCATGGCTGCTTAATGAACTGTTGATTCATGTAAAGTACAAGCACTTGATCCACATTTACAATTCAGCCAACCAAAATATTCTGGCAGATGTCCTAAATGCTATGTTAAAACCAAAGTACTGTATGTAAGCCTGGTAGGTTTGCTGGATCCCACAAAAAAATATTACAGTTCCTAGAAATCAATTTATTATTCTTCAGTTCTAATTAGCCTATAATTAACAAAATTATGGATACAATCTAGGGGTTTGGGATAAAGTTTTCTGCATATTATCTCCTTAACATATTTTATGCTATAAACATGACCCTTCTTTTCTCTTAATCAATTCCAGTTGAATAATAATAAATAAATATAAATTTATGGATATGAAAGACCAGCATTAATATGATTTTCCTGAATAAATCAACTTTTTCCTATGATATTTCACAAATTTTGGAAGCTATGCCTTTTTATTGTAATAGAACATAATTTGAGTGAATTATCTATTGGATCATAACTGAAAGTATTTCTCATTTAACCTCCAGTTTCTTACAACTTTCAACTACTATATTCCTTCAGTCTTCTCCCAGAAACTTATATTAAGTTTGCAAGACTTCCTCTCTCAACATGGATATCCCATTTACTGGTACAACCGAGAGCCATTTATAAAACTTCTGTCTGTTAATTTTTCCTATAATTATATTTTGTATCTGTAAATGTCATATGTCAAAATCTTTCTCTCTCCCTTATCTTTTTATTTCCTCAAAACTGTCATATCTGAAAAATTAAAAGGAAATAGCTCCATCTCAATTTGGCACAGATAATTCAATTCAAGCCTATAGCAGGAATGTAACTCAATTTGGTGCCCAGTGAGTTTCAGATTATGTCATTCTGAATGCTTGGTTTAAATGAAAATTTGGCAAAATGATGCACACTACAAGAATACCTTTTGTTATAGATTAAATTATAGTTTCACTTATATTTTTGCATGGATTTGAAACACTTTGTTATGTCTTGTTACGTATTGTAGTGTGCATTTGGGAAAAATGATGTACACTTAAAGAATACCTTTGTTTACAGAAAAAATAATTTCACTAATATTTTTGCATTGATTTGGAACACTTCGTTATGCCTTATCTTATTATTTTAATATTTAAAATGCATAGAAATTTGTGACAATATTAGCTATTGTAATGGAGAACATCTATGATAAATATTTAGGCAGAATGTGGACTTTTGTGCATAAAGAAAGGGTAATTAAAATGAATGATACCTATTTTTGCATATCATACTTGTCCACAAAATTATGTATTTTTTTTCCAATAAAAGAAATAATTCACTACATCAGTTCAGCTAGGGCAGCAGTTCTCAAACTGGGGTAGTGACCATTCTGGGGGTCGAACAACCATTTCACAGAGGTCCCCTAAAATCAGAGAGAAACAAGATGGTGGTGGTGATGACGGAAAAAGATATGGAGCTGAGAGATCTCTTGCTGAGAGATCTCTTCATGCAGATGCTGGAGATGAGTGGGCTGCTCAAAAAAATCGATGTGAATAGGCAAAAGTGTGGGGCTAAGCCTTGGGTTGGATGAGGCGGGGGAAAGGAAGATGCCTCCTCAACCTCTTCTACACCTGTGCTAGTGGCAGCTTTACTCTTAGAGCACATCCATTTTTTTGAGCATGCTGCAGGGATGCTTTACTAACCTCTTTCCCCAGTTCCTTTCAACCCAAGGCTTACCAGGTATTCATCTGGCTAGCATCCTTAGTCTAGTCAGCTTCAGCACATTATTTTATCCACTGGTTAAGGTCTTAAAAAAACCTTTATTCTGAGAAAGTAACAATGAAAGGGCTTGCAAGCCAGTAAGAGCTGGGAACATAATTAGCACCTGGAAAGAAACAGCCGGAGCAAGTAGAGCAATGGAAAAAATCCTGCCAAGACTTAGGGCTTGGAAAACATTCTTCTTTGCAGAGAGTTAACAATGAAAGAGCTTGCAAACCGATAAGAGCTGGGAACATTTGTTAGCACCTGGTTAGGGCTGGAAGGAAACATTCGGAGCAAGTAAAGCAATAGAAAAAAAACCCCTACAAAGGCAGGGTTTGGAAAATGTTAATTGCAGAGAAAACGTTCCTTCCAGAGAATAACAGTGAAAGAGCTTGCAAGCGGATAAAAGCTAGGAACATCATTAGAAACATAGAAACATAGAAGATTGGTGGCAGAAAAAGACCTCATGGTCCATGGTATTAGCACCTGGTTAGGGTTGGAAAGAAACATTTAGAGCAAGTTAGACCAATGAGGAAAAAAACCCTGCAAAGACTTAGGGCTTGGAAAACATTCTTCACAGAGAGCAACAATAAAAGAGTTTGAGAACATTAATAGCACCTGATTAGGACTGGATAAACACATCTGGAGCAAGTAAAGCAATGAACCCCTACCCCCTGCAAAGACAGGGTTCTTGGCAGAGAGTAACAATGAAAGAGCTTGCAAGCCAGTAAAAGCTGGGGACATTGTTAGCACCTGGTTAGAGCTGGAAATAAACACTTGGAGCAAATAGAGAATGAAAAAAAAAAAATCAAAGACAGGGTTTAGAGAACATTCTTGGCCAAGAGTAACAATGAAAGAGCTTGCAAGGTAAGAGCTGGGAAGATTGTTAGCAGTTAGTTAGGGCTGGAAAAAAAATCTAAAAGAGTATAAGACTCACCCTAATTAGCCTCTTTTAGGAGGAAAAAGGTGTGTCTTATACACCGAAAAATACGGTAAGTATTAGTAAAATGCTTTGTGTAATTCTAAAATCAAAACAAAGTGGATTTAAATAACAACTCACATCCCTGCCAATTGTACTGATAATGTTGTCTTTCTGGGTAGTGAAAGGTCTGCAAGTTCAGAGAACACCAAGAATTCTAAAGCAGGCTTAGCTTGACTGTTCCATCTTTGTTAAAAATGCAATCACCTCTGAATTATTCTAACCTATCTCATGCGCCCTTAGTCTATATTTGTTTATATGGGATCCATTCTTTGTTTCATTTCTATTACTTGCAAAACTATGACTCAGTATCACAGTATCAACAGTAGAGACCTTCAAATTTCTAGGTTCAACCATATCACAAGATCTAAAATGGACACCTAACATCAAAAACATCATCAAAAAAGTACAACAAAGAATGTTCTTTCTGTGCCAACTCAAACTGCCCAAGGAGTTGCTGATACAGTTCTACAGAGGAATTATTGAGTCTGTCATCTGCACCTCTATAACTGTGTGGTTTGGTTTTGCAACCTAACAAGACAGACATAGACTTCAGAAGATAATTAGAACTGCAGAAAAAACAATTGCTACCTGCATTTGAGGATCTGTATACTGCACGAGGGCTCAAAAAGAGGGCTGTGAGGACTGTGAAAATATTTACAGACACCTCACATCCTGGACACAAACTGCTTCAACACCTACCCTCAAAATTATGCTATAGAGCACTGCACACCAGAACAAATAGAAGAACAGTTTTTCCCGGAACACCATCACTCTGCTAAACAAATAATTCCCTCAACACGGGATGTGATTGTTCTTTTTTAAATGACTAGTTTTAAGATAATTTTTAAAGTAATTATTCTATTAATTGGCTTAGAAATGTTTTATATTGTATCTTTTTGTTGTTGTGAGCCGCCCCGAATCCATGGAGAGGGGCGGCATATAAGTCCAATAAATAAATAAATAAACACCGTCAAACTATTTATTAAATATGCATTACTATTAATCTTTTCATCCTTCCCATCACCCATCTCCTCCCACAAATGACTGAATGACTGTAACTTTTTGCATGTATCCTTACAATTTATACTGACTGGTTCCTAATATGATTTGATTGCTTATTTGCACCTGGGCTATCAATGTGTTGTATCTTATGATTCTTGACGAACATATGTTTTCTTTTACGTACACTGAGAGTATATGCACCAAGACAAATTCCTTATGTGTCCAATCACACTTGGCCAATAAAGAATTCTTTTCTTTTCTATTCTGTTCTGTTCTACTTTACTCTATTATTTTGCTCTTTACTGACTATCTTAACTGATTTAACAGTCTTTTGCTTCCTAATTTACTTTTCTCCTCTCCTAATTTAACTCCTCCCTCCTATTGCTGTTATGCCCAATTTCTCTTCTTCAATCCCTTTTTAAAAGCAAAACAAAAAGTTAACTTCCACCCATATTCATAGCTTTCCAAAG
Organism: Erythrolamprus reginae; assembly: GCF_031021105.1. Lineage (NCBI taxonomy): Eukaryota > Metazoa > Chordata > Lepidosauria > Squamata > Dipsadidae > Erythrolamprus > Erythrolamprus reginae. The sequence goes on from NC_091951.1 coordinate 130,048,397, forward strand.
ATGAGGAAGATTTTGTGATAATGCTTAACCATGCTTAACATCACTGGCCATTCTGATTCTTTAATGGTGAATTCCACAATCCATGGACTGCTTGAATTCCCATTATAATCTTCAAAGGAAGAGAGAAAAAATGCCACCCAGTTTTGATCTATCAGTCATGTTTATCTATCAGTTGTGAACAGCAGATTGTGCTGAGGGCTATAAGCCACAACAGTCTAGAAAGCTATAAAAAAAAATCACTTAGGAAAGCTTTTATGGTGGTGCTTTTAACAGTGGCATTACCTTAATTCCAAAATGCTGGTGACGTTCCTTGAGGGAAAGATGCGTCGAATATAGTTGAAATCCCCAATGAACAGGCTCCCATCAATCCCCACCGCAAGTGTAACAGGGGCAAGAAGTTTGTTCCCTTCTGCAAGTCCATTGCAACTTGGACAGGAGATGCTTCGACGGCGACCATTTCCCATAATGCTGGTAATTACTGCCGGTTGTTGAGTTAGGAACTGATTTTCTCCACTGCCTTTGTGTAGAATACCTAACAACGTACAGAAAAGCACATTGCATTTTATTTTTATTCATGGATTGATTTCATTGCCAAATCCTTTGATTAGATTTATCTGTCTTCAAATTTGTAATACATGGTTCAAATTGTAAGTATATAGCTCATAGGTTTCTACTAGCCTATGGTTTTTATTTTTGCTAACTTTAACAAGTCACCTTATCCTTCACCAACCTAGTGTCACCCAGATTTGACAGACAATGCTGGAAGGAAGTAGAGCATTGAGGTGGGGGCATTATGCCTTTAGGCTAATATTAACTATGTAGTATCTAATTCATTTTCTGCATATGGTAATTCTTTGTCTAACACAGGGAAAAAGAGACATGTTCATTACTGAAATTCAATAATGCTCACAATAAAATAGACAATTATAGTTTTTCCTTAGATCTTTCCCATTCTAATTTCCTATTAAGATATGCACCACTTGGAATAGCATGAGATTTTTAATGAATTCAACCCTGAAAACCCAAGATCGTTAACACCCTGAGATGCTAAAATCAACTTTGAATGTTTGGCAAGAGTATAATTATTGGGAATTTTTCTCTTCCTTTTTTCCAAAGCAGATGTGGAAAATATATTGAAGCCCTGGGAACTAATCAGTTTCTTCATTCTTTCAAGTGAATGAGTTGAGAGAGAAATGTTCAACCTTTCTAGAAAAGAGGAAGGCAGAGAATATGCCAAACAGACATTAAATAATGAATTACTTTAAAAATGTGTAACGTTCTATTGCAAGATAATTTGAATTTTTCATAGAAAGGTGATAGTCAACTTTCAGTCAACTGATTTTTTTTGTTAAAGTTCAATGAGTTTTATAAGTTGAATGAAAATGTGCATATGTGAAATAAACTGTGAAAGATAAGTCAAATAACTTAAAGACACAATAATTTTATCCATTCATTTATTTCAATGTTCTTTAAAATCTAAGCCTTAACCCTCTCCTGATGAAATTTCAATAGCTTAGATCCAACTTTCAAATATCCTTTTCTCAACTGGTTTCACTGTTATAATGTATACATGTGTATGCAAGTTAATTAACATACAAAGTTGTTATTTTAACTACTATTCTGTTATCTAAGATTCTTAATACTTAAATTATGTACATATCCTTAGCAATTCCCCTAAGTCCTATTGTCCTATTTTTAATAATTGTGATTTTTAATCATTGTGATTTGTAATATTTTATATGTTTATATTTCATATTCTTATTGCTGCTATTTTAGATAATTTATTGGGAGGGGGGTTAATTTTTAAGATTGGATGGTTGAGCATGAATGAATAGAGAACATGAGTGAGCTGAATGGAAGGGCTAGCTTGCTCGTATCAAGTTGCCCTGATTGCATCCACGGAATCTCGCCCAGTCATCCTGTTTAGGGTGACTCGCTCCCTTCTAAATTGGGGTAGGGGGTTGATGAACCCTTGCAGGGTAGTACTGAGGATTTTAATAAGGTTTTTGTGGATAAAATCACTGAGATCCAGACTGATCTTGACTCTTGGAATGCAGTGTCAGCTGACAATGAATAAGTCGAGATGACAGGGGCTTGCCTTAGTCCTATTGTGTGGGAAGAGTTTGATCTGGTAGCACCTGATAAAATGGACAAGGCCATGGCAGCTGTGAGTTCCGCTACCTGTTTGTTGGACCCGTGTCCCTCCTGGCTGGTTTCGGCCAGCAGGGAGGTGACATGGAGCTGGGCCCAGGATATTGTCAATTTTTCCTTGAGGGAGGGGTCCTTTCCAGCTCCTTACAAGGAGGCACTTGTGCGCCCCCTCCTCAAGAAGCCTTCCCCGGACCCAGCTGTATTTAATAATTATCATCCAGTCTCCAGCCTTCCCTTTATGGGGAAGGTTGTTGAGAAGATGGTGTCGCTCCAGCTCCAATGGTCCTTGGATGAAGCCGATTACTAGGCCCTCAACAGTCAGGATTCATGCCCAGCTACAGCATGGAAACTGCTTCGGTCATGTTGATGGATGATCTCTGGTGGTGTTTATCCTCTATCCTGGTACTCCTTGACCTCTCAGTGGCTTTCGATACCATCAACTGTGGTATCCTTCTGCACCAGCTAGAGGGGTTAGGAGTGGGAGGCACTGTTCTATGGTGGTTCTCCTCCTACCTCTCTGGTTGGTTGCAGTTGGTGTTAGCAGGAGGTCAAAGGTCAACTCCGAGGTTCCCTCCCTTGTAGAGTTCCTCAGAGGTTGGTCCTCTCCCCCCTGATGTTTAATATCTACTTGAAACCGCTGGGTGAGATCATCCGAGGGCATGGGGCGAGTTAACATCAGTATGCAGTATACAGATGATATTATGTATGTCCATTCAGTGAAGCAGTGGAAGTAATGTGCCGATGCCTGGAGGCCGTTAGGGTCTGGATGGGTGCTAACATACTCAAATTCAATCCCGACAAGACGGAATGGCTGTGGTTTCTGCCTCCCAAGGACATTTCCATCTGTCTGTCCATTACCCTGGGGGGTGGGGGAACTTTTGACCCCCTCAGAGAAGGTCTGCAACTTGGGCATCCTCCTTGATCCATGGAATGTCATTTGTTGGCTATGGTGAAGGGGGGCGTTTGCCCAGGTTCTCCTGATGCACCAGTTGCCGCCCTACCTGGGTAGGGTGTCTCTACTCACAGTTGCTAATGCCCTTATCACCTCGAGGTTTGACTACTGCAATGCTCTCTACATGGGGCTACCTTTTAAAAGTGTTCGTAAACTACAAATTGTGCAGAATGCAGCTGCGTGAGCAGTCATGGAACTACCCAGACATGTCCATATCTCTCCAACACTCTGCAGTTTGCATTGGCTGCCAATTCGTTTCTGGACTCAATTGTTGGTTATGATCTACATGGCATAGGACCAGATTACCTACGAGATCGCCTCCTGCTGCATGAATCCCAGTGACCAGTTAGGTCCCACAGAGTTGGCCTCCTACAGGTCCCCTCAACTAGACAATGTCACTTGGCAGGACCTAGGGGAAGGGCCTTCTCTGTGGGGACCCTGGCCCTCTAGAATCTTCTGTTCCCGTAGATTCATACTGCCTCCACTCTGATCACCTTCTGAAAGAACCTCAAGACTCATCTATGCTGCCAAGCTTGGGGTTATTAGACTCTGCTTCCTGGCCAATGAATGTATAATGTGTTTGAATGAATGGATATGTGTGTATTTCAATGGGTTTCTTTTCAAGTTTTTAAATGTAACTTTTTTAAATGTAACTTTTAATTTAAATTAACTATATCTCAATGCATACTGTCTTTTTATATGCTGTAAGCCGCCCCGAGTCTTCAGAGAGGGCCAGCATATAAATCTAAATCTAAATCTAAATCTAAACCTAAATAATAATAATAATAATAATAATAATAATAATAATTATTATTATTATTATTATTTTAAAAAAATCATATTTATGTATGAATTGCATAAATGAAACAAAAATCAAGGAAGCCCTTCTTTGCTTTTGTAGATTTGTAGTCAAATGTTCGTTTGTCTCCCACCTCAAACCCAAAGAAAACTGACACCAATTGTTGCTCAGTTGTGATCAGAAATGGATACAAAATCTACAAGGGTCCATCTCTGGCTTAATACAATATCTGCATGCAGTTAACATAATTAATTAGACCAGCAAATACCGAGCAACTGCATTCACATAACATGCTAACTTGGGTTAATTTTAACTTTAGTTTCATTTTTGAGGCTTAGTCTATTATACAGGCTCAATCCACATGGTTCATTTTCACTTCAATGCATTGTAAACATCCACAAAAAGAATTGTGGGTTTGTGCACAAAATGAATTTATTTAACACTATAAGATTAAGCAAGCTGTGTGCATGCAGCTAATGTCTCAACACAAACAATGCTTTTCAAAATAACACTAAAGGCACAATGTTTCTTCAGGCATTTTAAATATTAAAATATGTTTGGGCCTACAGGGCCTTCTTATTGTTTAATATCCATCAGATGTTAGCAAAAGGAATCCAAGCACACCTATGAGGATGGAGCCTACAGGGATTGGGAAACTGTTTTTCCAGATTTTGCTAAGCTACAATTGTTTGTATCCTATAACATTAGTCATGCTGACTAAGCTTCTGAGAGTTCTTCACCAACATCTTTAGGGAACAGATTCCCATCCAATGAAAAACTTACAAACCACCCCCCCCCCCAATTGAATATCAATAAACTTACCACTTTTTACATTAAGTACATGATGCTTATCCAAAGACCAGCCACCTAGATTTGAAGGGTCAAGTTCAAACCCTTGCAGTAGAGCAGTCCTTTTCTCCCATAAAATCAGACTGGGACAGGTCTCATATTCAAAACCCACAGACACTGAAATATAGATAGATATATTTTATATTAATAACCATTGTACGTGAATGACTTGCCATCTAGTATGAAGTACAGTTCCCAAGCTATTTTATTTTATTCTACATTATTAAATTTAGATATTTGACTTCATTTGACCCTAAAATTTAGCTTGACGTATACTCAGAAGAGCTATACACAGCTTTAAAATTTCAGGAAATGATTGATTTAATAAAAGAAGGAAAGGAGTAATGATGACAGCCCAAATTCTTTAATTATCTGGCAGCTTCCAGCACTGAAAATACATATCTAAATTCAATACTGTACTTTTGTGTTCATGGAAAAAGTACAGAATAAAACTCTGGAAATACATTAAAAATGCATTAACCTGTTACTCCATTTTTCCATAGAGTTATCAGATGGAGATCTTGGAAAATATTAGACTATAGAATATTGTTCTTACCAAATTTATGGCTTTCTTGTTCCAATTTGAAGACAGCCTATTTATTATTCACCATAAAGTGTACTGATTCCCATATACCATATTTTTCAGAGTACAAAATGCACCGGAATATAAGAGGCACTTTAATTTGGGGGGAGGAAAACAGGAAAAAAAAATCTGCCTCTGCCTACCAGCATCAGGATTAGTGGGGTCCTCATTTCCATTAAGATTTTGATAACAATAAAAATGATTTTTGCTTTCTAAGATTACAGAAATATGAAGTGAATAAGAAATTACAAATAGTCATATACGGTTGTATAATCTTCTGTGTTTTTGTATTATTAATAAAATACAGTGGTACCTCGACATACGAGTTTAATTCGTTCCAGACCCGAGCTCGTAAGTCGATCAACTGACATTTCAAACGAATGCCTTTAGACTTTGTTTTTCGCGCCGAGATAACCAGAAGCAAGGATTCTTGCGCCACCTAGTGGAAGCTCGGCTCGTATCCCGAATTTGAGCTCGGGTGTCAAACAGAAATTTCGCTCGCGTCATGGCTCGTAACTTGGAATACTCGCATGTGGAGCAGCTCGTATCTAGAGGTACTACTGTATATTAGTAGCAGATATTCCTTGATTTTTCAGAATCCACTTTTGTTGCATAAGGTAACAGCAGATTCCTGCTATGGAAGTGGTCAGTTTACTTGTATAAGGTGATTAACTAAATATCCCAAGAAAAGCCTCCTCTGGTAATATTAGTAAAACTTAGAAGAATAATGAGATTTCTTTAAAGCACATATTCTTCAAATCTTTAATCAGACTTTCTGTTTTATGCATCTGTTGATATTTTTGTCTGCAGAAATCGGGACGGAATTTAACTGGAGTGGATGGGGTCTGATTTTCATGGGGGCAGAAGATAGACTTGGCTTGACTCCCAAAATGCCCTGATCTTCTTACCTATAGTCATAGGCATTGAAAGCCAGGCTTTCTCACAGCCAGGCACTCAAAAGCCCGACTGGGCTTATTATCAGGGAGTGTCTTATTTTGGGGAAAAGAGGGTACATTAGGGTGAAGGTGACAGTCACTATATCAGACAGCCTGGTTTTTGCCATACAGCTGTCTGTGTAGGGGGCCTAATGAAATGGACATTTTAAAATGAAACAATGGAGATGTTTTCCTTTATATGGTAGTAACAGATATAGTGGTAAAACAAACAAAGCAATGAAAGAGAAAATAAAAAGTAAGTAGAGCTATTGTTTGCTTGAGTAAATGTTAGAAAACTGAAAATGAAGGTTTATCCCTGGAATGAGAGGACCTGAGAGGATACCTTACCTCCATCTGACCTGCTAAGGAGATCTATAGGGGACTGGTCCAAGTGAAGGGGAACAGCTCTTGCTGGGGAACTTGTTATGTGACAATTGCAATGATTGGGAGTTGTGGGCTAGATAGATAATGGGGTGGACATGGAGGCAGGATGATAATAATGATAGGAAGAAGAAAGTATGGCAGGTGAGACGGTCTAGAGCAGTGGTTCTCAACCTGGGGGTCAGGACCCCTTTGGGGGTCGAACGACCATTTCACAACTGGTAGCTACAGTATATCAGATAGAAACAAATTAGAAAAATGCTGGAGGCAGACAATCACTTTAATGATAATGGTAAAGTTTCACTTCATAAGGGTCACCTAAGACCATGGGAAAAGACAAATTTCCAATGGTGCTAGCAACTAAAGCTGCTATTCTGGCATCTCGGAACATATTTTTACAATCCAACCAATTTGACCTCTTGCCAATCAGCTTAAAGATCTGTTGGAAGAATTGGCGTTAAACCTATAGTTGGGGGTCACCACAAGATGAGGAACTGTATTAAGGGGTCGTGGCATTAGAAAGGTTGAGAACCACTGGTGTAGAGGAAGAAATAATAATGGGTTGCTAGATGTCTTTTAATATATTGGATTTGTCACATTGTTGTTTTTGTTGTGAGTTGCTCTGAGTCTCCGGAGAGGGGTGGCATACAAATCTAATAGATAGATAGATAGATAGATAGATAGATAGATAGATAGATAGATAGATAGATAGATAGATAGATAGATAGATAGATACTGTAGATAGATAGATAGATAGATAGATAGATAGATAGATAGATAAATAGATAGATAGATAGATAGATAGATAGATAGATAGATAGATAGATAGATAGATAGATAGATAAATCTTCTCTGTGGCTGCCCCGACCCTCTGGAAGCAGCTCTCCCTGGAGATTAGAACTGCCCCCACCCTCCTTGCCTTTCGTAAACTCCTTAAAACCCACCTTTGCCACCAGGCATGGGAGAATTGAGATATCTCCCCCGGCCATATACAATTTATGTATGGTATGTTTGTATCTATGTCTGCTTAATAATGGGGTTTTTAAAATGTTTTTTAAATTATTAAGATTTGCTATAAATTGTTTAATTGTGTTGTGAGCCGCCCCGAGTCTACGGAGAGGGGCAGCATACAAATCTAATGAATGAATGAATGAATGAATGAATGAATGAATGAATAAATAAATAAATAAATAAATAAATATTGCAAAGTTGTGCCTATATCAAGAACCAGATAACTGGTCTGATAAGCAAACCAAACTTACTTCTAGTAAGTTTAGTACAATACCTTTAAAGTCAAGATTTATTTCACGTGAATGTAGTCTCAGAGAGGTGGCTGGAAGAGGTGATTCCATGTCACTGAAATTTCTCAAATGGGGTTTTGATGCCAGGATAGGGGAAATCCTGTTGCAGTTACTTACCAGAAATGCCTAGTTGTTGGGAGGAACTTTGTTCCACAGATGGCCAGATATGTGAAATTATGTCCAAAGAACAAGCTTGGAAAGGGGTGGGGATCGAGGGGTTCAACTGTGCAAAGTCTACTGTCCAAAGATAGTTATGAATTTACCCATATTCTTAGAACAAAATAATTGTCATGGCTGTCGTAACAATCTGAAACTTTTTCTGGGTCAATTCTTTAACCAGGACACTTTATTGGTCACACAGTAGATCTTCTTCATTTCAGAACAGAAAAGACATGATCTTGTCCTGGAAGACACCTAAATGGGATTTGTTTTTTCCATGTACCAATACTTTTCTAGTGATGATGGGGTTAACTGGATCCCTAACCTCCAAAGTAGGATAGTTCTGGTTAGATGCCTATTCTGATATTTGATGGATCTAGAAGCTTTCCAAATATCCTAACAGCTAATCAGTGGAATGACTCGCCTCTAGAAATTGTGGGTGCTCCAATACTGGAGGTTTTATAGAAGAGATTGGACACAATTTATTTGAAATGGTAAGGGTTTCTTGCTTGAGCAAGCAGTTGGACTAGAAAACCTCCAAGGTCTCTTTCCAACTCTGTTACTTTATTAGACTACCAGTATGTCTTCAAATGCAATTCAGGTGCCATTTACCACCTTCAAGGCCCTTCAATCTTTCCCTGATTATTTTTACCAAAACCAGACAGCTGCAGAACTTTTGCTTAAGGTCCTGGCCTCCCAGGAAATACAATAGGAGTTTGTGGTCACTATTGATCACTATTCTTATGACCTTCTGAAAAGTTGTAAAGAACTGGCTTTTCCAATGTGACATCCAGAATGATTCTGGATAAGACCTATTAATATAGAAATTAGTCTGTCATCTGCATCTCTATAACTGTCTGGTTTGGTTCTGCAGCCCAACAAGACCGACACAGACTTCAGTGGATAATCAGAACTGCAGAAAAAGCAATTGCTGCCAACCTGCCTTCCATTGAGGACCTGTATACTGCACAAGTCAAAAAGAGGGCTCTGAAAATATTTACTGACCCCTCGCATCCTGGACACAAACTGTTTCAACTCCTACCCTCAAATCGTCATTACAGAGCACTGCACATCAAGACAAACTAGACAGAAGAACAGTTTTTTCCCGAACGCCATCACTCTACTAAACAAATAATTCCCTCAACACTGTCAGACTTTTTACTAAATCTGCACATCTATTTCTACTAGGTTTTTTTCTCATCATTTCTATCATCCTTTTCCTCCCACTTAGGACTGTATGACTGTAATTGTTGCTTGTATCCTAAGATTTTTATTAATATTGATTGTTTCTTCATTGCCTATTTGACCCCTATGACAATTGTTAAGTGTTGTACCACATGATTCTTGACAAATATATCTATTTCTTTTATGTACGCTGAGAGCATATGCACCAAGACAAATTCCTTGTGTGTCCAATCACACTCGGCCAATAAAATTCTATTCTATTCATTTTGATTCTATGCTACTCTATTCGTTTTGATTCTATTCTATTCATTTTGATTATATTCTATTTGTTTTGTTTCGATTCTATTCTATTAGGTTTATTAAATATCTTGTGTAACTGCACTAAAGTGAGGTGAGTGCATGTATCATTTAGCTACGAAGGTCATTTGTATTCTAATAAAATTCAGTAGTTTTCTCTAAGGCCTTCTATTGTATCCCCGAAATGGGATAATCCCTTACACTGAGTTCTCTGGCGTAAATATGTGAGTCTCCAATAAACTATGTCCTAGATGTCCAATTAGTAACAAAATATGTTTAACATAAGGCAGGACTTGACTTGAAAATATAGATATAGATAGGGCTGTGCTGAAGAGCACCTCCACATCTGATCTTGAAGTTTTAAGGCATCATATCCTACCTTATCAAAAGTTTACCTGTTTTGATAAGATAGGATATGTTCCCTTGTCATCTTGTATATACATAGAGCATGCATGTACAGATGATACTTCCATTGAGACTGCAGTTAAAAATAAGCAACAGGTCTGAAGAGATGCTTTGATCATTTCCTGAAGGATTCTCAAGTTCCCTGAACAGCCTTTAAAGATATGGATAGATTACCACTTCATATATTCAGTTAACATGGAAGAGTGGTAAAACTTCCTTTAACTTTTACCCCACAGGAAACATAAAGGATGATACAAGCTCCCTATGAGAAATGATCAATTATATCAAAATGTCATTTGAATAATTTTTCTTTTCCTCTCTGAAAAGCTTGGGGAAACTCTGTAAATCAAGCTTTTATTGCCTAAACAGTTGATTGTTTACAGTTTTGGCCCCGAATATGTAATAATTGTCAGTAAAGTTAATAAATTACTGGAAGAAAGTCACTGGGAGTGCTAATGAATGTTTGAGTTTATTCCAAAAGTCACATCTCATCATGATGGCAATATGTTCATGGTGGACTTCACCCATGGCTCTGGTACATTATTCAAATTTCTATTTTGTATAAAGTGTTTTGCAGAAATATACTCCTGTCCCTTTTTCAATTTTCCTAGCATTTCACTGCCTCTTATCAACACACACATACAAACTTGTCTACTTTTCTTGGGATATAAAAGTAAAAGAAAAAAACATGTGGGTATCAATAAAGAAAGTATTGATTCCTAAGGTCAACAACCTTACTAGACTAGAGTTACATTTTGAATTATGAAAACATGTCATGGGCATTTTTTAAAAAAAATAAAAAAATCTATCATGGGAAGTGTTTCTGTGAATGATTGTGATGAATAATTTAACCAATCAGACTTCAACAACAAATGCATCATATCACTCTTTCTATTCTTCTTCCTTTTTTACCAATAGCTTAAATAAATGGATTGATTTTTTTTTCTCCCAGTATTTGTTTGTTCAGCCATCATTTTAAAGAAAATTTGTGGGCCAGAAAAATTCCTGTGAAATGAAGTTGAAAATATGCTCTTGATTGTGTAGTGTTCTCATTTTTTTTATTTCTCACCCCTTCTTTCTTTCTCTTTCTGTCTGTCTCTACCTGTCTGTCTTTCTAGCTCTCTCTGTGTATTTCAACCTTAAAACCAGTAGATTATGAGTTCTAGTTCTCCCTTAGGCACAAAACAAATTGGGTGACCTATAGACATTCTATGAAAAACATATATGATTGAAGGAAGCACATACACCAAGGGTGGGTTCCAACTTACCTCACTGCTGGTTCGCGATCCTGTGCTGCTTGGGCACACCGCGTGGGTGCACATGCATGCGCAGTAACAAAAAATCTGTAAAAAAAAACAAAGCCAAAAAAAAGATGGCGACCATCTGCACAGTGCCAGAACTCAGCTTCTGCGCATGCTCAGAAGGAATTATTTCTTTTTTAAAAAATCAGAAAAAAAGATGGCGGTGCCCACGAACTGGCACTGACCGAACTGGGTTGATGACATCATTGTGAGATCACCAGTAGTTTCTACCAGTTCGGGCGAAGCAGTCTGAACCAGGTGGAACCCACCCTTGGCATCCATCCATGTGCACGTACACACACACACACACACACACACACACTTACACACAGATTCAAATACACCAGGAAGATTATTGTTCGTAAAGCAAAATAATAGTAGGCACACTGGTGCCCATAGATGTCATATTGGGTACTCCTAGATATAAGTGAAGCAATATCTGTTAGATATTATAAACCAGTAATATATGTATTATTTCAAAAAGCCTTCAATACTAGCTATTTTGACTGAGAGCATCTATCACAAGTATTTTGATTAGAGTACTTTTACTGTAGCATTGTTATTTTTTTTAAATGTTATTTGTATAATGCCCATTTTACTTTGGGATTGAGAAAGTTGTGAATACTATCTAATCAATAAATACTGAATACTGTCTAATCAATAAGCAAAATAAATGAAAAAATTGCTGCTACTGTGGAAAAATGGAAGCTGTCTATTGTGAATACAGGTCACAGATTTTTCTTTAACTTAAGAGCAGTTGTTGAAAGCCAGCACTTAAAATTTACATGATTTGAATCTAGTGATCATACCTACAGCATCCGAGAGCCCGTAAACTTTCTGGCCATAGGCATCTGTTTTATCCCAAATGAAAGTATATGCCAAATTGGGAGATGCTTGGAATGACTTTTGGAACAGATGCCCTTCCACTGCTACCATGAGATGAACTTTAATTAAGTTCAGAGGCACAAGAGATTGTGTCATGGTGATTTTAAGCAAGGATCTGTATCCAGCAGTACGAGAACTCAGATAGCAGAGCTTTATGTTGGCACCTGGAATCTCAATTTCTTCATGAAGAACCTAAGTAAGGAAAGAGAGTTCATATTAAATGAGTGTGGTATGGAAAGTATTTATTTGGTTCAGCTCATGGGTTGTACCTGCAGATTAAAGTAAAATATGCTAAGAAATTTTAGCTTGCCTTCCTGCAATGACTTATGATAGGACTTCTGGATTAGTAAAATTTTGGCCACTGGTACTGCTTCTTCTAAAATCCCCACTATTGGTGAAAGCATCAGTAAGAATCACACATCTGATTGCTAGTTTTATGCAAGAAGGCCCCATGAAGCTGTAATGCTCTGAAGTTACAACTACCACTAACAGTCCATAGCAAGGATGCCTAAGGGGAGGGGGTGAGAAAAGCAGAATAACAGTAGCAATGAAGATGATGAAACGTCTCCTTATCTCCTGGGTTTGCCACATGCTTTAGCTGCATGTATGATGGTTTTTGCAAACATGCCAAGTAGGATGCTTGCTCAAACTTGAATCTGTGACAATTTCATGCAGAGCAAGAATGGAGATGGGATATGTATCAGGTTTTTGTTTAGATTAAAAGAGACATGTAGGTGAGAGGAACTGAACTCTCCCCACGCTTATTACTCCTTACCTCTTCCCATAACTCTTCCCCATAGCTCTCATAGAGGTTCAATTTTAGTATTGCATATTGGCTGAGGAGAAGATGCCTGGGGAGGCAAAGCCATTTCAGGCAGCAGGGTTCAGCACCTTGTGTATCTGCTCTTTAAATTGTACAATCAATTCTTTTTCTATGTGAAAAAGAGGCAACTTGCCTGCTGGCCTTATACCTATCTGGACCTGCTCAATGGGATTTTATAATCTAGAGAGAAAACTGGATAGGTTTTAAGGTTTTCAGAAGAATTTTGTACAGTGAACAAGAAAGCTTAGCACAATACATCCATCACCATCAAAAACAGGTTTGTTCTTTTACACAGGAACATTTCTGATGATTAATTTCTACATTTCTATCTAGAAGAAGCAAGTGCTGGATTAGGAATCTGATGATAGAGTTTCAGGGTTTCAGGGATCAATACGTACAAGTCAAAGATATATATTCTACTAAAATGCTTCAAGATTCTCTGAAATTTGTGGATAATACTTTATTACCCACAAATTTTATGCCTTTATTAATGTGCTCAAGGCTTGGATTTTGAAAAGCTTGGTTCCCAATTCAGCACATAAATGTAACGTTCACAAAAATTGTCTAAGCAAGCATTTCTCCCAGAACTGTATTTTTCCAAGTTCAAAGAATGGACATATGCAATTGAATTTGTATAGGCATTTGTGACAAAGAATATACCCCAAGTAAATATTAATGAATATTGCCAAACACATCATAGCCATATACGAGTATATTCTGCTTTTATCTCTAAATGCACATATCTGCTTCTGTTTTATATTTAGGAAGAAAAGGCCAATATAATTATTCAAAATAATTGGTATTATAAAATGTGAATTAAATCAAAATGATTGTTATAGGGCTGTTATTAGAAAACAATGATAATGAACTTATTGTAACTTTTTTTCTTTTTTAACATCTTTCTTTGATACCTGGGTTTCTGGAACAATTGAATTTCGACCAGGGGCATCACTGAAAAAGGTGGAAAGTGGTGATGAAATTATAACAGGATCAGGTCTGATAAAGCCACTTAAATCACAGCTGGGAATAGAGTTCTCTTCAGTTTTCATAGTGAGGGTATCCATTGCATAGAAGCTATTCCATGGCAGCCACACTGTCCTCTCTTGACCCATGAATGGGGCTCTTTCAAAATGAAGAGTTAGTGATGCTCCTCCATTTGCAATCAAATCAAACCTAGAAAAAGTTGGAGTCTACATCATGAATAATTCTAGAACAAAGAACCAAACTAATCAATAAAACTAGAGAGAAGAACCACACCCAATGCAGTTTATTACACAGTTTCTTAGATTGTACTGTACTGATTCAAAACTATAGTAGGACAGAATTAGCTATACCTAATTCTCCCAAAATCATAGCAACAAAGCAGAAAAAATAAAATCAGGGGATGTAAAGATCACTCCAGAGTCCAAGAGAATAAAAACAAAACGTGAACAGGCCACTCAAGACATTCTGTTGCCAAATTATTTAAAAGTTTATATCAAAGATGTAGCATTTATGACACAAAAGGTTTCTGACCCCAATTTCAGTATTGCTCAGCAGTGGGTCTTTTGGCTAGACTTACTTGAAAATGTAGTTCAACAATAATGGACAACTCACAAATTCCTTCTCCCAACGTACTATATATCAATGGTACTGAGCTCAGAAATCAGTTAGTAATCACTACAGTTTGTGTATGTATTCTGTAGTGTGACTGTCGTGTGTATTCTATAAAAGAATTGTGCATGCTGTGATTTAGATTAGTTTCCAAAAAAACTTTTAAGTCAGCCCTACAAATAGACACATAAAATGTACTTTGAAGTGATTAAAATATGGATAAAAGAAATCAGTTATGCTTTTTCTAGAAAGGGGTGCAAGAATCTTATAAATAAAAGGCATGAAAAGGTTTTATAAGGTCTAGAACATCTACCTTTAGTTAAAAAGGCAGAATAATTTATGGAATAGGTGATGAACCCAGTAGTTTTCTTATTGATGAGCAGTTCAGAATCTAAATCTATCAATCTACATCCAGTTCATCATGGCATTCAGAAAATAATTCAAAACTTTCTGAACATTATTGTCATGAGATGCCGAAGAAGGGTGAGGAGAGAGAGCAGAAGGTATAGGACAATACCAAAAGGTTAGCTAACAAGATAAAAAGCATTGAGTCACAGTATGCTATCCCTCAGAAAGCGAAGGTGAAGTTTATCATGCTTATACATTCAGTTTTTTGGGGAAATGAAAGGCAACAGATCCCAATCATTTTATAGATAGAGGTATGACAGATCATTGTGATCCTGCTTCCTCATCTAATCGATTGTATCTGCTGCCGTACTCAAAAACCAGATGAGCATCATTTGATTAGCTTGTCTTATTGCATATTGTTTATTATAGTGTCTACAAACTATGAAGAAAGCCAATTTGGTTTAGTTCATAAATCACTGGACAAGACAACCTACAACCAGAAATCATGACTTCTAATTCTACCTTGTATAAGAAGCATGACTGTAATCTTGGGCTAATCACTCTTTCTCTCAGTCTTATCAAGGAGGCAATGGGAAATTACTCCTGAAATATTGTCAAAAATCCCATAGCGTCCAGGCAGTTGCCAGGGATCAACATGGAGTCAAAGGGATATCTATCTCTCTATCTATCTATCTATCTATCTATCTATCTATCTATCTATCTATCTATCTATCTATCTATCTATCTATCTATCTATCATCTATCCATCCATCCATCTATCATCCACCATCCACCAATCCATCCATCCATCCATCCATCCATCCATCCATCCATCCATCCATCCATCCATCCATATATATATCTATCTAGACAGACACATTGTTGAATTATCTCCAGAACTGGAAACCATTTAAAAATATTCGGTATTTGGTTCTAATAGTGCCATCAATATTGTGGTTTCAAGAGGAGGTCTTCCTCTTTAAGGTTTTAAGAGGAGGTATTGTGGTTTTCATAGGAGTGAAGACGTATGAGAAAACTGAATCCTCGCAGCAATTGGATGGGGCTGGAACAAAAAGAGCGAAGTAACTACAGTGTGGCAGAACGCAAGCCTTGCGCCTTTTGAATAATCCTCTCATCTGACATTTTTTACTTCAATCCTTTTCACCTGCACCTAAACTAAGAGATAATAATGTCAAGGTTATTATGCTCAACTATCATTTACTTAATCACTATTTATTGAATAAAACACCACCAACTGACTTTACACACATGCTGTAATATAAACAAGGGCTTCGAAACTACAAACATACTAAGACTTCACAAGCAGGCAAAGCCAAAACGAAATAAACTACATTATGGCTTATTCTGTCCAGTTTCTAAAACAAACAAGCAACAACAACAACAACAAAAGCAGTACCATAAGTCATTTCTTGCTCAAAAGGCAGAAGTAAGAAAAAATGAATACAGCTCATTAGTTTCCAAAAGTGCAACAAGGTTTTTGTTTCTCTTGGGTACTTTCTTGAACTATATTAAATTAATTTGTTAAATGATATGGCTCAGGGCCTTCTCTTTAATTCTAGTCTTCCTGATCACAGGAGATTTAGAGCTGGTATCATCTGTAATGCAATATCTTTTTCCTCCAAGCATACATAAAAAAGTTAACACACTCATTTTCTTGATTCTGGGAAGTTTGCGATTAAGACCTCTGCTGTGAACCAAGATCTGTTGTTAATGCAAATGTGGCCATGATATATCATAAAGCACTGTATGATGTGTGGTTTCCAACATAGAACTGCTATAAGCAGCCATTAAAGCCATCACAAATGCCTACATGCCATGTGGCAAACTGAATGACAGCTTTGAGCAAACAATATTAGTACATTTATAATGAATCACATAAAAGCCCTGAGTCCTCATTACTACTAAGATGTTCAAAAGTTTAGCACTGAAACAATGATCCCAGCATCCAACGATGGCTCTGTTAGTGATCGGTAGTCCAATGACTTTATAAATTACAGTTCACATGTACTGCAGCAAATAGCTGCAATGAATTATTTCATGTAGATATATCATTTTATTGCTACATCCAATAAATTAGATAAAGTATGACACATCCTATTTTTTATTGGAGCTAAGTCTATGTGCCTTTCAAATTGAATGATGAACAGAGAAACAACACACAGCAGGGAATTGTCTAAGTTTATTCAATTATATCCTTTTAATATGTTTTGCCTCAAGAAACTCTAAATAGAGCTGATTTTTAGAAAGGAATGGGACAATTGGGAAACTAAGAAATTGCACTGTTTTATGAGTCTTCCCCCACCCCCAGACGAGTGTTAGTCTGCCTTGAATCTCAAAATTAAATGTTTCTGGGTCTCAGCTGGATACTACTGTAGCCCACAAATGTTTTTATAGATATAATACTGCTTGTGTGAGAAGAAGTCCAACTGCTATCACATTATTTTCAGAAGTCAATCCTTTCAAATTTACTTTCAGCTAGTCTTCAAAACACCGTGTGAAAAATTACTTTCTGCTTTCTTGCTAGACCTTTACCCTAGTCGGAATTGTATGCATAATACCACATGGATTCGCTAGATAGCACCATCTGTTAATCTGCACAGTTATTACTATACAAAGTAGTTCATGAATGAAGTGAGTCAACTTACGTGCCATCCTGGCGAGTGATGGTGTAGCCATATTTTGGATACTTGACAAATGACACGTTGACTCCAACAAGTGGGGTTCCATCTGTAGTCACCACTTGGCCCCTTATCAGAGATACCAAGCTGGAAAAGAAATATAATTCAATGCCAGTGCTCAAGTAATACTCTGGGGATGAAAATTATCACAGCTAGGTGAGTTTCTTCCGGCATAAAGAAATGTTCATTGTTGACTTAAAATAATTTTGTTTGTTAAAAGCTATAGCTGCCAAATGAAACAGAAGCTGATTGCTTCCCAAATGTAGATGGCCTTTAGAATATATAGACACACCTTTATCTGAACACCAATCCCTCCATTTCTCAGATATAAGTACAGTGTTCCCTCAATTTCCGCGGGGGATGCGTTCCAAGACTGCCCGTGAAAGTTGAATTTCCACGAAGTAGAGATGCGGAAGTAAATGCACTATTTTTGGCTATGAACAGTATCACAAGCCTTCCCTTTAAACCCCTAAATTGCAATTTCCCATTCCCTTAGCAACCATTTATTCACCATGTTTATTTATTAAAGTTTATTTAAAAAAATATTTATTAAAGGTGGATGGAAATTTGGTGATGACATATGATGTCATCGGGCGGGAAAAACCGTGGTATAGGGGGGGGGGGAACCACTAAGTATTTTTTAATTAATATTTTTGAAAAACCGTGGTATAGACTTTTCGCGAAGTTTGAACCTGCGAAAATCGAGGGAACACTGTATTGGCTGTAAATGAGGATCGCCTATTTTTTTCTAACACTAAACATGAAGGGGTTTTTATAGACTATCATTTAGAATATATAAGGTAGAATAATACAATTGGAAGGGATCTTGGAGGTCTTTTAGTCTAAGCAGGAAACCCTGTACTATTTCAGACAAATAGATGTCCAGTCTTGTTTTGAAAGCCTCCAGTGATGGGACACTTCTTCTAAAGGCAAGCTGTTTCACTGTTAATAAACACCTTCTTAGTTCTAGTTTGTTCCTCTTCTTACTTAGTTCTCATCCATTGTTTCTTTTTTTGCATATTGTCCTTTTGTCTTTGCAGGAGACTCTCAAATATTGGATCACTGCTGTCATGTCTTCCCTACCTTATTTATTAATGCTACTTTCAGATTTCCATGAAAAATAAAAAGGACTCAGTTTCTAATCAATGGCTACATTCTTGACTGAGATGAAGATGGAAGCTGTCTGAAGTCCAACTGTGGATTTCTTTCTCTTTTACTTATTCTTCTTCACTCTATGAAGCTAGGTTTCATATATACAACTACTGCAGGCTAAAGGCCTTATCCTAACTGTATAAAGTGACATGTATTGTTCAGGTTCCTGTCTGGAAAACAAAATAAATCTAAAGAAGTTTAGAGTACACTGAATTAATGATTTGGTTATCTGGATTAATTAATTAATTAATTAATTAGATTTGTATGCCGCCATTCTCCGCAGACTCGGGACGGCTCACAACAATAATAAAACAGTGTACAATGACAAATCTAATGTTTAAAAATATATCTAAACCCCCCCACTATTTAAAACATACAACACAAGCATACCATACATAGAACTATATAAGCCTGGGGGAGATGTCTCAATTTCTCCATGCCTGACTGCAGAGGTGGGTTTTAAGGAGTTTGCAAAAGGCAAGGAGGGTGGGGGTAGTCCTAATCTCTGGGGGGACCTGGTTCCAGAGGGTTGGGGCCATCACAAAGAAGGCTCTTCCCCTGGGTCCCGCCAGACAACATTGACGGGACCTGGAGAAGATTTGCCCCCCCTCCTCACCTTTTGTAAGCTCCTTAAAACCCACCTCTATCATCAGGCATGGGTGGACTGAGATATTCTCTTTCTCCTGGGCCTATACAATTTATGCATGGTATGTTTGTGTGTATGTTTGGTTTTTAAATTATGGTCTTTTAAAATATTTAAAATATTAGATTTGTTGTATGTTGTTTCACTATTGTTGTTAGCCGCCCCGAGTCTACGGAGAGGGGCAGCATACAAATCTAATAAATAAATAAATAAATAAAAAACAAACAAACAAACAAACAAACAAACAAACTCTGTGGGACCTAACTGGTCACTGGGATTCGTGCGGCACAAGGCAATCTCGGAGATATTCTGGTCCGATGCCATGAAGGGCATGTCTTTGCTAATATTATCTATATACTCTGCCAGGAACATTTACTCGACAAACATCAATTACCTTTCAAAGAATAAGTTCACATTCCATAAAATTTTGTCATTATATTTAATTAGTTATTTTTTTAAAACTAACTGTTTGCCCTTAGGTTTTCAATTCGTTCCGTAGGGCTATCTCTTATTGGAACAGACCCTACTGATAGATCAAAAAACTTCTGAAATCTTTGCAAATAAATCGAAGGGGAAATAAATAACACATACACACAAAAACCTTGCTCAAAGAAAATTTGTGTGTGGAACCCCTTTTCTCTGCAAAGATTACCGTATATACTCGAGTATAAGCCGAGTTTTTCAGCCCCAAAAATGGGCTGAAAAACCCGACCTCGGCTTATACTCGGGTCACCACAAGAGGGCGCTGGGTCACCACAAGAGGGCGCACCGCGGGAGCCCGGGAGACAGCTGCCTTCCCTTCCCCGGGTCCAGCAAAGTTGCCAGCCAACTGCTCCGACGGCGTGCGAGAGAGGAACAACTTTGCTGGACCCGGGGAAGGCAGCTGCCCTACCCTTCCCACAGTCGCGTCACTCGGAGCCCCCTTTTACTTCCCTCTTGGAGCTCCTGTCGGCATCTTGCAGCTGCCTTCCCTTCCCCGGGTCCAGCAAAGTTGCCAGCCAACTGCTCCGAAGGCGTGCAAGAGAGGAACAGACGACGCGAAGCTGGTGAGGTCGGGGGGGGGGACTCATGAAGCAGGAATCCCCCCCCCCGACTTCCCATCGTCTTTTCCCCTCTCGCACGCCGTCGGAGCAGTTGGCTGGCAACTTTGCTGGACCCGGGGAAGGGACGGCAGCTGCAAGACGACGACAGGAGCAAGAGGGAAGTAAAAGGGCGCTCCGGCTTCCCCTCGCCTTTTTCCCCTCGCACGCCATTGGGGCAGTCGCGGGGAAGAAGAGAGAGAGGGTGCCTGCGTGCACCCTTTCTCTCCCCCCCCCTCCACCTCACCGGCTGGTGCCTTTGCTTGAGCCTGCGAGAGGAGGCAGTGAGAGGGGTGGGGCAGTTGCCACCTCTCCCCAGCTCAAGCAAAGGCGCCTCCAAAGGCAGCGCACACAGTGAGAGAGAATGAGTGCGAGCCTGAATGAGAAGCGGCTGGCTACCTTCTTGTGTCCCCTTTTGGTTGCGTTTAAAACCCAGAGCTTGAAGTTCTCCCTGAGTTGGGAGGAGAGGAAAACGTACCATTTGGCAGCTGATTGATTCGCACTTGCACGGGCTGGGTGAGGAGAACGCCTACACAGCCTTAGGCGGCTGGGAAAGTGAGGGGGAGCCAAGGGAACAAAAAAAGGGGCGAGGATCAGCTTTGGAGGGTGTGTGTGTGTGTGTGTGAGCGCCAGTCCACCCTGCAAAGAATGCCAGCTACTTCTTTGAAACCGGGAGGGGTTTTTTTCTCCTCGCTCACTCTGTGTGTGTATTTGTCAACAAATAAACCCTATCTGAGTCAGGAGGAAGCCCTAGAGCGGCGTGGGGGGTGGGCTTGTGAATGAAAGGGAAGCCAAGGCAACAAAGAAAAAGGGGAAGGATGAATTTTGGAGGGCGAGTGTGTGTGTGTTTGTGTGCGTGCCCCCCCTCCCCCCCCTGACAAATGCCAGTTACCTCTTTGAAGGAGGTGTAGCCAAAGTGCCTCCTTTCCCCCTGGCTGAAACCAGCAGGTTTTTTTTTTTTACTCCTCACTCCCTTAATGTGTGTATTTGTCAACAGGTTTTAACTATTCCTTGCCCTCTCTGAGTTGCCCTTAGTTGGATTAAAAAGACCTCCTGCTGTCCGATTCTCCTCCCCCTCTTTTGAAAAGATTTAAACTGTTTAAAAATGGTATCTTGTGGTAGTTGCTGTCCTTGCTTGGATAGGATTTAATAATGTGTAATGAGGCAAGAGCTAGACAGGAATTTCTTAAGTGTGTTTGTGGATCTTTAAAAGTTGCCTTTTATAAAGTGGGTTTGAGAGCATATCTATCTATCTATCTATCTATCTATCTATCTATCTATCTATCTTTCTATCTATCTCTCTATCTTTCTATCTATCTATCTATCTATCTATTTATCTATCATTCTGTCTGTCTATCTATCTATCTATCTATCTATCTATCTATCTATCTATCAATCATTCTATTTATCTATCTATCATTCTATCTATCTATCTATCATTATATCTATCTATCTATCTATCAATCATTCTATTTATCTATCTATCATTCTATCTATCTATCTATCATTATATCTATCTATCTATCTATCTATCTATCATTCTATCTATCTATCTATCTATCTATCTATCTTTATATCTATCTATCTATCATTCTATCTATCTATCTATCTACCTATCTATCTACCTATCATTCTATCTATCTATCTATCTATCTATCTATCTATCTATCTATCTATCTATCTATCTATCTATCTATCTATCTATCTGGTTTTCTATGCTGATAACCTCACAGCAGCTAATGCTGAAGCTGTTTGGACATACAGATTTATTTATTTATTTATTTAATTGGATTTGTATGCTGCCCCTCTCCAAGGACTCAGGGCGGCTCACAGCATATATAAAAACAGAACAATAATGTAAATCCAATTAATGATGAGAAGGAATCCAGTTTTGAAGGATTTTAACTCTTAGGTTTTAGCTTTGTTGCTGATCGAGCTACTTTTTTTACTTTTTAATTTATTGTTAATATTGTTAATTTGTTTACCCTCTTTTAAATTTACAGAGCTAGTTTACTGGTTTTCTTTAAAATAAATACCCTCTTTTAAATTTACAGAGCTAGTTTACTGGTTTTCTTTAAAATAAATATTCTAAAACATGTCTCAATTAATGTAATTTTATTGGTTTCCATTTTTATAAGTTACCAGTAGCCACTGCATTTTCTAACCTCGGCTTATACTCGGGTCAATAGGTTTTCCCAGTTTTTGTGGCAAAAATTGGTGCCTCGGCTTATACTCGGGTCGGCTTATACTCGAGTATATACGGTATTTAAGTCGGCCAATAAAATTCTATTCTATTCTATTCTATTCTATTCTAACACATGCCTTATAAGGTCTGAAGCAGCTGGGTACTAGCAGTATGAGGCAATTTAAGGAAACTGGCATTGGTTCATAGTTTCACTTACTTTCATTACCAGTTCGGAACTGTGAACACATGTACATGCTCGCTTCGCTCACACACGGCACTTCTGCGCATGCACATAAATTTCTGTGCATGCACAGATTGTCCATGATGATTTCCAGGCAAGTGGCTAGACCCTCCCACTGCCAATTCTGATTTGGCTGAACTGGGGCAAACCCTAGCAACCCATCACTGAATTAGTTATTATATATTAAAGCATACCATAATATACTATATTATCAGTCAATACACCTAGATCAGGTGCAAACAAAGGATCAAAGCAGAATAAAGCAGAGGGGATCAGTTGTGTCAAATGGCTCAGAGTGACAACAGCAGAACAGCCAATCTGTTCAACAGCCAAGTGTCACCATAAATCCAGGTGGAGCAAAAGTCAGCACTGCAGAATGTGACACTGGTGGTGATGATAAACAATATCAGAGAGTTTTCAGGACCATGATGAGCAAGTCTAGCTGAAAATAGAGACCATCCCAACAATAAGGACAGCAAAGGAGTAAGAACAGGATAAATAGAATTATACTAAATATGAAGGCAGATAGAAAGAATATGAGTTAGAGCTTAGGAAGACTAGTAAGGCAGGAGTAAATAAAATAGAAGAAATCTTAGAAGATTGAAATATGGACACTGACTGTAAATTAAAAAGTGACAGAATAACTTTTATAATGAAAACAATATATTTTTCAAAAAATATTTTCCATACAGAATTATTTTTTGAAGTATAAGATGCACCTTTTTGCCCCCAAAAGAGGATGGAAATATTGGTGTGTCTTATACATTTGATGTATTGTTTGTAGAGTATTCGGGATTCTACATATATGGTTTACAGGTTTGGATTCATTTGTTGAATAACAGAAATTTCATTAAAATCTTCTAACACGGTTACTCCTTGGATTTTGGAAGATCCAAAGTATCTTCATTTCTATTTTTTCCTAGCTGACCTAAAGGGAGAGTAGTAGAAAATAAAGGAAAGGAAAGGAAAGGAGGGAGGGAGGGAGAGAGGAAGGAAGAAAGGAAGGAAGGAAGGAAGGAAAAGGAAGGAAAAGGAAGGAAGGAAGGAAGGAAGGCCAGAACAGACTGGGGTATTTCAGGGGGTTTACCCCAATTGATGGCAATTTATTGTAATTATCTTTTGCTGGAAAATCCTTGGGGGGAATCTGCCAGTCTGTTTTTAACACTGCCTTATTTGCAAGTCACAAAGCTCACACTATCAATTGTGTTTCCTTTCAGCAAAACTCTTCCGTAAAAAACAGCTGTCACCTTTACTAGATTTGGGCTATACGCAAAGAATGGGCTACTGCCCGGACTGGGGGAACACAGTGGGGTAGCGAAAATGGAGCTCCACCCCAGAGCTCCCAATTTGCATTGAAAGAAATTGAAAGAAAATGCAGGGCATCCTGCATAAGCCATGTCCACGGTGTGGTAGTAAAAATTTTGGTAGCCTTTCACTGGCTATGCGGTAGGCCTAGATCAATCTAGTTTGACTGATTAAATGCAAGAAATATTAATTATTTTGAAAATGCAGGTGGTATTTATAGCTTATGAAACAGTTTTAATTAAACTGTTTCATAAGCTATAACTAAAGGATGAACAGGGTCAAAATCTGTACAGGGTCATAAGCTGTAACTAAAGGATGAACAGGGTCAAAATCTGAAAATAAAAAAATAATAGCTTCTCAAAGATTATACCAATGTTGTATTTTCACATTTAGAATAATCACAAAACATAAAACATAGGCTTAGTTTTTCTGAAAGCCAGAACATATCAAACTCTCATTAGTGTCATGATTTTTTTCCCATTATAAAGCTTGGATTCCTTTTCTCTCCAAGTTTCCTGAATGCAGGAAATTCAATGCTAGTCCTTACCCATATGGAGTCAGTATGCCAATCCAGCGTTCTGACATAAAGGCAGCATTAAAAAAATTCAGGACAAAAAGTCCAGAATGAGATTTTAGCATGAGATGGAAAAGAATCTCGCTAGTGAAAACTGCATTCCATGTTACACCACTATTAAAACCTCTGAAAAAAGAACTCCCATGCCTTTATAAACTCGTATATTTGGTTATTACCTGCTATTGAAGGGGTTTTCTCCTGGGATTATATGAGTGCTGTCTTTTCCCACTAAGAGCTTAATTCGATCATAGAATGACTTTACAGCTTCTGAATCAGAGTGACTTTGCTGTATAATATCTAGGGGATCACGTGAGCCACGACAGAGAAGGCTATTCTGACAAGTCGACTGAAGGCAGCAATCTGGATCCAGACAATCAATGAGGCCATCTGCAAGGAAGAACACATAAGCTATTTTCCCCAGTCATTTGATTGTACCACTGCTTATAGATCACCGTTGTTTCCTTACAAACTAAACAATAGGATTGCTAATCTCAGCACATTTAACTTTAGATATATCCAAGAATTTTCATCAACATGGTAACTTTAGTATATCGAATTATCTCTGTTACTGCTTTTAGGATCAGTACATCAAATGTCAAACTAAGGCATAAAGATATGTGCAGAATGGTTCTCAATTTTGGAATGGACTTTTTCAGTTTTGCTAAAGGTCCAAATTAGCTTTTTGTGAGTCTCCAGTTTTGGTATGTACAGATTAAATTAAAATTCTGCCCATTTCACTACTCATATTAGTAGGGCAATAGAATATTCCCATTTGTATGTTATTTTATAGAACATTAATAAGAACAACAACTTTAATTTGAGTTCCCTAGAATATAATATTATAATAGCAATAACACTTATATATAGCTTCATAGTACCTTACAGCCCTCTCTAAGCAGTTTACATAGTCAGCAGATTGTCCCCAACAATCTGAGTCCACTTTTTACCAACCTCGGAAGGTGGAGTCAACCTTGAGCCAATCTGGTTGAAACTGCTGGCAGTAGGAAGAGTTAACTTTCAATACTGCATTCTAACCACTGTATCACCACATCATAATGTTCTATGAACATAGTGTGTGTACGTATGTGTATGTGTCCTACAAGACACAGCTTTTTCATAGAAATTGCTCTAAAATAAATATTTGTTAATATAGATTGCCCATTAACCATTTTTAATTAAGATGACTGTACTTTTATTTTTTAATGACACATTTTCTCAATGCAAGTTACTTCAGTGCATGTTTGCCACATATAATATCTGGTTTAAAATATTCTCTCTCTGTTTATATATAACTTTTAATAATCTATATTTTTCCCAGATTTATTATCTGTGTCAGCCAAGGAAATATTAGCTGGCTTTTCCTGATATATCTCTGTGACTAAAAACTCCAAAGAAAAACAAGGTTATTCAAACCTGTTTCCCTGGAATGAATCTGAAAGATTGTAATATACTTAATCCAGAAAATTTAACAAATTGTTATCTACCATATGTCTTTGTGATGGAGTGAGCTTTTCCGAAAGAAAGAAAGAAAGAAAGAAAGAAAGAAGGAAGGAAGGAAGGAAGGAAGGATGGATGGATGGATGGATGGATGGATGGATGTTTGGGTCTGATCAGCTACAAATCTGATTAGCTATTTTGAAGATTTATGCAAAGACTCACCCATTATCATTTTTAGACTTTTTGAAAAGAAAACAGTCTTGATAGCACTCATGGTTTTTATTTCATGTCTACTACTAAGTTATTTTTCTATTTGAACTTAAGATTTCTTTTTTAATTTCAAGGTCACTGACTTGTGATCCTCACTAATCTCGAAGTCCTTTTTCATCTTGGAGGTAGAATATTTTCTCAGATTCCACCCATTTTATACAATCAATGTGAGAAAGGAATTGGACTCCTATAATAACTGAAGATGGTTTTCCTATTAAAACTTGAACAACATCCTGTTATTTTTGCTGCTTGTAATTATTCATTGAAAATTGTTTTTTTGTTTCTTGTTTGTATGTGCAGGTGGGAGAAAAAGAGAAGCCTGTCAATATATTAAGGAATCCAAGGGTAAGATGCAGCAAATTACCTTTTTCTACAAATTTGTGTTTACTTACTCCAGCTATGAAGACTTCTTTGATTTGGCTGTTATAGAGGTGAGAGTATGTTATGCCTATAATGACCTCATCAAACTGCATGATTATGGACTGAAGCATCTGTACACTTTGGACAACACCATGAACTTTAATTGGCATACCAAACTCCCAGTGGCCTGTCAGTCATGAAATAACATCTTCATGCCAGCAAGGCCCCTTGGATATAGTCTGACATTGCAATCTTCAGTAAATTACCCTGTCACTGCCAATCTTAGAGTTATCTCGCAAACAATCAAGAATGCAATCAAACTGTTCTGAAGGGCCAGTTCAGGACTTTAGATGGCTAGACATTTCTCCATTCAATACTAGTGAGAAACCTATATGTCACTACCTGGAGACTGAATGGAAATGCACACACACACAACACACACACACTTTTTAAAAAAGGTTCTGCAGTTAACTCTGCACCAAGAATCTTTCTAAAACTGCAATACTTTTATGTTTCTTTCTTGTTACAGTGCTTGCTAATATTAATTAATTTACAAAGCCTACCATATTTTTTCAGCATGCAAAGAGTTTTTGAGTTAAGCACAGAATTAGATATCTTCTTCAATTGGGGGGGAGGGGGAGAAAAAGAAACAGTGTTAAAGTACAGATAGGAAAAAAAATCTGAAAACAAAGAAGTGTTATTTTCCAAAGGGTTTTTTTTAAAAAAAAAACACATTATTTTTACAAGATATTTTAATTCTGGCAATAATATTAAATATAAGATATCAAAGTATTTCAAATCCTAAACATATAATGCCTTTCCTAATAGAATGTCCTCCAGATTACTCTCAGGAATCCCAGTCATGCTTGTTGGGAATTCTAGAAATTTCCCATAAATCCCAAAGCATTGGATCTAGCGAACTGTGTTGTGGAATAAACCTTGTTAAACTCATTGGAACTTGCTACATAAACATAGATGTATCAGGTGGATCTTCAAATAGCAATTGATATATGGAACAGAAGGACCGTTGAACTTACCTGAACGGTCTTCTTGATGCACTGCCAGGAGAGTCCAGGATGGGTAATTCTTCAGTCTGATTGGTAGGGACTGAGTTTAATTTAAATATTAGGCAGGTGCCGCCCCCTTAGCCCTCCAGTCTAAATTAAAACGAAGGAGCAGTAAAATCCAACACATTTATTGAACCATATAAAAAGACCCAAACAACTTTAAAGAAACGAACTGTAAACCTTAAGTTGGCCCCTGGTCCAGAGCCGGGTGGGTCTGGACTCTCCTTGCAGTGCATCGAGAAGACTGTTCAGGTAAGTTCAACGGTCCTTCTCCAATGCACTTGCAAGGAGAGTCCAGGATGGGATATGCCCAAGAAAAAACTCAAAGGGAGGGAGAAGGCTAGACCAGTGGCTCGGCAAAGGAACAAACCTCCTGTAGAACCCTCCTCCCAAAAGCCGCTTCTGATGAGGCATAGGAGTCTATTCGATAGTGCTTTATAAAGGTTGAGGGAGCAGCCCAAGTGGCCACCCGGCAAATGTCCTCTAAAGACGCCTGTGTCCTCCATGCCGTCGAGGTGGCGGCACTGCGAGTCGAGTGCCCCGTGATCCCCTGTGGCACAGGAGAACCTCTAGCTCTGTAAGCCTCCGAAATACAGTCGCGGAGCCAACGGCTGATGGTCTGGGAGGAAACTCTGGACCCCATAGATCTTGAGGAAAAGGACACAAACAAGGCTTTTGAAACTCGAAAGGACTGAGTCCTGCGAATGTAGATTTTAAGGGCTCTCCTCACGTCCAGCTTGTGCCATCTCAACTCTAAGGGGTGAGTTCCATGGGTACAAAAATCCGGCAGCACGATGTCTTGTGCCCTGTGAAAAGTGGTATTCACCTTAGGCAGGAAAGCTGGGTCCAGCCTAAGGACCACTCTGTCCAGATGAAAACGACATAAGTCCGGTCATGTAGACAAAGCTGAAATCTCTGAGACCCTCCTGGCAGACGTAATAGCTACCAGAAAGACAGTCTTAAGAGTCAACATCCGTACAGAAACCTGTCGTAGAGGCTCAAATGGATGGCCGGTGAGTGAGTGTAGGACCAAGGACAGGTCCCATGACGGGAATCGATGAATGACTGGCGGTTTAAGATTAGCCGCCCCTCTCAGGAAGTCTCTTATCCATGGATGTTTGCTCAAGGGGCGATGACTGTCCATTGTAATGATGCTGGATAAAGCAGCCACATGCCGACGAAGAGTATTCGGGGCGAGGCCCTTGTCCAGACTGGCCTGCAGGTATGTCAAGACCATAGGAGGAGAAGCCACCTGAGGCTCTACCTGTCTTTGCGCACAGAACCTAGAAAAGGCCTCCCAAGTGGCCTGGTAGATCCTCCTGGTAGAAGGCCTACAGGCAGCCTGTATGGTATCAATAACCGTGTCTGGCAGAGCGTGACTCCTCAGCCGTTCCCGCTCAAGCACCACACGGTCAGCTGCCACCACTGAGGCTCCGGGTGTGACATGGTCCCCTGGAAGAGAGAGAACCGGTGGTCCGGAATCCGCCATGATGGAGCAATTGAGAGTTGCATCAGGTCTGCGAACCAGATCCGACGGGGCCAAAAGGGGGCTAGTAACAGCACCTCTGCTTGCTCCTGCAATATTTTCCGAATGACTCTGGGGATGATGGAAACCGGTGGAAACGCATATAAAAGACCCGGAGGCCATCTGAGGCGCAGAGCATCCACTCCTTCCACTCCCGGGGATGGAAATTGGGAGAA